>NC_083438.1:17871752-18486752 GCF_020745735.1 Hemiscyllium ocellatum
ACAGTGAAACTGACGCTAGCAATTATACAGGGGACAGTAATTAGATGCACTAGATGCTGTTTTATTTGAAAACAAGTGGTTTGACCATTTCCATCACCCCTGGGATATCCAGCTTAACATCTACCTGAAACAATTGGGAAAGTTGGGGTCTGGGCTACCTTCTTAAAAATGTTTTGAGTGGGTCTGGCCTGGTCTATAACGTCTTGAACAAGCATCTTGAATGTGCATTAATATAGATGACATGACGAAGGCAACCCTTCACAGGCATTTGCTGGATGGCAAAGACCTCAAAAATACAATTGATTATCATCTTGTTGAACGTTTAAATAACTATGTTTGTGTTCTGAGTGACATGCCTTATTCTTCGGTTTGTTAAAAAAAATCACTTGTTTATTCTTTGGAAAATTTCTGTTCATCTAACATATGATTTTCTTCCTCAAAAGATGAGAAGGAGAAGGGCAAAGGTGGGTTTGTTCTAGAGTCGTGACATTAATTGAAATGTCCATCATTGGACAGCTGCCAAGAACAAGACATTGTTATATTATAGAACATGCAGGCAAATTATTTCAGTTTGAACTGATTTAGGGTATCTAATAAAAAACATTATATTCATTATGCTGAATTGAGCGAGAGATTAAAGGTATGTCTGACAAAGTCAGGCGTGATCATGCGTTATACATAACGAAAATGGCTATTAGAAATGTTGTGACTATTGAATAAAGTGGCATTCCCGTTGGAGTTTGAATTTACCTACACATATTTCTTCATGTCTATATCCCTCTATCGTTCACTATTTATTTCTCTCTGTGCAATCTGTAATCAAAGTGATATCTCTATGCAGAGGCGTTAGAAAATTGCCAAGTATATTAACATCAATGAAGTACGACATAAATGATTGTTTTGAACGATCAAAGAACTCTTGAGCATCTTTCATACAATTAAATAGTACGTAAGTAAATACAGAGGAAACTTCAATTGCAGGTATCCATTAAGAAAGTAGAGCTGACCACCATAAAGAGCATTTCAGAAAGTGAAACATGAATGTGTTCAAGATGAGTATCCATAAAATAAATAAGGGATAAAAACATACATTAGCGTTCAGGATATGGAGGTGAAAATTGACGGGAATGAACGGCAAAATCTGTGCAAATAAATATCTCTGCACTATGTACTGCATGCAATTATGAGGGCTACAATCAATGACTTCATGTAAATACTGGAAATTAAGTCATGAAGACCAAATCACTACCGAAGGCTACACGTACATATTAGTGAATTGAATATCTGTTCCAAGAAGAAACAAATAGTTTAGGAATAAGTTGACTTCTTACAAAAATCATATCAAGTATTTTGATTTTCAGTTGAAGGTTAGATGCTGACATTTTCTTATAAATTTCAGACTTACTTGATTGTCAAAAATCCTTAAAAGATTTAGGTAAGTTAATTTTGCCAATGCCCCTTCTGACGCACCCTCTAATTTATTCATTGTTACAAACCTTGTCCATAATGTCTCAAAGGGTGGAAATGGAGATAGGCCCAAACAAGCCATATTTGTAACCAGTGAATCAAGCAACTTTACGTTCAGTTTTGGTGACTTGAAAGCATTTTGCAGTCAATTTTCGATTTTAAATGAGTCGTGTCTATATAACGAGTGTTTATTTCGGTCTCAAATTTATCGTTCTTATAAAACTTATACCAATGGATTAAAGCTAAAAGATACAAATCAGATTAAGTAGACATATTCGAAATGAATGCCGCCTTGTTTGAAGGCCTGGACATATTTTCCTCTTGCCAAACAGTTATTTGAATTGTAGTTAAATTGATCTTAGAGTTACAAAGTATGTTACGCAGGGGATATATTAAGAATGTATTGTAGAAAGAATAAGATAGTGTTCAATTGCGAACTAATCACATAGAATCGATTTACATTTGAAACTAGTTTCCACAGGGAGTGGTTACTTGTGAGAACAGATCCCTTTTGGAAAATCTGTGCAAACTCTTCAGGCAGAGATTAACGTGGGATGAGGTGTTCAATACATTTGGCAATTTTATTTTATCTTAATTTATTCTATCACGTAGTATTCTGTTCTCATCTGCAGAAGATAAACTGAAAAAGAAAGAGGCGGGTAATTATGTTATTACTTTGTTGACTGTGCACTGTTGTAATGTTCGAATTGCTTTGCGGTGCCATGCATAATGATAAGCCATTTGCATTTTACCAGTGAGAAACATACAATATTTTATTTAAAAACAGTAAAATTACAAATTAAAACTCAGATCCAAGATTATGCTTGCAACTGCACTTCCAATTAAAACAAAACTGCATCTAAATATATTTGATATATTCAATGTGTGACATAAATGCCATATTCAATTGAAGAAAGTTGCATTAATCACCATCTAGTATGATTAGCGATTTAACTAGATTTGCCTAACCCACCTGTACACAATACCAAGCTTTAGTAGTGAACATTATTTCATTAGTGAAAATTTGGCTGACAGATTCCGTTTCTTTTTTTCTCAATTTTTCTTGTACCACTGCTCAACTGCAAAATTTTGTGGAAGGCAATTATTATCCACGATTACTTTTGTTTTCAAAACCAACTTTGATTCTTTGAGATTGATGGAGCAAGTAAAGCTTTCGGAAGTACTGAAATCAATCTGTTATTGATAGGTCATCACATGCAATGTGAATATGTTGTCAATTTGTCCAGTTCTCCGCTGAAGTAGGAACACATTTTAAAACTGCATTTATTTTCACAAGAAATGAAACTGGTATATGCGTATGCAGAAGAACCTTTATATGAACTCTAAAAAGTTAGCAGGTGGTCAGATAAATCAAATAGGAAATAAGCATGCATGTAATTTTGATCAAATTGTATGAGATTCAAAAGATGGAGAAGTGTAAACACATATAGATATGGAAATGCTCAAATCTTAGTTGGACAACAGCATAGAGCTTTTGTCTGCTGCCTAAGTGAAAGTCATACTTGTCCTGGAGTGAGAGAAGTGAACTTTATATAGTCAAATTGAAGGGAAGTAATGTAGGGCAGCTATTCAGTGAACAGGGTCTGCAACCTAAGGTATAATATGAACAAAGACGATCAGATTGATAGACATGAAAATGATGATCTTCAAAGGTTAAAATTTTCAGAAGGTACTTTCTGGATGGAGAACTCAGAGTATTGTGTTGTAGTCTCAAAAAGAGAGATCAAACTATGTTGAGTATACATGAACTCATTTTGTCATGAACATATTGTGAATCTGGAAATGCTCACACAAAAGTTGGTTGCAAATATTGTGTGTGCTCACAAGATATTGATCCACAGAACTTGGCTTTCTAAAGGAATCGTGGGCCATAGAGGGTTGGGCAAAATGATTGACCTGAGATATGGCATAAGCCATCATCTGATGGAATAGTGGAGGTATATCGGTGTTACAAATGGATTGGTCAAATCATAGTAAAATTCATATATTATGACATTCTAGAACTTCAATGTTGAGAAAATTGTTAATTTGGCAATCTGAAAATATCTATTGTTTGTATTTCAGAATTGGAATCTTGTCAAGAAAATGAAGAAGAACGTGGTAAGTCTATTGGAGAATGCTTCATATTATCTCCAGTTCATTGTTATATAAATCCAATTGGCTATTGATTTGTTAAGTGCATTCAAGAAAGTTTCCTTAAGCAGTATATAGAGGATCCAGAATGGAAAGGGGCAACATTCGAACGATTGGGAAATAAAGCAGGACAGTTGACGGATGTGATAGCGAGGGAGAAAGTGGCTATAGTTCTGTTAATTTTAATATAATTGCGGAGAGAAACAAAACTTGTCTATGGGCTCATGTTCAACATTGTCACAAGGCGAATTTTGGTGGAATTAGACAGGAGCTTGCAGGGGTTGTTTGGAATAGTTTTTTTCCAGGCAAAGCAGACTCCAGAATGTGGGAAGATTAGACTGAATCCGAAGAAGCCCTTTTTTTATATTAAAATATATAACAAGTGTATTAAACAAGAGTAATAATTGACCAGAGAATAGGACCAACTTGGACAAATATGTGTAGAACTGCAGGAGAGGAGTAAGGTTCTCGATCAGTATTTATCACATTTTATTAGCGTGGAGGAAGTCTTGGGAACTTGGGAAAGTTAGTGGTGATATCTTGGGAACATTTCATATCATAGTAGATAATAGACAATAGACAATAGGTGCAGGAGTAGGTCATTCCGCCCTTCGAGCCTGCACCACCATTTAATATGATCATGGCTGATCATTCCTAATTAGTATCCTCTTCCTGCCTTATCTCCATAACCCTTGATTCCACTATCTTTGAGAGCTCTATCCATCTCTTTCTTAAATGAATCCAGAGACTGGGCCTCCAATACCCTCTGGGGCACAGCATTCCACACAGCCACCACTCTCTGGGTGAAGAAGTTTCTCCTCATCTCTGTCCTAAATGGTCTACCCCGTATTTTTATGTTGTGTCCTCTGGTTCCATGTTTCCTGCTGCCAGAGTGTCCAATCTTTTCATAATCTTATATGTCTCAATCAGATCCCTCTCAGTCTTCTAAACTCAAGGGTATACAAGCCCAGTCGCTTCAGTCTTTCAGGGTAAGGTAATCCCGCCATTCCAGGAATTGACCTCGTGAACCTACGCTGCACTCCCTCAATAGCCAGAATGTCTTTCCTCAAATTTGGAGACCAGAGCTGCACACAGTACTCCAGGTGTGGTCTCACCCGGACCCTGTACAGCTGCAGAAGCACCTCTTTGCTTCTATATTCAATTCCTCTTGTTATGAAGGCCAGCATGCTATTAACCTTCTTCACGACCTGCTGTACCTGCATGCTTGCCTTCATTGACTGTTGTACAAGAACACCCAGATCTCTCTGTACTGCTCCTTTACCTACATTGATTCCATTGAGGTAGTAATCTGCCATCCTGTTCTTGCCACCAAAGTGGATAACCATACATTTATCCACATTAAACT
The DNA here is from genome assembly GCF_020745735.1 of Hemiscyllium ocellatum. NCBI lineage: Eukaryota > Metazoa > Chordata > Chondrichthyes > Orectolobiformes > Hemiscylliidae > Hemiscyllium > Hemiscyllium ocellatum. The sequence continues at coordinate 17,876,740 of NC_083438.1, forward strand.
GCATCTGTCATGCATCTGTCTACTCACCTAACTTGTCCAGGTCACCCTGTAATCTCCTAACATCCTCATCACATTTCACCCTGCCACCCAGCTTTGTATCATCAGCAAATTTGCTAATGTTATTGCTGATACCATCTTCTATATCATTAACATATATTGTAAAGTGCTGCGGTCCCAGCACGGATCCCTGCGGTACCCCACTGGTCACCGCCTGCCATTCCGAAATGGAGCTGTTTATCACTACCTTTGTTTCCTATCAGCCAACCAATTTTCAATCCAATGTAGTACTTTGCCCCCAATACCATGCGCCCTAATTTTACTCACTAACCTCCTGTGTGGGACTTTATCAAAAGCTTTCTGAAAGCCCAGGCCCACTACATCTACTGGATCTCCCTAATCCATTTTCAGAGTTACATCCTCAAAAAATTCAAGAAGATTATTCAAGCATGATTTCCCCTTCATAAATCCATGCTGACTCCGTCCTATCCTGTTACTACTATCCAGATGTGCCGTAATTTCATCCTTGATAATAGACTCCAGCGTTTTTCCCACCACTGAGGTCAGACTCACTGGTCTATAATTTCCTGCTTTCTCTCTCCTACCTTTCTTAAAAAGTGGTATAACATTAGCCACCCTCCAATCCTCAGAAACCGACCCCGAATCTATCAAACTCTGGAAAATAGTCACCCCAACGCATCCATGATTTCCCGAGCCACCTCCTTCAGTACTCTGGGATGTAGACCATCAGGCCCTGGAGACTTATCAACCTTCAGACCTATGAGTCTCTCCAACTCCAAATCCTGGCAAATATAGATTCCCTTAAGTTCAGGTCCTTCAGCCACTGTTACTTGTGTCTTCCCCAGTGAACACAGATCGGAAGTACCCATTCAATTCCTCTGCCATTTCTTTGTTCCCCGTAATATATTCCCCTGTTTCTGTCTTCAAGGGCCCAATTTTAGTCCTAACCATTTTTTTTGCCTTGCACATACTTAAAAAAGCTTTCACTATCCTCCTTTCTATTATTGGCCAGGTTACCTTCGTACCTCATTTTTCCTCTTCGTAGTTCCTTCTTAGTAATCCTCTGTTGCTCTTTAAAATCTTCCCAGTCTTCAGTTTTCCCACTTATCTTTGCTATGTTATACTTTTTCTCTTTTAACTTTATATGTTTCTTAACTTCCCTCATCAACCGCGGCCGCCCATGCCTCCTCCTGGGATCTTTCTTCCTTTTAGGAAAGAACTGATCTTGCAACTTTTGCATTATACAAAGAAATATCCGCCATTGTTCCTCCACGGTCATCCCTGCTAAGGTATTGCACCATTGAACTTTGGCCACCTCCTCCCTCATTGCTCCATAGTTCCTTTTATTCAACAGAAGTACTGTACTCTTTCCCTCTCAAATTGCAGATTGAAGCTTAATGTATTATGGTCACTACTTCCCAATGGCTCTTTCACTTCGAGGTCTCTGACCAATTCTGGTTCATTACACAATACCAGATCCAGAATTGACTTCTCCCTGGTCGGCTCCAGCACCAGCTGCTCTAAGAATCCATCTCTGAGGCACTCCACAAAGTTTCTTTCTTGAGGTCCAATACCATCCTGATTCTCCCAGTCTACCTGCATGTTAAAATCCCCCATAACAATGTAGTAACATCTTTGCGACAGGCCAATTTCATCTCCTGATTCATCTTACATCCGACATCCAGACTACTGTTTGGGGGCTGTAGATGACTCCCAAGAGGGTTTTTTTTTACCCTTAGTATTTCGCAGTTCTATCCACACTGACTCTAGCGAAGGAATTGGATGTGTGAGAATATGTGGTTATGACTATATATAATCAAGAACACTTGAAGAGTCGAAAAAAGAAATGACTGAGTTGCTGGCTGATACTTTTGCATCATCGTTAGCCATGTGTGAGGTCCCAGGTGACAAGAGGGAGGCGAATGCTCTGCCTTCATTCGAGGGTGGCACGGTGACTCAGTGGTTAGCACCACTACCTCAGAATGCCAGGGATGCGGATTCAATTCTCGCCTGGGCTGCAGAGTTCGCACAATCTCCCCATGTTTGTGTAGGTTTACTCTGGGTGCTTCAGTTTCCTCCCACAGTCCAAAAATGTGTAGGTTAGGTGAATTGACTATGTTAAATTGCTCATACTGTTCATCGGATGTGTTGGTAAGATGCATTATTGAGGGAAATGCAACAAAACGCATTAGTGGATTTGGTCTAGGTGGCATATTCTTCAGAGGATTGGTGTGGACTTGTTGGGCCAAATGGCCTCTTTTTACACTGTATGGGTTCTATGACTCTTTGAAGGGCTGCAAACAACAACAGTGAGATATGGTCCAGTAAGCTTAGCATCTGTGGTAGGTACATTAATTGAGAAGATTCTGAGAGAAAAGGTATACATTCATTTAGAATGACAAGTTGTGATTAAGAATAATCAGAATGGCTTTGCATGTGTGAAATTATGCCACACAATTGTTAGCGTTCTTTGATGAATTGGCCAGGAAGGTTGATGAGGTTAGGGCGGTAGTGATAATCTTCAGTCGAAAAGTGTCATGCTGGAAAAACACAAATTTTCAGTCAGCATCTGAGGCGCACGAGAATCGATGTTTCTAGCATAAGAATTTTCATCAAGAATGAGAGGGTGGCCAATGGGAGCTGAGAGATAAATGGGCGGGAGTGGATGGGTGCAGTGTGGGCCTTGGAGCAAGATAGCTGAGATTATGTTGAGTAGATGAAGTTGGAGTGAAGGTGAAAGTTCAGAGAGGTGGTTGGGGCCAACAAGTGGGAAGGAAGATGGACAGGTAGGACAGGTCAGGATGGCTGTTCTGAGTGGGGAGGTTAGATCTGGGCTAACGTAGGGGAAGGGGATATTAGGAAGCTGCTGAACTCCACATTGATCCCGTATGGTTGGAGGGTCTGAAAGCAGAAGATGAGGCGTTCTTCCTCTGGGTTTTGGGTGGTCAGATTATGGTGGTGGAAGCAGCCAAGTATCCACATATTCTTTGTTAGAGTGGATGGGGGAGTTAAAGTATTCATACGTTTGATTGGGCTGCCTTGTCTGGTATTGTTATTGTTATCTTAGCGTTAAATGAAAGTGGGACTTGAGATTTGTCGTCGTTTCATTGTTAATGGATTGATGGGGTTTGGGATCTGGCCTTGCTGCGTTTTCGTCAGTGAATAATAGTTGATTGTGAACTGCTGGTTTTTGTTTATTGTTGACTGTTTGCAGTTGTATTGTTTCATGAAATGAAAAAAAAATATGAGCAAAGGTTCAGAATTTCTTCAGTTCAGGTGACTGAGTCTGAGCAAAGTGGCCACAGCAAGGGTACTGTGCACAAATAAATGAAGTGGGACTTGGAGGTAGGATCCTGACTGTGCGGTTATTCCAGTGGCAACAAGAGTGGGATGTGATTTTGGATGAAACCAGAATGAAATGCTGACAGACCATTTGGTATGTAGGATTAAAGAATCGACTCATATGGAAGCCCAGCTGAACTTCCAACACACACTGCAACTGAATGTGTCATGAGAAAATGTGGCAAATGGAGCAACAGAACTACAGTACATCCTATTGGAAGTGAACACCCATACTGGTCGGACAGAGCTTGGCAAACACCACTTGAGCCTCGTGCAGATTATGTCCTGAGCGCAGGGAAACAAGGCCAGTCCACAGCCGATTGCCACAACAAAACCGAGCCTCTGTGAAGTGGCTGAAGTATTATTTAGAATTTGGGCTGGCAAACTATTGGTGTTGCTGCCAGTGTGCATACTCGAGACAGCAAAGAAGTTCTACATGGTCTGACTGGAGTAAAAAAAAACTTATCAGACGGTAACCACATCTCATGGAAAGTTCCTCTATGTGTAGTTTGCAAAACTTAAATTGCTTAGCAACATCCAAATGAGAACTAATTAAAATTAATGTTTGGCTAAATGGACACCAGTTCCTATGTAGGTTGTTGCAGGTGTAGCTCTATCTGTGAGTGCAGAAGCTATCTTTAACAAGATTCGCCCGGGATGCAAACCCTTAAAATTGCACAAGATTTCATTCATACTAAGAAGACGCTGGGGAACTGTTGCAGGTTAAGGTTATGACTTCAGTTCCGATCTCTGAAGAAATGCAGTTGATGCAGTTACCAATATAGGTGGTGAAAATATCAGCTTCAACCATATCGGGGCAAAATTGTTTGAGGAAGATTCACCGAGATTGGCTCACCATTTTTCCCATTAGGAAATTGCTGCCTCAGTGAAACCCTACTGAAATACTCAAGAGTTTTTCAGCAAGGACTTGGGATTTACAAAGTTCAATATTATTTGAGAATATTGGGAACCAGAAATCAACTCTGAGAGTTTGCAAAGCCAGCATAGTGGTATCTGCATTGCGGGCAAATGTAAATGTGGAAACCATGAGGCTCGAAAGTGAAAGAATCATCTAACTCCTGCAGTTTACAGAATAGGCTGTACCTGTCACATCGATTGTGAAGCCTAATGGTTCAGTTCGCCTTTGTGGTGATTTTAAGCAAATGTTGACCCCTTCTCACAGCTGGATAAATACTCAAACCCACACATAAAGGAATTGTATGCAAAGTTGGTAGGCCTGCCGTCCTTTATGAAGCTCAACATGAGTTGATAAAACATGGCACTAGAAAAGGCACAGCAGATCAAATAGCATCTGAGGAAGAAAAAGCATAGACGTTTCAGGCAGACCTTTCTTCATGACTGGAGAAGGTGAAAAGGGCTGTGAAATATATGGGGGTGGGGCTAGGGGAACATAGGTGGGATGGCGATAGCTGGGTGAACGTAGGAGGTGGTAGTCATATGTTGGTGGGAAGGAAAATAGACAGGTTGATCAGGCCAAGAGGGCACAACGCATCATTCCAAATCCAGCAGAGATTTACTAGTACATCCTCCAACCACATTTACTGTATCAAGTGCTCTCAATGTGGTCTCCTCTGCATTGAAGAGACCAAGTGAAAACTCATAAAGCTCATAGAATGGTTCAAGAAACATCTCTGTACGCACCAACCAACCGCATCTTCCTGTAGCCATCAATTTCAACTCCCCCTCTCACTCCTCTGGGGACATGTTCATTCTGGGCCTCCTGCACTGGCAATACAAGACCATCTGTGACCTGAAGGAGGAACATCTCAGCTTTTGCCTCAGAAGTCTACTACCAAACAGCATGGACATTAAATCCAACATTTCCAAATCTCCCCACACCAACCCCATCACACATGCAACCCTCTGACTCAGCTCTGCCATCTTGGTCTGAAATACCTCTTCACCTTCTTCCCCATCCATCTGCTCCACACTTGTCACTGACCTATTACCATTACCTTGCCTCATTCGCACACCTATTCCCATCCCTCCTATGTTTTCCCTGGGTCCATGCTATATTTAATTCCCAGTCCTCTTCCTCCTCCCAACTACTGAAGAAAGTTCATGCCCAAAACGTGTTCATCAAATGGTGCCTGACCTACTGTGCCTTTTCCAGCCCCAAGCTTTATCAACTCTGGACTCTCCAGCATCCGCTGTCCTCACCTTCTCCTAGAATCTGAGCATGTAGAGGAGCCACTTCGGGAGCAATGGATACAATAAACGATATTGGTGGATGTGCAGGTAAAACTTTGATGGATTTGAAGGCTTCTTTGGGGCCTTGGAAGGAGGTGAGGGAGGAGGTGTAGGCGCAGGTTTTGCAATTCCTGCGGTGGCAGGGGAAGATGCCAGGACAGGAGGGTGGGTTGTTGGGGGGCATGGACCTGACCAGGTAGTCGTGGAGGGAATGGTCTTTGTGGAAGGCGAAAAGGGGTGGGGAGGGAAATATATCCCTGTTTGTGGGGTCCGTTTGAAGGTGGCAGAAATGTCATTGGATGATTTGGTTTATGTGAAGGTTGGTTGGGTGGAAAGTGAGCACCAGGAGGGTTCTGTCCTTGTTATGGTTGGAGGGTTGGGTCTGAGGGCAGAGGTGCGGGATGTGGATGAGATGCATTGGAGGGCATCTTTAACCTTGTGGAGAGGGAAATTGTGGTCTCTAGAGATGGAGACTATCTGGTGTGTTCTGTGGTGGAACTGGTCCTCCTGAGAACAGAAACGGCGAAGGCGGAGGAATTGGGAATACAGAATGGCATTTTTGCAGGAGGTAGGGTGGGAAGAGCTGTAATGTAGGTAGCTGTGGGAGTTGGTGGGTTTGTAAAAAATGTCGGTGTCAAGTTGGTCGTCATTAATGGAGACGGAGAGGTCCAGGAAGGGGAGGGAGGTGTCAGAGATGGCCCAGTTAAATTTAAGGTCAGGGTGGAATGTGTTGGTGAAGTTGATGAATTGCTCAACCTCCTCGCGGGAGTACGAGGTAGCGCCAATGCAGCCATCAATGTGGCGGAGGAAGAGGTGAGGAGTGGTGTCGGTGTAACTACGGAAGATGGACTGTTCTACGTAGCTAACAAAGAGACAGGCATAGCTAGGTTCCGTACGGGTGCCCATGGCTATCCTTTTGGTCTGGAGGAAGTGGGAAGATTCAAAGTGGGAGAAATTGTTGAGGGTGAGGACCAGTTCAGTCAAACAAATGAGAGTGTCAGTGGAAGGGTACTGTTGGGGACATCGGGAGAGAAAAAAATGGACGGCTTGAAGGCCCTGGTCATGGCTGATGTAGGCGTAGAGGGATTGGATATCCATGGTGAAGATGTGGCGTTAGGAGCTGGGGAAACTGAAGTCTTGGAGGAGGTGGAGGGCATGTGTACTTGTAGTAATTTTGCCACCATACCCATGGTGCCATTTGTGCAAGAATATACTAAACCTTCATCCATTAAAGAAATAGATTCAGATTCTCCCTGAACAGAGTTGTGAATTTAGCTGTGATCACACTTGGCCCATGTGTGATGACTTAGTTGACACTGCATAATGCGCTAAATAAACGTCAATTTAAATGGAAAACCAATCTTTAAAATTGATCATTGCATTTTGGAATAAACACATTATACTGAGTTTATTTTAGATGGCGTAACATGACTAGAATCACAACAATCTACATAATATCATATAGAATATTACTTTGCTACTAAACCAATATCATCCTCCCATAGAGTAAATAACAAGTTAGTACTGGACTCAATCTTATATAAAAGGATTATGCTATTTTTAGTGTTTCTGTTTTGCTGTTGTATTAAATCAACGTGAATATTAATCATTGTGTCATCAACTCTTCGATTATGCTGACAAGAACCAAAAGCATTGCTACATTTTCGTTCCAATTGATTGAAATAGAGACATATAAGATAATCAGAGGGTTAGATAGGGTGGACAGGGAGAACTTTTTTCCAAGAACGGTGACAGCGAGCACGAGGTGGCATAGCTTTAAATTGAGGGGTGATAGATATGGGGCAGATGTCAGAGGTAGTTTCTTTACTCAGAGAGTAGTAAGGGTATGGAATGCTTTGCCTGAAACGGTAGCAGATTCGTCAACTTTAAGTACATTTAAGTCCTCATTGGACAAGCATGTGGACATACATGGAATAGTGTAGGTTAGATTGGATTCAGATTGGTATGACAGGTCAGCGCAACACCGAGGGCCCAAGGGACTGTACTGCACTGTAATGTTCTATATTCTATTTTCTAGGAAAAGAATGGCATCCAGCGTTCACTGTGTATTTTAGTTTTGAAAGTAAAGCAAACAGGACATGTGTAGATTTGTGCACATTCCTCAAGCCAATGTTGAAAAGCAAAGCTTACAATACATATTCCGATATGATCTAAATGGGGCCAGAATTTGCCCGTTAACCCAAAGTATTTTAACTAACCAAAAGGATTCCCTCAAGGGCATACCACTCCTGGCCCCCTTGCAACGTTAAATCCAAGCCACCAGCCAACTGAAGGAAGGACACCTCATTTTCCATCCGGTGGCCCTTCATCCACACATACTAAATATTGACCTCACCAGTTTCCAAATCTCCTCATCCCTCAACTCATCCCAGATACAACCCTCCAACTCTTCACTGCACTCTTATACTGGCCTCCTGTCCATCTTCCTTCTCATCTAATCCACTCGAACCTTTTCACCGACGTATCACAGTTACCTCCCAACTGCATCTACCTATCACCACCCCGTCAAACATCGCCCTGCCCAGTCCAACTGCTAACCCCAATTTGTGTCTCAGCACCTTCTTCCTCCACATTTCTAATTAAGGACATGTGCCTCAAAAGTCAATTCTCCTGCTCCTTTAATGCTGTGTTTTCCAGTGCCATACTTTTCGACTCTGACTTTCCAGCATCTGCAGTCTTTACTTTCGCCTAACCAGAAGCATCATCACTAAAGAATTATTGGGTTGGCTAAAAAAAAATTCGACCAGGACCATTGGTACATAGAAAATGGAAAAGAAAATGTTGATATGTTCAACTGCAATCGGCAAGTTCAGGGAGGAGTGATGTAGATTCAATCCAGATGGTTGTGAAACTTTCTTAGTATTGTCAAACAAGTGTTCATGAAGTCTGAAACTAAACATGGTACTGTTTCATTTGGAGAATAAATAATCTTATTACCTGTCATGAATATTCACAAATTAAATCTTTTGTTTCTTATTAGAGGATAAATTGAAAGCAAAAGAGAAAGGTAAACCGGAAATGCGAATGTATATTATGCAGAGCTTACGTCATACTGTTATTTTGAACACAATGACATCAGTTACTAATATCGAAGAATGCCTTCTGAAGAGAACTAATCATTTACTTCATGTGACATTTCTGCTCACATAGCTGATTGACGCTTACTTACAGGATAAAGAACTGGGAGTGTCTTAATTTTTTTTAATGCGATCAGCAAACTTTGTTGCAGAAATCTGAAATGAAGACATTAATCCTTAGAATTCAGCTGCTTTTTCTGAGCAAAGGCATGCAATTGTAAAATGTTGATAGACATTTAATTACACCTTGAATATTAACATGGCGGTATGTAAATGCTGCCTTGTTTATGTGAAGATGATTGATAATTAACGAGATTACTCTTTCTACAACTTTAATTTTAGTTCTGTGTCAGGTTGCTCCCGCAGTATTAATAGAAATTTACTTATTTTTCAGGAATTTAACAGAGAGACAAAAAAAAAGAAACATTAGGCTGCAACTGGTTTAGAAGATTCAATGATTGAGTTTAACTTAGGAAAGTCAATTTAATGGAAGGCATCTTCTTCCATTCAAAGGTGACATGAACAAAGGTGATGTGAGTGTAGACCTTCTAAGAAAAAGGGAGATTGATCAATGAAGTCAATGGTGTAGGATATCTCAGTGCAAGGATTTTAGGTTGTGAAATTCTGGTTTGAATTCTACCAATTATTTTAAGGCTGAGAAAGTATAGGCACTTACATCGGCTAGTAGCCAGTGGAAAATTCCTCACAATTTCTGGTATAATACTAATATGAAACATATAAGTAAATCTACAAATTTTATAGAGAATGCAATTTCTTTCGAATTGTAATTAACTTTAAAGTAATTTTATTGGGGAGTAGACAGAACTTTGTTTTGTCATATGTATTGAATTTTCTAAACTAGTTTATATTTATGTAACTTAGTTTGGTTTGTTTCAGTTCTATTGATATTGCGTAGAAAAGATTAAGTTTCTGTAAACAAAAACACCTGTCACTTTGTATGCTTACACATCAGTGAATGAGGCTACGTTTAAGGACCATACAATATGGTCTGTTACGTCAGCTCTCATTCTAAAAGATTGCTTTACCAATCATAATAACAGCTGGGATCGTAATACAAAGAATCATCTAATATGAAAAAAAAATGCCAGCATTCGCTCGATAATGTATCAGATTACATAAAGACAGTGGTGACTGGCTGAGCATTTCCTTTCTGTCCGATATATTGCGTCTCTGAAAAGTCAAATGTTATCGTAGAAAATTAGCACATTAGCTTCGAAAATAATTATGAAATGTCCTTAAAGTTGTCTTCAATCTAACTGCAGACTTCAGTAGTAGTTTAATGTTCCATTCTTTTCTTTAGAAATTATTAAATGCACAGAATCTTTGAAAGCCACAGGTAAGGGAAGCAATTGATGATAAACTAATTTTCCATTATCTTCATTCAGAAAATATTTAAGGGTGACAGAAACAATGAAAATATAGAATCTGATTGCAAGTGTATTCTATTTCTGTATTAAATCTACGGTGACACCTTGCAAAATGTCCCGATTACAAAGGAGGAAGTGCTGGATGGGTTGAAACGGTAAAGAGTGGATAAATCCCCAGCACCTGATCAGGAGAACTCTGTGGGAATCTAGAGAAGTGATTGCTGTGCCTCTTGCTGAGATATTTGTATCATTGATAGTCACAGGTGAGGTGCCAGAAAACTGGAGGTTGGCAAACGTGGTGCCACTGTCTAAGAACGTCGGTAAAGACAAGCCAGGGAACTATAGACCGGTGAGTCTGACCTCAGTGGTGGGCAAGTTGTTGGAGGGAATCCTGAGGGACAGGATATACATGTATTTGGAAAGGCAATGACTGATTCAAGATAGTCAACATGGCTTTGTAATTGGGAAATCATGTCTCACAAACTTGATTGAGTTTTTTGAAGAAGTATCAGAAAGATTGATGAGGGCAGAGCAGTAGATGTGATCTACATTGACTTCAGTTAGGCGCTTGACAAGATTCCCCATGGGAGACTGATTAGCAAGGTTAGATCTCATGGAATACAGGGAGAACTAGCCATTTGGATACAGATGGCTCAAAGGTAGAAGACAGAGGGTGGTGGTGGAGGGTTGTTTTCAGACTGGAGGCCTGTGACCAGTGGAGTACCACAAGGATCGGTGGTGGGCCCTCTACTTTTTGCCATTTACATAAATGATTTGGATGTGAGCATAAGAGATACAGTTAGTAAGTTTGCAGATGACACCAAAATTGGAGGTGTAGTGGACAGCAAAGAGGATTACCTCAGTTTACAACAGGATCTGGACCAGATGGGCCAATGGACTGAGAAGTGGCAGATGGAGTTTAATTCAGATAAATGCGAGGTGCTGCATTTTGGGAAAGCAAATCTTAGCAGGACTTATACACGTAATGATAAGGTCCTAGGGAGTGTTGCTGAACAAAGAGACCTTGGAGTGCAGGTTAATATCTCCTTGAAAGTGGCGTCGCAGGTAGACAGGATAGTGAAGAAGGTGTTTTGTATGCTTTCCTTTATTGGTCAGAGTATTGAGCACAGGAGTTGGGAGGTCATGTTGCGGCTGTACAGGACATTGGTTAGGCCACTGTTGGAATATTGCGTGCAATTCTAGTCTCCTTCCCATCGGAAAGATGTTGTGAAACTTGAAAGGGTTCAGAAAAGATTTACAAGGATGTTGCCATGGTTGGAGGATCTGAGCTACAGGGAGAGGATGAAAATTCTAGGTCTGTTTTCCCTGGAGCATTGGAGGCTGAGGGGTGACCATATAGAGGTTTACAAAATTATGAGGGGCATGGATAGGATAAATAGACAAAGTATTTTCCCTGGGGTCGGGGCGTCCAGAACTAGAGGGCATAGGTTTAGAGTGAGAGGGCTAAGACATAAAAGAGACCTAAGGGGCAACATTGTCACGCAGAGCGTGGTACGTGTATGGACTGAGCTGCCAGAGGATGTGGTGGAGGCTGGTACAATTGCAACAATTAATAGGCATATGGATGGGTATATGAATAGGAAGGTTTGGAGGCATATGGGCCGGGTGCTGGCAAGTATGACTAGATTGGGTTGTGATATCTGGTCGGCCTGGACGGATTGGACCGAAGGGTCTGTTTCCAAGCTGTATATCTCTATGACTCGATGACTCTATGTTGTAGCGTTATTTAATACTATCGGTTTCTTATCGCAAGGCTTATAGCGAGTACATTTGATTTCCATTTTACTTGTTGAACTTATTTTTCTGAAATGTAAAGAATCTTGCATTTGTTTCATCTACATTCGAGACAGCAGCTGCAATGAAGTGAAATGTGCCACAGAATCACATAGGTGTCTAGCTTGGAAACAGACCCTACAGCCCAGCTTGACCATACTGCCCAGTTTTCACAATTAAACTAGTTCATTTTCCTGCATTAGGTCCATATTCCTCCATACCTATCCCAAGCACGAACTTGTCAAAATCCTTTTTAAAATGACAAAATTTTGCTTGTTTCTACCAGTACCTCTGGTAGCCCAATCCTTTCATTTACGGTCCTCTCTGCGAAATATATGTCCCTGTCCGTGAAAGGATCCTTTTGGATCTCTCCCCTTTCACCTTAAAGCAATGCCTTCCAGCTTTAGACTCCCCTAGATAGCTATTCGCTATCTAACCAATCTATGTCTCTGATGATTATATGTACCTTTATAAGGCTATCCTCAGTTTCGTACACTCCAGGGAAAAAAAGTCTCAAATGTTACAGCCCAGATAATAGCGTTATCAAAATTTTGGACTCTTTTTAGTTTCATACCATCATTTCTATCGTAGAAGAAAGTGAAGACTGTAGATACTGGAGATCAAAGTCGATGAAGGGTTTGATGAAGGGCTTTTGCCCAAACGTCAATTCTCCTGCCTCTTGGATTGTGCCTGACTTGCTGTGCTTTTCTGGCACTACACTCGTGACTCATTTCTATTGTAGCATGGTCACGTAATTGTCTAAATGGGCCTTACCAAGGTTTTGTATGGGTATGATGAGACTTCCCAACTCAATGCTCTGACCGAGGAAGAATTGCATGCTGAAAGCCTTCTTCATCAATCTGTTTACAGGTCCTACCTGTTCAAGGTGCTGAGAAACTGTACCCTTCAATCTCTGTATTAAATAAAACTCCCCAGAGCCCTGCCATTGACTGTGTACATCCTGCCGTGGCTTGACCGACCAAAATGTAACGAATTGCATTGATATAAATTCAATTCCATTGGTCATTCCTCATCCCATTTCGTCCAGTTGACACTTGGTGTTATCAGAGTTTGAAAATTATTCTCTATGCCTAGTCAAAAACGAATGGTCTTCTTTACAATTTCAACACTGATTAATAATGTGTCATTTTAGTGAGGCACGACCCAGTATTCAGTTGCTGGGCAAGCTGACGAATTCATTGAGAAGAAAAATCTCAAAGCGTTTGTCCCCACAAGACACATAACCACTCACTATTAAAAAAAAACAGACTTATTGGAAGGGCTGATTCGTTTTTATTTATAATTATGTTTTTTTTTACAGAAGAAAAGCTGAAAGCAAAAATTAAAGGTAAATAATTTTACAATACATTACAGACGAGAATAGATGCGGCTTAAATGAACTGGTTGCTGGATTGGCTTTTCTCATTTCACGTTTTCCATTAACAATGGTTGGTTACTTTAAATATAATCGGGAAAAGTAAAAGTAATCTTCAAGAAGCGCACTTTGTTGAAAACCAGTTTCACCTTGTGATTTCTGGCCTAACATCCAGTGTGAATTCTTCAACAAGCGTTGCTTATAATAGCCACTATTATCAATGCCATTTGGCTAAACATCTGTTAGAGATCGAACGTAACCATTTCCTTTAACTTAATGATGAGTGGAAATTAAAACTGTGTTTAATTGGTAATAGGATTTCTCATGTATATGCTGCACTCTGAACGTTCATAAAGCATTTTAAGACAATTTTATGTAAACGTAAATGAAGCTACGCATTAATCTTAGCAGAGTGAGACAAGAGAAGTTTGATATGTTCAGCCTTGTTTTTTTTCTCTTGTTTTTGATGGTCAAATATCCCATTCAAAGCTGAATAACGGTTGCCCTCTTTGGACACGATGAAAGAGACAATCCTTCCTGATCAATCAGGATGAATCAACCACAATTAAATCCTTTTGAAAAGGTTTAACGTATTGGCTTCACCACAGAAGAGTGCAAACTCGTAGAGAGTGTTATTAAGAAATACTTGTTCTAATTTGTTGCATTTCCTGACGTACATTATGCTTATATTACAGTTAGAGATTTTTGAAAAGCCCTCTGACAACTCGTCTGCACTGTATTCTTGTGAGACATATGTTAAAAACTAGCATCCAAAGTTGTCGTCTTTTTTTGAAATTCCTTTCATTCTCACAGATCTGGTCATATGGTTATTTATGCTATCATCTGACTGATTTCATTTGATATCAAAGTCCAACTCAAACCAAATGCACACCAGAACTTTCAGTGCCGGTTAGAATTAAAATGACTACCTCATAGTTCTGAATGCTAACTCCAGATTTTGGAAAATCAACTTAAAACTTTCTTCGACATTTTTATTTATTTCATTCCTCATTTATCTAAATCCACACTCCTTTAATCAAAAATATTATATCATTTATCTATACCTTAAATATTACTTCATATGTTTGCATTATAAATAACCTCGATTAAATTTTATCTTAAACAATTGTTTGTTGATTTTTTTTGCTTTTCTTCGTGATTTGATGGAATAATTAAAGGAAATAAAGACTCACTACTATAAGTCAGAAAAGTAGCAGTTATTGCTGTAGAAAAGGGATGAATAAATCGAGTCAGAATTGTGTGAAAAACAGGTTTACCTAGAATGCAGAGAAATTTCAAAAACATTGCTAACAAAGAACTAATTCATGCTTATGATATATTTTTTTAAACAAAATGCGATGGTATGCAGGTGGTAAAGGAAAAATTGGTAGGGAAAAGCGAGAGATACCCTCTTTGATACTTCGTTTGAACAACTAAATGGAGCTTTCCAACAGATTGAAAACCTTTGGCTGGATGGTCTTCCTTTCCCGATTTGCATGTGCCATGCAATTCAACCAACTCGTATTTGCACAAGAGAAAATGCATGAAGCCAATTTGAAATGAAATGATTTCCTAGATTTGCAATATCACATCTTAAATCTTTGATTGTACCATGAACACTGTAACCCTGAGTGAAAAATCACGATATCATTAAGGGAAAGATGGAAGTGAAAAAAACTGCAGCAACTTTAACACCGTGTTGTTCTCATTTATAGAGTTAAGCGAAAATGAAGATAGTTTGGAAGAATTAGGTTTGAAAAATATTTTCTTTCTATACATACTTCCTGTCTACCTGCGACTTCACTTTCAAAGAGCTATGAATCTGCACTCGAAGGTCTCTTTGTTCAGCATTACCATTAAGTGTATAAGTCCTGCTAAGATTTGCTTTCCCAAAATGCACCTCGCATATCTGAATTAATGTCTATGAGTCACTCCTCATCCCATTGGGCCATCTGATCAAGATCCTGTTGTCATCTGAAGTAACCTTCTTCGCTGGCTACTACACTTCCAATTTTGGTGTCATCTGCAAACTTACTAACTATACCTCTTATGCCGACATCCAATTCATGTATGTAAATGATGAAAAGTAGTGGACGCATAATGGATCCTTTTGGGACACCACTGGTCACAGGCCTCCAGTCGGAAAAACAACCATCCACGAGCACCCTCTGTCTTCTATCTTTAAGCCAGTTCTGTACCCAAATGGCTAGTTCTCCCTGTATTCTATGAGACCTAATCTTGCTAGCCAGTTTCACATGGGGAACCTGGTTCAACACCTTACTGAAGTTCAGATATATCACGTCCACCAGTCTTCCCTCATCAAACCTCTTTGTTACTTATTCAAAAAACTCAATCAGATTCGTGAGACATGATTTCCCACGTGCAAAGCCATGTTGACAATCCCTAAACAGTCTTTGTCTTTCCAAACATATGTACACCTTGTCCCTCAGAATTCCCTCCAGGAACTTGTCCACCACTGACGTCAGCTCACTGCTGTATAGTTCCCGGGCTTGTCCTTACCACCCTTCTTAAACAGTGGCACCACATCAGATGACCTCCAGTCTTCCAGCACCACACATGTGTCTAACGATGATACAAAAATCTCAGCAAGGAACCCAACAATCACTTCCCTTGCTTCCAACAACGTTCTAGGGTGAATCTGATCATGTCGTGGCGATGTATCGGTTCTTTTTCACGTCGAGTAATTTGTTTAGTCACAATGGGTCTGGAAAAATCACATTCATTCGCCTTTAAAATAAGAAGCAGTTAGGGCGGAAGTTATTTCCTTAACATATTTTGAGAAGATCTTATCTGGTCCATAATGCAACCTATTTATTGATTAGAAGGGACTCATTCGTTTTTAATGCTGAGCATGATAACAGTGTTTTGTATTGCACTACTCGTCCTTTTTTCTCCAGTGTTTCATACGTTCACTCATTCTGTCTCTTAATGTGTCATTTACATCAAAAATGTGTGTGTATATATATATATATATATATATATATATACACACACACACACAAAACAACACACACACATTCTGGCATTCCAATTGCTTACCTCTAATGAATATTTTAAAACTAAACACATTTGTTTTACTAAAGATTTTTGCTAATTTAATTAATTTATTCTGATTTCATCATCATTGATTTGAACTTTAACAGAGGAACAACTCAAAGGAAAAGATAAAGGTATTTTTTTTTAAAAAAGAACAATTAATCGTGTGAAAGTATATAAACATAAAGTTACAACTGCATTATGTGAGACTCGGGAAAGGTGGAAGTGTATTGTTTTTGTATAAATGCAATTTTAGAGTCATGGAGTTGCACAGCATGGCAAGAGAAACTTCAGTCCTTCTGACCAGATATCCTAAATTAATCCAGTTCCAATTTTCTGGCATTTGGCCATATTCCTCTAAAACCTTCTTATTTCATGTACCTATCAAGATGCCTTTTAAAAGTTGTCATTATGGCAGTTCTCACCACTTCCTCTGGCAGCTCATTACACACACGCGTGATTCTCCTCATGGAAAATTTCACCTTTGTTCCCTTTTATTTTTTTCAGCTCTCAGCCTAGATTTATGCCTTCCAGTTTTGGTCTCCCTCACCTTGGAGACAAGACCTTGGATATTCAGCTAATCTATGCCCCACATGATTTTATAAATTTCTTTATGGCCACCGCTCAGCATCTCACATGCTGCAGAAAATAGAACCACCTATTCAACCTCTCCCTCCACTTCAAACTCGCCAGCCCTGCCAACATCTGTGTACTTCTTTTCTGAACCAATTCAAGTTTGACAACATTTACCTACAGCAGGGTTGTCAGAATGGAACGCAATATTCCAGAAGCAGCCTGACAAATGTCCCGCAGAGCCGCAAAAACTCCTATATTCAATGCACTGACTAATAAAGGCATGCATACCAAGTGCCTTCTTGGCAATCCTATCTACTTGTAACTCAATTTCAAAGAACTATGCAATTCAAGTTTCACCCCAATATCTCTTCATTCAAAAACACTCCACAGGACCTCAGCATTATATACATATGGCGTGCTATGTTTTGCCTTTCCACCATGCAACACCTTACATTTATCCAAATTAAACTCCACCCGCCACTCCTCGGCCCACCTGCCCATCTGAGCAATGTCCTATTTTACGCTGAGGTGACTTCTTGTCTCTCCACTAAACCACGAGTTATGATTTGATCTGCAAATTTATTCACCATACCACTTGATAACATAAAAATCTTTTATAAAAATGACAAAAAGAAGTGGATCAAGCACTGATCCTTGCAGCACATCGCTGGTCAGAGGCCTCCACTCTGAAAAGCAACCATAGACCTCGACCTTCTGCCTCTTATTTTCGAGCCAGTTCTGTACCCAAAAGTCTAGGGCTCCCTCTTTTCCATGTGATTTAAACCTGCTAACTATTCTACCGTGTTAAACATGTAGAATGCCTGAAGTCCATATAGATTACGTCTATTGCTCTGCCTTCATCAATCCTCTATGTTAATTCTTCAAAACCCCATTAAGCTAGCGAGGCACGATCTTGCACGTATGAGGATCCCTAATTAGTCCTTACCTTCCCACATATAAAACCATATTGAGTATCCCTAATCAATCGCTGCCTTTGGAAATACATGTAAATCCTGTCCCTACGGAACCCTTTCAACGACTCCCTATACTGACATCTGCTCACTGGTCTATCGTTCCCTGATTTTTCCTTACCATCTTTCTTGACTTGTGGCATCACATTAGCCAAATTCCAGTCTTCTGGCGCGTCACCAGTGGCTATTGATGACACAGACATCTAAAAAAAAATGGTTTCCCTCGCTTCTCACAAATTTTTCAGATACATCTGGTCAGGTCCTCGGGATTTATTCATTGTATCGCACAATGCAAGCAATTGGGCAATGCTATTGTGAAAATTAGCCTTTCTTTTTCCCTTCCATCATTGGTAACTGTAAAGAGAAATGAATTCTGGACTTCTTATCATGATTGTGTGCATGCATGTATGCGCTAAATAATTCAAGTTTCATAAATTAGAACTGTTTTATTTGGTCATGTTTAAGTTAAGTATGCGATAATTATAAACTTTGTTTTGGGAGTGAAGTATTTATTTCTGAAAGTCTTTTGTCCCAAGTAATAATCACTCGAGCAAACTGGTTGTTTTGGTAGTAGCATTAAACTTTATTTTTCAAACTGTTACGATGAGTTATGGAACAGTTCTGTAAAATCATCAGCCCTGTCATCACTTTCACTTGTGACAAAACTTTCGGAGATCTTGATTCTGCCATGTTTCGAATGAAGACAACTGTACATTTAAACGTGGAGTCAGGAAAATCTGTAAAGCATCACTGGACAAGTACCAGGTTTGTCATTGGCGACAGCTTAAACTCTTGAAGGGTTGAAGGGTGATCCAGAAATGGATTAATAAAAACTAAAAATAAAAAAGTTAATGGAATTAGAAAGCAAGTTAGGGATGGAATACAATAAGAAGGTCTAATAAAACACTGTTGTTTGAAATATTGATAATTGATTAGGGTTTGGTGGAATTGAAAATGGTATACAACGTCATGCTTAACTCCAGAAGGCCAAGTTTCTATTATGGTTACAACTACTGTTATATGGAAATTGGAGAACTTAATTTTTTTCAATTGAGGATAAACAGAAAGAAAGATGATCCAGAAAGACATAATGTAATGCAAGCTTTATAAATGATGAGAACTAAACTGAGAGCAACTAAAAGGCTAGAATGAGAAATTCAAGCGACAACAAAGTATAATTAAGTAATGGGGGGGCGGGGCAGGCTAGTTTCATTTGATGCTGTTAAACATAACAATAACGTTTTTTTTAAAGGGGATAATGTTAATCGTGATCTACAGTCCACCTTTGAAACGTTTCATTCTGTTCAGACCCTACAAAAACGAAACCTGTTGCAGATGGAAGCATTTTGTGGGTCATTACAGAGAGTACTCAGGCAACTAATTCAGTCAAAGGAAAACTGAACCGCAATACTAGTTTACTCTGCAATGCATTGGAGATGCATCATTGGCACAAAATTTGTAACTTGATAATGAAACTTTGCTTTACATGGTGTATTTGAGTTATTTCCAATTTCCTTTCAAATTTTGAATAAACGACCACGAAGAAAAGAAGCTATACTTAATTGACATAGTTCAGCATATTGTATTTTCACTTGTGTAGTGGAAATAGATATCATGCACAAACCCTTGTAAAAGATGAAACCTCAGTATGTGATATAATTAGTGCATGTGATGAAAGTGAGGTCAGCAGATGCTGGAGATCAGCGTTGAAAAGTGTGGTGCTGGAAAAGCACAGCCAGTATCAGAAGAACAGAAGAGTCGCTGTTTAAGGCATATGCTCTTCAACAGGAATGAGGGAGCAGTCTAAGGGGGTTGAGAGATAAATTAGAGGAGGGGTCGATCTGGAGGGAGCATCGCCGGATAAGTAGGTGAAGTTGGGGATGAAGGTAATAGGTCTGAGAGGAGGGTGGAGCAGGTAGGTGGGAATGTAGATGGACAGGTAGGACAGTTCATCAGGGCAGTGATGAGTTGGAAGGCTGGATCTGGGATAAGGTGAGGGATGGGAAAATGGGTAAACAGGTGAAAGCCACATTGATCCCAAGTGGTTAGAGGGTTACAAAGTGGAAGATGATGTATTCTTCCTGTCGGGGTTTGGCAGCTAGTGTTTGGCAGTGGAGGAGGGCCAGGGCTTGCATGTCCTTGCTGGAACGGGAGAGGGAGTTAAAGTGTTCAGCCACAAGCCCTTGTGGACCCTGTGGCCCTCCCTCAGTGAATCCAGAAAAGGTACTTAAATGAACAATAACATGAAACAAATTGTAGCTTTAACTACAGCCTCGAAACTTGAAGTAATATATGCTTCAATGCACGTGAGATTAGTGTGACAGGTGAGACGTATAAGCATTTACTTCATGCAGTAGGATTTAGCCTCCCCTCTAAAATGTGTGATTGAACATTAGCAGCCAGCAAACTTGATGTGTAGAATATACCAAGGTTCCACTATATTTTGCAAGATTAATTTTTTATTGTCTCGACCATCTGTTGTAAGACTGTTTGAATAATTTGTCCACAGTTGAAGTTGACTTACTCCTGGTAGTGATTTAACTGATGTGAAGGTTTAGCCTTGCAGAAAACATGAACGTCTTTAAATTGGGAGATAAGTGGTACTAATTGTTTTGGATTGCATAAAATGACCAAATAATTGTAAAACCAACTCCATCATAGATATGCAAATCTTAGAACAAACAAAAATAGAGGGGCTGGATATACCTTACTGATGATTCAGCTGTCAAGACAGCAGAAGAGTTTGACTTTTCTTCACTGAACGAGCCTTGGGAAGTAATCACATACAGATAAGAATCTAGCTTTAAAAAAATGGACTAAATCTAAGGATGAAGTCCTTCCAGCTGAAGGAGTTCAAGGGTTTCATTGCATTGAAAATAAAAATTTGAAGAGGAAGTTCAGTCATCCTCACAGATTGACGGATGCAGAATGAACACTTGTTTGACATTAGTACAATGGTGGATTTATCATATGGAAATTGGAGTAGCACACTAACGTCCACCCGTGCCATTTAAAAAAGGAAATACAAAAATAGTTCACATAGCCACGAGCACAGTTCAATTCAGTGAAACATGTCACTTGTATCATATTATCTAGAATTCTTAACATGGAATTAAACCAGCAATTTTAGTTGTCAGTGTCATATCAGTTTTGAAAAAGTGTTTATCTGAATGTGAATAGATTACATAAATCAATTACCAAAAATGAAAGGAATAATTACACAGCCTTATAATTGTGTAAAATATGAGTTACAGAACCTACTCTTTGAAGAACAATTCGAACTAAAGCATTTTAAAGAAATTAGTTGCAAAACAAAATTGATTTGAAACCCTGATTTCTCAATACGTAAGTTGTTTATTGTGTCTAGATCAAAATAACTGAACTACCTTGATGAAATAGACTATTTCAAAACGAACTTTGCTCTCTATTAACAATGGAAAAGAGAGATGATCACTAAATGTTGGTCAAGCCAAAAAATCCAATGCCCCTTTATAGAAACAGAAAAGGCTGTTTTTCTTCTCTGAATGGCGATACTATAGAAGTTCAAAACACAGTCGCAAGAACATTTAATATTGAAGAAGCATTTCCATAAAGGCACTATCAGAACAATGTGCTTAAATGAAGTAAAAGCACTGTGGAAGCAGTGTGATTACCTGCACAGTTCAGCTACAGTCATTTACAATGTGTTGTACCCTGTGAGTAACATGACATTTTAAGGTTAATGTTCAATTGCGCGTCCTTTATGTGGATTATCAAGAGAAAGCTAACAACAAATGCATTATTGCCACAAACGTTTATGAGGTCACATCCATGTCGTTCCAAATTGATATGGGATCAAGTTTCAATAATATGCCCATAATGCAATATTATGATATTCGTAACCTCAATGGATTCATTGTAATTTATTCATTCTAGAACAGCAAAAACTGATGGACTCATTAAAAGAATTCGGTGAGCAAAGTGCCTTTGTGTGTTCGTTACACAATTTAATTTGCTAGCCACAGCAGAAAAATTACGGTTGAACCACTTGGAATAGAACATAAGTTAAATAAATACAACGTTCAGTTTTGTACAGCAGTATGAAAGAGTTAATGAGAAATAGCCGAGTGATAATTGAACTCCCTTGTCCCACTACAGTCTGCGATAACTTAGGCTTCAACTACAGCCAAAAATTATTCCTAATGTGTAATTCCGTGAGACTGTGGTGAAACACTTTTCAGTTAACATCAAGGAATGTACATCATACTTCTAAATGCCAAATAATTCTCTCAATAAACTCAACACATTCAATAAAAATCATAATATTTGCCAATAGGCATCAGCGATATAAGCGTTCTTCACAGTACATTTGATCAGGAATCATGTTTAGTAGCAGATCAGCTAGGAGACTTGTTTCGCTTCATGGTACCAAGAATGTCTCGATTGCTAAAATCTTTGTTCTGTATGCAATTTTCTGTGTAGTGTCTTGAACACAAAAACTACACTGTATGTTGAAACGCAGACTGACTGATGCACTCTAAGATGTGCAGTATACAAGATGGGATGTAAAGAAAAGTGTTATTTAAGGAGAATGTTAAACTTCCCATTGTTAAATTGCAAGAAAAATGTGGCAAAGTCCGTCTCCATTTTCCTGACTGACATTGCTTGCAACACATATAATTCAATTGCACTATTTTGCCATTGACACAGTGATTTTTATATGCAACTATTATAGTCAAATATGTCGTCATAGTTCGGATGGTACAGTCAAAGTATTAATCTTTTTACATGGGCATTGTGAAAATTCATCATTCTTTTTTGTAATACCAAGTTGTTATTTTCACTCTTCACAGAAGAAAAAATGAAAGCAGCAATCAAAGGTAATTGGTTTAGAGTGCCATCGTGGTACACCATAAAAACAAATGTGTAGCGTCTATAAATTTATAAGATTAGATTAGATTAGACTTACAGTGTGGAAACAGGCCCTTCGGCCCAACAAGTCCACACCGACCCGCCGAAGCGCAACCCACCCATACCTCTTACCTAACACTACGGGCAATTTAGCCTGGCCAATTCACCTGACCTGCACATCTTTGTGACTGTGGGAGGAAACCGGAGCACCCGGAGAAAACCCACGCAGACACGGGGAGAACGTGCAAACTCCACACAGTCAGTCGCCTGAGTCGGGAATTGCACCCGGGTCTACAGGCGCTGTGAGGCAGCAGTGCTAACCACTGTGCCACCGTGCCTGGAAATCTGTACTCTAACAAGGAAAAAGAAAGCTGATGGAGAAATACACCACCGGTCTGACAGCATCTAAGAAGCAGGAGAGTCGACGTTTCAAGCATCATGAATGTGGGGAGAGGCAAAGCAGCTTGAGAGATAAATGGGAGGGTGGATGGGGCTGGGGGAAGGAATGCGATAGTTGAATGAAGGTGGAGGTTAATTGAGGCAGGTTGAAAATTAGAGTGGAGCGGATAGTGGGAAGGAAGGTCGACCCGTAAGACAGTTCAAGAGCGTGGTGCCGATTTGTAGATTTGGATCTGAGATAAGGTAGGGCTTGGGGTAGGCGAGATGAGGAAACTGGTGAAATCAACATTGATTTCGTGTGGTTGGTAGGTCCCAAGGCGGAAGATGAGGTGTTCTTCCTCCAGTCGTCCTCCAGTAACCTCCAACCACACATAATCGATGTTGACTTCACCAGAACCCTCCAACCACAAGGAATCAATGTCGAATTCAGCAGTTTTTTCATCTCCCCTCCCCTCACCTTATCACAGATCCAACCCCCCAACTCGGCACTACCCTTTTGAACTGTCCTATATGTCCATCTTTCTCCCCACCAATCTGCTCCACCTCCACTCAACCCATGGCCAACACCCAACCTTCATCCAACTGTCGCACTCCGAGCTGTTTTGCCCCATGCCCCACGTCTCTCCCATTTATTTTTCTGTCTCTTTACACCTCAATCGCCCACGTTCCTGATGAAAAGTCGATTCTCCTGCTCCCCGGATGCTGCTTGACCAGCTGCACCTTTCCAGGCCCACACTTTTGTGCTTTACCTTCCAGCATCTGCATCCTCACTTTCTCCCTGATCGAAAAATAAAACAATTTGGCCATATCATTCGAGATAAAACAACAGTTGGCGTTTCAAATCCAATATTACTCCTGAAGAAGAGGCATGCTGGACTTTGGAAAATGAAATCCCTTCCTCGATTGACGACGTTTAGCTGACCTTCTGGATTTTTCTAGCAGCTTTTTGTTTAATGACTCCAGTTTTCGGGATCAGTGAGGAAAGAGGAAAGCGGGCCGTCGAGAAGGTAGGTTTCCCACTTTTAAAGGACTTACCTCGAGTATCAGGCCTCAATCTGTCTGGAGATGCGAA
Source organism: Hemiscyllium ocellatum (assembly GCF_020745735.1). Lineage (NCBI taxonomy): Eukaryota > Metazoa > Chordata > Chondrichthyes > Orectolobiformes > Hemiscylliidae > Hemiscyllium > Hemiscyllium ocellatum. The sequence goes on from NC_083438.1 coordinate 17,900,931, forward strand.
GAGAGAGGAGCGGAGTCTTCTAAAAGGTAAGTGCCCCACTTAAAAGTGACTTACTTCGAGAGTCAGGCCTCCATTTTACAGGAGCAGTGAGGAGAGAGGAGCGGAGTCTGCCAGGAGATATGTCTCCACTTAAAAGGGACTGACCTCGAAAGTTATGCCTCCATTTTTCCAGAACGATGATAGAGGGGCGATGGCTGCTGGAGGTTAAATCACTGCTTTAAAAACTTACCTCGTGTATAGGTGGAGCGCATGCTGACCAAGAATGAACACGGGACTGCTGAGTAAGTGAAATAATATAATTGCGTTGTTGTGTTACCCAGAATGCTACTTAGGTAGTGACTCCCACCCATCCTCCTTCTATAACTCAAAAAAAAAGGTTCTGTGCGCCAGTTTGTTAAGGTAATTAGATTTAAAATAAAATCTTTATTTTTCAATGGTGTCTTTGGGGATTTAGAATAGTGGGAATAGCGGTTAGAATAGTTGAATGTTCCTACTGCAGAATGTGGGACATAAGGGTCTCTGCTGACTTCAGCTGCGGGAAGTGCACCCAACACCATCTCCTTGAAAACTGCATCAAGGAACAGGAGCTGGGTGAACATTGGATCATTCGGTAGGCAGAGGGGGTTATGGAGAGGAGTTACAAGAAGATGGCCACCCCTCATGTACAGTAAGAAAAAGTAGATGATTTACAGCCAGGATAAGGAAAGGGAGCTAGCAGACAGTGCAGGGATTCCCCAGTAGCCTATCCCCTCAATGACAAGTATATCATTTTGGATACCTTTGGTGGGGGGGGGGGGGGGTGGACTTAGCAGGGTTAAGCCATGGGGTGTAGGTCTCTAGCACAGTCTGTCCCTGTTTTCCAGAAGGGAAGGGGAATGCAGAGCACAGCATCTGTCATTGGGGGCTCCATGGTTAGGGGGACAGACAGGAGATTCTATGGGAATGAGAGAGACTCCCGGTTGGTGCGTTGCCTTCCAGGTGCCAGGGTTCATGATGCCTTGGATCATGTTTTTGAGGGGGAGGGGGAGCAGCCCAAGTCGTGGACAATATTGGAACTAACAACGCAGGTAGGAAAATAGATGGGGATTTAAGGTAGAAATTCATGGAGCTAGGGTGGCAGTTTGGAATTAGAACAAGCAGCGTTATTATCTCTGGATTGTTAACTGTGCCATGTGCAAGCAATGTGAGGAATAGGGAGAGAGGGGCGTTGAACATGTGGCTACAGTGATGGTGCAGGCGAGACGGTTTTGGATACCCGGATAATTGGTGCTCATTCTAGGGTAGATGAGACCTCTAAAAACAGGATTATTTACATGATACCAGAGAGGTCCCAATATTCTGTGGTGCGGGGGAGTGGGGCAGCGGGGGTAATATGCTAATTCACTTTATAGCATGGGAATTGAAACCTAAACTCTAATTCCAGTGTCCAGAAGGTTAAGAGTCGTGAGGTCTGAAATATGGTTCCAAGATCGCAAGAGTACAATGGCAAACAGGAAGGTGGTTTGGAGTATGTCTACTTCAATACCAGGAACATTTGGAATAACAAGGGTGAACTTGCAACATGAGTTGTTACTTGGGACTTCGATACTGTGGCTACTATGGAGGCATGAATAGAGTCGGGACATGAATCGTTGTTGCAGGATCTGGGATTTAGATGTTTCAGTAAGAACAAAGATGATGGTAAAAGGGCGGGGGTGGCATTGTTAGTCAAGGATAGTATTATGGTGGCAGAAAAGGCGCTTGAATACTCGTCTACTAAGTTAGTATGGGTTGAGATTAGAAACAAGAAAGGAGAGGTCACTATATTGGGAGTTTTCTATAGGCCTGCAAATAGTTCCAGAGATATAGAGGAAAGGATTGAAATGGTGATACTGCATTGGAGCGAGAGCAACAGAGTAGTTGTTAGAGAGACTTTAATTTACCAAATATTGACTGGAAATACTATAGTTCAAGTTGTTTAGATGGGTCGAGTTTTGCTCAACGTGTGCAGGAGGATTTCCTGACACAGCACATAGACAGGCCAACAAGCGGCAAGGCCACATTAGATATGGTACTGTGTATGAACTTGGCCAGGTGTTATATTTGGAGTGAGGTGAGCACTTTGCTGATAATGACCACAATTCGATTATGTTTACTTTAGCAATGGAAAGGGGTAGGTACAAAACACCAGAGCAAGTCATAACTGGGGCAAGTCAAACATGATGCGATTAGGCAAGGTTTAAGATTCATAGAACGGCGAAGGAAACTGCAGGGGATGGGCACAATTAAAGTTTCGAGCTATTGCATGTCCTTGATAGGTATGTGCCTGTCAGGTACGGAGGAAGTGGTCGGGTGCGGGACCCATTGTTTACTAAGAATGTGGAATCTGTCATCAAGAGGAAGAAGAAGGATTATGTTAGGATGAGACGTGAAGGTTCAGCTGTGGGGGCTTGAGAGTTACATGCTAGCTAGGAAAGACCTAAAGAGAGAATTAAGAAGAGCCAGGAGGAGACATCAGAAGTCATTGGCAGATATGATCAAAGAAAACCCTAAAGCTTTCTACAGGTATATCAGGAATCAAAGAATAACTAGAGTATGATTAGGACTGATCAAGGACAGTTGTGAGCAGAATCCAAGGAAATAGGAGAAATGCTAAATGAATATTTTTCACCGCTATTCAAACTGGAAAATGCAAAGATGTAGAGGAGAATGCTGATATATATGCTTTTACACTAAACAAGATTGAGGTTCACAAGCCGGAGATGTTAACAATTTTGGAAAGTGTGGAAATAGTAAGTCCCCTGAGTGGGATAGAGTTTATCCTAGGATTCTCTGGGAAGCGAGAGAGGGGATTGCAGAGCCTTTGGCTTTGATCTTTATGTCGTCATTGTCTACAAGAATAGCGCCTAGAAAAACGGAGGATATCAAATGAGGTCCACTCATTTCAGAAGGGGAGTAAAGACAACCCTCGCAATTCAGAAGGGGAGTGAAGACAACCCTGACAGTGAGCCTTACTTCAGTTGTAAGTGTTGGGAAAGGTTGTAAGAGATAGGATTTATAATCATCTAGAAAGGAATAGGTTTATCAGGGAGAGTCTGCAATGTTTAGAGAACGGTAGGTCCTGCCTCATAAACATTATTGAGTTCTTCGAGAAGATGACAAAATAGGTGGAATTGGGAAAAGCGGTTCATGTGGTGCATTTGAATTTCAGTAAAGCATTTGATAAGGTTCATCATGGTAGGCCATTACACAAAACACGGAGGCATGGTATTGAGGGTGATTGAGAGTTTTGGATCAAAAATTGGCTAGCTGTACGAAGACAGAGGGTAGTTCTTGGTGGATATGTTCATCCTGGAGTTCAGTTACTAGTGGTATAAAACAAGGATATGTTTTGGATCCACTGCTGTTTGTCATTTTTATAAATGACCTGGGTGAGGGCATAGAAGGATGTGTTAGTAAATTTGCAGGTGACAGTAGGTTTGGTAGAGTTGTAGATAGTGACAAAGGATGTTGTAAGTTACAGAAACATGTAGATAAGTTGCAGAGCTGGGCTGAGAGGTGGCAAATAGCGTTTAAAGCGGAAAAGTGTGAAATAATTTATTTTGGAAGGAGTAGCAGTAATGCAGAGTATTGGGCTAATGGTAAGATTCTTGCCAGTGTAGATGAGCAGGGAGATCTCGTTGTCGGTGGTACACACATACTTGAAAGTTGCCACCCAGGTTGATAAGATTGTTAAGAAAGCATACGGTGTGTTAGCTTTTATTGGAAGACGGATTGACTTTCAGAACGATAAGATCATGCTGTAGTTGTGTTAAACTCAGGTGTGGCCACATATGGACAATTGTGTACACTTGTCACTGCATTATGGGAAGAATGTTGAAGCTTTGGAAAGGTTTCAGAGGAAATTTACTAGGATGTTGCCTGGTATGGAGAAAATTCTTATTTGGAAAGGCTGAGGCACTTGAGGCTGTTTTGGTTAGAGGGAAGAAGGCTGAGGGGTGACTTAATTGAGACATATAAGATAATCAAATGTTGGACAGTGAGAGCCTTTTTCGTCTGATGATGATGGTTAGCACGAGACAGCATAGCTTTAAATTGTGGGGCGATAGATTTTCAACAGATATCAGAAGTTGTTTCTACACTCAGACATTAGTAGGGGTGTGGAACACACTGCCTGCAACAGTAGTCGACATGCCAAATTTAAGGGTATTTAAATGATCATTGGATAGGCATATGGAATTATATAGGTCAGATGGGCTTCACATTGGTTCTGCAGGTTGGTGCAACATCGAGGGCTAAAGGCTTGTTCTACGCTTTAATGTTCGATGTTCTGTGTTCAAATGCAACATAACTTCCCAACTTCTATATTTAATACCATGTATGTTGAAGACCACTTTGACAAAAAGACTTCTGCACTGCCATGTCTATCTGTGACTCCACTGTCAGAGAACCGTGCAATTGAACTCCAAGGTTCCTCTGTTCCACCACGGTCCTTGAGGCTCTACCTATCAACTGGAACTCTGAACTTGATTTGACTTAATATCAACCCATTTCCCCAGCTGATAGGTATCAAAGTTCAATTTCTAATTGTCTTCCTCAGTGTGCACAATGCCGACTACTTTATTGTCACCTGCAAACATAGTGATTAATAGCGTGCCAGTCTTATCCAAATCATTTATGTAGGTAGCAAACTTGTGGACCCAGCAGCAAAGCCCGAATTACATAACTAATCACAGGTTTCCAGTTCAGAAAACATCCTTGCAGGTTTACCCGCTGCTTACTATCATCAGTCCAACTGTTTGCTAGCTGTCCCTGGATTCGATGTGATCTTCCAGAGCATCCAACCATGTTAGATCAAAAGCCTTACTGATATCCATATAGACTACGCAGTCCCCTCATAGATCTTTCTTGTCCCTTCGTCAAAGGTCTCTAGAAAAATTGTGAGGCATGATCTTTCGCTGAAAAGCCATTCTTACTACACCTTATCAAATCTTCTCTTTCCAAATGCGTGTATATGTTATCCCTCAAACTCTTCTCAAGTAAGTTGCCTCCCATAGACTTTAGGCTTCTTGGTCTACTGTTTCCAGGTTTTTCTTTGCAGCTCTTCTTGAATAAGAGCACAACATTCTGTACCCTCCACTCTTCCAGGACCTCACCCAGAGCTAAGGATGATACCACGATATCAACGAGTGCCTCACCATTTATTATCAAGCTTCTTGCAGGAGTCTTGGACAAATCTGATCATGATCAGAAGATTTATTACATTCATGCAATGTAACAAGTCCACCGCCTCATCTACAATGATCTAGACTGCTCCCAACAGATCACCACGAATTTCCTCAAGTTCCCAAGTCCTCAAATCTTTTTCCACAGTAAACATTAGAGAAATATTTAACGAGGATCTTGCCCATCGCCTGTGGTTCTGTGTATACATGTTCGCTAATGTCCGTGAGCAGTCATATTCTCTCTCTGGTTACTCTTTCCCCTTTAATATATTAAAACAATTTCTTTGGGGTCACCTTAATCTTCTCAGCCAAAGCAAACTCATTCCCCCTTCTGGCCCTCTTTAGTTCTTTCTTCAGTAAACACCTGCATTCCCTTTAAATCTTCTAGGATTCCTCAATGGCACCTTCCTATACTGGAGTGACGTCTCTCTATTTTGGACAAAGGCTCAATAGTTCTCGCCACCTTTGCAATCCTGAAATCTGCCAATTTTTTGCGTTAATATGTGCATATTGATTGAGTCTCCATACTTCTCTCAGGGAAAAGAACCCAAAGGTTCAAAATCGTTCAGTGAATTAATCCATCCCATTCTCAGTCTTAAAATATCACCCTCGTATTGTATGCACATCAGTTCTCAACACGCTGAGATGACATACGACTCAACTACTACTGCCATCCATGCCTAATGCCTAATTGTATTCAATGTTAATGGTTATTGTTGGAAATATTTGGTACCGTCACATGTGTACTCTAGGTTTGTGTAAACGCTATTACTGAATGCATATCAATCTCAGTGAAAAAAATATCATCAACACCCTCGAGATAAAAGAAACAAAATGGGAATTAATATTCATCATTTCCCATTGTTTGTGCAATGTTTTCTCATCCTAATTTATGTTCTTTTAAAACCTGCTAGGTTTAAAAAGGTTCTAGTTTAAGGAAGGTTATCCTCGACTAATGACAGGAATTGGCGAGTTGTTTTATGAGAAATATTGTGCCAAGATAGGGCTGCATCTGAAGTACCTTAAAACAGCAAGATGTGACTTCATGATAACATATATGGCCCTCTACAGTTTGAAGTAATGGATGAAAAGATGTTGCTTCGACTCGTGAAATAACCTAGCTCTGTGTCGAGCTTTTAATAACAAGGCATTGCCCATTAAAATCAATTAGCCCCTCAGCATGTGAGATTTTCGATCTCCATTCCTCAAACGGTAATAAATGTTGTACTTTAACTTTTTTTTTAAACACAGAGAGAGACTGATTGTTGATAGGCCAGTGCCAGGAAGATTAGTAGGGAATAGGTGTAAGTTTGACAGGTTGTGGTTGCATTCCAACACACTTGTCATTTTACAAATGGTGACACAGGGGCTCAGTGGTTAGCACTGCTGCTTCACAGTGCCAGGGACCTGGGCTCGATCCCAACCTCGGGCGACGGAATGTGTGGAGTTTGCACAATCTCCCATGTCTGTGTCGATTTTCCTCCAGATGCACTGGTTTCCTCCCACAGTCCAAAGATGTGCAAGTTGGGTGAATCGGCTATGCGAAATTGCCAACTGTGTTCTGGGATGAATAGGTTAGGTGCATTTGCCAGGGGCAATATAGAGTAGGGGAACACTTCTGGGTGGTACAGTCTTCAGCCTGTTTCCATGCTGTAAGGTTTCTATGAAATGGCAAAAAAAGGGCTTGTCGCAAGTAATTCATATATTGTTTGTTTATATAATTTAATCATAATCTAACAAACCATTGGAATGAATTTCTGAATATGCAGCATACATATTTTTCGATTAATTTCTTCAGTATAAGGACCATCCATCATATAGTCATTTATTCATGAAATGTCTGCAGAGAATATTTACGTGTGCCTTTGAAATCTGGTGAACTGATTATGATGAACACATCATTAGCAATCGTATGCAAGCATTGAATTCTGAAGACAAACACGTTTAACTGATAATCAGTATCTGATTCTGGGTGATTAAAAAAATATACTGAATAAGACCAAATGTATACTGTTGAATTTGCTTGCAGTAAATAACATATGAATCATCAATTCAGTTTGTGAAAAAAAATGTCTTCGGAGGATGTTGGAAATGGGAATTACAATGATGATTCTGCAACTGCTCAGCATCATCGTTCAGATTCACACATCAATTTCGTAATTTCGAAAGGATACCTTTCTTAAAGATATTTGCTTGCCTCATCAGTTTGCTGCTTGATTGACTTAAAATAATAAGTAGCAAACGATTCCTAAATCAATGGATATTTAACTATAAACACTTCTTTTTATTTCAGAAAAAAACACTTGTGAAGAATCTTTGGAAGATTTAGGTAAAGAAATTCTTTCCTAAGCGTTTCAATGCCATGTACAAGTTTTGTCCAATGTCAGGCAATTTTAAAAGTATTACCAACTTTTGAATGTGTTCTTTCTGCGACATCAATGAATTGAGACGAATTGGTTTATTGATTTGTCTGTGGAATTACTAATATTCTGGTTAACATCTTCAACTTAAATTAATCGAAATCCTTTCTGTCCATATACATAATGGACATGTCATCACTTCATTGTTTCCTCGTCCAATAACATCCCAGATTCCAGAGCTCAAAAATGTACTGGAGTTAATTTTCAAACCGTGACCCACAGGCAATTGGCGATGTGGTTTTCTGATGCTCTAAGCAGCCCGTTCAAATACTTCACATTACGCAATTTCTTTGTTGTCGTTGAGCTGGGTTGGATGGCAGTATAAGACCATAAGACCATAAGACATAGGAGTGGAAGTAAGGCCATTCTGCCCATCGAGTCCACTCCGCCATTCAATCATGGCTGATGGGCATTTCAACTCCACTTACCAGCGTTCTCCCCGTAGCCCTTAATTCCTCGAGACAACAAGAATCTATCAATCTCGGCCTTGAAGACATTTAGTGTCCCGGCCTCCACTGCACTCTGTGGCAATGAATTCCACAGGCCCACCACTCTCTGGCTGAAGAAATGTCTCCGCATTTCTGTTCTGAATTGACCCCCTCTAATTCTAAGGCTGTGTCCACAGGTCCTAGTCTCCTCGCCTAACGGAAACAATTTCCTAGCGTCCACCCTTTCTAAGCCATGTATTATCTTGTACATATCTATTAAGTCTCCCCTCAATCTTCTAAACTCCAACGAATACAATCCCAGGATCCTCAGCCGTTCCTCATATGTTAGACCTGCCATTCCAGGGACCATCCGTGTGAATCTCCGCTGGACACGTTTCAGTGCCAGTATGTCCTTCCTGAGGTGTGGGGACCAAAACTGGACACAGTACTCCAAATGGGGCCTAGCCAGAGCTTTATAAAGTCTCAATAGCACATCTCTGTTTTTATATTCCAACCCTCTTGAGATAAGAGACAACATTGCATTCGCTTTCTTAATCACGGACTCAACCTGCATTTTTACCTTTAGAGAATCCTCGACTAGCACTCCCAGATCCCTTTGTACTTTGGCTTTACTAATTTTCTCACCATTTAGAAAGTAGTCTATGCTTTTATTCTTTTTGCCAAAGTTCAAGACCTCGCACTTGCTCACGTTAAATTACATCAGCCATTTCCTGGACCACTCTCCCAACCTGTCTAGATCCTTCTGTAGCCTCCCCACTTCCTCAGTACTACCTGCCTGTCCACCTAACTTCGTATCATCGGGAAACTTCGCTAGAATGCCCCCAGTCCCCTCATCCAAATCATTAATATATAATGTGAATAGCTGTGGCCCCAACACTGAACCCTGCGGGACACCACTCGTCACTGGCTGCCATTCTGAAAAAGAACCTTTTATCCCAACTCTCTGCCTTCTGTTAAACAGCCAATCCTCAATCCATCCCAGCAGCTCACCTCGAACACCATGGGCCCTCACCTTGCTCAGCAGCCTCCCGTGTGGCACCTTATCAAAGGCACCTTATCAGTAGCTCTACATGACCACATGTAGCAGGTATAGTTTAAGAGTTACTTAAAGCAGAAGCAAAGTTAGATATTTCAGTCGCTACATCATCACACTAAACCATGTATGTAGTCAAGGATAGATAGCAATTATCCTTTAATGGAGTTTTACCAGCAAATCATGGGATATGGGTGCATGATGTGGTTCTTGGGGAATGCATGAAGTTTGAGAAATTTGGAAATCTCCAATCAATTCTAACTGAAATGCCTAGAATTGGTTGCCTAGAGTGGTTAGCACTGTTGCCTCACAGGAACAGAGACCTGAGTTTGATTCCGGTCTCTGGCAACTGTCTGTGTGGAGTTTGCACATTCTTCCCCTGTCTGCATGGGGGCTGTTCCGGCTTTCTCCTACAATCCAAAGGTATGGAAGTCATGTAAATTGGCCATGCTAGATACATTAGTCAGGGGTAAAAAAGGGTCTGGGTGGGTTAATCTTGTTGTTCCACAGGGCCTGTTTCCATACTGTATGGAATCTCATCTTGAAGCCTCCCAACTGCCTCTTGCAGAACCCATGGAAGATACAACATTTATATAGGCACACACACATAAACAAGACACTTTAAGCATAAAGATAACAAAAAATAATAAAAGTGTCAGTTAAGTTTCTCTTATATTTTCCTTTTCATTCTTCCCTGGAAGTAGTCATTGAATCTATATGTATTTAAAAGTACCTATGTGAATTCACATAGGTACAAGTGGCAATTATTAATCGATATGCAAGGAAACGTGCCAAATAATTAGGTAATAACCAATTATCTGTGATTCAGGGAAATTGTTTGTTTCGATCATTACATGGGAAATCATATATTTACTATCCTATCAGGCACAAACTTTACGTTTATCTCCAAAGTCGGTTTGAAATAGCTCTTTTTATCTTCAACTTAAACTATTTTCTTTGAAACAGAGGAAAAGTTGAAAGAAAAAGACAAAGGTACTTGCTATTCAGAGATCGAATTTGTGAATGTTTATTATTGAATGATGTCTCATGTTAATTTATTCCCTGCTTTCATGATCCACAATACGTTATTATCAATGATACAAATTCACATCTCCAAAATGAAACCCAAACTTTTTCTGATAAGGCCAGGATGTTTAATGCATTGTTTTCACACATTTTGATTCAAAGTGTTGCAGCCCAGGCATAGGTCCAAAATGCATTTCAACAAATCAGAAAATATAAGCTTCCAATTAACCCATTTCCCAGTAACTTGCAATCACTGTAAATGTCTTTAAAGCTGACAGATACTTCCTGAAATCGATTTTGTAGTGCTCTTTCGTTCTTGCTTGGATAATTCCTCAGGAAATCAAATGGGGAATCATGTGGATCATCAGCTAGTTAATGATACAAATGTGACCTGTTATGACAAGTCGACACCTAAATTTCATGTTCTCAAAATCTGGACTGCACCCTGATCAGACACATCCCCAGATCAGAATTAAATAGCCCCCAACCTAGAATATAGCACAGAGAACATGTCAGTGCAGTGCAGGCCATTCTTCCTCGATGTTGCGCTGATCTGTGAAACCAAACTGAAGCCCACCTAACCTATAATATTCCATTTTCATCCATATATTTACCAATGACCATTTAAATGCCCTTAAATTTGGCGAGTCTATTACTGTTGCGGCAGGGTATTCCATGCCCCTACTTATCTCTCAATAAAGAAACTATCTCTGACATCTGTCTTATGTTTAAAGATGTGTTGCCTCATGTTAGCCATCACAATCCGAGGAAAAAAGGCTCTCACTTCCCAGCTTATTTAACCCTCTGATCAACTTATATGTCTCAAATAAGTCACATTACAACCTTCTCTCTTGAAAACAGCCTCAAGTCTTTCACCTTTTCCTCATAAGACTATCTCTCCTTACCAGGCAACATCCTAGTATATCGCGTCTGCACCCTTTCCAAAGCTCCTACATCCTGCCTAAAATGAGGTGATCAGAACTATATGCAATTCTTCAAGTGCGGCCGCACCAGAGTTTTGCACAGTTTCAACATGACCTCGTGGCTCTGAAACTCAATACCTCGAATAAAAAAAGCTAATGCACAGTATACCTTCTGAACAACTCCATCAGGCTGGGTGGTAACGTTCAAGAATCTGTGAACACGGACACCATGATCTCTCTGTTTATCTACACTACCAAGAATCTTACCATTTGCCCAGTACTCTGTATTCATGTTCCTTCCAAAGTGATAACTTCACACTTTTCCGCATTGAACTCCATTTGTTACCTCTCAGCCCAGCTCTGCAGCTTATCTGTGTCCCTGTCTAATTTGCAACATCTTTCCGCATGATCCACAACTCCACCAAACTTAGTGTCATTTACAGATTTGCTAACCCGTCCTTCTACACCCTCATCTTGGTCATTTATGAAAATGACAAACAGCAGTGGCACCAAAACAGATCCTTGTGGTACACTAGTGAATGAAGTCCAGGATGAACATGTCTCATCAACAACCACCATCTGTCTTCTTTCAACTCGCAAATTTCTGATCCAATCTAACCCACATTCAATTTACCCACTTGTTAGACTACCTATCAGTCACGCGAAGGATCTTCTATGATATCCAGCATCCATTCTAAACAGTCGCCAATTAATGTTTCCAATTCATTATGAGCCAACTTCCAAACTGGGTGCCTCAGCATATTTTACCGCTGCCCCACATCTGAAATGATACTGCTGTTCCTTTTCTTAAGAAAATGTGTTGCTGGAAAAGCACAGCAGGTCAGGTAGCATCAAAGGAATCCTGAAGATTCCTGAAGAAGGGTTTATGCCTGAAACGTCGATTCTCCTATTCCTTTGATGCTGCCTGACCTGCTGAGCTTTTCCAGCAACATATGTTGCAGCTGTGACCTCCAGCATCTGCAGTCCTCACCCGCTGTTCCTTTTACCCACTTCTCCATGTATTCCTGTCTGTAACTGTCACCTGCTGGAATGATTTATGGTCTTTCTTTTTTACAAATGCATTACTTGATGCTTCTTCATTTATAGCTGGGTGGGTGATTTGTAACCACATGTCCACAAAGGAAAGGATAGATTGGAACATTGACAACACAAGAAGAATTTCATCAGAAGTGTCAATGCTCATTCATAATTATCGAGTAACTTTTCCTGACTTGCAGAGCTAACAAACTGTCAAGAAGAACTGAAGAATTTTGGTGAGGAATTTGACTTTTGATATTTATGGTAAAGTTTCAATCAATTCCGTATACATCAAATTTCCAAAAATCTGAGATAATGTCTGCACATATCACAAAACAGTGGTCAACAAATGTTCCCAGATGCCTAACATTTGAGCGTATGGTGAAAGAGAAAACAGTTTTCATTCTCGCAGTGTCTTTCAAAATAAGATGCAACAAAATATAAAACCAGTGATTTGTTACTTTTCGAAAAAAAACTCGTGACAGTGAAATAGGATGTATGATAGTAAATTATTACACAAAAAAGCTTACGCAATAGTTGTCTGGAAATTTCCAATTATTAACTGTGGAGTGATAATAGGGGTAAATGTTTACCATGACATTGGATATTCGTCCTCAGTTTTGCACAATGCCAAAGTTTCTCATTTTTTTTTCTGCTTTGGGTGATAGTAGACGTGGCCACAGTTTAATTAGGTCTTCAAAGCCACTGACTGCACCACAGAAGATGTACTCAGAAGATTTGAATCATATGCTTGAACTTGATATTGGATCTATCTCCCTTTCTTTCTTCCTCAAAGGCGATATCAACTCCACCTAACCTACTGATGACAGAGAATATTAAATTAACTTTGAATATTGAAATGTATTTTATTCTCAACTGCATACTAAAATTCGTTGTCTGGTGCAGAATTCTTACTGCGTTTTGTTACTTTCATCCTTCCATTAATACAAATACTGGAAGCCCTATGACAAAATCTTACTTTGTACGGGCAATAGGAATTCAGACGAGGGAAAATAAGACAACATTACTTTTGTACTTTTGCAAGCAATCGATTTATATTGAGCACAACTAATGGATTAGAGTCCAAGCATAACCCAAGATGATGTATCAGGAATGTCGAAACACTGTACAAGTGAGTGCTTACCATAAACTGGCGGTTAGCTTTCAACAAAGTGCTAGCTAATTACGGCAATTTAATATTTTGATTTTTACTCTTTTTAGAAGAAAAACTAAAAGCAAAAAACAAAGGTAGCTTTTCATAAAAATAAAAAAAATCACTTCCCTGCCTTACATTTCTGCGTGTAACTTACTGCTGTGTAACATTTTTCCTGGAGCATTCTGATAACCAAAGAACGAACAAGATGTTGAACTCTTTTCCTGCAGGTTACCTAATAAATAAAGCAAAGTTAAAGAAATATTATTGACCTGTAACTGGCATAACCCAACTCACTTTCTATTCCAGAATTAATTGAATGTGAAGAACGCGTGGAGGAATTAGGTCTGGAATCATTTACATAATGGCTTATTAAAATAATCACTGTTAAAACAAGTTTGCTATGAGAGTTCATAGTCCTGGGTTGCTTTAAACTTTAATTGTATCAGATGTGTGGAATTATTTCGTCCAAAATAAGATCAAACTTTTATATAGTAAATAAAATTAAATTCCTTATTGTATTGGAAAATTATATATTTCAAATCAAAGACTCTTAAATGCAAACAAAGGAATGCATACATGTATGAGGAGCAAGTTGAATGTAATAGATTAGGTTCATTAATTAGAGGTCATGAGTGTACCAGTGACCACTAACATTTAAGTAAATGGTGTTCACTTTGCAATAGTTGTGGATGCCTTTATAGAAGTATACAAAACTAGGAGAAAGGAACCAAGTCGTGCTGATAAAAAAAAGAAACCAAACAGAATTCACAAAATTTAGAAGTCTAATCAGCGGAATCTTCGAAGGCATGAATTCAGCAAATAATTATTTCTTTAGGATATTAAAGTAGAATTTGACAACCACTATTGAAGAACGTCGAAAACTATGCAAAGCAAAGAAAGTGAAGACAAATGTACACCTCTCTGAAACTGAAAAAGGTTAATTATTAATGGAAAACAAATAAATTACAAGTCTGTCTGGTAAAAAAGATGTTTTCAAAAGGGTAGTCAGCTGATTCAAGAATTGACATGAAAGATTATTTATTAGGAGGGATATGTTGAAGGAAATTGGTCTTAATAAGAAAAATAAATGTTGGATAAATCCTTCTGCTAACTCATCAAATCTGCATCCAAGTGTATTTCAAGGGGTAGCAATGTAAAAAAAGGGTAAAGACTGTTAAGAATAACATCACTGACATGATCTATATTTAAAATCAGCCAACAAAGAACAGGTTCAACTAACTTCTCAATATTTGTTTTAACTTTATACCTAACAGGAGGCAAACTGAAAGAAAACGAAAAAGGTACCTGACTTAGCCAAACATTGCATAAAAGATTTTATCAATTTTGGTGGGAAATTTTAAAAGTTATCTCCGTACTGCCAGATTGGGATTTGTCAATGTTCACAAGGACTATGGAGTCCGTAATCAAGGTCCACTGCAGATGGAAAAAGAGAATAATAAAGCAATGGTATTGTAATAGTTATTGTAAATGTTTTGTCGGCAACTTAGAACTATGGTTTGCAAGTCGTGAATGACAGATCTGTTGCATTACCATGAACGTTTTTGCTTATTTTTATCTGAAGAAATTGTACATTGTCTTAGAGGTGAGGAAATGGAATTTTGCGAAATTAATCCTTGGAATATGCGTGATGGACTATGATGGGCAATTGCTCTGAGCAATAAGATATTATTCTATGCTTGTGGGAAGTATGGATTAAAAGTATTGATGCCTTCCCTTACGAGATAATTTAGGTATAGGATAACAAAACAAAAAATAGGAATTGCTAGAGAAACTCAGTTGGTTTGGTATAAATTGTGGAAAGAAAATGGAGTTGGGTCTCAGGTCAGCGAGCCTTCTTCAGAACACTGCCTTGTGCAATACATCAGTCACGACCTTCGTAAACTGCAAAGAATTATGAAATGACTGTTTATATTTAATCATGCTTGTAGATCACATAACACTCAATTAGCATGGGAGGAAGTGAGAACTGTTGAATGTAACCCATTTATCTATTCTTTTCTAAATCAGGTTTAGTATTTTAGGCATAACATAGTGTCACATCAAACATTTTGCAAAGCAGTGATTGTGACAGATTTTCTGGAACCGAGTTCTCCTCTGTACCTTTATTTTGAACGAAGTTGTGTAGACTATGTGAATAAATAAGCCAGGTATTATTTTGTAAATATTTCGAAGATATGCCAATAACAAACAAAAAGTGTGGCAGAGAATCATGATCAACCACTATAGGAAGTCACAATAGTATTTTGCCAATCATGCCATGAATTCTTTTTAGACAGCACTGTCTGAGTGCATTTTATCAGATGAAAGAAAAAGGATTGATTGTGTGTTAAATGTTAGAATGGGATCCATGCAGGGAGGAGGTTTTAGTGTTCTGTAGGTTTTATGCTTCTTTTTTAGGTGTGCATTACGATAATAAAATGACACAGCACCAAAAAAAAAAATGATGGAGCTTCCTGCTGCTTCAAAGGGCATTCTTTCTGTTCTACTTAAAATGTATCACATTCTAGAAAAATGGTTTATGAATATAATGGTGTTACTTTCCTCCACAAAACATTATTCAATTTCTGTATGCATGTCTTATTTTGACCAAGCCTGAAGAAGCACACGTTCACTTTCAATATCAGGAGTACGATGCACACTTGTACCCTCCATATCGTAACGTCAACCAGAATTGAATTATTGCCTACCATTGTAATCAATGAGTATTTGAGATCAATGAATTTGGATAATTGCATACAAGTTTAATTATTCATGTAAATCATTAAACAATACTTGGGAATAAATACAGAACTCTGTCTCTGTATGCTTGGATAAACAGCACATTGAACTGTATACTTGATAATTATACCCATAAACTTGTCTATATCATATATAGAATACAATGCATATGCCCACCCTACGTACAACTTCTCAAAAATGTCTTGAACAGTGGTTTTCACATGTTTTGCAAGATTTTGAGAGCACATGGAAATCCGTGAAGTTCTTATCTGCATATACCTTGATAAGAGACCTCGAAAATTACGGTATACAACACCGATTTCCATACTTATTTAGTCAAATTCAATGTGAGGGCCAAACGCTGGGACAACTGCAAACAATTGAGTTAAAATTGTTTACCCATGACTGAGTAATTTTCATTATAATCAAAGTTAGAATACACTACTGTCATTTATTGCGAACAGAAAACCGTAAACAGACTCTTTGGTAAGTTAGAGAGGTCAATGGTCTTGTAGTTGGCAAAGCGTATCAAAAATGCATTAAAGAAACCACCAGGCAAACACATGAAAACAAACGAATTTTATGATGTCCTGATTCCAATACATATTTTATCGAGGGATTTGACTGCTCTGTTGCCTTAGTATGAATTTCTAGTATTAATTTGAATAATTGAAGTTTGAAATACCTTTGAACCAGGAAATCTGTAACTGTAAAAACAATTTATCTTCATATATTACAGAAATAACAGAATTTCAAAAATCGTTGAAGGAATTAGGTGAGACCAAATTATTATTGTTGTCAAGTGAATGTTTGCTTTTCTTCTTAAACTTTTTGGAATAACATTGTGATTGAACAAAGTGCCCGTAAATTAATGCTAGTTAGAGAATATCCCAGGTATAGTAATACAGTTTGCTCACATCAAGGATTTCCAAAAGATAAAAGGAAGCAAGTGCCCTAAGGTACTTCTGCAGCTTCCCTGCAATTGTTTGATTCACAGCAACAATGGTTTACATTAGGACAGCAATTGCCCTTTCATTCATAACAGCATTTTAACTTTAAGTAGCAATTAAATGTACCCTCACAAACCACGCAGGAAAAGTACAAGACGAATTTATTTTTTAAAAGAAATACGTTTGTCCATTTTGACTAGTTACTCTACAGTCACCTCTACTGGACTTCGCCCAATTCTTCATGATTGTCTTCACCTCTTTTAAATCTCCAAGAAGCATTTATTTTGCTGAAGGAGAATATTCTCAATTGTTGTTCTTTTAGCATTTTTATTGTTACTAATATTTTATTATTGCCTCTGCAATATTATTTTTTATTCATGGGTCGAAAGCATTGCTGGTCCAACCGTTACTGCCAATTCTAACTGCACTACAACACGCACTAGTATCGTTACCTTGTACAGCAGTGGTCATCGTCATGGAGGGATATCAATATTATTTTTTGTGAGACAGTTCAGAGAGCATGTTTCTGTGACTACCAAGAAATGTGACCCTGCTTTGCAGTGGTATTCTGCAGATGGTGGCCTCCCTATGCTTCTGTTGCCGTTCTTCTTCTAAGTTGTAGGATTTGCAGTTCAAGAAAGCTGTTTATCGAGATTTGTTGTACTACATCTTGAAGATCGTACATGCTGCCACAGCTGTGCATTCTGAATTCACGAGATTCATAGAAGTGTCACATACTGCGCTGTATTTTATCAAATCTCATATGCTTCTATGTTCAGTACTTTCACATATGTGCGATGTTTCCAGCCATAGACATTAAAAGGAAAATAAAATCACCTTTATCAACTGCTTCATCATCCATAAGTTATTGGCACTTTGCGCTTAATGACAGTTGTTTTTTAATTCGATATTGGATGAGTAGGTCTTAATCTTTCTTTGCATGCCAAACTTATTGGCCTCTTGCTATTTCCCTATATCTGATTGGAGACGATGGAGACATGTTACAAGTACGGTTGACCTCGTGTTGAGTTCTTTACCACATCTTTGATGCTATCCCTAAGGTAGCTAGTTTCCATTTCTAGTGCATCGACTCCTCTAGCCTACCTAGGCTTATTACCTTTTTAAATATTAGTGATAATTGTTTTGATTATTTTAGGGTTGTTGTGTTTGGCCTTACCTTTTCTGACTTCTGTCAATGGATTCTTAAATAAGAAATTTTTTGCTGCTTCAAGTACAATAAAACAAGTCATTTCTCAGTCACCTTAGCTAATAAATACACATTTTCACTACCCAAATGATTCATGTGTTGTTAAATCCCTAAAGGCTTCACCTCACTCTATAGCCATAGCAAGATCCTGAGAAATTCTGATTTGATGCATATAATTAGGACATCTTGCTTTTACTTCTGAAACATTAATGTAATTTGCTTTCACTAGCCTAGACACAAACTGATGCTGTTGTGTTCCATAAATAATTGTCAAATTTTCCTCTCGCTGTTATTCCTTACAAACTAGTTACTTGACCAACGCCAGTATTCTAAACATGCTGTTTGTTTTCCTACCTTGTACATGTTTCCTTGATTTAGAATGTTAATATAAACGTATTAGAAGTGTTATTTAGTAAACATTTTGAAGACAAGAAAATATAGAACTTCAGATCGAGGGGAATGCTGTTCAGTTTTTACGCCACTGTATTAACACGCCAAGTAAGATATTTTTACATTGCATTATGTACATGAAACTTCGTAGTATCTGCACCCACAGAAATTATGCGATCATACATGGTAATGGCAATAATGAATGTCTGTAATTGTATGAATAGAATAGATTGTTATATTGATGTTCATGTCCTTTATCCTTTAGAAAAATATGAACACATCAAGTGAAGTCACAAAACCTTGACGCTTTATGTCATCTTTTACAGAAGCAAAACTAACAGAAAAGGAGGAAGGTATGTTATTTAGACTTATAGAACTGAACTATTAACGCGCGATTATTCCAGCCCCACTTACTTTTTACCATTAAGCCAACATGATCAGTCACACCACACTTTAAATTTATATATATATATATATATATACACACACACACACATATATCAACATTTATCATCAAAAAGAGTCTTAAAGTGCAGATATTGCAGCGAAGATAGTATTAAATAGTTGCATATTAGATAAATGATCATAATCTGCAAATAAATTGGAAGCACAATGAGCTTAGTTTTGTATGGATCAGAACTGAACATCACCGTTGTTGTCATGACTTGAATTATTTTGTGTTGTTATGTGATTCAATAATTTTCACTCACTGGGATATACTGATATTTGTGCCCGGGAAATAAGGTATGCACACATCAAACGTGAAATGTTCGTCAAGTTACAAATTTATATACAGTGCCATCCTCCAAAAGCTTGGCATCCATAAACAGAATTGAGAAACAAGTTTGTTATAAAGTCTAACATTCGCATTCATCCGTATACTTAAACATGGAAATTACTGCAAGAAGGTCTTTAGCTTCATTGCTATGATAAAGGGTCCCTTGTCAGGAAATGTCAACTTGCTTTTCCTGTATAGGTGCTGACAGGCCTGCTGAATTTCTCCAGCACATTCAGTGTTCTTTTTTTAAAATTTCTGGCATCTGCAGCACTTTATTGGTGTTATTTGCATTTTTCTCCGAACGTTTATGATTGTATCAGCGTGACGGAGATTTGTGGCTGGCTTGAAATCTGAGAAACAGGCAGCCAGATATTTTGGTTTCCATCTCACAGATAGATGCGAATCATCAGGATTGTACAAATCTTTCA
The DNA here is from genome assembly GCF_020745735.1 of Hemiscyllium ocellatum. NCBI lineage: Eukaryota > Metazoa > Chordata > Chondrichthyes > Orectolobiformes > Hemiscylliidae > Hemiscyllium > Hemiscyllium ocellatum. The sequence goes on from NC_083438.1 coordinate 17,920,672, forward strand.
TATACAAAACATTTGTAACATTTGAAAAAAAATTCTTGCTACTCAAATCCAAATAGATTCGCCACAAGGTAAATAATAAGGTAAAATCAGGAAAAATCCAACATTCGGACACGCATTGTTTATGTAGAACACCAGCTCTATCCTTGAATGAAAAATAAATGGTGACTCCAGAAAATGCTTGGAGGATAATAACATTCTCCTTTTCAAATGATATTCGCTCTTTTCAAAGGAGCATTGAAGGAAACTCTTTGACTGGTAAATAGTCAACAGTATTGGTCACTTCCATTAAAATAATGAAATACGGATTTGGAGAAGAAACGTAGGTAAATGAGAAATACCTATCGAGAAGCCACCAGGGAAGTACCACAGGAATATCAATCAACAATTTGATCTGGATAATAGTCCTACAGGAATCCCTAAACGGATTGTCATTAATGCCTACTCAGTCTCTCAGATACTATTGCAAAGAGAAATCTCTTAAGAGGATGTAGTATTTTGTGACGATAACCATAGCCATTACTAGAATTTGTTGAAGATGTTGTTTATGCAAACTCCCCATATCTCAGAATAGTGCATGAAATCTCGTGCAGAATCTCTTCTCGCACAGATATACAAAATTATATGCCTCCTGTTAGATATACAAAATTAAATGCCTACTGCTTGAAAAGAACAATTAATTAAGAGAAGACAGGTTTTAAAATGCAATATTGCATTTTTTATCATTCACATATATGAGTAGAACTTTTTCAGATTTCTGAAGCAGCTGCAGAATTTCTTTTATGTTTCAGAACTTATCCTTTCTTGGGGAGCTTCATCCATTGGAGTCTTTACAGGATTCTAAAAGTCAATTATAATGAGCGGTGAACAAAACTCCTCACTGGAATCAGCTTTGTGCATGTTTTAACAATGACCATGCAAAATGAAATCTGATGCGCACAACATTTCACCTGAATAACAGATAAATGCTTTCCAATTCCATGTTACAACCGATGTCAATGAAGACAGGAAAATTACGTTTTAACAATTTTCCTAAGTTGTAAAGGGGACAGTTTTTGATCAGTATACAGAATGAATCAGCTACGTTCCCGTAATGGAGCAGCACTTCATCACTCAATCAAAATATAGTCAGAGACAGAATGGTTAAACTGTGTAGGAAAAGCCTGAAAATGTGAAGAGAGAGTTAAACCTTGACTTGAGCACAATTTCTCATTAGGTCAAACTTATCCAACAAGCCAAAGGTCTATAGTTTCAATATTGATCTGCTAACTTAGCTGAAAATATCTAATCTTGACCGACAGAATACTAATTTGTCGAGCAGTTGTCTAGCATTTTAACCAAGAAATTGTAATTATTTGTTTTGACGTAGATGATCTAGTCTGGGGAATACAGAAAGCAAAAATCAAAGACTACCGTTCTGTTGTATTGAAGTATTTCCGTCTCCATACATCTGATTTCCTGTTTTTTAATGTCCTTCTGACATATCATTGTCCAAGTTTTGTTTCCCTAGCTTAGCCTTTTGTTAAAAAAAATCTCTGTTGGTGTGCGAACTACTATCAGTATAGAATAGCATACTTCAGGGAACCAACAAATGTTCTCTGTCAGGTTTCTAATATTTGCATCATAATAATCTGCTGGTCTTCTCTGAGCAGTCTGTGCAGAACTTTAGTATTGTGAATAATTTGTTCGCATGTAATTTCCAGTACATTCTGCAACCAACCATGTTGGGAGTCGTAAAGTCGAGTTTTCCCTTTGCTGTTGTCTTCAAAGTTGGTTTCGTATTGGTTCCAATTGACATTACACTCAGCATGAATAGACAAAACTGCACGGTCATGTTTATGCAGTCGTGTGCCCAGATACCCAAAGACCCTGGAATATCAATATTTTGCCATAATTTGATATCTATCTGTATGATCTCACTTCCTAGTGAGGCAAAGTTAATGTACGTAGTTGATTTAAAATTTTCCGATGGTAATGATAGCGTTTTTCTTTATAGTGGAAGGTTTTCTGTAGGCTTGCCTCCAGTCTTAGTCATCATTTGTTTGGTCTGATCGCAGTTAATGTACAACATCAACTTTGGGGCCAGTATTAACATACTGGTGGCTTTGACTTGGTGCATGCATCAAGTCTTCAGTCCATAACTGGTCACTGGTGCATTCAGTCAAACTGAGCCATTTTCATAATTTTAAGTTAACTATGTATCAGAAATTGTCTCCAGTTTTCACAAATGGAATTATAGAAAGTGCTGATTTTGGTTTCAAATGCATGGCAGTAGAATAAGAAGAGGCAATTATTTCGGAGAAGCTAATGTCCAAGAACAAGGAATTTTACAAATAGTAGCAAACATCTGGTTTACAAATGACCTTCATGAATGGAAATCTATCAACACCACCTGGTCCAACTGACATGTAATTCCAGATCCACAACAATGCACTTAATTCTTAACTGCTCTTTCAAATCACCTCACAAGCCACTCAGTTGCATTGATCAGCAGAAATGCTCAAGAAAGGAATGACACCAAAGGCACCATTTGGCATCGACCTAGATACCTTAAAGATAATGGATAACACAGCCTTACAACACTTCAAACTCATCCTTATCACCATCTGGGGCTAGTGCAAGAAATGGAGAGTTGTTTCACAGACTAACGAAACTGTCACATTTCACCAACAATGTTCCAGACAACAACATCACGATCCAGGCTATGATTTATTCCATCAGCAGAACACTCTCAGTGGAGGTGGCAGGCCAATAATATGCAGTCGGGCATGTGTGAGTCCTCAACATTGACTCTTGATATGATTAAATCTCATGATTTAAGTTCAAATATTTACACGGAAATCTCCTTCTGATTACCCCGTAATGGCCTCCTTCAGCCTATTATTATGTATTCCAACATGTTGAAAAAAACTTGGACGAAGCAGTGAAGTTGGGAAGGGGGCAAAATGTACATACATGGGGATGTAAGTGTTCATTACCAATAGTAGCTCAGCAGATGCATTACTTATCAAGTTGGTCAGGTGTTGAAGGACATAGCTGCGAGTCTGGGTGTGTGACAGGTGGGAATGAAACGAGGCAGGGGGATGAAACGCACTTGACTTCGTCCTTTTCAATCTAGTGACTTTTAATAATCTGTCCATGAGAGTATCAGTAAGTGTGGCCACTCCACCGTCTTTGAGGAGAAGACAACCCTGCCTAAATCTGACTACTCCGGTCGACTAGTTGCCTTCTCCTGCTTCTGCCCAACTGAACTAATCTGAGCACAGCTTGACACCGTCCTGCCTAAAAATTTAGAACACACTGCATCATGTTATGTGGCATCATAAAATTGCTGGAAAGCAAAAAACTTCAAGGTGATCTTGCAACTTAGAATCAGGAGTCCATGAGGCATTGAAGGCCAGCTACAAGAGCGAAATTATACTTTGACATAATCTGCAAAATGATAGGTTGTTGCATCGCATATTAAAGAAATGTTCGCGTGCAAGTGGATCAATCTTCGTTCAATGGTGAATTTAGGATGGCACATGAGGAGTAAAACCAGGTATATCTAACATTGATATGTCAACTTGATAAAGCTACCAAACAAGATGACTTGCGTGCCAAACATCAAAACATCAAATGATTAAACAAAGCTAAACGATTTCATAGACAACAGATCGGATATAAGCTTGGCATTCTTGCCGGATAGAGTCATAAATGGAGGAGGTCAATTAAACAACTTACTGGAAGAAGATGCTTCAAAAATATCTCCATTAATGATAATGTCAAGAAGTGTGGTGCTAGAAAACCACTGCCAGTCAGGCAGCATCCGATGAGCGGGAGAGTCGACGATTCGAGCATAAGATCTTCATCAGGGATGTGAGTGGGGGAGGGGGGGGTGGGGGGACTGTCTGCTAAGGAGGCTGCGAGATAACTGGGAGTGGGGTAGAGCTGGGGGGAAAGAGATAGCTGGGAATGTGATAGGTAGCTGGAGGTGGTGGTGAAATGTCAGAGTGGAGCGAAAAGTGGGAAGGAAAATGGACAGTTCAAGAGGGCAGTTCCGAGTTGGAGATTTGGATCTGGAATGAGGTGGGGGAAAGGGAGAAACGAAACTGGCAAAATTGACATTGACCCTGTTTGGTTCGAGGATCCCAAGATGGAAGATGAGGTATTCTTCCCCCAGTCACTAGGTGGCAAGAATTTGGCATGGAGGAAGTCCAGGGCGTGTTTGCCCTTGGTGGAGTGTAGGGGCAATTGAAATTTTCACCCACAGGGCGGTGGTGTCGATTAGTCCATGTGCCCCAAATAGGTTTCCTGAATCTTTCTGCAAGTTGGCATCCAGTCTCACATCGAGAGGAATGGCCAGAGTAGATGAGGTATTTGTAGGTGCAGGAAAATTTCTGCCGGATGTATTGCCTTGCAAAGAGTTGAGGGGAAAGGTATGGGTGCAGGGGTGTGCCAGATGTGAAGTTTGAGTTGGTGGCAGGCGTGGATATAACGCAGAAGTTGCAGAGGGAATGGTCGCTGCAGAATGCTGAAAGGGATGGGGAGGGAAATATATCTCTGAAAGTCATGGAGGAGCTGGAGGGCGTCCCAAATATCTGAAAGTCATGGAGGAGCTGGAGGGCGTCCCAAATATTTGTTGGGAGATCCTGGTCCAAAGGGGACACATTTCACAAACCTGACAACTCTGGTTGACCAGTTACCTTCTCCTGCTTCTGCCCAACTGAACTAATGTGAGCACAGCTTGACACCATCCTGCTCCCCCTTAGTCCAGGATCTCCCCACATACATTCAGGATACCACCCAAACCCTCCACCTCCTCCATGACTTTCGGTTTCCCGGCCCGCAATGCTTCATTTTCATCATGCACATTCAGTCAATGCACACATTCATCGGCCATGATGAAGGCCTCCAAGCTGTCTGATTCTTCCATTCACGAAGGGCCAGACAGTACTCTACTACTGACACAAGCATTTGTTTGGCTGAACAGTTCCTCAGCGTTAACAATTTCTGCTTAGACTTCTCCCACTTCCTTCAGACCAAAGGATTAGCCATGGGCACCCGCATGGGGTCCAGCTATGCATGCCTCTTCATCTGGTATATGGAAGAGCCTTCTTCCACAGCTACACTGGCACCATTCCCAACCTTTTCCTCCGCTACATTGATGACTGTATTGTGCCACCTCTTTCTCCCGTGAGGAGGTTGAACATTTCATCAACTTCGCGAATACTTTCCACCCTGACCTCAAGTTCACCTGGACCATCTCGAACATCTCCTGCCCCTTCATGGACTTCTCCGTAGTCATTACTGGCGCCCAACTCAACATGGACATCTACTTAAAATCCACTGACTCCCACAGCTATCTGGATTACACATCACTCCACCCCCTCCTTATAAGAACGCTATTCCTTACTTCCAATTTCTCCACTTCTGTCGCATCTGCTATGTGGAGGATCAATTCCACTCCAGAACATCTCAGATGGCCTCCTCCTTCAGGGACTGCAATTTCCCCTCCCACGTGGTCAACAATGCCCTCCAGCGTATCTCCTCCAATCCCATATCAATGCACTTGAGTCCTACCTCTCCAATCACAACATAGACAGAACATCCCTTGTCCTCATCTTCCAAATCACCAACCTCCTGATACAATGCATCATTATCTGCCATTTCCATCAGCAACAGTCAGATCCCACCAACAGAGATTTATTACCCTCCCCACTCTTTTCTGCATTCTGCCAAGACCATGCCTTCCAAAAGTGACTCGTTAGGCCTATGCCTCCCACCAATCCCCACCCTCTGCTCCCAACACCTACACGTGCCACCACAGAAGTTGTAAACCTGCACCCACACCTTACTCCTCACTCCATTCAAGGCTCCACAGGAGCCTTCCACATTCACCAGAGATTTTCCTGCACCTCCAAACGCCTTATCTATTATGCGCATTGCTCTCGATGTGGCCTTCTCAACATTGAGGAGGCAAGACACCAACTTGCGAACCTTTTGGAGAATATCTCCAGGACACACGGACTGACCTGTGGCCAAACACTTCAACCCCCAACCCCACTCTGCCAAGGACATTCAAGTCCTTGGCCTACTGTTCTGCCAGATTCTAGCCCACCAATGCCTGGAGGAAAAACACCTCATCTTCTGCGTTGTGACCCTCCAACCACATGGGATCACTGTCGATTTCACCAGCTTCTTGATCTCCCCTCCCCCATCTTACCTCAAATCCAAACCTCCATCTCGGTTCCACCCTCTTGAACTGTCCTACCTGTTCATCTTCCTTCCTACCGATCAGCTCGACCGTCTACTGTGAACTATCTCCACCATCCCTCACCTTAATCTAGCTATCATATTCCCAGCTATCTTCACCCCATTCCCACTCCACTCCCACGTATCTCTCAGTCCCCTTGGGGCCCCTACATTCCTGATGAAGAGCTTATGTTCGAAACATCGACTCTCCAGCTCTTCAGATGCTGCCTGACCGGCTTTTCTAACACCATACATTTAGACTCCATTGTCCAGCATATGCAGTTCTCAATTTCTCCTCTTTAAAGAGCCTGGGACATCAGTGTAAACATGTGGTTGAAAAATTAACATCAATTATCAACCTGAAGTGCCTAGTAGGTGATCCATTTCAGCTGCATCCAGTTGTCCTCAGCACCACAGATACCAGTCTTCAGCTATTTCAATTCACTCCAAATGATTTCAAAAATTGAAAGCTGTAGAGCGTGGGTATTATAAAGATTAATGGCCCTGACAATAAAAAAAATGTACTTCTGTCTCAAAGTTTGATTGTGGTCTGGCAAAGCTGTTCAACTGTACTTAAAACACTGCCATCGAGACGAAATTATGGAAAAATGTATGTCCAATACTCAAAAATCAGGGCAAATCCAAATGGCCAATTACCCACGTCATCAGTCCACTCTTGATCATCCATAATGTAATAATCAGTACTATCAAATAGCAAGAACCCAGTTTGGACACTGTCAGTGCTGCATATCTGCTAATCTCATTGCAGCCTTAGAACAAACATCAACAAAAGCCCTGAATTCGAGAGGTGTGGTGGGATTCGTTTCTCTTTATATAAAGGACGCATTCGACCGAGTGTAGCATCAAGAAACATTTGCAAAGCTGGGATCAATGGAAATCACACTCCAAACTCTCCAGTAATTAGAATTGAACCTGGCACAAATGACTGGAGTTGTTGGACTTGAGTTATCTTTGGTCTATGGTATCGCTACAGGAATTCCAACGTAACGTTCTGGGCACAACTATCTTCAGCTGTTTAGTCAATGAACTTGTCTCCATCATATGGTTTGAAGTAGGGATGCTTGCTGGCTATGAATAGTGTTTAACACTCCTCAGACACTCAGGCTGCCCATGTTCAAACCAAATATGACCCGCACAATATCCAGGAATCCTTGAATTCCCTCCTTCAGTGCATTATGTGTCAACCTACCAGTCGTGGTCTGCAGTAGTACAAGTAAGCAAATCACGATCATCTTCGCAAAGACAACTTAAAAGACAATAAGTGCTGGCCATTCGGTGATGATCACATTCGAGGAGTGAACAAATAAATTTTAAAAACAAAGCATTACTCCAGGTGCATCTTAATCATGCCTTGAATTGTTGCACAACATTTCACTACGTTTAAACACTATTTCTTTAATATTAGGTGTCAAAATTCCATTTGTATTACTTATTACCTGCTGTGTCAAACTACCTCTAAATGTATCCGTCAAAATGTGTTGCACTGGAAAAGAACAGCACATCAGGCAACATCTGGGGAGCAAAAGAGTCGAAGTTTCGGGCACTTCGAAATGTTTGTTGATCATATTATGCCAATCTTGGCAGTTGAGGAACATACAAACAACAAAACCCTAATTACTCATTGGTTCACAAGTGTCATAAGTAAAAGAGATTGTTATATTTTTACAAAAAAAATGTACTTGATGGAAGGTTAAGAGTACATTTCACTTGAACTATATTGGCATTTAATTTTTTGAAAAACAATGCAGAAGATTAAATTAAGTGATGAGGATGAAAGTAAGAAACAATGTTTTCAAAGAAGGAAATACAATTGTTATTGAGTTTCAGTAAATGCACAAACATTGAATGCAAGTGACTGACAAATGTCAAATCTTCAGGTATTATAGAATTGTGTTGCGTATTTGGATCATCAACTCTAATCTGCTCTAGAAGACTAATGTAGCTGTGTGATTCCTGTCGACCCATGTCATGAGATATTTCAGGTAGCAATTCCTGGAAGATTTTGAACATGTGTTTTAACTTTTTTTTTAGAATTGGCTGCTGTACGAAGAAAATGTAGTAAGTCTTGTATGGTCAAACATTGCTTTGATATACATTTTCTGATAGCTTTGTTGAACTCCTCATAAAGCTTTAACTGTTTGACAATTGAATTTATTGGAAAGTATCGATTTGAATTCAAGAAGTGAGAAAAGAGAGCACGTTTTCCAAAAAGATTCAGCGCAAATTATTCACGATTGTGAAGTGAAATCTGTGCCCTGACTTCCTCGTTATTACAAGAAAAAATATTGTACGTTATTGATATTTAGTATTATTTCATGTCAATTAAATTAATACCGCAACAAGTGATTCTCATGATATTTATTTAGTTCTCATAATATATGACTATCAGATGTTCAGCAGCTTCATCATTTATCTTTCAGCAAGCCAGAACTGGGCGTGTCCCATTGTCATTGTGCCAGTTCAAGAATATTCGCAACCTCTCTCAAAGCTAAGCAGAATTTGCTCGCATGAAATGTAGACTAGGAATTTCAAGATGGTCTGAGAAGTAATACGTAACATTCGAGACAAGACAGTACAAGATTAGGACAATCAGCAACAAAATGCATACCACCACCTCTTTCTCATGATAAACGGTATCTCCATTGCTAGATATGCACCACATGAAAATGTCAGATCCTCGCTAATCAGGATCATAACTAGGAAGTCTACATACACACTCAGACTCAAAAAGTTAGTTAGAAGCTTAAAGCATGTGGCGACAGCCACTCCTGCTCCATCTCAGTGTTGGAACACAATAATTTGAGCAGATGTTGAATGTATCCAATAACTTTGATGAGTGTGACTCCAAAAACGAATGCAGATCTCTGCAGTGGAATGGAAGTAAATGTCGAATGACACATTCAAGTGCCACTGTGTGGAATGTGGCATTTTATCCCACTGAGCTTTCAACAACCCTCCGAAGAGCACCGCAGCCAGACCCAGCCCACGCCACATTCCCAGGTTCTCACAGTTATCATAGAAAAGTCATCTTGCCTGCATATTCCTGCTAAGTATGGGACTACTTAGCATAATCAATTCTAACCTGTGCATTTTGGACTTTGGGAGAAAGTCTCTGCACCCAGGAGAAAACCATGAAGACACAATGGGAGAATATGGAATCTCCATAAAGCTGTCACCTATGGCTCGAAAGGATATTTGGTCCTTATCTCTGTGAGGAAGTGGGGCTAAACACTGAGACACCCTATCTCTCACTTTAATTGTAAAATTGAAAACCTTTTGTCCAGTATGAGTGTCGAATGGCATTAGTGATGTTATCCAGGGCATGAGTGCTATCTCGAAGATGCACACGAGCATATTAATAAACATTTTTGACAGCAACATCCAAAGCAAGTAGTCATTTAGACAAGATCAGTATATTAATATTTTTATCATGAACCAAAAATTCCAATCTAATATATATTCTGATAGGTTGAGTAGTAACATGAATTTGCGTGTCTGTTTTAAAGAGTTGAATTGACTGCTGCATTTCCTTCATAAAACTGGCAGCTTCTGTTCAAAATCACTCGATGAGTTATGACACATTTGGTAGGGTCAACAGTCTGGCATCATGCCCCATCAGAGGCAGAACAAACCTCTGATGCTGTAACATCTTGAATATCCCAGCTGTTGTTAAGAAGTGGAACTACACATCACCTCTCAAACACTTTACTTACCATCCCACTATAAGATTGATTTTCTTCTTGCTGGACTACACAAGATATTTGTGTTTACCCCACCCACGACCAATGGTATCGCTTTGTGTGTGAAAACTTACAATGAAAGGATAAGAACTCGTTGCTTAATATGCAATATGAAGGAAAGAAGAGTGATTGTCATTTGCTGGCTTTATCTGTGACTTGCAAATTCGAATAAAATATAATCAATTACAGGGAACAAAACATATCCAGTGATATGCACTATTGGCATAAACATTCAAATTTAACTGCACCTCTTCTCCTGCAGAATCAGAACTTGAGCAGAAAGATGAAGGTAAAAATGAATACTTCTGTCAAGTCACATTTGTTCCCTATGTTATTTGAAATGACATGTTGTATGTGTTTCAAGTTATCTTATTGCTAATTAAGTTTTGCACAAGAACTAGTTTAGGTCATTTAATGAAAACCTAAACTTAGAAAAAGTAGGTGTTTCATTCAAACGCTAACATTCGTTGTTCCGCTGCTTACAACAATGAATTGATTTGAACTCCGTCCTACCAAACATAGTTCAAATTGCGAGACTGCACACAAATCTTAGAACATTCAGCATCTCTAAGAAAGAATTATTGATAACGGCTGCCTGCCTGTCCTTTTATAAGAATTAATAACGTGTGTTATTTCAGGAAATGAAAACCTTACTGTTTCTCAGACTTTTTTGTGTATTGTGAAAAAAAAACAAAATCATTGAATATTCTTATGCTGTTGACATCCCATTTCTACGTGTTTGAACTGCTTGAATGAAAAGTAATCGCTGTGTTTCATCATTCTGATAATGTTTTGTACTGAGTGTTGTAGCAGACGTTTTCAGAAAATGGTTGCTTGCTTTAAACATCAACATTGGGGGACATAAAACAGCAAGGTTAAAATTTCAACCAGAACGACAATGATTGTTAAAAAGAAAATCCATCTAAGTAGGATTTCATGATTTTCTTTTTCAGAAATAGCAAACCTCAACAAGAAGCTGAAAGATCTAGGTGGGTAGAGATTAAATCAATGCAGAAAACATCACAATGAGCGCATTACGTTCCTACATATATTATTATGAAGCAGTAAATTTACAGTAATGCCAAGAGGAAACAGGAAATGTTATGGATGGATATGAGATCAGAAGATGCAGCAAGGTGAATGTAGTATATCAGAAGGAGATGCCATATGATTGTTATTTAATAATGGTAAAGTGCAGACATCCAGTACCGGTGAATGAGATACATGTGAGATATTGCGTGAAACGGTTCTATCAGCGAGAAGAATTTTGGATTTAGGGTATACCTCCTCTGCTTCTTCTCTCCTGTGCCTATGGTAGGCAAACACAGCCATTGTATGGATTCTTCATTAATATCTTTCATCTACCAATTCATAAAATAAGTTGTGTTCTCGCAATCTTCCAACCGTACAACTGTAAAGAATAAATAATACTCATTCACTGAGAAGCAATATATTCCATGATCATCTAGACTCGTAGGTATCTCTGTACATCGTTATGAATTTAGAGCTTATCAATTTTTCTCATTTTTTATGAATATTTGTTAGTTACAAATTACCTGCTACAGGTTCCCACGTTTCAGATGTGTCCACCTACATTTGAAATGTACCTGATTGTGACACGGTCTTCATTGTCAGGAGATTAAATAGCATAATTTCTATATAAAAGTTTCAGTTCGTCTAACATGTTCCTCAAATATATATTTCAATTAAATCTGGCAGAATTAATATGTTTTATGTTATGAGCAGTAAATTTGTTATTGCATTTTGTAATGCAACTTGCCAAGAAAATATATGATGATACATTCACATTGTAATTTCCTTCAAGAATTGTCAGTTGTCATTCTGTCATTGTGTTCCTGTTATATATTATATTGATTCTACATCCATATATAAGAACTTGTTGAGCAACAATACTTAACATTTAAACCTGTCCCATGACAACTGGCATCAAAATGATAGCTCCATTTCAATATATTCTCCATGATCATTTTATGAACATTTTGTCTTTAAATGACAGAATATTAATAGATGTCACTTAGAATGTTTAACTTTAATTTATCAAAAGCGCCCCAAGCACTGTTTAACAGAACTATTAATTCACAGTGTGTCTATCATACAAGAATTGATCCATGCATTCACGAGGCAATGATTGATGTTAGATTCATAGTGAAATGTATGTATATTGACGGATATGTTCCTGATTTAATTCACAGAACAAGCAGTAAATGGTAAGTGTGAGGTGCATGAGACAACCTGGTTCCTAATAAACATGGAAAATATTTCTCGACAGTTCCTTTATTAGTTCTCATATACTGGTCACAAAATGCAATTGTGTGTTTTCCTTTTTTACATTATTATCTTACCCAGAATTGAGGCCTGCAAGCAAACTGTGAATTCAAAATGATAGTTACTTTTGAATCCCCAAATTCAATCATCACATCATTGACTACGTGCATGCATCCTCCTAAATTCTCTGATCTCTAATATTCGTACTACTTCTCTTTGCATCAGAGCCATGCTGCTTTCCTTCAATACCTTCTTGATAACAAAACTTTCTGTGAATGGCTTGCTTCGTGTGTCATAATACGCCAATGCAAAAATCTGTGTTATATTTTCTTAATAGCGAGTCTTTGTAGACTTAATGTATTTATGACGATCTGGCACTTTTTTCTTAAGCAACCTCCGACTATGTTGAACATTATGGTGCAGCCTTTTAGGTTCCATTGTGTTTTCCTTTATAACTCCATCAAAATTCACTGACGTATCCTGTTTTCATACATCAATCTTCGCAATGCTTTTCTTAACCAATCAACACTGTAATTTTTGTGACCTACTTTATTGCAGTGAAAACACCGAAGGTTTTAAATTACTCGTTCCCGTTCAGGAGTTTCATTTTTAGACTGTGACGTGCTATACTTAATATCATCAACGAGATCTCCCTTTCCCTTTCCACGTGAGGAATTATTTTTTCCCTATTTTCTGTCGCTCATGGATTGAAATTGACGTAGGAAGCCAGACTTTCCTTTATGAATACACTCATAATCACCAGGAATTTCAGCTGTTTCTCCCTTTCTTCAGTTTCTCCATTTCTTCTCTCATATTTTCTTTCAGTTCGGCTGAAGCAATTCTGGCACTTTCTTTTTTCTCTGCTCTTAATCATAATTCAAAATTTCATTTCCTTTCTCTTTCTTTTCTGCCTCTAATTCAAGCTGCTTACTTTTTAATTTAATTTCAATCATTCCCATAGATTCTGATGGCATTTCCAGCAAATTTAAATGCTAGGCTATTGTTTTTATTATCTGCCACTTTCTTTAGAATGGAGTTGATTCCAACTCTAGTTTGTTTGCCATTTCCAGCAGTTTTACCTTATTCACCTGTTTAAAGTCCCCAGTCACTTTTTCCACACCCAAAAAACTCGCAGTGACTGAATGAGTCATTACTACACAACGACCTTCGTAAACCAACTGAATTCAACAACCGAAAATAAAGATACTAACATCTACCACTCGATGCCTTTAATCCAACAGCCCCAATTCTAATTGAATCTGTAGAAAAAAATCACCAGCCTGTTATGGACCAGGCCAGACCCCCTCCACACGTTTCAAGAAAGTAGCTCAGATCCTAAATCAAATACGTAGATATATAATATGTATTTCAGGAGTGATGCAGCTAGTAAAACCACACAACTTTAAACAAAACAGAATTTATTTAAACACAACAAATGAAACACTGACAAAAGAAAGCAGAACGTAGAGTAACATAAGTCACGTGATAACTCAATTGACTCTGTCACAACTTGATGAAATAGTCGTTGCTCTCCCTACAACATCCCAAAAACACACCACTTGCAAAAGATAAATTCAAACGCAGACTCTTAAAGCAGATCAGATTTCAGACAGAAAGTTCACGGAAGACCTTTGTTGGAGCTTGGAAAATGTTATTGCTGTATTTGCTTCTCCAGGACCCCAACAGTTTTCTGAATGCTTGGTGCAAATAAACCAAGCTAGAAAACAATAACATAAATTGGGAGAACGGTCCACTTTCCTGCCTTTGTTTCAAAGTAGCCACTTTCAGGTATATCAGAAGCACTGCCTTTATGATCCCTCTTGTAAAATAACAAGGTCAACAATAAACTTGTTAAAGGGACAGCATTACCTCATAGTGAACACTGCTTTTGGCTAGCTTTCATGTATTGGCCAGTGCCTTGAGTATAGATGTTGGGATGTCCCTTTGCGACTGTGTAAGACATTAGAAAGTTCTCTTTTGGAATATTGAGTTCAGTTGTGGCATCCCTGCTATAAGAAATTTGTGGTGAAACTTGAAAATGCTGAAAAGCATTTTGCAATCGTGCTTCCAGGTTTGGAAAGTTTGAGCTATGGGGAGAGGCTGAATAGACTGCGATTATGTTCCCTGGAGTGTTACACTCTGCGTGTTGATCTTATTGAGGTTTATAAAATCATAAGAGACACGCCAAAATCTTTTCTTTAACCAGAGGTAGGGAGTCTAACAGCAGAGGGCATGGTTTATGTTGATGGGAGAACGTTTTAAAAGCTATTTAAGGTGCAACTCTTTCACATGGATTTGATGCTTGCATGGAACGAGAAGCCAGATTAAGTGTTGCAGGCTCGTACAATTACAACATGTAAAATATATCCGGATGATTCCTTGCCTAGGAAGGGTTCAACGTGCTATGGGCTAAATGCTGGTGAATGGTCCGTATTACTTTCGACATCTGGTCAGCATAGACAAGGATCAAATGGTCTGTTTCTGTGCTGCACTTCTGGATGACTCCACAATGAAGGGCAACTTACTTAAAATGAAATATCCTCAAAATAGAAAGAGAACAACAATTCAATTGTCCACTTCATTTTAGAGGTTCATTCTCAGTAGTAAATTTTGTCTGAACAGCAATTCACGTAAATCACTGCTTGCATTTACCAACTAGTGTTATCCATCGAATTGCACAGTAGCATTGTAGGTGGAACAGATCGATGCACAGTGATCTTTGCGAGTGATTGAGGTTTTGATCCAGTGTTGCAAAATGAAGATTATTGTATTCTGTATCTGAAACCGTGTGCATGTTTAAGGCAGGTTGCAGATGGTAGCCACAGCCATAAATACATTTTTATTTTGTAAGTAGGTAAGCCAGTTAGCAAATTGATGGCATGTTAGTTGTCTATAGGTGCAAACTGTGAATTACTTTCTGAGATCATTCCTTGCCCAATTTTTTTGATCTTAACATCTCATTACTAACCATGATTATAGAAATGAGGTGCAGTTTTCCAGAATGAACTGGAGAGCTTATACGCCCGTTGCATTTAATAAACTTGCAAGCATTAAGAATAAAAACTGAATTGATTGGTATACATTATTTCCAGCATTCACTCTTTTCACTGCTGTTGAAAATTTACAAGACTGAATACCATTTACGTGTTGCATTGCAATAATGTAATGGAAACGTCCAAATGCACAAACTCGATTACCTGGAATGAGAAAAGTTTGTCTACTTCACGAACTAGACCAGGTGCAAGATCCACAAAAATCCACGCATCATAAATCACCTGGAAACATTATGTTTGACATCACCATGCATCAATTGCAGCAGTCCAGGAGAATAGCTTAATAAAATTTTTCACCAAGCCAACTCTGGATCTCAAATACGTGATTAGCTAGTAACCAACTCCACATCGCAAGAATGGTAAGATAAGAAATAATCAAAAATCTCAGCGTCTTCCATTTTCACATGCAAAGACTTGAAAATTGTTTTGACAAACATGCATTGCCTATCCTTTTCAGGTAGAAGTCACAGGTGTCAGCGTTATTGACACTACGATCTGCTGATTATGGCGTAGAATGCAATCAGGTCGTGGTATTTTTTGAAGTTATAAACATGTTAAATGAAGATGACGTGGCTATCAGGTCTGTTCAAATACCTCTGGTTTGTTACTTCTTGACGCTATATGGACTCATCCAGGATAGTTGTGAGCATTCTGTTTTCCACTGAATCGTTGTCTTGCAAATTGTAGGTGGCCATTGAAGGAGTACAGAAACTTGTCACTAATATCAGGATATGAATGTACGACGTAAGAGCATGAAACTGCCCTGCCATTTAGTAAGACCATGACTGATCTGATTTTACCATAAACACCACATTCTTATCCACCTCCTAATTTATTTTGCTCACCAAAAGCTCACCTTCACTGTAGAACAAAATCGACAATGGTGGCTTTCTTGCTGCCCCAAATACTTAAAACATTCAGAGAATATACAGAATAGAGCTTGTTCTGCCTTAAACGGACGACTTCTTAGTTTTAAGCTGTGACTTCATAATATTATCAACGTGCTCCCTATGAAATCCTCGCAGAAACCATGACTTTTTATATTTCTACATTTGAAAAGACAGAGACCCTGCCCGTTCAGGCTTCCTTCGTTTTATAATTAAGCAAATTCATGTGTGTAACTCACCAAAATCGTTTTGTTATTTTGCTGTTGATGCCAGAAGTGGTCCTGACGATTCCCTACGCCTTGATAACATCTTCAATTCACATATCTGCAATTCCTTGCTCTCAGATTAACGAAGATATTTATGACTGGACATATCTTTTGTCTAATTGCAGATCTGACCAACTGTCAAACAGCACTGAAAGATTTGGGTGAGTTGAATTTTGGTTAAATATGGCTGCTCGGTTTTGTCTCATATTTTACATTCCAATTGTAATCGAAGCAGAATTGATTAGATTGCAAGTTCTAATTCTTAGTTTTGCATATGTTCACGATGTGGTTGCAGAATAACTTGTTGGACATAGTAATTCATTGGTGTATCATTAATAATTGCAATTTCAAATGCAGTTTTTTTTACACCATGGCATTGAATCCAAAGGATTATAGCAAGATATCAATTTGGGCATTAACACACGTTCAATAATCTCAGACCAATATTTGTGCGCTTCACTGTATAATAGTTGTAATTGAATTTAATAAAATATACTGACATGATGCGTTGTGGACCAGTGATTCATTGACTGACTATTAATGTTATTGGTTGAGATCGACTTTTGCTGCCTCATGCATCAGCAACTCAAATAAGCTTTGCACAATTCTGCATGTCGATATTGCTGTAAAAATATATTTGAGAACTTATAACTCTTGTGTTCTGCATAGAAACTCTAACCAAATTATACTACAGAGATTAATTTCACGCTGTTGCTTTCCCTCTTTTTTTCTGTTTCCCTCTTTTCCTCATGTAGAACAAAAACATAAAGAAAAAGTAAAAGGTTAACATTTAATTCGAGAAAATACTGATTGTTTTATGCTTGACAATTGTTACATCAAATATTTGTGTCAAGTGATAACCAGCTGCCCTGTAGAAAATTAGATCCGCATTCATGAGAACCTGCTGAAGTGAAGGTAAGCAACGATATTTCATTTGTTAAGTTACAAAATCTGAAGAGCCAGCTGTATGAAGACATGGAATACAACCTGTTATGACACGACACAAAACCCTTCTGTTAATTAAACCAAACACCCAGAAAAGCTCACCACGTCTAGTAATCTGTGAAAATATAAGTGAAAGAGAATTCACAAATTCCACAATGTAAAGAAAATAATATCAATTTATTCTGTAACTCTAAAAGTCAACATTATACAACAACTATTCACAACCCTAACCCACCTTTCTCTCAATTGCTTTTTTTTGTGCCTCCAACTCTAAAATAACATACAGTGCCGATAAAAAACTTACTAAAATTAAATCAACCTAATTTCAAACCCATACAGCGGTTGTTATCACAAGTGTCTTTCTTCTTCTGGCTGAGGATTTCCCTGGATCGTCTTCTTCCTTTAACTGTGAATATGCTTCATATGAAAAGCTACCTTTGTTAGAGAGTCTTTCTCAATGGGAGTTACTCTGTTTCACTTCAAACTAACTGCCTTTGTTATACCCCAAACATCAGATCATATCATTGGTTCATTAATGGCAAAAGATATAAATTCAAAGTCGATTGGATTTAAGTATCTGGGGGCATAATTTAAACTGATTGATTAAATTGTCAAAACAGCAACTAACTCAGGTACATGTTTCATATCCAATGTCACATATTTTCAATTTTTCAGTACACTCTGAGACTGCTGGTTAGTCATTTGATAATAGGTATTTGTTCGCTCTCAGTTCAAGACAGCATTCACTCTTACTTAAAAGTACAGTGCATGCCTTCAACTTCATAACAAACCAATGAAATTTTGTGTTAATCCTTGTGGATTTATATGTTGCAAATTATGGGAATATCGCTGAAAATTGGCCCATTATGTTTTGGAGGAGGATATGTTTTTAAGGTAACTATGAATTGAAAAATAACAAAGAATGCATTTAATATTTTTTAACAAATGTTGTCAATCATAATTGGCAATCGGGGAGGCATTTGATGCCATGTCTTTAAGTTAGATCCTTAGGATTTCAACATTTTCAGAAATAGATCATTCAAGCAAAGTGGCCTGCCAACAACAATTTATACAATGAAACAGTATATATAGAGGTGTGTGTGTGCACATCATAAAACAAGCTAAAAAGATCGACAAAAATGTAATCAAATAGGTAATATATGACGAAAAACCTTTTAAAGAGGAATGCTATAAAAAAACGGAGCATAGGTAACCTATGGCAACTGATATACTGTTGACGAATACTAGCTCAAATTTGATCAAAAATTCAAATGAACCGGGATTTAGCATTTCACAGATTCTAATTTCGATATTAGAAATATAGATTTCGTCAAAATTATTTGAGAACAAGATTGGAAATGTTAGCTGGAGTTAATCTCACTGTTCATGTACCTCAATGGTAGGTGTGCAGGAGGGATTTGAGTGCTCAATGGCTCACAACTAGTAGAACGTTGATAAAAATCCATCTGTGCTTTGGAAGTGCCAATTAAAGTATTCACATAGGGATGAAGGATCGTTTCAACATTAGATGGCCAAAGATATTGCCAGACTAAGGCCTCTGTATGGATTCGGGAAAGGTGTGCTCAGAAATGAAACGATTATGAGGTCATAAATTTGGTTTGGGAACATACAGCCCAACAACTTTATGAACAAAGCGTTTTAATCTCATGACTTTGCTAAATAGATTTAAAGATTTCAGAATGAAGCTCGGAGGACTTCCAGAATTGGAGTCCTATGTCTTAAAATTGGAGGAATTTCATGTTAATTTGTAAATGTACTCTGATACACAGTCAGATAATCTAGCAAAATTGGGGCCATCGAGGGTTGGGGGGGTTGTGTGTTGGTACAGATGTCAATATTAAACATGCTATGAAAACAAGGACCATCCCGTCATATTGTGTCTCTAACAAAAACTTTGACAAAACCTGAATCTAAAGGTTGAGAGGAAGAAATGAACCCGTTACCTGAAACTAGCGCGAAAAAGAAAACAATGGCTACAAACAAATTTAGGAGTCCATTTCGAAAAACATGTACTAAATGGAAATAGAATTTTCAACAATGTAAAAGCGCAGGATTCAGATCCAGCTGGATGAGCACAGGAAGTTAATCATATGCACAGTAATAAACGATGGAATTTCAGACTTTATATGAAGCATTGTGACTGCGGTTGCAGATTAATAACTTAATAGGAGAGAGTAAGCATGACGTTATTGATAACATGGGAAGCAATTTAAATGTTGCCAACATGATTAAGTTTCATGGAGAGAAAAGATACGTTGGAGATGTGAGAGTAGATTGCATAGAGTAGTGGTTTTACTTGCGTAAATATGTAGTGTCAGCAGATTTAACAGTAAGATGAAGCATATGAACAGAAAGGTCATAACTTAAGTACTGGCTACTGCTTACTTGCTGTTTTGTGTGAAAACAATCGAGGGGACATTCACACAGTATCTTACATAAGAGCTGTATTAGCTAAAACATTACAGATGGTGAACAGAGTACAAGAACAAGAGAGGGATTTGAATGGAACATTTCCTAGTGTATTCAGGAAAGACAACATGGTCCACAATGTTGACTCAAATTTCTCTATCTTAGTGGCTAAGGACAATTTTGAGATCTTTGAACCAATCGAAGGGGCTGGTGCTGGGAACAAGGGAGAAGGAACCGGATGGTGTTCTGTCGAGGCCTGAAGCTAACATTTGTATTTGAAGACCATAGTTTTTCAGTTATACTGAACAGTCCTCATTGGAATAATGAGAAAGGCTATGGCAAACTTCACTATTCCAGTCAGCTTCATTCCATCTTGCCTCAGTTAAAATCGTTTCTGGAGTTATATACTTGAGGTTAGTACGAGTGCTCTATCTCAACCTCGGTCATTGTCTGGGGTGTGGTGGCTTTCAAGTTAAACTTGACAGCAGCCCTCTCTCTTTAGAAAATATCAGCTCCACAGTCCGCTGGGACTATCACGATTTTGCTTTACTTCAAACGAAGATAGTCTGTTTGTAGATTTAGCAGCAGATGATTTTCTGTAATGTTGTCAGGGGATTTGTTTTGAACAGATGAAATAGCACTTTCGCTAATCAGTAAAATGTGTGACGTAGTTCAAGTACTGAGTAATCTGTTTTAGTGGCTTTGGAGGTCTTATCATTAAAATAAGTAGAAAGGATTTTCTGCTGATTACTAATTGTTATTCAAGTATTGATATATTCCTCTTCATTTTTCAGAGCTAATAGACTGTCAAGAACTTCTGAAACAATTTGGTGAGGAAAACTGTTTTTATGCATAGTCGCATTTATTCACAAGTGTCTACGTATGATGAAATAACATTTTGGAGGACAATAAGACCATAACAGAAATGATGCTGTTTTGCCCTTCAATAGGATCATGGCTGATCTGATATTCCTTATGACAACTTGCCTGCTCTTTGCTGGCAACTCTCGATTACCATTCTGGTCAATAATTTATTTATTACAGCTTTAAGGAAAAGGACCTCCCCCCACAAATCTCTGTAGTTAGGAGTCCCCAAAGTTCATAGTCCTTTGAATAAGGAAATTCCTCCTCAAAGGAACCTTAATTTAAGGCTTGTTTATTATGAGATTGTGGCCTCTTATTCAGGAGTTCTCCAGTGGGGAAAACATCTTCCTGGTATTTAGCATGGCATGCCCCTTAAAATCATATTTTTTGCAAAGGGATCACCCCTCGATCTTTTAAATTCCAGTGACTCAAGTCTCAAGTCAATTTGAATATTGAGAAAGCGTCTCACATAAAAGATATCCTATTGAACCTCCTATGAATTTCTTCTAATAAAGTGACAGTTTCTTTAATTAAGGCGAAAAATATCTATTCCCAGTGCTTCGACGTGTTTTCACCAGCACCTTGTACCGTTACACTCAGGCTTCCCTACTTTTATTCATGAAAATCCTTGAAATGAGAAAATTTTAGTAACATTCCTGTGTATACAATACTTCTGAAAGACAGGATCAATTTACTTATTAATGTTTTATTGAAAGGAAGTTCTGGGTAAGCACAAGCTTCATGTGTATGTGTGGGCCACTGCAAGAAAAGATTCCAATAGTTTTCAGCACAATGCTCGTACAAATACTATTTGATTAAAATGTTGCAGGTGCCAAAATTGTAATTGTGGAACCAACCATGAAAACCTATATAGCAACACCAAATTCTTTATTAAAGCATGCAAAGAGACAAAGTTAACAATGTCTGGAAACGTCATAACAGTATCTATTATTGGAAAGAAATGTTCCTATCTATATTTTAGCCTTGCCTGAAAAAAACCCACAAAAATGTGGAATCATATTGTGTCAATTTATGTGTAATAAATGTGGCATTAAAATGAATAAAAGTTCGAAGCTCTTATCTGGCGCAGATAAATAGAAAGAATGCAGTGGATGCACTGTAATTGCAATTATTTGGTCGCACATTTGTTACAACCTCAAAAAAATCCCAATAAGAACAGTTACAAGTGCATGGCATGAGAGGGAGCAGAATTAGATGGATTACGTTGTGGTCTCTTAGCTTGTGAAACAAAAAAAAAGAATTGACATTGCATTTGAGTTTGAAAATGGCAAATATTTGGATTAATATTAAGGCTTCAACTATGTCAAATCTACATTTAGCAATCAGAAATTCGCTGCTAAGTGGAAAAACAAAGTTTGAGGACACAGTGGAATGGACAATCTAAGTGAGTTGTTTAAATAGAAAACAGACAGACCAGTATTTTGGAAACTGTGAGGCTTACCAATTTTATGGAAGGGATCTCAAATTAGAATCCAACTCTAATGGAAAGAAAATGTCAAATTCTGCAATTCAGTACACCTAGATGTATGAATGCATGAATCACAAGCTTCCGGAAATGATTGTCACAAGATCTGATGGTGATATTCAATTTCCATTTACAGGACAAGGCTTGATTGGGGAAGGTCGACATTGCTTTGTTAGAGGAAGGTGTTTTCCTAATAAAGCTTATTTATTTTTTCCTTGGGTTGAATACATGTGTAGATGAGCATAGCAGATTAATATAGATCGTGTGGATTTAAACAAAGACGTTGAAAATGTCTGACAAGGCAGACTGATGGAGAAAGTAAAAGCACTTCGGTTCCAGGGTGACTTAGCAGGATAGATTTGAAGTTCACTGAGTGATTCGTGATGCATGTAATGGTGGAAAGACGTTTGTGCAATTGAGGGCCAGTTTTCAGTTGCATACAATAGAAATGAGTGCTAGATCCCCTAATTTCGTGACATCAATCATAAAAAAAACTAATATTTCGGGGGGTGTGGCAGTGGAAGTTTGCAGATGACAGAAAGGCGAGCCAGGTGGTTCATAGTGAAGTAAAGATGGGTTGGAAAGTGAACAGATCAGTAGCATATTAATTTTAAACTTGAAAAGTATGACGAGACAAATTTCGAAAGATGTAACAAGATAATGAATGACAGGGCACGAGGAATCTCAGTCGAACAAAGGAATTTTTTGTGTTCGTCCACTGAAGTAAGCAGGAAACCTTAGGACAGTAGTTAACAGATTTAGGGAACATTTGCCTTAATAAGTCATAGTTAAAAAATCATATAATAGCGGGTTATTTAGAAACAAACCTGTTAAAATATAACCTGGTATTGTGCGTTTTATTTTACCTTTGTCCACCTAGTCCAATACCAGAACCTCTACATAATTTATAACTCATGTCATGGATTACAAGAGCAGGGACGTTTAGTTGGAGATGTACTGAACTTTGGTTTGGTAATAGATGGAGGATGGTGTGTGGACCTGTCACCTCATCATGGGATGGACGTGTTTGGGTCAGTGGTGATGCAGAAGAGATCCACTGGGATAGTGCCTGATTTGGAAATTTTTTAGCTATAAACACGACCTGGAAAGCTTCTAATGTTTTTTTTTGGAACAGAGGAGATTAAGGTGGCATTTCATTTAGGCATGTGGGTTTATGAATGAAATAGAAAATAAATGCTCCCCTTCGGTGAAGGGACAAAATGACGGTTTAATTTTATTGTTATGCACGTCAGATGGTGTGGGGTAACGCACGAGGATTAAATTGATGTCTTATGAGAAAACGTTTCAGCAGATTGGTACCTGTTCTAGACCAGGCCAAGCTCCTCAAAATATTTCAAGAAGATAGCCCAGACTCTAATTTTTCTAGTTGGTTTAAGCAGGTGAGAGTAGATATTCCAGGCGTGTTGCAGCTGGAACAACCACTCAGTTTTAAACAGAAGAGAACTTATTTGTACGTGAACAAAAGGAAACAGAATTTGGAATAACCACAACCATTGGAAACCCCAATTGACATTATCGAGATAAATGATGCTGTTCCAAATACTTGCAATATCCCAGAGAACACCCCTTTGGCAAAGAAAACGTTAAATCAAACACAGGTTCTGAAAGTACAGATATCAGAGAGAGAAAGGATCAGCATGGAGGTATTTATTTGACCAGCAGCCTCATAAACTGATTGTTTGCTAAAACCAAACCAATCTCTGAACTCGGAGAATTGACCACGCCTCTTTTATTGTACAAGTGTTCTAAAAGAAAGACTTAAGCACATTCTCAAGTAGATAACCCAAAAATATTGCAACCTTTGGCTTTATGGCCCCTCTGAGAAACAAACAAGGGCAACCTAACCTTTTTAAAGGAACATCAGCACCACGCAGCAAACATACTGTAGTTTTAACAGAAACAAAGCTAACTGCATTGAGACGTGCAAGATTCAGAGACTTCTTGACAGGGTAGGTGGTTAGATGAATTTCTCCACGAAGCTAGAATCAACATAAGCAAACAGTTTCAAAACAAGGTATCTGTTAAATAAGATGGAGTTCTTCTCTTCACAGTTGATTAATGTTGAAATCACTACAACAAAAAAACACAGAAACATTCTGAATGCTGAGTACAACATATTTTACATCAACAAAAGAATTAACTTTTTTGGTGTTCAGATAAGGAAGTGGATTTCCTGGGATAACAATGTTAGCCACAGTCTTGTGCAATGTATGACAAATGGCGGGCCAATTGTTCAAATCCTCTTTATTCTTCATAAGTTCCTACTAAACAAATCCGCACATCGCTGAAACTTGTGCTCCCTCTTTGCATTGCCATTCTTTGATGTTGTGCTAGAACCTCGGAAGTGTCTTCATTATTCACTTATCCATACTTTATTATCTTGTGTAATAGTTTGTTTCTAATAAAAAAGAAATGCACCGAATATAATTCAACAAACCTTATTTCTACTACATAATGAATCAGCAAGGCACGCTAACAATCAATGACCAATCCTTGTAGAATTATCAGTAGATGCCTCATGTCGAAGTCCAGATTAATATTATGTTCAGTGATATGTTTCATCATGTTAACTTGATATTTTCCTCCTCCCTGACCGATTCACAGAAGTTACAAAACAAGGTGAGCATTAGCAGATCACAAGAAAATTGTAAGCACGAGCACAATATGTTATTCGAACATTTTGCGCTGTTTCAAATGGGGCCAGAGACCTGTCAACTACCTTGTCTGTTATTAACATTATTGTTGTTGCTATTATTATTAATAATATTATTGTTATTATTATTATTGCTGTTGTTGTTGTTATCATTCTGAAACCCGTCTATGAAATCTCATTTCAATGTATGCAGCAAAATATAACATTAAAAACTGTATTTCTATCGATTTTACTCTATTAGTTTCATGCCTAAATCTATCCTTCCCTCCACATTTCTGTTATTCAGGTATTTTGTAGTTCCACACTCGATGGTGAATAGTTTGGCTGTCTGTCACGTTATCATCCCACGAGGCTAAACCTGCTTGCCTAACCGTCTTATGACTTCTATATCTGTGTATGTTTTCATACATTATCTGCTGTGAGTAATTGTGTCAACCTCCCCTAGATCTGACCAAAACGCTTTTACATTCCAGAACTCAGCGACTGTCAAGATGCCATTAAGGACTTAAGTGAGCGAAGCATATTTAATACCATATTACATTTTGAAGAAAGCATTTCATACTTAATCAAATACAGATCCACTGTGATTCCAAAATGTTACAGAAATAAACAAAACGTATGACCATTGATGAGATATAATTTTTATGAGCTATAAAGCAGTTCGATTTTTTTCTGAAAACCAGGAGTCAAAATGCATCATGCAAAACTTTATCAAAATCAGTAATTCCATTAATCAGTTAATAATTATTCATAGTATTCGCATTGGTTATAATAATTTGGAAAGGAATCCCGTGTTTTAATACTGCTCATCGTTAGAATCGAATAAGGAAGCTAACGTAATTGTACAACATTCTGTTGTATTGACTGCATTTGAATATGAGGTGGTTATATAATGTATTTCATCTTTAACATCATTCATTTTATAGTCAATCACACATAATTTAAACTATTGATGGAGTTTGTGCATGCATGCTCAGCAAATATTGCTAATGCTGGAAATCTAAAGTCAAAACAAAGTGACAATTTGTCAGAGAAATTCAATGGATCTGAGAGCATCCGTGGAGAGAGAAAGTGAGGTACTTTTTACCAATCTAGTATAATTCTTCTTCATAATAAACGGCATTAAAAACGGAATTCATCCACGCTGTTGACAAAAGGGAAGGGACATGTCATGGAAATAATGATTGACAGACTCAAAGAGAAATTAAAGGGAATTCTGATTGGAATAGAAAATTGATGTCGATGCACAATAATAACTAATGCTAGTTGCGAGCAGTAGAAAGTAGGGAGGTGGCGGCAGAGGGGAGCAGTAATGTAGAGTTTGGACTGTATGTAATGCAAGTGTCACATTTTGTTTCTGGCCTGAACTGTCTGAATAAAATTTTGAAAGCTGAAGCATGCTAACATAAAAGTTGTTGTGCCTTTGCAGTGCGGGTGCACCTTTAGTCAGAATAAAACAGAAATTTGAACATAGTGGATAACATGAAGATGGCATGACGTTTAGGAATGAAAAGTCAGGGGAGGTGAAGCCCATTTTCTTGGGGAGAAAGTGGATCTTTTCCACGAAGGGTTTAGCAATTCTATCTTTCATCTCAGCATTGTTTGCAGTGGATACAGTGGATGCGTTGGACAAAATTTTTTTAAAAAAGTAAAAGCAAGTCGCTACTTCATCTGGAAGATTTTTAGGGGCTTTTCACAACAACGATTGAGGCGATCAAGGAGCAAATGCCTTGTTTACATGGTATTAACTTTTGTATAAATGACATATTTGCCACTGTCTTCAGCTACCATTCACATCCATTCTGCACTATATCATTCCACAATCATTAGCAATCCTGTTTTTTTCCACAGGAACACGCTCGTCATTCCATCCACCTGCTTGTCCTCCCCCTTCGTGAACATCATAATTGCAATTGTTTTATAGTCCATCATTTACGAGGAAGAGTACTGTGACACGCAAAATCTTAATGCTACTTCTCATTTCATTGCAGCTGTTTGGAATTGGCAGATTCCAAAGCACTTACTTTTTCTATCCCTGGCTTCATTTCGCTAGTTGTGAGTAATATGGAATCAGTAGCTGTCCCAACCTGTCGCACGCATTAAATTTGTTTTTTTGCTCAATATTAAAAGAATGCATGGATCAAGCCCTTCAGAATAACTTGGCAGTAATAAAGAAAAAATGCGTGATCTTGTACCTATTCACTAATTCTTGTTTGATCTACGTAGTTTTCCCATGCAAATCGCCAACAGATCTTAATATTTTCTTTTCATTTCTCCATAAGAGAAATTATGAACTACAGTTAATAGAGAAAGGACTGTTGATTGTATTCTTAACATGGGCCTGTTCATGCAATAATAATTATTGTCCATATTCAGGTCTTTTGCATTAAGGTTCATGTGCAAAGTACATTGATTTTTCACTAATTAGCGTTTGGTAGATATCTAGCACAATTACAATTTCGGCTATATTTTTTATCTTTTCCACAGAGAAGGTTAAAAAAGGTAAGAACATGCCGGCACTAAATATTTATGTGTAACTGAAGTACTTGGAATTTATGGCCAAAACTTATCTCTCCAAGACTTCACTGTTGATATATCTGCAAGTTATTTCTGTCATTCAGTTCAACAGGGACTCTGTGAAGAACGAACTGTAAATGTGTTTTGAACCACATTCCATTCACATTATTGTCATAGGTTTGTGCCTTCAGCAAAACGTCATCTAGCTGTGAGAAGTATTTGCTAATAGTTATGCTCATCTAATTTTTATTTCCTCCCTTGACAACGTGATATTTCTGCTAAACATGTCAACATTTGTCCCCATGTGGCCTTATCGTACAAGACATCCTGTTGCCGTTAATAACATTATTTTTTTAGCGTGGATTTACTACAACACGCTGCCTGTTGAAGACAAAATCCAATTCCTTTGGCATTCACTTCATTAATTTTGAGTTTCAACCTTTATGTAGCCAAATGTAATTATCCAAACCTTCATGCGCAGGACAGTTCAAAGTTTTTCCAAAGTGTTACACTATTTTGGAGAATATAAGGCTTCCCAAACAAAACAAAATATCCATTTTAATGTAACTATTATAGAACGAATTATACAGTGTGATTCTTACAACATATTTACAATCCATTGCCATGACATTATCCTATCCTTGAAAGATGCAATCCATTTTGACAATCCCATCAATTTCCAATTTCTAATTTCCAATAAAATCCATTCCTAATCCTACTTTCTTAGCTGATGCATTTATTATTCTTCATAATATTTCCAGTGGTATTATATCTATGTGTAGCATATAAATGATTTTACATGGGCACGTTTCTGCTTGCTTCCCAAATCCTGAACACATGCGATTCTGAAAACAAAGATCAAATAGATGACCTGTGATGTTTTCTCTGCAAGAGTAAAACACTCTTTCCATCTAACAAAATTCCCATCACATGGTCCAAAAGAATGAACATGCTCAGTATTCGAGAATTTTATGAGGTGTTCCAATTGCGGCTGAGTCAAAGTTTCATTCAGATTATTATAAATCATTTGATTTTATTCCAAACTACTCTCTTTATATCACCTAGGTTCCTATGTAACTTCATAAACACTTTCTCGATTTCCATGTTAGTTTCAAGAATTTGTATGCATCCTTCATGCCCGTACATCTGTCAAAGAAGACTGTATGTGTCACCCCCCTTTTCAATTCTCTTCTACTTCATTTTTTTTCATATTCCCAAAATAACAACGCTTCCAATCTCACGCTACGAACTTCCCTATGCAAGGAATTACTCCACTGCAGTGGTGCCCAAAAAGTATATTATCTTCAGCTTCACCTGTTTTCTTCCTTGTTTGCATCAAGTGCAAAACTTTAAATTACAATTCGCACACAATTACAAACCAAAAGAAATGTGGATGCTGCAAATCAGAAACAGAAACAGAAATTGCTGGAAAAGTTCAACAGGTTTGTCAACATCTGTGAAGAGAAACAAACTTAACATTTCGGGTCCAGTTTTTATTTCATGTTTAACTCAGTGCCACATATCTTCTCAGCAGTCCCACGTTGAAGAGGTTATGCTTCTCTCTCTGAAGGAATTTTTATTCCTTTTTTTTCTTGACAACCGACGTTAATTTCACTCTCAGTCCAAGTGTTTGGTCACATATTTGCTGAAACTCGCTTCCCCCGGGAAATCACATTCCACAGTGAATGCCTGCAGCTCCGACTCACACGAAGTGGATTCTAAATGAAATTTAATCCCTTGTGCTTTGAATCCACCCAGGGTCACAGGTCTTTCCATGATGATTAGAATTAGCTTCATTTACCACATCCTGAGATCCACACTTAGCACAACGTGCTAAATCTCAACATTTCTTTCCTGCTCTTACGAGGGTCACTGGACGCAAAACTTTAACATTGATTTCTCTTCACAGCTGCTTCCAGAGCTAGTGAGCCTTTCCAGCAATTTCTGTTTTCGTTTGGCACGCGCAGTCATTTGCCAAATATACATGTTGTATTTAATGAGAGGAACTTGTGAGGTTTTACTAAAAAAAATTGATCCATCATTGAAAATTCCCTTCAAATTAATTTGTCCATTTTCTGAATTGCAGAACTAACCAACTGCCAGTCAGCTCTAAAAGAATTAGGTGAGCTATATGTATATATATAATTGATATTTAACTTGAGAATGAAAATGGGCAGTGATGTTGTAAATACCAAACGTACAGTCATTTCAATGCAAGTCCTTGGCTTGAATGCAAAATAATAGGTGTTATGCAATGCAAGGCAATTTGCAGTCAACACCCATTCAGCCCAAACTAAATTTCTCATACTCCCCGACACAAACATTACTAACATTGGAAAACACAGCTGTTACTCATTCCTGTTCGGTGACATCAATGAAAGTATACTACCACGTCTATCAATTTAGCATTTGGATGATAACATTGTCCATGTCGTGGAGTATTGATTAAAACCATCTTTTCTTTTGCTTTTGTTATGTGTTTTAAACAGAAGACAATCTCAAATCAAAAGTCAAAGGTAGCTAAGAAAAAGAACCACTGAATAAAACCTGATAATTGTTTTTCCCAAATTATTTCTTTGCCAGATGTAGAAGTGCCTCGACTTATTAGTGCTGTTTGCTAAAACAAGATTACAAGTGTTAACACAGGAGCTACTCTACAAATTGATTGCTAATTTGAATACTGAATTGTGCATAATCATTTTACAGCAAAATCCAATTTAGAATCAATCAGTCAGTCAATCAATCAACCAATCTATCCTATCATCTATCTATCTATCTATCTATCTATCTATCTATCTATCTATCTATCTATCTATCTATCTATCTGTGTGTCTGTCTATCTACCTACTTGTCTACTTATCTACCTACCTGTCTCTCCATCTGTCTGTCTATCTATCTACCTGTCTATCCATTTATCTTTCTATCTATCTGTTTGTCTGGAAGCTGACTAAAATATGAAATGTCGTGTTGAACATGCATTCAGTTTTGAAGTCTTAAAATATGTACGTTGTGCAAGTTGAAGTCCAAACATGCTGCATAGTATTTATTGAGATTTAATGCCCTGTTCCGTGTGGAACTACATTAGTAAATGAAGATTCTGTTGTTTTCAACCAAAAAGAAGTAACGATTAGCACGAAGAGGTTACAAAAAAAAATTTGCTCCATTTCAATCAATTGTTAATGAGCCAGTCGCATTGCATGATGTGTGTATCCTGCTGCTTAAAACACATTGATGCATGATGAATACTGTTTCCATCCTTGCTATTTTCATTAATTCACCAATACACTCCATGTTTTGCTGTGTAATAGTGAATGTGAGCGTGAATATTTGGGGTCGAAATAAATATCAGGGCTATATTAAGATTAAAGAAGACACAATACAAATGAATTTTCTGACATGACATAAATAGACATTGAATGGACACATCAGGAGAAAGTCAGTAGAATGTGCTGAAATTAAAATTCACCTAAATTTTTGCGTTTCAATTTGCCAGAGCTCGAAGCATGCAAAGAAGCAGAAAAGGAATTAGGTACTATATGAAGTGTGTGTATACTGATATCTGTTTATTATATATATATAAAAAATTTCATGACATGGTTCATTCAGCTCCCCATGCTGTAACGTGCAGAAACTAATTTCAATCTTCTAAACATTCTGCATTACCGTTGCTTCATAAACCCTACAGTAAATCTCCCCGTACTCTCATGACTGCGACAGAATCTTTCTAGCAGTTGGGTTACGAATTGAGATAGCCTGAATTAGACTCATAGTCATAGAAATGTACAGCACAGAAATAGACCCTTCAGTTCAACTTGTGCATGCCGAGCAGATATGCCAACTCAATCTGGTCCCACCTGCCAGCACTCGGCCCATATATCTCTCCAAACCCTTCGTATACATATACCCATTCAGATGCCTTTTAAATGTTGCAATCATGCAAGCCTCCACCACTTCCTCTAGCAGCTCATTCCATACACGTACACCTTCTGCTTTCAACAAATGCCTCTTAGGTATATTTTATATCTTGATCCTCTCACCCTAAACCTAAGCGTTATAGTTCTGGACTTCCACAGCCCAGAGAAAAGATCTTTTCCATTTACCCTACACATGCCCCCATGATTTTATAAACATTTCGGCTCTGCAGGGAAATCAGCTCCAGCCTAATCAACCTCTTCCTATTACACAAACCCTCCAACTTTGTAAACATTTTCTGAACGCTGTCATGTTTTAGAACATCTTTCCGATAGGAAGGAGACCAAAATTGCACACAATATTCCAAAAGTGGCCTAACCAATGTCCTGTACAGCTGCAACATAACCTCCCAACTCCTGTACTCAATACTCTGATCGATAAAGGAAAGCATTCCAAACGCCTTCTTCACTATCCATGGTCTCTTTGTTCAGCAATGCTCCAGAGGACCTTTTCATTAAGGGTGTGAGTCCTGCTAAGATTTGCTTTCCTAAAATGCAGCTCCTCGCATTTATCTGAATTAAACTCCATCTGCCACTTCTCAGTTCATTGGACCATCTATTCAGGATTCCGTTGTAACCTGAAGTAACATTCTTTGCAGTCCACTACACCTCCAATTTGGGTGTCATCTGCAAACTTACAAATCAAAGCTCTTACACTCAAATCAAAAGCATGTATGTAAATAATGAAAAGTAGTGAACCCAGCATCAATCCTTGTGGCACTCCACTGGTCACAGGCCTCCAGACTGAAAAACAACCGTCCACCTCCCCCCTTGTATCTTTAAGCGAGTTCTCTATCCAAATGGCTAGTTCTCCCTGTATTCCAATCGACCCAACCTGACTAAACAATCTCGCATGGGAACCTTGTCAACTGCCTTACTGAAGTCCATATAGATCACGTCCACTGCTCTGCCCTCATCAATCCTCTGTGTTACTTCTTTAAAAAGCTCAATCAAGTTTGTGAGACATGATTTCCCACGCTCAAAGCCATTTTGACTGTCCCTAATCAGTCCTAGCTTTTCCAAATACATGTACATCCTGTCCTTCGTGAATCCCTCCAACAACTTGCATACCGTCGGCGTCAGGCTCACTGGTCTACAGTTCCCAGGTTTGTCCTTACCACCCTTCTTAAACAGTGGCACCACTTCCGCCAACTTCCAGTCTTCTAGCACCTCTCCTGTGACTATTGAATATACAAATATCTCAGCAAGGAGTCCAGCAATCACTTCCATAGCTTCCCACAGCATTCTAGGGTACACTTGTTCATGTCCTGGGGATTTATCCACGTTTATGAGTTTGAAGACATCCAGCATTTCCTGCCGTCTAGTATGAACATTTTTCAAGATGTTGCCGTCTATTTCCCTACATAATATACTTTCCATGTCCATTTCCACAGTAAATAATGATGCAAAATACTCGTTTAGTATCTCTCGCATCTGCTGCTCTTCCACACAAAAGGCCACCTTGCAAATGCTTGAGGGGTCCTATTCTCTCCCTTGTTACCCTTTTCTCCTTAATACATTTGTAAACACACTTTGGAATCTTCTTAACTCTATTTGCCAAAGTTATCTCATGTCCCCTTTTAGCCCTCCTGTTTTCCCTCTTAAGCATACTCCTACTGCTTTATATTCTTCTAAGAATTCATTTCATTTATCTTTTGTATACCTGATATATCTTCCTTCATATTCTTAAACAAACCCTCAATTTCTTTAGTCACCCATCATTCCCTACACCTACCAGCCCTTCCTTGCACTCTAACAGGAATTTCCCATGTCTGAACTCTCTTTCTCTCATTTCTGAAGGCTTCCAATTTTCCAGCCGTCATTTTACTTGTGAACACATGCCCCCAGTCAGATTTTTAACGTTCTGACTAATACCGTTAAAATGAACTTTCCTCCAATTTAGAACTTCAACTTTTGGATATGGTCCATCCTTTTCCATCACTATTTTAAAACTAATACAATTACAGTCACTGGCCCTAAAATGCCCCACTGACACTTCTGTCACCTGCCCTGCTTTATTTCCCAAGAGTAGGTCATGTATTGCACCTTCGCTATTAAATATAGCCACATATTGAATCAGAAAATTTTCTTTTACACATTTGTACATCAATTCTTCTCCTCGTGAACTCTGAACGCTATGGCAGTTTCAGTCTATGTTTGGAAAGTTAAAATTCCCTACAATAACCACCCTATTATTCGTAAAGATACCTGAGATCTCCTTACAAAACTGTTTCTCAATTTCCATCTGGCAATCATGTAATATACCTTTCTTGTTTCTCAGTTCCACCCAAATAACTTCTTTGAATGTATTTCTGGGAATATGCTCCCTCAGTACAGTTGCAATGCTATGCTTTATCAAAAACGCTGCTCCATCTCCTCTCTTGGCTCCCTTTCTATCCTTCCTGTAGCAATTGCATCCTGGAACATTAAGCTGCATGTCCTGTCCATTCCTGAGCCACGTTTCTGTAAATGCTATGAAATCGCAGTCCCATGCTTGTAACCATGCTCTGAGTTCATCTACCTTCCCTGTTCACCCTCTTGCATTGAAATAAATGCAGTTAATTTATCAGTCCTACCTTGTTCACTGCATGGTCCCTGTCTGCCCTGACTGTTTGATTCGCTTCTTATCTCATCTGTACCTGTTTCAGATTGATGTTTTGCCTCACTATCTCCCACTCTTCCACCTTAATAGTTTAAATCCTCTTCAGCAGCTCTAGCAAATCTCCATGCCAGTATATTATGCCCCTTCCAATTCAGGTGCAATCTGTTCTTCTTGTACAGGTCACTTCTACCCCAGAAGTAATTCCCATGATCCAGAAATATGAATGCTTCCATATTACACCAGCTGTGCAGCTATAGATTAATCTGCTCTATCCTTATATTCCTACCCCGACTATTTCGAACACCTGGAATAATCCAGATATTACGACTCTTGAGCATCTCCTTTTTAAATTCCTGCCTCACTCTCAATATTCTACCTTTAGAATCTCATCCTTTTGCTTTCTAATGACATTGGTTCCAATATGTACAATGACCTCCTGCTGGTCTCTTTCCCCCTTGAGAATATTCTGCAACCTCTCAGAGATGACCCTGATCCTGGCACGGGGGAAGGCAATGCACCATTCAGATTTTTCGCTGCTGGCACAAGAAACGTCTATCTGTACCTTGGACTAGGGAGTTCCCTAACATAATTGATCTGTTGTAACCTGACATACCCCTCATTGCATTAGAGTCAATCTCAATACCCGGAACTTGGGTGTTCTTGCTACATTCTCCTGAGAATCCATAACCACCTACATTTTCCAAAACAGTATATTTGCTTGAAATTGGGATAGCCTCAGAAGACTCCTGCACTACCTGCCTACCTCTCTTACCTTTCCTGGAGTTAATCCATCTATATGACTGCATCTACAACTTTTCTCCCTTCCTATAACTGCCATTCATCACATCCCCTTGCTCTTATAAATTCTTCATTGTCTTTAACTGTCTCTCCGACTGATCCATTCGATCTGATAGAATTCACAACCAACGGCATTTATTGCAGATATAATCCTCAGTAACACGTAAACTCTCCCTGAACCCCCACATCCGACAAGAAGAGCTTATCACTCCACAAAAGACCATTTTTGCTTCTTCTAGTCTACAGACCTACAAAATTACACTGTATCATTCCTCTACAAAAACACTGCTTCAGGGTAACTTAATAATTTTTGGCTTACATCTTTAAATTTAATCAAGAGACATATCTCAATAAAGCATATCATCGAGAAAGAACCCGCTCTACTCACTACTACACACTTTCTGCAAGCCCACACTTAAGCATATTTATTTATCTGTTTCTGTGCTGTGACCTCTCCCAAACAGGTTCCGTCAAGATTAGTTATGAATTTCACTGTTTGTTAATTTTCCCAGACACACTCTGACGTCCAGGGATACATGAATTCAAACAGCAAAGGCAGTAACTCCGCAGGTTCACTGCTGTGTCAGTTAACAGTGTGGGTTTCTGCACTGACCTCACCATGTGCTGCCTTTGTCTGTTCCTCTCCCCTTTAAAAGGGCTATTCTTTGACTTCTTTTCTTCTCCAAAGTTCCAAAACAACGCACTAGCATATAAAGCAGTAATTGCTCCTCGTGGAATTCGTAGAAACCACCTCTAACACCTAAAATACCTCAAAAAAGTACAATCAGTCTGTCTCAACCAATCAAATATTGTCATATTCAGTGTCCAATCGCCTGTCAACAATTAGTCTCGAATAAAATGCTTTTCGGTTCTGTAAGTTAATTAAATCACTGGATGTAATCTTATGATAGCGTCAAGCTAATGGAAGAGCCCTAGATAAATATCGACAACAACTTACGGGAGTGATGAAATCTGTTACGTAGTTGGAAGCTACATTCTGAAATCCAACTACACAATACATAGCATAGCAATATCCATCATGAAATGATCCAATATTGAATTTTCCAGCATGCACTAATACCATCCAGTTAGAGAGGAAGAGATTTTTTTTTCAGTGAGATGACAAGATTACATTGGAGATTCTGCTGTTATAATCTATATGTTACAATATGATGAAGGGCCCTGGCCGAAACGTCGAATTTCCTGTTCCTTGGATGCTGCCTGACCTGCTGTGCTTTAACCAGCAACACATTTTCAGCAGTTACAATATGTATATCAAGTACATCAATTCTGTCTCCTGGTGCGTGTGATATGCTTGGTATATATGGATCAGTTTGGTGCTTATAACACAGAACAGCGACTTGTTCTGCTGTTGGGATATATTTTGAATGTGGTTCCTCACCTTACCATCCATGGGTCTCATAATGTTAACAATGGGTCTGCGCTGCCACCGGAAATTCCTAAATAAGGAACGAATTGCATCACTATGCAAGCAATTGTCATAACATTGTAGAGAATTATAGGCAGGTTGCTATAAAGTAATACATCTGCAAATTATGCTTTATATAAGTGTATCTTTAAGGATGCAAACGCGTTAGGAATTATTTAATCATCCTATTTTATTTCTTCTAAAAGGAGAAAAGCTGGAAAGCCAAACGACAGGTAATAGTATAACAATGCACTGATCTAAATAGAAGAACTTTTTTTGCCGTTTTGCGAATATAATTTCACCTCATATAATTCACGAATTAAGGCCTTTTCTTCTCCTTAAATTTCACCGTTACTAATGCAAATATCTCCTGAAATGCGTTTTGTCATATAACATAACGATTCAGCTTGCGTTGAAGATCAAATTCAAATTAAATAACATTAGGAAGAAACTGAAAACGAAAACCAGGAGGAACTTACTGATTAACTTACTCTTTGGAATGTGGAATTTATTGCTGTATGCTTATTTTAGGGAAACATGCACGTTTGGTATAGAAATAAAGGAAGGCTAAACTTAAAGAGTGAGATAAATTAGTCGAAGTTGAGACTCAATCGTGTTATATGAACAGTTATACTTCATGCTGTACTTGTGGAGAAAAAAAGTGAGCATTTTGGGTTGTGGATACCCCTTTCTTGGAATTGAAGTGCGCTGGAACATGATCATTTACAACTTCTCAATACAAAGGAGGAGGTGCAAGTCGATCAGGTGGTGGAATTGCCCACCACGAAATCAAAGAGGACAGCTAATTCTGGTAGACAATTTGCATAGACTGCAGAAGAAAGGATTTCGCTGATTGGACCTTCACAGGCTTTTTTACAAAGCGTCAGTGCCCGTTTCCAGACCCCTGCATTTTTTCTTCCCGAATCAGTGTGCTCTATTTGCATCAAAATGGTCTCCATATGTCCTCTTGAACTGTTAACTTGAATTTGAGATAATCACATTTCATGGCAGTACATACGAGGATAAGTTTTTGGAGCAGGGTAAGCATCTGGCACCTCCAGCCTGCTCTGGCAGTCAATAAGATCTATTTTTGTCTACTCAGTTCCAGTTAACCATCTGCGCACCTCAACTCTTAATTCCTTTATTGTTGAAATATCTATATTTCTCTTAAAAAAACTTCAAGAGGTAGCCTTAACCACTTCACTGGGTGGGGACTTCCAGAAATTCCCTTATTAGGGGTAAGAAATTCCACATCAGTTCAATCGTAAATCAGTCCCCCCCACCCCCCCTCCTACTTTGACTCTATGCTCCCTATTTCTAGTTTCACCCGTATATGGAGACCAACGACCTGCTTATGTTTTATCTATTCCTATCATAATTGTAGAGGTTTCTATCATATCCCCCTTCGTTCTTCTAAATTTCAATGTGTAGAGTCTCAGTCCACTCAATGGCACCTCCTAAGCCAAGCCTCTTAATTTAGATTTAACATCCAACGCACCTCCTCCAGCAGTTCTTTGTCAATTAATATTCTTTGTCAAGTAAGGAGACAAACAACTGCCTGCAATAATCCAGGTGCGGCCTCAGCAGAACCCTATATAGCTGCAACGTAACTTCCCTATTTTTAAACTCCATCCCTCTACCAATGAAGGACAATATTCCATTTTCCATTGTACATCTCAAACCGTGACTATTGACTTTGTCAGCAAGATTTTCCCCCCCACAATTGCTTGCTTCTTTTGCACATCACTGGTCTTTCTTCCTTCATCCATTTACGCAGAGAAACAACTTTTCACTGTCTATTCTATCCAGCCCACTCATTATTTCAGATCCTGTATAAAATCTAATCCCAGCCTCTTTCTCTCAAAGTAAAACAGGACCAACCACATCAATAGATCCTCATAGTATAATTTTTTCATTGCTCTAACCATTATTTTAAATTGATTTCAAAGAAATCCAACCTTTCCACCAATATAGTGCCCACAACTGAACACAATATTCCAGGTGAAGTCAAACAAATGTAAACAGGTTCAACAAAATGGACTGCGATTGAACTGGATGCTCCATTCATAACATAAAGGGCACTGTAATTTTGGCGAACTGGTTTCCTCTGCTTTACAGCCACCTTCAAAGCTATACGTGAAAACTCATTCATGTCGCAATGCTCCAGAAACACTTTCACAACGCTCCACTCTTGTTCATGTTACTTTCCAATGTTTTTGCAAGCAATGTTATTCCGACCTATATTTCTGTACAGTGGAAATAATCTGACACAAAGCCACTTATTGGTTACAGATAGCAACAGATAGTTACACAATGTAAATTGCTTTCACCCAATACATGTCAATTCCAAGCACGATTTTCATAAGAATTAACGAATCAAGGTTTATGACTCAAAAGGAAAGTTACCTCACTGTATTGAGCTATTTGTAAAACTGCTGAGGTAAAGATAAATGCTGACCTGTTTGAGCAATATTATTTAACTAATATGTTATATTTTTTCTTGTTAGAGTTTGAAGACTTTCAGACGAAGTGCAGTGAGTAATTAAAGATACAATAGAAGGTTTGATGTGTATTCCCGACTTAAGATAAAATAACCTGTTGAATCTCATGTGAACGTATCATTGTTGAAATTGATACATTGAACAAAAAAGTAAATGTCCGAAAGTAAGTTTCAAAGACACAAAGCATAAGTTTCTCACATTTACCATTCTGTTATGAAGATATCAACGAAATAAAGTAAGAATGTTCAGAATAATATCAGTGAGTGAAGACAATAATCATAAG
This sequence comes from Hemiscyllium ocellatum, assembly GCF_020745735.1. Lineage (NCBI taxonomy): Eukaryota > Metazoa > Chordata > Chondrichthyes > Orectolobiformes > Hemiscylliidae > Hemiscyllium > Hemiscyllium ocellatum. Next base: position 17,959,656 of record NC_083438.1, read on the forward strand.
GTTCTGCAAATTCTGTAAGCACATTGGTCATTTAGATGATAGGACAGAAGCAATGAAAATCCCAACAACAAATAACTACAAACTGAAGCGAAGCAAGACAGAACGTCACATAAGGTGAGTAATTGCATAAAAATAGAACAGGTTCAGAAAATAAAAGAAAACTAACATTTCAAACATAAAAGGAAAAGAGAAATCACAAAAAATGGTTTTGGTCCATTGATAATAAGCCTGAAAAACTGAGAATTGAAGAGGTGGCAAATGTTCAGGTCGCTAGCAATTCTTCATTCATTGCAGAAACGCTAGCACGAGAAAAAAGCTTAGTACTGAACAAAATATTTTGCAATACATTGTGAGTTGTTGCAGATTAACAGAATATGTAGTGGATAGTGAGAGTCAAATATATTTCATGAAAATCGGCGAGGACGGCCAAATCTTTTATTTAATTAGGCATACATTTACTCACATACACACAAACATTTGGGTGTGCAGTGGCCTTGTGTTGTTATCGCTGTACTATTAATCCAAGCACCTAGACAACGTTCTGGAGACATGGATTCAAATATGTCCGGATATTGAATTAAATAAAAATTAGTATCATGATATTTCTGACGATTGCAGTAAAGGGACCCAACTGCTTCATTGATGTTCTTTCGGGAAGGAGACTACCATGGTAAGCTTTTCTGACATTCATGTGACTTCAGACCCAAAGTAACATCTTTGCTTTATAACTCTGGACAATTACAGATTGGCAATAAATTCTGATAAAAGTAGTGACGACCTCATCCCTTGAATGATTAAAAAATACTGTTCACGTATGTCAGCTTTTAGATTTGCCAGTAAATTAATTAAGACTTTAAGAGTTTTAATGTTTACAGGTTACCAGTTCTGACTGATTTGTGACTTTTGATCTCCAACAGTGTGTTGATGAATAAGTACTCCTGAAATAGAGTAGCGGCATTTTTCTTGTCTGTACCCACCACAAATTCTAAATACTGGAATGCAGCAGGGCATCGATATAAGCGGCTGAATTAATTATTTAACCAAACATAAAGTATTGAAAACACGATTTTCAGTATTTTTCTATAGAAAGGACAAACAACGGTCATTTCTTGAAATATTCATAAAATCATATCTGGAGAATGTGTCTCAGGCTCGGCCATCTCGATTTGTCGATGTATTTCAACCTATGAACAGGACATATCCACAAGTCTCTGCAGCACATTCTGAGTAATCCTCAGAATTTTCAATATCGACTCAGACCCACATGACAGAACTGGGCGGGAGTAAGAGTGAATACGTCTTATATCTCTGCAGCACTTGCCCACTATTTATAAAGCAGAAGTAGGAAGTGATTAGCTTCCCTACAGTGTAGAACCAGGCCCTTCAGCCCAACAAGCCCACATCAACCCTCCGAAAAGCATCCCACCCAGACACATTCCCATACATTTACCCCTGATTAATGCACCTAATATTATGGTCAATTAAGCATGGCCGATACACCTAACCTGCACATGCTTGGATGTGGGAGGAAACCAGAGCACCCGGAGGAAACCCAAGCAGACACGGGGAGAATGTGCAAACTCCACACAGGCAGTTGCCGGACACAGGATTTCAACTCGGGTCCCTGGTGCTGTGAGGCTGCAGTGCTAACCATTGAGCCACCGTGCAGCCTTAAATGCAGTAACATCACCTCCACCTCTCAATAGGTGCACTCCAGAAACAATAATAAATGGTGAAATTATTTTGAAAATAGAAAACCATTGATTTGTTAAACCATTCACCTCCTTCATCAATCATATGCTTCACTATGACCCATAGTGACATTAGTATCTACAAGATGAGATGCATGGAATCATCGATAATGCACCAGTATCACTGTCTCGTCCAGTGATCTCCACCCGTTAAGTGGACAAGAATGACACTAATGTGAGAAAACCATTATTTGCAAGTTCTGCTGAAGCTACAGATCATACTGACCTTAAAGAATATTGCTTTGACAATTGAAGTTATACAGTTTTGAATCCCTTGCAAACTGCGAAGCAAGTGTTCCTCCATACTAAGGTGAATGCGCTTGAAACTGCAGTTTACTGACGTCATCTTTAGGGCAATGAAGGAATAGCAATAAATGCTGATATAGTCAAGCACCGTCATATCTGTGAACGAATAAAAATGCTTTGGCTATGCCAGAGTTAAATTATATGCAATTACTCACCTTACGTCAGGGTAGAAGTAATGGCCCTTGATATCATTTCTGGGTTTCCAGATGTTTTCCACAGATTCGTGAATTTTCCAGTAAAACACTGTTAGGTAATCTTTTTTTCTGACTTCTTTGGAAAATTGGATTTTGATTGATAGCTGACAGGTTTTCAAAAAGTTTTTGTGGCATGTTTAAGTGAAGGAGACAAGGAACATATATTTCCACAAGTTTATGGTACGGGGTCTTGATACAGATTTTACACTTGAACAAAGAAATTTGGAAAGTTACTCATATGTTAATACCTGAACATACCATTTGTTCAGGAACGTATTCATCATTGTTCGAGACATATTTTTTGGATATATTGAAGTAAGACCTTATTAGTTCTCTGGAATTAATGTGTGTAAACTGCCATGATCCTGTCGAACAAGATATAGCAACAAATTGTACTTAATGGTACAAAGTGAAAATTAAAAGTTGTCTCTATTGACTTAGCTGGAACGTTTCCAACTCAAGGTCCGGAAGAGTTGGGATTATTGGATTTTATCTTGTTATTGTCTGCGGACAATAACAAGTGAATGCATTGCTTTGCATGTATTCTGCATCACAGTTGTGTCTCTGAAGAACGGAACGAAATCCGTTTGATATGTGCTGATATGAGTTGTCCAATCTGATGTCTTTTGGTTTTCCTTTCAGAAACCAATGCCGAGAAGATGGAGGCAGGTAAATTACTTAATTTAATTTGCAATACGTATCCTTTCCATCATGGCTTAGTACATTCAAAAGTAGGTACAAAATGTAATTATCAAATGTTGGGTAGAACTGTCAGTTGATGATAGTGTCAAACTACGAGAAATTGACTTCCAAAATGAGCTATTAATGCATTGTTATAAATGACCATTCAGCAGGATAAATTTAGAAACAGATATGGCCATTGTCTATGACATCACAGTGTGATTGATGTTTGAACTGACAAGAATAGCATAAGAATTACATTTTCTTTCGTTGTTTGTGGGACAATGCTTTTTGAAAAATGGGTGTTAATGTTCTGACCGTATATGTGTAGAAATATTCCATGTGTCACGTATATGTTTGAAGTGTTTTGATTTTATAAAGCAAGAGATAAAATTGGCAAGGCATTTTGCTGCGAGAAGCTTAGGACACACGTATGGGGATGTCTGCCGTTTTTTGCAAAAACAGAAGTAATGCTACTGTTATAGACTAGGCTAGAAAACTCAAAACATTCTTGAGCACGCAGCCCAGACCATAAAGTTGCAATTTGTTTTGGTGAGTATACGGTGAGAATTACCCAGTGTAAGCTAGCGAGGTTCACGAGTAGGTTTTAAATCAGGCAGGACTTTATTGACAAAATTTCACAATGAAACACAAAGAACAGAGTAAAGAACCCCGACAGAAGTCAGTCTATTAAAATTAGTCTTAATTTTGCTGTTCTGAATAGACACAATAATACCAATAAGCAAATCCCATAAAACACAGTGAAAAATGGAACAGATGCTTACAGGTTGAAGTTAGAAGGGCAGAGAAAGAGAGAGAGAGAGAGAGAGAGAGAGAGAGAGAGAGAGAGTTTCTATGCAGCTCACCGTTGACCTCCCAACTAATTCTGGACTAAATGCACAGATAGAGATCTGACTGCTCCCTTTCATTACACATGTCACTTCTAAAACATGACCACTTTGGTCTGAAGTTTCATTTGCTTACATATAAACAAAATGTAGTCTCAATATCCTTTAATCTCTGTACTCAAACAATCCACTCGTAGCAGAGACCATTAACCACCCGTCTGAAACAAAATAAGGATACAGTATCCTCGAGAAACGAAACAGCTTTTAGAGCAAAAGTGACAAGCTTTGTGATGCTTCCCTCCTTACAAAAACGAACCATCAATATTAAAAAAATGGTTTCAGTTTAGAACCCTTCAAAAACATGGTTAATAGTGTAAAACACTTATACACTATGCTAACTAAAAACATATAAATACGCAGAAACATGCAAATTTATGCCATAGCACACCTCCGACTGAACGCCTCCATATCTCATTCCAGCCTCGATAACGCATCAGCAATCACATTTTCATGAAGTACAACGTGCACCTTTGTCAAATTGAATGGCTGCAGCACCAAGCTCCATCTAAACAGTCCAGTATTTTTGGTCTTAAACTTTTCCACTCATGTCAATGTGTTGTGATCAGTATATAGGTTGTCTCAGATGCATTGCTGGTAATATAAACACTGAAATGTTGCAAAGCCAGCACTAAGCTTAGATTCGCTTTCTCCATTGTTGAATATTTCTGTTGATGAACAGTCAGCTTCCAAGAAAAATACACGATGGGTCTTTCCATCCCCACATCATCCTCCTGCAGGAGCACCACACCAACAACAACATCACTGGCACCGACAGCCACCTTGAAAGGCTTTGTGTAATCCAGTGTGGCAAATGTCGCAGCAGTGATTAACACAGTTTTTAGGCTTTCAAATGCATTTTGACAGTCCGCTGTCCACTGAAACTTCTTGCCCTTTTTTAAACGAATTGATGGATGGAGCAGCCACTGTGCAAAGGTTTTGCACAAATATTTGGTAAAATCCACTCAACCCCAGGAACCGCAGCATTGTTTTTTTTTGTCGACAGTGTGGGAAATGGCCAAATTACTTCCTTTTCCACATCCCGTGGGGCCATTTGTCCATGTGAAATAACATGGCGCAGGAAGGGTACTTGGGCATTGGCAAATTCACTTTTGCCTAGGTTTACCACTGAGCCTGCCTTCCGAAGTCGGTTGAAAAATGTCTGATAAATGCTATAAATGTTCCTTCCATGCATGACAGAAAAGTCACCATGTCATCAATAAAGTCCACCCAGCTGGGTCATCCAGCAATAATCTTATTAATCAGTCTCTGACTGTTGTCGAAGCTTTGAACTGATATAGTCCATTTGGTGTTATGAAAGCCGAAATTTCTTTTGCTGTCTCTGACAGAGGTACTTGCCAATGATCAAGCCTCTGATCAAGTTCAATTTAAAAATGTAATTACTTATCCCACGTTTATCGAGTAGGTTTTAAATCAGGCAGGAATTTATTCATAAAATTTCACAATGAATCACAAAGAGCAGAGTAAAGAACCCCGACAGTCCTCCCATCGTGGAATTGGATATGCATCAGTCATTGTAGCGGTGTTGAATTTCTGATACTCTATACATAACCATTAGGTATCATCTGGCTTTGGCAACATGACTATGGGTGAGCTCCAGTCACTGTAACTCACTTCGATTGTGCATTCTTGAAGCATGCTCTAAATGTCCTTCTGAACCTGTGCAAAATTCAGAGGGATATGCCTAAAAAAATGCTGCTTAATTCGAACAGTATCTTCTATATCTATATCTTGCACAATTCGGTTCGTACTTCCCTGTTCATTTCCACAGATGATAGTAATCACTCTTTCAGGTCATTTCGATTTTCTTGTGGAAGGTCAACAATTTGTCCCAATCTTTGACAACTTTCTCTTGGTCCGATTTGATTTGAGGAATGTCCAATTCAGATTCGTCTGAACTTGTTCTTCTTTCTGTGCTGTAATCATGGATACCTTCTCCTCTTGCATTCCTTCCCTATAAAATTACCTTCTGAGCATTTTCACATGACACACTCTGTGAAATTTCTTCCTGTCTGCACTTCGTATGAAGTAGTTCACTTCACTCAATTTCTTCTCTATGTGATAAGGACCAATAAACCCGGCTTTTAAAGGTTCACCTGTTACTGGAAGTAACACAAACACTTTACCCTCAATTGCAAGACTGTGAATTCGTGATTTCTTATCCACTTCCTGGTTCATTGCAAACTGTGATACTTTTAAATGCTATCTAGCCAACTCTCCAGCTTTATTTAATCGTTCCCTGAAATATGCCACATAGTCCAAATGGGTGGTCTCTGAATTATGAATTATTAATTTTTCCTGAATCATTTTTAATGGTTCTCTTGCTTCTTGCTGAAACAATAAGTCAGATGGGTTGAATTTCTTTGATTCATTTGTTAAATCTCTAATCGCAAAATTTGCAATGGATGAGCCTTGCCTCAATCATCTGGATAATCCTGACCATAAGCCCTCAACATGTTCTTTATGTTTCATGCCACCTCTCTAGCGCTCCCTGCGATTCTGGATTGTACAAAGTAGATTTGAATGGTTTTATTCCCGAGTTACCCATAACCTCCTCACATAGCTTGGATGTGAAGTTTTATCCTTGATCTGACTGGGCCTCTATTGGCAGTCCGTATCTAGTCAAAGAAAAAGTAATTCTTCTACAACCATTTTAGCTGTGAAATTGCATAATGGGATTGGAAATCGAGTCAATACTTTGCATGGTTTCTGAAGTTTTGTAGCTCAGGTTGAGGTTTAAGGTGTAGGTTTGCTCGCTGAGCTGTAGGTGTGATATCCAGACGTTTCGTTACCTTGCTAGTAACATCATCAGTGGCGACCTCCAAGTGAAGCTTTCTATTTATTCATTCATTATTTTTAATGAATTCTTGTTTCCTCTTTTTCTTTGAGGTAGGGGGTCTGCTCAATCAATAAAGACTATTGCAAAAGGTTCCTGAAATGCTGGATTAGGTATTAAGGGTGCAGGCTTTATGACTGCACGTGTTTTTCAGATTAGCTGACATGTATGACTCATCTGGCAAAATTCAACTACATCCTTGTGTAGTTCAGGCCAGTAAAAAAATCCTTGTATTTTAGACTGTGTTTTCCTCATCCCTAAATTACCTCCAAGTGGTAGCTCATACGCCACTCGCAGCACCTCCATTCTGTACTCTACTGGCAAAACAATTTTATGAATCTCTGTCCACTTCTCATCTGTTTGAATGTGTGATGGCCTCCATTTTCTCATGAAGAAACCATTTGTTAAGTAATAACAAATAAATATGCATTCAATCTCATTCTCTGTAAATGCTTTATGATATAGCTGTTTTAAATTATCATCTAGTTTTAAGGCAATCAGCTTAGCAGAGCTAAAAATATTTGCATGTTTACCTATTTGCTTCGGCTCTGTGCCACTTACCTGATCAGAAAAGATCTCGGATAAAGCTGCGTCAGCTTTCTTATCTGTGGCTTATCTGCTTCTGCGTGTGCCTCTGTTGTCTTGTGACCACACAATCTGGGAAAATTCCGAAATAAATGCCCATCATGTCTTCCGTTGCCTGCATCTACACTGGCTTTTGAACTATGCCTACTAGAGAATCAGCAATATCATTGTCAAGGACAATCTTTATTCCTGGAGCTGAGAGTTTGTCCAGTACACCCACCAAAAATTATCCACTCTCCTTTGGACGCACTAGCCTGACTTTACACAATTGAGCGCATATTTTCTCACCATGAATTCCTGTTATGAGTGCCATTACTGGCAATAATTCTTCAGAAGTACATATCTCCTCATCCTTCAGCATTACAGGATGAGATGATCTTATGTCCTTTAATATTGTAACCGCTTTACCTGCTACTCCTGGCCTATGTGAATAAACTTGAGTCATGCACCTTTATTTTTTAAGCAGATCTGGCTGTTCTTCCTTAATCAATCTCTGATAATCTTTTTACACTCTGAGGCAGTTGTCTAACTTCCTTTGTGCTTTGTGTTACTCGTCCAACAAAACTCCCAGGCTTGGCTGGTTTTCCTCCATCTGGCTTTCTCGTAGCCCACAGTTTGATTTCATGTGTCCCACTTTACTACAATGAAAACACCAGAGCGTTGTCACTTCTTTGTCCCCCTCAAGGTTCCTTTATTATCCTGTGGTAATTTATCCTTATGACCTTTAGTGAGCTCTTCCTTTCCCTTTCCACGTGTGGTTTTCAGTTTGCCCCAATTTCTATCCCTCATGGACTGAAATTGATTCTGTAAACCGAACCCAGTTTTGTGGACCAGCTCATAATCATCAGTCACTTCAGCCTTGTGGTTTTCACTCTCTGCTCTTCCACATGAGTTTGCATTACTTTTTCACTAAGCCTACCTTCAGCCTTTATCTCCAACCGTTTAAGCTGAATTTCCTTTGTAAGTGCCAGGTTTTGAATTTCTAGAGCTCTTTTTTTTCTTTCTCTGCTATCCTTTCCCCTCTCTTCTGCTTCTCTCTCTTTTCCGCTCTGATCTTTTGCTCTCTCGTTTTCCCTGTCTTCTGTTTTAGTCATAATTCAAACTTTTAATTTCTGCTGCCCTTTCCTTATCTTCTGTCCCGAACTCAAGCTGCTTCATTTGCAATCGAATACTTGCCATCTCTCTCGATTCTTATGGTTTCTTCAGCAAGTTTAAATGTTGAAGTACTGCTGTAATTATCTGTCCTTTCCTCACAGAGGGAGGCAGTTCCAATTCCAGCTTGTCTGCTAATTCCTGCAGTTTGGTCTTATTCAACTTTTGGAAAACTCCCAAAGTCACTGCATAAACTTCGAGAAAAAGTTTAGCGAGCAAAAAAAAACCATTACTATCTCAAGTTTTGTCTACCCAACCAAACCAACACCTGGAATAAAGACACTAACACTCGCAGTTTAGAAACCCGCAGAAAACCCCAATCTGTTATGGACTAGGCCAGACCACAAAAATACATTCGGGAGCAGGCAACCTGGACCATAATTTTGCAATTTGCTGTGGTAAGTTTCCAGTTGGAATTACGTGGAGTAAGCTAGCAAGGTTGACTATTAGGTTTTAAAAGACACAGAAATGTAGTCACAAAATTACACAATGAAACACACAAAGATAAAACAGAAAAAAAGAACCCCTATAGAACTCAATCAACTAACTGGACTTAATTATGCTGTTTGCAATATACACAATTGTCCCAATAAGCAAACCCCCTTAAAAATGGAACTGATGCTTCCAGGCTAAAGGTAGATAGATAGATAGATAGATAGATAGATAGATAGATAGATAGATAGAGAGAGAGAGAAAGAGAGAGAGAGAGAGAGAGAGAGAGAGAGAGAGAGAGAGAGAGAGAGAGAGAGAGAGAGAGAGAGAAAGAGATTCTGCGCAGCTCACTGTTGAACTCCCAACTAGTTCTGGACTGCACTGCTCAGGTGGAAACGAAAGTGTGGCGTTGGAAAAGCAGACCAGGTCAGCCACCATCCGAGGAGCAGAAAAAGTCGACGTTTCGGGCAAAAGACCTCCATCAGGAAGGTGTCCTTTCAGACATAGCCATTCCCCCTTCATGACACAGTTCCCTCTAAAACATGTTTGTTTTGTCCTCAAGTCTCATTTGCTTAGGTAAAAACAAAGTCTCCTAGTACCCTTTAATCTCTGTACCAAAGCAGTCTAAGCAGAGCCAGGACCGTTTATGACCCCTCTGATAAAAAATCAAGGACACAGTATCCTTGAGAAAATAAAAGCTTTTTGGAAAAAATAGACCACCTTTGTGACACTGCATATAATAAGAAGATTTGGAGAAAATGAAGGGAAGCTGATAAATTATATCTCTGTCCTGATTTCAGAAATAAAAGACATCAAAGTTAAACTACAAGAATGTGGTGAGCACATATTGAACGAAGCTATAACGTCAAGTACTATAATTAATGTCCATGTGGAAGCTTTGACAATGAAGTCAGAGTGACTGCATATTGATTATCACTGCAATGGTGATAAAATGCAACAGCCACATTTCCTCAGATAAGGGCTAGATTGTATATTTGTGAGAACAATAACGAATTATCTGTACTTTGGTTGATATTGTGTTTTGATATTACCTGCTTTAGCAATCTGTACCGTTCAGCTAGAGATGAGGTCCTTCGTTTGGGTGGGTTCTCTCTGGACGTGTTCAGCTTTGCATTAGGATCAACCTCAATAAGCTGGCTGAGGTTATTTATGGGAATGCCTGGGGCTGCTCTCTGAGAAGTGGTTTGGCCTACGATTTGGCTATATACCAAATAAGTGCTGGGTGAAGGTGGCTCTGTTTCAGCTTGGCTATGCAAAGACAAAGCTCCGAGTGAATTAACAATATGCAAAATCCTTTATCGATGGGTGCCCTTAGTGTTGTGCCTGTACGTATGTGAAATTACTTGCACACAGCTTCAATACACAGAGATCTCAGAAAGGGTGATATCAGTATCACTGCACGATTTTATATCTGTGATCTAGCTATACGAGTATGGATAAATTTGATTTAGACATATGCAATTGCAAACAAATATGATGGCAGGTTTGTATAGAAATCATCATGATGTGATTGGTTTGAGTGAAATAATCTTTCTGAGATTTCAATTTGCATTAAATAAATTGATTTTTGTGCTGTATACAGGTGGGCAAGCTGGAAATAGGGTAGAATAAGTGAGGTATGAGTGACTTTCTGGCATGACAAAATCATGTTTGATTGGGGATGGTTAAATAACAGCTAGAAGAGAAAGTTAGGGCGGCATGGTGGCTCAGTCACTTGCACTGCTGCTTCACAACACCAGGGATCTGGGGTCGATTCTAGCCTCAGAGATTGTCTGTGTGGATTTTGCATGTTGTCTGCGTGGGTTTTCTGTAGGTGCTCTGGTTTCCACCCACAACCCAAAAGTTTGAAGTTTAGGTGAACTGGCTGTGCTAACTTGCCCAAAGTGTGTGTTCAGGCTTGTGTAGGTTCTATAGATTAGTCAGAGGTGATAATAGGGGAATGGGTCTGTGTGGGTTACTCTTCGGAGTACTTGTGGGGCTTGTTTCCACACTGTAGAAGTTCTATAGTTCCAACAGTGTAAAATAAGATGCTTAAATATGAAATCTCAGTTTAGTTAGTTCTGTAGTAATTAAGGCCAGGTATGCATGATTACATACTTGATGAGGAACAGGATTTTGTCATTTTTATCAAACTTTCAGTTGCTTATAAGTCAGTTTCTCTTGGGTGATATCAAGTCTAGCTGAGACAACTATTCTTGCAATTTGGCAGGCTTCAACATACTGTTAATTGTGTCAAGCACGAGGAAGACGGAATCTCGTGAAAGCTATGGACATGAGTGATGTTTTGCTGAAGTAAGAAATTAATCAAGAAATTTCTGGAAATATTCAAGTATTCGAGGAAAACTGGCAACATTAATGTATCATATTAATAAATGTCTGGAATGAAAAAATGTCATTGCATTATTCTGGATAAGACAAAGAGAACAGTGTTAACATAGATTTTATATTCAGTAAGTCAAGCAGTCACACAAAGCGGGTTATTGGTCAAATCAGAACTTTTGTTTTGTTTTATTCTGATCGTACACCAATAAGCTATTTAATTTCATATATTTCAATCATGACTGCATTCTATGGCCTGCTACTGGTGATTGAAACCCTTTATAATGCCATGTGGTTGTGACTGCTGCTGTACAATTGGGAAGATTTATTCAACGAAATAGATGGTTATCATCAAAATCTATGAATTTAAAATTTAAAAGCACCTTGGTCATTTTCTCTGATGGATAGATATATAGATAGGTGGACGGTCGGATATATATTCATGTGATTAATCTGATTATGGATGTAAGTTTGCTCGCTGAGCTTGGTGGTTCATATCCTGGAATTGAACCTCTGAGTTCAGCGAGCAAACTTACACGCAAAACCTCAACCTGAGCTACAAATCTTCTCCAAACTGGTTAAGCTGATGTGAGGATAAACAACAAATTGTCCTTAGTTTACTCAAAATCTCTGTTTTATCTTTTTTAACTCCTTGACAGAAGATAAACTAAAACGAAAATCTAAAGGTAATGGTTTTACCACTTGTCCTACTGAATCAAAAACTGTCTATTTTGGAAAAAGTAGAAGCTTAAACGTTTCTTATTTTTCTACCCTCTATCTCAAATGTAAACTCTTAAGAATTATTGCCTTAAGTGTGATTTACATGATCGTGTGAAGTTTAAAAATGTTACATGCGATACAGATGCCCCCTTTACATTGGACTATTAATCATGGGAATAGGAAAAAAAAAATGAATACGACATGTCCTAGCACGAATTCAACATTAAGTCCAGGTGCTTCTTCTGACAGAAATTGAAAAAACTTTCCATGACATTTAGTTCAATATCACTGTTGCATTGAAGGAAAACTGTGGACATATTGAGGAAAGAAACAGAAAATGACCAGAAGAAACACAGCAAGTTTGAAACATTATTGTTTGGAACAACTGCATCAAATAAAGAGCAGTTTGACAAATTGATCTATATGTGAACATAATTTTTTTTATAATGCATGGAAAGGCTAAAATAAAAGTTTTGAGTTTGGAAGCTCGATAGATGTTATTCAGATACAAGTTTCATAATAATTCTTTTGAGTGCCATATATCATTATGGAATTTGGATATGAACATGAAGAAACACTCAATAAATTCGTTGGTATATTCAAATATATAATAAAAAAACAAGTGGCAGCATAAGTGAAATATCAACTTTAGAATTCTTGGGATAAAAGACAAAATTATATTAATATTTATCAAGCTGGGTAGAATAATTTGGTTTCTGTTTCTAGTAATCTTAAACTTTTCAAGCCAGTTTAAAAAAAAACTGAATGACATTCGTGACTGCATGAAAGCACATTGTTACTGTTGTTGTAAAATATTATCTTCAAGTCATCAATTGGATTTACGTAGACTGTTGAGACCGCCTGAAGGTGCAGTGAAAGTACGAATGGATCATTAAGAAATAGACGTGACATAGAAATTGAACACAAACCATTTCTGTTAAATAAAACTGATAGAACTCAATTTAATAGAGTTCTCTTTGAAAAGGTCAGCAAGAAGATGGATGAAGACATATATAGTCTAATGGACTTTATCAAAGTCATCGACAAGTTCTGACAAGGTTGACTGATCAGTAAGGTTAGATCACATGGGATCCAGGTAGACATTGTTGAATGGATACAACATTAAGGGTAGAAGTCTGAGAGTATTGGTAAAGGGCTGTGATTCAGAGTGGAGGCCATAGCCAGCAGGGTGTTGCAGGGATTGACTCTAGGTCCACTGTTGTTCATTAAGTATACAAATGACCTGAATAACAATACAAGAAGTATGATTAGTAACTTTGTGGATAACGCCAAAATTGGTGTTACAATGGACTGTGAGGAAGGCTATCTAAGAGAACAACGTGATCTTAATCAGATGGGCCAATGGACCGTGAAGTGACAAATGGAGATAAATTTTGGGAAAGGCAAGACATTACATAGCTAAAAGTAGGGCCCCAGGTAGTATTGTTGAATAGAGGACCGTTGGTACTTGAAAATGACGCTGGAGGTAGACAGGCTGTTTATGAAGGCTTGTTTTTATTACTCAGAACTTTAGCTATAGAGTTGGACGGCATGTTGAGGTTATGCAGGACGTTGATGAGGCATAGATAAGGTGAATAATAAAGATCTTCGACATGGGGTGGGGAGTTCAAAACTGGAAAGTACATTTTTTAGGTGAGAGGTGCAAGTGTCAAAAAAGGACGTAAGAACGAACCGTTTTACATAGAAATTGGCTCGCATGGACAGAACTTCCAGAGGAAGTGGAGCGTCAGGTACAGTTGCAACACTTAAGAGACATTTGGATATGTGCATGAATAGGAAAAGTCTAGAAGGAAGTGGGGCACATGGAACATGTGGGACTCGTATAGTTTGGGAACCCTGTTCACCGTGGACTAATTGGAAAGAATGTTATTTTTCTGTGTTACATGATACATAGTTCAATGACTTTATGTTAATAAACTAGAAAGAGTAGAGTGAAAAATAATTGCAAGGATTTTACCTGGAGTGGTGAGTTGAGTATAAATGAAAAGCTGGAGAGGCTGGAGAGGCTGAGACATCTTTTCCGGAGCATCTGATGCTGAAAAGTGGTCTTATTGAAGTTTACAAAATCATGAGAGTCGCAGATAAATGAATAGGGAAGGTCTTTCTTTCCGGGATGGAGGCGAGTGCAAAACTAGAGGCAAAGTTTAGAGAGGAAAGATTTAAAAGGGACTGAAGGGCAACCGTATTAACACAGAGGATGGTCCAAATCTGAGATGTACTGTCAGTGGAAGTGGTAGAGCTGGACACAATTACAGCATTTCAAATATTTTTGGTACTGGTACATGAAGAAGAAAGATTCAGAGGGAGATGTGCTAAATGCAGGCAAACGAGATTAGATCCGTTTAAGCAACGTGGTGGGCATGAAACAATTTGGATTAAAGGGTCTGTTTGACTCTATGAGTCTGTCTGATTATCTTGATTGTCACTGAATCTCAAAACAAAAGTTTTTCGTACTTCTCTTTAGAATTCGATGACCAACAGGAAGAGTGCAGTAAGTAGCCTCCAAATCTACATATGCACTCCACTTTAAGCAGTTTGCTAAATCTTTGTTAGAAAAAAATGTTTTGGGGAGTTTCCCCTATTGCTGCAAAAATCTGAAGTCAATATACTATCTTATATGATTTCTGAAGCAATGGGAAAAAACGTTTCGTTTAAACGTTACTGTTACTTAAGTTAGAAAGGTCATAACTTCTAAGATGGGAAGGTAGGTTAGTATACCATGACTAGAAATCTACTCCGAGATGTCGCTTCTTTTTGTGGGATTTTCCATTGTCAAATGATCAGAAACTGCAATTGAAAATCTAGCACTGTTCAAGTAGTGTCACTGACTATAAAACATCATTGGACTTAAAGTTAAGGGAGATGCTGAAGGAATGGAATCATACTTTGTATAACAAAATGTTATTATGATTTGAATACTGAAACCATGTTTATTTGGGATTCAATTAGGCAGGTGTTGGATTGAAAGCGTGTATTGTTTAATTGATTAGTTATTGTACTCTCACTCAATAAGCTGTTTAATTGCATTCACCATGCTTAATGTTTGAGCTACTGGTGCATTGAAACTACATCCAGTTTTCCTGTGCTCTGTTTTGAGTTTGTAATTGTGCAATCAAATTGGAACCACTCTACATGTTGCTGGGAAGACATGATGAATGGATAGTTTGATTATCTGGATAAGCATTAGCATTGCCTGAAACAAAAGAAGCAGACAGTAAAGTGTTTTTCAAGAGTTTGAATCTATACCTCTCGGACGTGTAAAATAAGCATTGATAGTTCTATGTTCTGCTTGGATTTTGAAAGTTACCTTTAATGTGTACACGCTTGGTTTCCTGTAACACAGCAAGTAGAGCCTTTCAAAATATTGCTACAAGCATGATCAGATCTCAACATGCATAACTAATAGTAAATATGGAGCAAACAGAACATAGAACACTGAACAATACAGTGCAGAACAGAGCCTTCAGCCCTCGATGTTCACCGACCTGTGAAGTAATCAATGCCCATGCCCATACGCTATCGCATCGTCATTCATATGCTCATCGAAGTACTGTTTAAATTCCCCTAATGTGGCTGAGTTAACTACATTGGCAATCAGGGCATTCCAGACCCTTACCCGTCTCTGAGTAAAGAACCTGCCTCTGACATCTGTATTAAATCCATCATCCCTCAATTTGCAGGCATGCCCCCTCGTACGAGCTGACATCATCATCCTAGGAAAAAAAGACTCTCGCTGTCCACCCTATATAATCCTCTGGTCACCTTGTATGTCTCTATTAAATCCCCTCTTCTCCTTCTTCTCTCCAGTGAGAACAGACCCAAGAACTCTACCTTTCCGCATAAGACATTCCCTCCAGACCAGGCAACATCCTTGTAAATCTACTCTGAACCATTTTTAATGCTTCCACATCCTTCCTGTAACGGGGCAACCAGAACTGGACGCAATGTTCCGAGTGAGGCCGCACTGGTGTTTTGTATAGTTGCAGCATGACATCATGGCTCAGAACTCAATCCCACTACTAGTAAAACCTAACACACCATATGCCTTCTTAACAGCACTATTTACCTGGGTGGCAACTTTCAGTGATCTATGCACATGGACACCAGTATCCGTCTGCTAATCCACACTACCAAGAATCTTTCCATTGACCCAATACTCTGCCTCCCTGTTATTCTTCCCAAAGTGAATCACCTCATTCTTATGTGCATCAAACTCCATTTGCCACCTCTAAACCCAATTCTGCAGTTTATATAAGTTGTGCTGCAACCTGCAACATTCTTCCACATGTACAGGACTCTACTGACTTTAGTGTCCTCTGCAAACTTAATAACCCATCCATGTATGCTCCTTGTTTTATGGAAATGTAGAAGCTAGTTATGAAGGCATTTAAAACGTTAACATTTTTCATTATGAAGCAAATAGTTTCTTTGCAACTGGAAGAGTTGAGAAAGAGAACAGGCTTTTAATGAAATAACATGATGGTTATGAATAAAAACAATTAAATTTGCAAGTAGTTTTGTGTTGAATAGTTAGAGCTAGAAGTTTTCCAGTAGAAATAAACATTTCCCACGGTAATGAACAGCTGAGTTTGAAAGAATGCAAGCAATTAAGAGAAACGTGAAATTGCTCCTAAATGCACTTCCAACCATAGGGTTTAAAATAGTATGACGAAATTCATCTAGTTCACATATCAAATGCAACAAAAATTTCAAATCAATGGTCTTCATAAAAAAAACTGTTTAAATCGTCAAAAACATGAAATATACTAGGCAGCATAACTGTCACTTGTCCAGCCTGGAAATGCTCGCTTCTTTGAATGTTATGGCTTACTCAACTTTGATTTGAATACATCAACTGTGCGATTCTGAAACAATCAGAGCACAATTCATGCTTTAAAAATATCATGTGTATTACTTATTTCTTCAACTGCCCACTTGTACAACTTGCAGAAAACAACCTTGATGAAAAGACAGCAGGTATTTTTAAAAAGAATTTATATGATCTATTGTATTTAAAATTTTAAATTGCAAATTCTTCAATGTAAATTCTTGCCTCAGCGTGAAGTCAGTGTAAATTTAAATAAATGCATTTATATAATCTCAGCAGCCACAGGGTGTAGGGCTTTTCACCTAACAGAATTTATTTGGACACATTTTGATATATAAAAAACTACAATGTCATTTGCTTGTTTGTAGTGACGATCTACTATTGCACCACAATTAATTTGCTTAAGCTTAAATATCGAACTATGACACATGAATTGGCATTCTGGTTAATATTAAGATCGACTGACCCTAATTTGTGAAAATAATTGTGGAGGGGATGGTGGGGAGGAGGGGAGAGAGGTGAGGGGAGGAGAGTGGGTATGGGGAGAGGAGAGGAGGGGATAGAGAAAGGTGGTTGAGGGAAAGGGTGGGAGAGGGGTCTGGGAAGTGCAGGAGAGCGGGTAATAGGGAGGGACAGGTAGGGAGAATACACAGGGAAGTGGTGGGTGGGAAGAGTGCTGAGGGTGGAGCAGGGTGAGGGGGCACATTGGAGTGCAGCAGCAGGGAGGGGGGAAAATGGTCAAGGGACGGGTGGGAGAAGTGCAAGGCCGAGAGGAATAGGGAGAAGAGGTGGGAATGCAGGTAGAGTGTGCAGCAGGATGGGGTCTAGGGAGATGTCCTTGGATGGGGGTGGAGGGAATAGGGAGATGGTGTAGGGGAAAGGTTTAGAGAGTGAGTGTGAGTGGGCAAGGGGTCAACGACCAGTTGGAATGAAGGAAGAATGCAGACAAGCGCATCAAACGAGGTGAGAAGTGTGTGAGGGCGGATATGAGAAACGTGAGGGTGGGGTGCTCTCCCTCTGAGGTCCCAGGTGAGGAGCTTCCCCAACCCCTTCACATGCCTGAGGTCTGGCCGAAGGGTGGTGGTGTGTGGGGGGTGGTGGTGTTTTCGTATAATAAAATAATGCGTATAGTTTACCTTGAGTCTTTGTTTGAGGATGGAATATTACACCTGGAGACATCCATGACTTCTGATTAGTTTTAGTCTCGATTCTGGAAAGCTGTGAATTTTTTTCCACTTGCTTTCTTTCCCACAGTGAGCCTGCCAGAGGGTAGTGTTTGTTACAACTCATCTCTCAAGTGAACAATTTTCACAGGAAGCATTTCCTTAATTATAATGTTAGTTCCATTGCATTCTTCCGCCTTCACAGCTGTAGGCAGCATGGTAGCTCCATGGTTAGCACTGCCTGTCTCAGGGTGCCGTGGCCTGGGTTCAATTCCAGCCTCAGGTAACTGTCTGTGTGGGGTTTGCACATTCACTGTGTGCCTGCATGGGTTTCCTCCACCATCCAAAAGTATGCCAGTTACGTGGATTAGCCATGCTAAATTGCCCATAGTGTCGATTTGGTGCATTAGTCAGTAGTAAAAGAAGAGCAATAAGGTAGGGGATTAGATGCAATTCTGCTCGCTGAAGTGGAAGGTTAATTTTCAGACATTTTGACACCATATTAGATAGCATCATCAGTGAGCCCCGCTGAAGCACTGGTGTTAGTGGCCCGCTTCCCATTTACAGAGGAACCTTGATTATCCGAATTCCGATTACCTGAAAATTGGATAAGCCGAAGGAGATCTCAAGGCCCCAATGGAACCATTACATCAAAGCCATGTTCCAACAGTGATCACGATTTTCTTTACAGAGATTAAACAGACAACGTCTCCAAATGACTGACTACCCGCCCTCTCTCTCTCTCTCTTTCTCCCCACACTTTACCTGGAGTTCTACACTGGAATGAACCCTAAACCTTCCTTCCCCAGAAAATCTCTCTAACATTGTCCTGTATAGGGCAAAGGCGGAACTTTTCTGAAAAGGTGTGTGTGTTATTTGGAGACCTACCCCACAAATACAAATGCAGCATTCTTGTTGGTGTCCAGTCCAGCTGCCCCAGAGAGGGGAGGCGGAATTGTAGAGTGTTTGGGGGGGGGGGGCGGGCAGCAGTGACGCATAGGGTTTGAGACGGGGACAGTGTTAGGGCAGGTATCGGTGTTGCATGAGGTTGGGGCAGTGCTGGGGTCAGGGATGGTTTTGGGGGTGGGATGGTGTTGCACAGGGATGGAAGTGTGTGGCGGCAATATACAGGGTTGGAGGTGGGGGTAGTATTGGAAAGGTTTGGTGGCGGTGTTGGGGGCTGGGCGGTAGTGGATGGGGTTTGTGGGTGTTGTTTGAGTGGGGGCATTGTGGAACCGGGTTTGGGGGCAGAGAGCTGTGTTGCACCTGGTTGAGGGCGGGACTGATATTGCATGACGTTGGCGCAGTGTTGGGAGCAGGGTGTGTTGCTGGGGATGGAGGGGGCAGTGTTTGGGCGGGGAGCACTGTTGGAGGTGGGGACGGGTGGTGGGGTGGTGTTGTGGGTAGGGCAGGGGATGGTGTTGTGGGTGGGGGGTGGTGTTGGGGCAAGGAAAATGTTGAACAGGATTGGGCAGGGCAGTGTTGTGGTAGGGGTAGGGTTGGTGTTGGGGGAGTGTTGGATGCGTTTGGAGGTGGGGGCCATGTTGCAGAGGGTTGGGGCGGGAATGGTGTTGCATGGGGTTGGGGCAGGGGTCGGTGTTGCACGCAGTTGTGTGTGGGGGTGGTGTTGCATGGATTAAGGAGCAGGTGGTGGTGTTGCAAGGGGTTGGCGACAGGGGGCGGTATTGATGCAGTTGGGGTGGGGGTCATGTTCAATGGGTTCATTACGGTGTTGGGGGCGGGGATGATGTTGGGGTTGGGGGCGTATTGGAGTCTGGGGGTGTTGCTCAGTGTTGGGGGCTGGGTCTTGCGCACTGTGTGCTGCTACTTTCCTGAATGAGAAGCAGATGTTAAAAACTCCAAGCCCCAGAGGAAAGCTATTTAATCAATTAACCGAATCGTCGATTATCCCAATGAAAAAGTGCCTGCCCACCATGTTTGGATAATCGAGGTTACCCTGTTATTTTAATTTCCTTGGGTTGATGATGTCATTTTCTGGGGTGATGCCATTTCCTGTTCTTTCTCTCAGACCATGGTAAAGGTTGTCCAAGTCAACGTGTTTGTTGATAGAGTTCCAGTTGTAATGCCATGCTTTTCGGAATTCTCATGCGTGTCTCTGTTTGGCTTGTCCGAGTTTGGATGCGTTGTCCCAGTAGAAGTCGTGTATTTCCTCATCTGTATGTAAGGATACTAATGAGAGGGTATCATGTCTTTTTTGTTGCTAGTTGATGTTCATGTATGCTGGTGGCTAGTTTTCTGCCCGTTTGTCCGATATAGTGTTTGTTACTGTTCTTGCAAGTTATTTTGTAAATGACATTAGTTTTACTTGTTTTCTGTATAGGGTTTTTCAAGTTCATTAGCTGCCGTTTTAGTGTGTTGCTGGGTTTGAGAGTTACCATGATGCCAAGTAGTCTGGTAGCCATTTCCGAGATATATTTGATGTCGGGGAGAGTGGCTAGGGTGTTTTCTGGGTACGCTTTGTCTGCTTGTTTGGTGTCTCAATCTAAACGACAAATCTTTCAAAACTCGCTTGGTCTGGGTGGGTTACTCTTTGGAGGTCGATGTGGACCTGTTGGTCCAAATGGCCTGTTTCCACATTGTATTAATTCTACGAATCTAAAAATAAATCGTTACTGATTATATCCCCACTCCCTTGGCCCATATCTGACTCTCAAACAAAAATAAATATAGAGCAAACTTCCTTTGGTTGTGCAGGGCATTGTCAGTATCCAGTTCTTACGGAACTTTTAACTTCCTGCATTTGCAAGGCCACTTCAGAGGTCCACTTGAGGTTAACATCCCTTTCCCACAACCAAATATGTATGTCTGCATCACCTCTAATGATATTTCGAGTATGTAATCTGCGTTGTTGCATTCAAATTGGTCTAAGCATGATTACCAGCATTAGATTTTGGAGCAGTCACAGGCCATTTGAGTATTACAAACTGCTCCATAATTTATTAAGGCTATAGCTGATTAGTTTGTGGCCGTATCTCTGCATTGCTTTCTACTTCTGATAACAATTGTATGTGTTGGTATTGTTCAGCATAGAGTCATGGAGATGTACAGCACAGAATCAGACCCTTTTGTCCAACTCGTCCATGCTGACCAAATATCCAAAATTAATCTAGCCCGATTAGTCAGCACTTGGCCCATTTCCCTCTAAGCCCTTCCGATTCATATACCTATCCAGATGTCTTTTTCAATTTTGTAATTGTAACAGCCTCTACCACTTCCTCTGGGAGCCCATTCTATACACACACTATCCTCTGCGGGTAAAGGTTCCCCCTAGGTCCGCTTTGAATGAAATAAGCCTGATTATTTTTAAGATATGCTCTCTAATTTTGTATGCCAATAAGGAAAATAATTCTTTTACGACACACCTACTCTGATATGCCTCACTAAGATGCCTTGCCATTCTTTTCGAATTCAGCTTTCAAAAATAAAAACAAGTCAAGCATCAGTCCAATATTACAATTGTTCTTGCATTTGTAATTGTCAACAGTGCCTTTCCAAATATAACAAGTTTTGTTGCAAAGTACATTGATTGTCACATAGGCCTGAGTTCAAATCAGAAACGTTAAACATGGATCATTCAGGTTTAATGAACAAAATGTTTGGATGAAGAAAAAAAATTGCTGAAACATGTTTCCCTATGTCTCTTTTACTGAAACCCAAGATCTCAAAAAGAAATCGGATCAATTAGGTGAGTTATGTAAAAAGTAACAGCTGGAATCATTAGGTTTATGGGATTGACTGGAATATTTATTAAACTGAAGATAATTTTGATACCGTGACTCATGGTACCATGAATTTGAATCCAACATGAAACACTTACAGGTCCTAATTATTGGACATCAATGCCAGTTTTCACGAAATCATGAGAGTTATAACAAACCATTTATGAGATCAGAAGTTGACAGATGAATAAAGCTAGAATGATGTGAGTACGATTCGGTATATGCGGTCAGTTTTGATAGAGGAGGAGGTTTTACTGCCAGTATGCTTGATTGCAGACAATACTTGTTATAACTGACAACTGGTACATATGCCCTGATGATTTCTGATCTGTTTTGAATGAGATTAAGGGAGAACCTTAGGCGTGTCACTCTCTTTTTCTTGATGTACAACCTGAATGAAAATATTTATGACTGAAATTCACATAAAGAATTGACGTTTTGATATAATCCATTTCATTTATCAAAAAAACAAGATTTGTTTCTGAAATGTAGCAGTTTTTTTACATTATTTAATGTAGAGATGAAATCAAGCATGGGTGATGACTTATGCTTGATATTAGTTATGTTTGAACTTTGGTACTTATGAGAAAAAAAATGACATGATGCATATGACTTTCCCAGATCACTGCATCTAACCTGTTAGGTTTCACAGTTTCCTATTTATTAGAGTGTATTATTATCTGTACATTGTTTCTTATTTTACTTAGTGTGAAATGCATGACTGTGTACAACGCCATGTTTAAATATTCCATTCTTGTACACCGATGAGGTTTAAACTGGCATCGACATCCAAATCCAGTCAATTAATTTCAAATTCAATGCTTGTCACGCCAGTAACTACGGTACCATGAGGAAAATTCAAATCGTTACTCAGTACGGTAAGAACTGGAGCATCAGAAAAACAAATATATAGAGCATTGCATTGCCTGCAATACTTAATTTTGGAAATCAGTAATTTACTATCACTTGAAATTCATCACTATTATTGCAATAATTGACGTCATGACAGTGACCATTTTTATTCCAATGATGCCATTGTCATTACTAGAAATTGACTCTAGTTGCTTCTGGATGAGGGTATTGCAATCTGAAAGAAGCTCTTTGCTGACATAGTTCTCTAGTATATAATAATGGAGAGCTATTACCAATGCCTGGCATTATCTCTGCCATGATTTACTGTCGCCTCTTATCATGCAGGCTCTTGGAATGAAGCGACTTCTCTAATCTATAAATATTTTTTCTGAATATTCTCACAAGAGTTATCAGACATTCTATTTAATTTTACTGCTGCATTACTCTGTCGCTCTCATTTTGTGTCAAATTCCACAGCATTTGAGTTCTGAACCAAGACTTATTACTTGCTTACGATCTATTCGTAGGTTGTAATTTTCGTTCACTCTTTAGATTATAATCCTCTTGAATTACTCTTCCAACAATTCTTGCATGACCTGTTTCTGATTGAAATGATTCTCCTGACATACACAGAGTTTTGTATACCCCTACTGCCAGATGAAGATAACTATCTTACTCTTCCCAATATTATAAATTCTCAATCCTGTGCCTGAAAGATTTTTGCTTTGATGAATATACGTTCTTTCCTAAATTCATATGCTCCTTGTGTCCTCAACAACTATTGTTATGTTGTATGCAATGCACTTTACTTTGTGTTTTTGATCAAATTCACAGAAAAATCATTGAAGGGTAAGAATATCCTGACTTTTGTAGATTACCTGACAAATGGAAGCAACATATTAGAAGCTATTCAGTGTTTATGGTAAGATTCTATTTCATATTCCCTCTCTGTATTTAATCAATGAAAATAGAGTTGCAGCTATTGGAGCCAATTCAGCTAACGAAATGTTTCTTAGATTATTCAATAAGAAAACTGAAGTGGAAAGGAAAATGTTTTGCAATCCCTGAGATTTTTGTTCAGACAACACCACCAGCACTGAGCACTGACCTTTTGGTTGCTTTTCCTCCTTGTCCAAATGATTTTTCAACTAATTTGATGAGATCTATAAATCTTTACTTGTTTGATAAGATTGAAAGTAAGCTAAAGATATGATGGCAGCTTACTAAAACCTGTGGATAAGTGTTTTGAGAATATGGAATTAAATGCCCAGATTGTTTCAGAAAATAATTGATCTGAAGCTGAATGAGGTGTATGAAATTTGAAATATAGGATTGCTTCACAATGGTCACTGTGCGGTATGTCGATCAAATTCAGTACCACAGTTGGTGTGGATATTAGATTACATGATGCACTGACGTCAATAGATGATTGGCACAAAGGACATGGTACATTTCCTCGTCTGCTTCCTGGGTTTCGTGCAGGAATGTGTGGATTTCTTATGTTCATATCAATCTGATATCCCTGTACGGGCAGACTCGTAATTTTGAAAGTATGCATGTGTTCTATAAAGATTCTTGGGAAAATTTTGAGTGTACACATCGACATGTGTATAATAGCTGCATTGTGCTCAGAGTGTCGACAATGTGTGGAAGTACTAGAGAAGAGGGAAATAATTTGCAATTTTATATTGTGAAACATTGTGTGTTTTACTTGAGCTGAGACTCGATAGGCAATTAGCAATTATTCCCATTTGAGTGTGGATAGTCTTCGCAGTTAGAACAAGTGGATTTCAGTTATATTTGGCACTGCTCTTCCAATGTTATTGCATGTCCCATATAAAGGAATGATGTCTTTGCAGCTTGAGAAAGGCTGTTTTTAGCATTGCCATTTTTAGTCCCCAGTTGAAGCCACGTCAGATGATTTCCAATTTGATTCATTTTCCTGCATTTTTCCAGTTTTGTTGGCCATCGCAGAGGCATTAAAAAATGATGTATATTGCTGTACGCCTGCAGTCATATGTTAAACAAACCATGTAAAGGTTTTAGATTCCCTCTTAGCAAGAGGCTTAGTAGTTGGAATAGACATTTGCAACAAATATTATTTGCATTAAGTCTAATTTAACATCCGTTCTTTTCATAAAGAAGAACAGAACATCTTAGACATTGAAATTTCAGTTCCTGCCATGACATGCTTCTGCCACATCCATCTCTATACTTTTTCTGTGTCAAAGTTTCACATCCATCTTGGAGAGATCCCTTCTGCTGTCGCCAAGCTTCCTTTTCCATTTGGACACCCTGTTTTGGCCACTTTCATAATCAAAAATGGGTTAGTGGCCTTTTGATAATGTACATCTATGTGAGATAGGCCGAACGCCAAATCTCTGACACCACATCCGACTTCCCCCTTGACCACGACCCCACGGAAGCCCATCAGGCCACTATCACCCACATTGCCCAGGTCCACATTGCATCCAGTGATCTCTCCTCCACCACCTCCAAGGTCATAGTCCTCCTGTCCTAAGCTACCTGGTTCTACCTGCTCCCCAAGATCCTGAAGCCCAAGTACTCTGACTGACCCATTGTCTCCGCATGCTTCTGCTCCTCCAAACTCATTTTTCCTACCTACATTCCATCCTCTCCCTCTTGCTCCATGCAATTCCCACTAATATCCAGGACACAAACCATGCCATCCCCTGCTTTGGAAATTTCTAGTTACCCAGTGCCCAGCGTTTCACATTCTTTATGGACATACAATCCATGACCCCACAAACCCCGTCCAAACATCATGAAGAGAGGATCCTTCTTCTCATCATTTACCACCCCAATAGTCTACGCGTTAAACATTTGATCTTCAAACACTTCAGCCATCTCCAACTAGGCCCCATCACTTAGAATCTCTTCCCCTCCCCAGCCTTCTCTGAAGTCCTCAAGGACCATTACTTTTGCTAATCCTTGATTCCTACCACCTTCCCCCCTCCCATCATCACCCTCCCCCACAACCAGCTGGTACCTTCTTCTGCAATCGCAATTGGTAAAAGACCTGCCAGCACATCATGTCGCTCACTTCCATCTACTGGACCCAAGCAGTCCTTTCTGGTGAAACAGAGATTCATCTGCCTCTGCTTCAACCTAGTTTAGAACACATGATGCCCCTGATATGATCTTATCTATATTGGTAAGACCAAACGTAAAGGAAGGGCACATTTCGCTCAATATCTCAGCCTGGCCTAAACACCCGATCACTGCCCATTTCAATTCCCCTTCCCACTCCTTCTCCGACATGCCCATCTTCGTTCTCCTCCATTGCCACAGTGAATCAGACTACAAATTGACCAAACAACACTTCATCTTCCGTCTGGGCAGCTGTCAGCCAACATTGCATTGTCCAATTTCAAATAAGCTTCTGACCCATCCCCTGACTCCCTTTCCAGTTCCACCTCCTCCTTTCGATCACTCCAATTGCCCTTCGTTCCAGCTACCAAATGGATTTATTTCTCCTATTGACAACCAGATCGCACCTGTATTCACGTGTCACTACCTCACCTTCTCCCCTCTCCCCACCCTTAACTTTTCCTCCTTTTCATTTTCAACTCGCCCTACCCCACCTTCATCCCAGAGGAAGGGTTATACCCAAAATGTTGACTTCTCCACCTCCTGATTCTGCCTGACATGCTGTGTTCTCCCAGCCTCCTGCTTGTCTACTTTGAATTTCAGCATCTGCCGTTGTCCTTAAAACCATAGCACCACAAGATACAGGAACAGAAATTAGGACTTCTCAGATCGTTAGCTTTCATTGTAACATTTTCATATGTTTGCACCATCCTTTTTCTCTTTGATTCCTGTCTCTTCTAATTCGCAATGCTGAATACAATTACACTATATATAAAACAATAGTTCCGCTTTTGTGCAATGTTCCATTACAAGGAAATCATGCAATAGTTGAGCGATCCATCACAAAATGGCCAGCATCACATTAAATTTAATATGGGTCAAACTTTTTGTGTTCTACTAATAACAGTCTAATTTCTTCATTCACGTTCAAGTCAATTGCTTTGAAGATGTGTGCATTATAGTAGAGGTCACTTGCATGTGTCTAATTATTTTCTGAATGCCTTAATTGTTTTTATT
Organism: Hemiscyllium ocellatum; assembly: GCF_020745735.1. Classification (NCBI taxonomy): domain Eukaryota; kingdom Metazoa; phylum Chordata; class Chondrichthyes; order Orectolobiformes; family Hemiscylliidae; genus Hemiscyllium; species Hemiscyllium ocellatum. The sequence continues at coordinate 17,986,311 of NC_083438.1, forward strand.
TCTGCCATTCTTTCAGTTTGAAAGGTCTACACGCGCGTCACTGCCAAACGAAAATATTCCACTCCGTAAGACTGTATCAACCCACCTCAATGTTTCTATAATAAATTAAAGTCACTGTGTATAACCTTAAATCTAAATGTCAGGTAAAAGTCTGTTAATAATTTCTATTAGAAGCCCTCATAATATCGTTCTTTTCACTTTAGGTGTTACTCAAATTGCTGTTTTCTGTTAGTCTCCACAATATTTGTTCAAAAGTAGCATTTTCTACCCAAGGCTGCACATTGCTTATCTCTTCTATTTCTCATTAATGTGACATATGTTTCGAAAAGTGGGGAGCAGAAAATCAGAGTGCGTAACTACAGTTCCATATTGTTGTCGCTAATTATTTATCTATTTCCTTTACGATTATATCAAAGAATGTAGATAGTTCTTTTGATGTTGATGTTGCTGCGTTGCCTTTGATATAAAATACTTCTTGTCCCCCGCAAAGATATGATTGCCAAAATATTGTACTCGTAACATAGGCAAACAAATTGATTATCAATCCATAAATCCAGATTGAAGGTGGCAATATCAGAAGAGATTTCTGCTACCTACGTGTTGAAAAAGAAAATGTGCCCTCTAACATGATCATCCATAGCTAGAGTCCAGAATATCCAGTTGGAAGTATATTATGTCAGAAAATCGTATTGGCTAATTCACACCACTCGCTGCATGGTGGATTTGGACTTAACTCAACAAGGTCAGATGCCATTGTAAAATACTCGCCAGTCTGATCTGTGGAAGAACTTGCAACTTGACCAGTGAAATGAATGTTCACCTGCTTCAACGCAAACTGTGTCAGACGATGAAAAAAATATGTGTACAGTGTTTGGGTGATCGTGAAAAGAAAGGGTAGTGAATCCAATTTCTACAGTTTGTGTTGCGATTGCTGTTTGTCTATTTGCAGATTTAAGCACTTGCCAAGAATCATTAAAAGAGTTGGGTGAGTAAAGTGTTTTCTTTTAAGATTGCTTCTTGCATTTCCCTCAAATTAATTTTCTATTAAATTGTAAGGAAGATTTGTCAGAGTAATACAGAAAAAATCGGTAGCGAAAATTTAATATTGAATTGATACTATATACTAGACATTTTTTAAATGGTTAGATGTCCAATCTTTATCCAACGATTAGTTTTTTTTGTAATAACATTCCAGCCGAGGTTCAAACTTTTGTATTTTAAATGAAGCTGCAAAAAAACTTCACAGAAGTGCATTATTGGAAAAATGATAAAGAGCCACGTTCCACATGGATATTTAATAATTATACCATGTACACTACAGCTAATGGACCAAAGTATCACGCAGACAAAAGAAACAAATAGTGGTCTCACATGTTGATGTATTTAATCCCCACACTTTTATTTTCTGTTTTGCGTTTAATTCCACAACAGAAAGAAAACTCAAAGACAAAGAAAAAGGTAGTTAGATATGTAATTCTAGGCAATACGTCACAGATGTGTAAATGCTTTTTTGTATTTGCTGTAATGTTTTCTGGCATGTTTTGAGCAATAAACAATTGTACGAAATATTCTGTCAGAGTTAGAAATTAACATACCTCTTTATTTTAGATTAAAGAGGAAACAGCAAGTATAAGAAAATTCTAAACTAAGGGACCATAATATAATATTGTAACTACTTAACTCATTAAGAAATCAAGACATTCTTTTCCACTCATAGGATATGGAATGATTGTTAATCTATACAGCAGTCTAGCTAAACGATGGATGAACTTAGAGGAATTTTATGAAAATAAAACTATCGAATTTCACGAATTTGTCATATGTTCAAGTATAATTTCACCTTCAAATGCTACATTTTAATATTTTTTCCATATTTCAAAAACCTGAACATATGCTAGACATATAACGCACACTATTCTGTCCTGAACATTGACTGAAATGGAAGGATGTGCTCTGACGCCTAATTACTAGCAATTATTGACAACTACTTTTTCCTATTAATCAATAATCAACCTTAAACACAACTGCATTACTGTCCATTTAGATATAATTTTGTTTACTTAAAGCTAACGACAAAAATTACTTTAGGTGTCCTAAGAGCAGCCACGTGATAACCAGGTTTTATTCCCTCTGAAAAAAATGTTGAAGTGAAGGTTCACTTTAAAGTGACAAATTAATTTCTAAAATTTTCAAAATGCTTTGCATGTACGCCACATGCACAAGCATACACACATGCATGCACGCGCATCCTCCCCCACAAACGTACATTTGCTTGTGTGTATAACGGCCCAACAATTCGCAAATGAAATGCCATTATTCTGCTTTATCAGAACATAGCATTATTGAATTCCATGAGAGTCATTTTCGTTTTTAGGCAATATTCCTTCATGTGGTTTAGATATAGATACTGTTTGAAGTCTTTCCCCTGAGATGCGGGATTTAAAATCGAGGGAACACATTTTTAAGGTGAGACAAGAGAGATTTAAAAAGACATGATGGGCAATTGTTTTTTTGGGCACAGAGTGGTTCACGTATGGAATGACTTCCTTGAGGAAATGTTGGATGCGGGTCCAACTACAATGTTTAAAAGAGATTTAGATAAATTCATGGCCAGAAAATGTTTTGAGGGATATGGGTCAGGAGCAGGCAGCTGGGACCTGTTTAGATTGGAATTATGTTTGGCATGTACTGGTTGGACCAACAGGCCCCTTTCCTTTCTGTATAACACAAGGGTTCTATAAACAGTGATGACTTAATTTATTCATGAATATTTAACGTTGTGGTGATGCGTTGAATAAATGAACTTTATTTTTCATTGTTTTCTTTAATTTCGTGCAAATTAAAAAAATTCAACATACTTCGTTGATTATCTGAAACAGGTGGAAAATTAAAACATAACCGCAATAATATCTGTTAACAAACGTTCATTTGTGGTTCTCGTTTGTAATCCAGAACTAATCAAGTGTCAAGAAAATACACAGGAACTACGTAAGCGGAAACCTTTTTCAGTGGATTGTTGTTCTAAATGTTTGTCAAGCCCCCATATAAAGTATCAAACATCTTAAATATCTGGCAGAAGCCTAGTGCATTGTGCAAGTGTAGGTTTTGCAACTTCGAAGAAAAAAACAGATTAGGAAGGCAAACATGAAAACTTACGAGTGGTAGAAATCACTGATCACAATTCTAGTGCAGTCATTCATGAGTAAGTAAGCATCATATACACACACTAGTTATGCAACCTACAATAGCTCAGATGGTCAGCAGGTTTGGCTGTTGGAACAAACTTGGGTGGCTGAAATTTAGCTAACATTTACTGGCTGAGATGACATTTACTCACATTGTGCTCAATAGCGTTTCTAATCTTAGACCTATGGTACCTTAATCTCGATCTAACAGCTCTGCATCTGTCATTCTGTAGGGTCAGAGAAATTCAATGATCTTCATAACCCCACACGAAGGACACTTATGTTCTTCTTGCCACATGCACGGAGTTTTTTTAAAAAATTCACTCATAACTGTTCTATGCTTGAAAATGCCCATTGTGTTTTATAACTTAATGAGGAAGTATTCTGTCAGGTTTGGGAACAGAGATGAATTCCAATAGGTGGTCTTTCCTCTTTAGAGGAAAAAAAAATTAGACACATTTGGTTTTAAATATATTAAAACATGTTGCTATATTTCATTAAGTTAGGAACTTTAGTCACTTAATGTTGGAATAGATCAGGCTGAAAATGATTCTTCGTTGAAGAAATATTATCCAGTTTCCCACAATTTGAGTGCATTTCCTTCAAACTGAAATATCTCTGACGGGGAGAGTATATAATTGTTAGTACAAATGCATTGCTATGAAGGTTGGTGTTCTAAAATTGGACCGAATTCGAATTATAGGTAAAGACAAATGTTCAGAAGAATGCCCTTTGTTTGTGCTTGACAAAAACAAGATAAAACAAGCCCTCCTAACTATTAAAAGGAGAACAATTTGACTCATTTGTGATGTATTTTTTTCCAGAATTTATGACTGTCTCCATGTAGAGAGCAAATTCTTAGCTACTCACATTTAGAAGAATTATTTGAATTGCAACTGTCTCTTATAATTATCTTATTGCTCTAATACGTACTTCATTTTGTTAACAGAAAAAGTAAAGAAAGGTAGGTGAATTTAAGTGTTGTAAGTCAAAGTCATGTATTGCACCCTTAAGAGAGTGTGTGCATTGTTCTGAATTGAGAGATTATAAACACTTGCTTATATGAGTAGACGGCAGTACCAGAGTGGATTGCAAAATTGAAAATATGTCACAATTGCTTGTGAAATGGAACCCTGAGTTAGTTGCTGTTTTGACACCAGTTCGAATTTAATGAATCATTTTAAATTACTATTTAAATCATTCATTATTTAACCAACATTGAACCAATGAGGCGATCTGATGTTGGAGATAAAAATGCAGAGATTTTGAAAATAGCAAGTGAGTCACTGTTATCAAGATCGACCCAAGAAATGAGGAAACTGTCTGTATCCGAGGTACCTTTTCATCTGAAGCATATTCACAGAAAAACACAAACCAGGGACATCTTTATCCGGAAGAAGGCAGACACTGAAGACAACAGTAGCTGTAGCGCGTAAGTTTGCTCGCTGAGCTGTACGTTTGATACCAGACGTTTTATTACCTGGCTAGGTAACATCATCAGTGGCGACCTCCAAGTGAAGCGAAGCTGTTGTCTCCTGCTTCCTATTTATATCTTTCTCCTCTCTCTCCCCATCCAGGAGAAAGATATAAATAGAAAGCAGGAGGCAACAGCTTCGCGTCACTTGGACGTCGCCACTGATGATGTTACCTAGCCAGGTAATGAAACGTCTGGATATCAAACCTACAGCTCAGCGAGCAAACCTACACCCTAAACCTCAACCTGAGCTAAAAACCTTCACAAACCTTGCAAAAACAGTAGCTGTGTGGTTTTTAAATTAAATTGATGCAATTTTTAATAATTGTCTTATTGCAACAGCATATTGTTATAGAGTTTGAGGCAGATTTCAAGCAGTTAAGAGGAAGGGGGCTTAAAGTTGTGAATAGTTGCTATTTAATTTTCACTTTTATAGTTAAAATTTAAATTAATGTTATTTTTGTTTAAGTAGTGAAATTTGTGGAGTTCTCTATTACTCATATTTTAACATTGAGCTTTTCTGTTTTTTTGGTTTAATTAACAAAGGGGTTCTCTGCTGTGTCGTAACAATTATAAAATAGTGAGTCGATCATTTTGCTCAAAACAAAATCTGCAATGACATCGAGCAAGACAACCAAGGCATTACAGCAACAAAGCCTGAAATGGAAATAGCGGATGAACACATTAGTGATATCAACAGATCAGTGGCTGGGGTCTCTGCAATAAATAGGAACGTAATAATATTCTGGAACCCGCCAAAAGTATTAGTAATGCAGATTTAAATGTGCAGATTGCAAATTCACTGCGACAATGACAATATTGAAAGGTACCCAGATATATCCTTACTCCCAAAAGCAGATGAATAAATTCAGATAAATGGGGCAGCACGGTGGCTCAGTGGTTAGCACTACTGCCTCACAGCACAGGGACCTGGGTTTACTTCCAGCTTCAGGTGACTGTCTGTGTAGAGTTTGCACATTCTCGCTTTGTCTGTGTGGGGTTTCTCCAGGTGGTACGATTTTCTCCCTCAATGCAAAGATGTGCAGATCAGGTGAATTGGCCCATGCTAAATTGTCGTTAGTGTTAGGTACATGTGTTAGACAGAATGGGTCTGGTCGGTTGACTTTTCAGAGGGTCAGTGTGGACTTGTTGGGCCGAATGGGCTGTTTCCACGCTGTAGGGAATCTAATCTAATACTGTCACATCAGAATTATCTCAGCGATCAGGTTGTGGTCGAGATTGTGCTCCAGCAACACATCCTCAAAAAAGACTGACACTTCTGTTAGTTTTGCCCGCCATCATGACCATTCAGTCTTTATTTAATTTCTTGAACACCAATACTGGTGTTTGAAAGGCTGCCAAGTCATGGAGGTAACATGTATCTGAATGAAACTTCACAGATAGATTCTAAATCTGAGAAAATTGGGAACGATGCCAAAGCTCAATACGTGTTAAATTATAACTAATGCAGAACAATCTGGTGTCATTTTTGGACGTCAATTAACTCAGCATCATAATATCGCTGCCTGCAATCTTCACAGTAATGACCTGTGCCCTAATATCTACAAACACTGAAATAACTAACCTCCTCTTCACTACAGAGTTAGAAGTAACATATCAACAACGTTCAACTCCGTTTAGTATCACAAGCAGCTGGGTCAAGGGAACCCGTGTAGATACATAGGAGAGACAGGAGTTGACTGAAGAAAGAAATATTGAGGGCGAAAAGGGGGCACGAGATAGCCTTGGCTGAGAAGATCAATCTAAAGAGGTTCCTTAAAGGGGAAAAAAGTAACTGGACAGAGAAAAGGGTCCTTCAGGGACAAAAGTGAACATGCATGTGTAAAAACACAGATGATGATCGAGGTCCTCAATGAATATTTCTCCTTTGTGTTTACCATGAATGAAGACATGAAGACTTAGGAGGTTGTAGACGTTAGTGGTGATATCTTGGCACAGTCCATATCAAGATAGAGGTGGTGTTGAATATATTATAATGTATTGAAAGTTGGATGAATGTCCTGATCCTGACCAGACATATCCAAGAACTCTGCAGGAGGCTGTATAAGAAATTATGGGTGCCCTGGCTGATATGTTTGCATCATCTTTAGCCATGAGTGAGGTCCCAGAAGACTAGAGGGTAGCGAACCTCGTGCCCTTTGTCAAGAAAACAAAACAATCTGGGAACTAGAGAACATTAAGCCTTTGGTAGGTACGTTATATTAGATGACATTCAGAGTGGAAATAGGCCCTTTGGGCCCACAAGTCCATACCGACCCTCCGGAGAGCAAACCACCCAAACATATACCTCTATGTTTGTCCCTTCACCTACCATGACAGGCAATTTAACATGGCCAATTCATCTGACATGTACATTTTTGGATTGTGGGAGGAAACCGAAGCACCCAGAGGAAGCCCACACAGGCACGGGGAGAAATGTACAAACTCACAGACAGTTGCCTGAGGTGGGAATTGATCCCGGATCTCTTGCACCATGAGGCAGCAGTGCTAACCACTATGCCGCCTCAGGAAACTGCCTGTGTGGAATTTGCACATTTCTCCCTGTGTCTGTATGGGTTTCCTCCGGGTGCTCTGGGTGGAAAGTAGGATCAAGGTAGGAGCCCCATCGTGAATGGTAGAGCCTAAAGGAATGTAGTGGACCAGACGGACCTTAGAGTTCAGGTGTATGATTCGCTGAAACTGGAGTCAAAATTAGCAGACCGGTGAAGAAGCCTTTTTGCAAACTGGCCGTCATCATTCAGGGCACTAGGTAGATAAGTTAGAGTATAAAACTCTAACATATTCCAGTATTGCAGAACTTGGAGTATTGTATTCAGTTTTAGTCACCTTGCTATGGGAAGTTACTTATTAAACTCGAAATATTGCGAAAGAAATTTACAAGCATGTCGCCAGGACTCAATGGTCTGAGTTATAGGGAGAGGTTGGACAAACTAGGACTTCTTTCTTGAACATTTAGGACACTGAGGGGCATCTACGAGAAGTGTATAAGATCATGAAGGGCATACATAGGCTGAATACACTCAGTATTTTTCCCAGAGTTGGTGAATGAAGGACTAGAAGTAGGTGGATTAATGTTAGAGAGAAAGAATAAAATAGAGGGGCATTTTTTTATACAAAGCGTGGGACGTACATGGGCAGACAGTGGAAGTAGTTAAGGAGGGTAGATGAATAACATTCAATGAAATTTGGACAAAGCAATGAATCGTTTAGAAAGATTTGGGCCAAGTGCTGGGAAATGAGATTAGCGTTGATGAACATTTTGGTGAGCATGGACCAATTTAGGCCAAAGGGCTTGTCTCCATTCTCTCCAGAAATAATCAAATGACCTGGATAATATTCGTAAGATAGTGATTGAGGGCAAATAATATCCATGTCACTGAATTGCAAGCAATGTCTGTTGCCAATAATGGATCATTTTGTCACTACTAAGAGACACAATTGAATTCACTACTATAGCCATCGTTGGATTAACTACACGAAGACACTGAGTTCTTAATCTGCACCATCAAAAATGGAAATCTATCACAGCTGGTAGGACAGTAACAGCAGATATTCATTCGGCCAACTTTTGGAATATTGTGTACAGTTCTGGTCTCCGTCCTGAAGGAAGGATATTGTAAAACTTGAAAGGGTTCAGGAAAGATTTGCAAGCATGTCGCCTGGTAGGAGCTTTTGAGTGATAGAGTGAGGCTGAAAAGGCTGAGGCTGTCTTCTCTGAAGCGTCGGAGTCTGAAGGGTGCACTCATGGAGTTTTATAAAATCATGAGTGGTATGGATAGCATAGGAAAGGTCTTTTCCCTGGTTTGGGGGAGTCAAGAGCTCGAGGTCATAGATTTAAGGTGATAGGGGAAAGATTTGCAAGGGATTTAAGGGACAACTTTTTCACCAAAGGGTAGTGCATGTATGGAATGAGCTTACAGACGGAGTGGTGGGTTATGGCACAATTACAACATTTAAATGCTTCTAAATGGGTATATGAATATAAAAGATTTGGAGGGATATGGGCCATGTTCTGGAAAACTGACATCTGGTTGGCATGAACAAGTCTGTTCCATGCAGTACATCTCTACGAATCTATGTCTCTCTTACTACACGTCTTCTAAGCTCCATTCCAAGTGCCATGTAGTCATGACATTGCAATGCTGCTCCTTCATTGTCGATGGGTCAAAAACATCTAATGTGTTTTCTAGCCGAACACTGGATGTTACTGTTGCCATGGTCTGTACCCGTTTCAGAAGGTGTCATGTAATAATTTATCCTGTGTCAATTATTTATGAAGCATCAATTATGAACTAGTCCTGTCCGACTAATTCTAAGAAATAATCAATTTTAGTCATTGTAATAATAACTTATACTGTTGTAACAATTTGCTCATGTGTCATTTTAGGTTGGGGTTCGATGTTTGTGACATAATGCCGAGTTGAATGGACTTTCAATATTTTAATAATATCGACAAAATATAAATTTATTTGGATGATTTATTTTAATTATGTGCTCCGTTAATATTTGCATCAATGTTCTTGTAGTTTTCGTGCATGCACCTCCATGCGGGTGGGTAGATGACTTCAGTGAATTGACACTTCAGTACCAAGTGTTGGAGATCATTATGTCCTCCGAAAGGGAACAAAACAAATAACTATTGATGCTGGATATCTAAAATAAAAACAGACATTGCTGGAATGAAAATCAGCGGTTCATGCAGAATCTGTCTGTAGAAAGCAGAAATAACATTGCGAAACCAGTGACTCTTCATCAGATAAATATCAACCCAACTTTGTCCCTGCAGATGCTACCACAACCTCAGAGCTTCATCTTTATGTTCCTTCTTTAAGATTCTGCATATTGTTTCTTTTTGGTTGTTAAATAATAATGTGTAATGTTGTATTTTGTTGATGAAATTCTTTCCTTTGAACATCATAAGTTGTGATAATCCATTGCTTGCATTACAGCGCTAATTGAGTGCCAGGAATTGCTAAACGACACAGGTAAGCAAAGCACGTAGATTTTCTGCAGAATTAGTTTAACTGCGATCAACAAAATCTTCAGGCTGCATACAGTGCCAGAGTGTGTCCAACTGCGATTGTCTAAATTTTTAAAGGGAAGTATTGCAGTCTCCGAAATCCACAAGTATAATATTTGCATAATTGTAATTGTTGAACGACATTGCTCAGCCATGATAATGCTAGCCAGTGTGGAATCACATTGTTTTAACATTAAACGTCGTACATTACAATTCAAATGCGCCAACAGATTTAATATTTCGATTGTTTTCATACTCTAAAGTTTGCATTTCTCTCGTCTGCATCAGAAGAGAATGTCCGCCAGAAGGAAAAAGGTATTAAATTCTTGAGAAAAGGCACAGAATATTGATCATTCCTTTCTCATGTTTCACGTCACCTATTTTGTTTAGCGATGTCTTATTTTAGATGTTGCTTTCTACATGTATATTAGAAACATTTATAGTGAAAGGAATATGTGAAATGCCTCCTCAGTTTAGGCATAATGGCATGCTTATGTGTGGGCATGGATTGCAGCAAGTTGGACATATTTATGAATCTAAGGGAATCACACAAATCTAATAATGAAGGAGGCCACGACACTTTAATGAATAACACATCGACTGTAGATGTCTTTATTACAGCGAGTGAACTGTGAAACTCTGAAGGCATATTTACACAAAACGTGCTTGGACAGATAAAGAATTACCACATACATGTCAATTATGACATCGTTTAAAAAATATGATGGCATGACAGTGGGTGCAGTATGAAAATGCATGTATAGTAGTTGAATGAGTTGTTCACATCTAAAAAAAAATCCAGCAGTAACAGTATTGGGTAAAAAATGTGTAATTGAAACATAATTACGTAACTCATCCATATCTGAATTTCAGAATTTAAGAAATGTGAAGAATCATTAAGTGACAGAGGTACATTGTCTGACTTCCATCTGTTCGAAATATGTGTCTTACAATATCAAACCATTACCCAAGTCTAAAATTAATACGTTCTAAGAAATGTTCCTCCTAACCTGCTCCTCATTAAAGTTTAAGTACGTAATATTAAACCTTATATAATGCAGTCATTCTCCAGAGTTTCAAGCCATTGAAACATTTGCTAGCTGACTCAGTGAATTGCACAGCTATTCACAAAGTCTGTATGTTTACTGACTGTAATGGAAGAATTACAGACAAGGTGACCTAACTTCGCTTCTGATTTTATTTTTCCAGTTACTTTATATATCTGCTCATGTCAGTCACCACTGCACATGCAAGTGGAAGCTCTTTTAACAGCACTTGATCTCTCAAAGAACTTCACAGTTTACTTTAGTCTAGAGTATGTTTCTTTACATTTATCTCGCTGTGGAAATACTCCGGTTTCATGTAGAATTACATTAGGTCTCGTATTCTATGTCTTTGGGAGTTCTTTGTTGAATTACATTCTCAAAGGCCTTGACAGATTTCATGGAGTTAAAACTTGGATACAATACTCCAAGAAGAGCGTTAGCAGAGAAATATCCATTAAAAGCAAAGGGTTTTTTTTTCGAGATAGCATGCATGCTTCCTCCTTGAATATATCTGCCCACAAGCATTGATCTGCTGGCCCTTCCTATTCTGAAAAAAAAAGACTCGGGATTTGGATAGGCAATACTCTCCGCGTATTTTCTTGAGAAATGGGAAATCGAAAGTTCTTGATCAAAATTTAATCAATAAAGCATTTTTTATGATGAATTCACCTAATTATAATTAAAAAAAATGTCTTCACCTTTCTAAAATTTACTAACTCAAACATTTTTATTTTCTGGGGGATGGAGATAAGCTTGTTACAAGCCCTTGTTTTCTGAGTCAATATTTCTGCCAAAGACTACATTAAAAGATGTAGAATGTGGTGCTGGAAACACACAGCCAGTCAAGTAGCATCCGAGGAGCAGAAGAGTAAATGTTTCCAGCATATGCTCTTCATCAGGAATGAGGGCCTTGTGTAGGGAGAAAGTTAATTTCTTCTTGGTAGACATTATTGTAAGATGCTTCACAGTAAGGTTATAATCAACTAAACAAAAGTGAAGACCGGATATGTTGGAGATCATAGTCCTTGGAAGAGGGTTCTCAGTAGGTTTATAATCAACTAGAAAAACGTGAGGACTGCAGTTGCTGGAGATCAGAGTACCTTGGACGAGGCTTCACAGTAACGCTATAATCAGCTCGGAGAAAGCATCTGCTGTCCTAATTTCTTCTTGTCGATTATAACCATGCTGCAATGGTTCGTCCAAGGATGCCTAGTTTGAAGAGGTTCTCCGCCTCCTTCTACAAGGTGATGAAGAGCATATGCTCGAAATGTTGACTCTCCTGTTCCTCGCATGCTGCCTGGCTGGCTGTGCCTTTTCAGTACTACACTCTTCATCTCTGATATCAAGTCAGTCCTCACTTCCTCCTATTTTTACAGACGTGCAAAGCATGGACTCAGCTAATTCACTGAAGAGTGAAACCATTATAAGAATCAACAATTATCATAACAGTAATCTTTGTGCACAAACTAAATCACAGCAACAGTTAATTTCTAATTCTAAGGAGCATAGAAAAAAGGTACAAAAAAGGTGCATAATTCTTTTAATCAATCCAAACGCCAAAAGGATAAATGCATGATGTGAATGACACCTGTTGTTTCAACTCGTAAGAAATAGTATCTTTAAATCCATGTGTTATGATATTCAGTGACCTAGGAGAGTATATCACTGAATGCTCCAGGTTATTAGGCAAGGGAACACATCGATAATAGTGTCTTTGCAGATAGACATTTGTGATTATATTTAGTGTCTCCAAACAAATTGTTATTTAAATTAACTGCAAAATCTTTGTTTCGTGTTTACACTTTAACAGAGGAAAAACTTAGAGAAAAAGAGAAAGGTAATACATTCAAAATTTATCTGAAAAGGTAATATTCGGCACAGATGCATCTAGATTAGATAAGATTCCCTCGCAGGTTTGACAGACCATCCTATCCCTCAAACATTCATTCATTCCAGTACAGCATTAACTGTTATCTGTGTACAGCAGGGAAAAAGTGAGCACTGCAGATGCTGGAAATTAGAGTCGAAGAGTTTAGTGCTAGAAAAACAACCAGTCAGGCAGCATCTGAGAAGCCGGAGAATCGAGGTTTCGGGCTTATGACCTTCATCAGGAATGAGAATATGTATATCGTAGTTAATGAAGCCTCCCTTGTCAATACATTCCTTGCAGGCATCCGCCAACACACACACACACACACACACACACACACACACACACACACACACACACACACACACACACACACACACACACACACAAAACAAATGCAACTATAGCACGAGAAACTAATTGCCTGAACTCAAAATGTTCAGCCAAAGTATTGGAATCTCTCCTTCTCCTTCTGCAGGTTAGCAGAACATCAGTTTTACTAGCGCTGCCCTTGTTCTATCCCCAGAAAGACTGCAATAGTTAACAACAATAACAAATATGGAATGATGAATCTGAAAACAAATGCAGGGCTATGAGGGTATTTCAGGAGAAATTAAAACATTGTAACTTGACATAGTTTAGCCCTTGTAGTTGAAAACACATTGTTCATCTAAGCAATATATCAATGAACTTCCCTCAATCAATAGGAAACAGATTAATAGGAGAACCATCCTAACCGTATTCCAAAATGCATTTGCCCATCTTTGTAGTTCACAGAAATCTTTATCCAAGTCAATAATTGAACGTTGAAATCTAGTAATTTTTCTGAAGAAGGGACTTTGGATGCAAAATGTTAATTCTGATTTTTGTTGCCAGACCTTAGACTTAGATTACTTACAGTGTGGAAACAGCCCTTCGGCCCAAGAAGTCCACACCAATCTGCAACACAACCATGCCCCTACAACTAACACTTCGGGCAATTTAGCATGGCCAATTCACCTGACCTGCACATCTTTGGACTGCGGGGGGGGGGGGGGGGGGGGGGGGGGGGTAGGGGGTGGGTGGGAGGGGAATGGAGTGAAGCCGGAGCGCTGGAGGAAACCCACGCTGACACGGGAAGAATGTGCAAACACCACACAGTCAGTCGCCTGAGGCGGGAATTGAACACAGGTCGCTAGCGCTGTGAGGCAGTAGTGCTTGCCACTGTGCCACCGTGCCGTCCACTTAACTGTTTTTGTTTCTAAATTCCAGCATTCGCAATTCTTTGTTTTCTTATTGTTTTTTAAACCAAAGAGTGGTTATTTGCATGTATGATTAATTTAAGTGCGATTTTCCATATGATCCCATAAAAACTCACCTTCCAGCTCAGTGAGCAAAATCTCCATCCGTGATCCCATTTGTTGGTGACCTACAGAACCGCATTGATTCTTTATGACAGTTGATTTTGTGTTATATGAGCAAATACAATTATATAATTAAATAGTTGAAAAGTGATTTTGCTTTCTCAGAATTAGAAGATCTGGAACAAAAATGCAGTGAGTACTTCTGTGACAACTTTTAGGTAAATTTTCAAATTACGACATCCCTTGCCGAATGGCATGTTGTGCATATCGTGCTTCAAGAAGTAACCTATCACAACGTTCCCAAGAAAACCTAAAGATGAATATTGAATGTAGTCACAGCCTTCTAGGTCCATTTTTATTGTAAAAACAAGGGCGGCAGATTCTGGAACCCAGATTCTAGATTAGGGTGGTGCTGGAAAATCTCAGCAGTTCAGGCAGCATCCGAGGAGCGGGAAAATCGAAGTATTGGGCAAAAACCCTGCAACAGGAATAGAGGCAGAGTGTCTACAGGGTGGAGAGATAAATGGGAGGAGGGTGGGGGTAGGGAGAAAGTAGCAAAGAGTACAATGGGTGAATGGGTGTGGGAATAAAGGTAATAGGTCAGAGAGGAAGGTGGAGTGGATAGATGGAAAGGAAGATAGGCAGGTGTGACAAGTCATGGGGTCAGTGCTGATATGGACGTTTGAAGCTGGGGTGAGGTGGGGGGAAGGGGAAATGAGGATACTGGTGAAGTCCACATTGATGTCATGGGGTTTAAGTGTTCCGAGGCAAAAGATGAGGTGGTCTTCCTCCAGGCGTCGGGTAGTGAGGGAGTGGCAGTGAAGGAGGCCCAGGACCTCCATGTCCTCGGCTGAGTGGGAGGGGGAATTGAAATGTAGGGCCACAGGCCGGGGGGGGGGGCTTGATTGGTTGGGGTGCCCCAAAGATGTTCCCTAATGTGCTCTGCGAGGAGGCGTCCAGTCTCCCCAATGTAGAGCAGATCGCATCGGGAGCAACAGTTCAATAAATGATATTGGTAGATGTGCAGGTGAAACTTTGATGGATGTGGAAGGCTCCTTTTCGGATTTGGATGGAGGTGAGGGAGGAGGTGTGGGCACAGGTTTTGCAATTTCTGTGGTGGTGGCAGGGGAGGGTGCCAGGACAGGAGGGTGGGTTGTTGGGAGGGTGAGGTGGGGTGTGGGCCTGACCAGGTAGTCACGGAGGGAATGGTCTTTGCGGAAGTAGGTGGTGCAGGGCATGGGTGGTGTCTCAAACGCATGTGGGAAGTTGCTGGACTCGGGGAGATAGGACAGTGTCGAGGTAGATAGAGGTGATTTCAGTGGGGCAGGAACATGCTGAGATAATGGTCAGCCAGTGTAGTCAGGCTTATGGATTTGGTAAGAAGGTAGAACTGGGCAGCGAGGGGTTCCCGGACTATGAGGTTGGAAGCTGTGCGTGGGAGATCTCCTGAGGTGATGAGGTTCTTAATGGTCTGGGATATGATGGTTTGGTAATGGGGGTGGGATAATGATCGAGGGAGCAGTAGGAGGAGGTGTCCTCCAGTTGCTGTCTGCCTTCAGCAGTGTAGAGGTCAGTGCGCCAGAGTACCTCTGCACCCCCTTTATCTGCTGGCTTGATGGTGAGGTCGGGATTGGAGCAGGAGGAGTGGAGGGTTGCGCGTTGTGAGGGTGAGAGGTTCGAGTGGGTGAGGGGGAAGACAGGCTGAGGCAGTTAATCTCCCGGCAGCAGTTGGAAATGAAGAGGTCGAGGGTGGGTAAAGGCCATCACAGGGTGTCCAGGTAGATGGAGTGTGTTGGAGGTGGGCGAAGGGGTGCTCAGAACGTGGGCGGGAGTCCTGATTGTAACAGTAAGCTCAGAGGTGGAGCTGGTGGAAGAAGTGTTCAATGTCACGGCATGTATTAAATTCATTTATGCATGAGTAGAGGGCAAAAAAGGCGAGTCCTTTGCTGAGGACTGATCATTCGTCCTCAGTGAGGGGGAAGTCTGGAAGGATGGTGAAAACTTTTCAGGACTAGGAGTTGGAACCCGGTGTGGGTGTGGAGCTGGGAGTGGGGGTGGAGCCTGTTACTGGAATGGACGTAGTGTTGGGGAATGGGGGTGGAGGCATGGGCAGGGTTGGTGTTCCCCTCAGGGTTCTTGGGTGAAGGGGATGGTGACAGTGGGATCTGAGGGGGGGGGGCGTCAGCAGAATGCAAGTGAGTGGCGTTGGTGGGGGCGGAAGTGGTGACAATCACGGCAGTGGGGGGGCGGAAGTCACTGAGTGTGTGACATTAGCGATGATGCGAGGGCCGTAATGATGTCACGCATGGTGCATGAGGAATTGTGATGGGCAGAAGTGGCTGTGGAAGCGGCCATGATGGGGCGGAAGTGACGTAATCGACCACCGTCGGGGCGGTAGCGGCACCAACCGCATGGCTAATGTCGTCCGAGAAGTTCCAGAGGCCGGGGAAATCTTCTGGAATGTTTGAGGAGTGCTGGTTATGTAGCTGGGTAGATAAAAAATTGTTGTACATCCTGTTTTTGATGTTTGAGATGGTGTTGAAATAGTGTTTGGTGAGCGTATAAATTCTCCTGAAAATATAGTAAAGGAGAGGTCCTTTGCAGTTCTGAGAGATTGCGTTGTAGAGGGAGGAGGAAAATTTCTTCAAGGCAGGCATCCATTTTTATTGTAAAAAAAGTGTATCATTCTGAATTGCTCGATTTACCTTCATTAACCATGAATTCCTGCATCAATATCTGTTTAACTGCATCACTCATGCGGCAACTGGCAGTCTTACAGAAGTATTGGGGCAACGACATTTTGGAGATTTTACTTATTTAGCTCGGACCTGTTCCTCATAAGTATCAGTGATTAATGCTGCAGTTGGCCTGCATGTCACGAGCTAAATTAATACTATACATATAGAGATTACCTGATTGTTTTATCTAATTTCAAGCTGCCTTGTTACGTTATTTCTTTTCTTCCAAATATTTCTGTCATGCATATGCATTGATGCATAATATTCAAAGTGCATTTGCAGCATTTCTTGTAAAAGCAAACTAAAAATAGCAATGAGTAGATAACTCAAGACTTTGCAAAATTTGGCTACAACGCAATTTGCCTGCGTACTATATTCCACTTTACATACCACGTGGTAATGTCACAATTAAAACACTGTTGAACATTTAATTTCGTAAATAATATAAATCGAATTAAAATCGTTGGTCTTCCCAGTGAAAGCAGATCTGCAGAGGAACTGTTTCTTCTGTACTCATCAGGACAAATGGAAGAATACATGAACCATCAATTGACCAACGTTGTTGCTTGAGAAATCCGAAACAATCCTTTGTTTTCTTTTAAATATAAGCAATAAGTTTGAATTAATCATTTTCTGATTCATCAATTTTCTAATACAACTTCCCTGGTAAGCATAATCCACAGCTGCACGATACAGGAATCTGTTGTCCTGCTGAAAAGTATGTTGTTATTTTTGAAAACCGGTGTTCACGTTTTTCTTTTGATAAGGGCAAGCCCGTGATTTAAGATCAAATCAACAAATCAATAGGAATTAATTTAATCAAATTTAATTTAAGACTAAAAAATGCAGGAGATTGCTCCATTTATCCAGCCATAACTGATGTGACATGTCGAATGAATAAGTAAGTATTTGTAAAAGAAATTTGATGCTGTGACAAGAACCGAAACATTTACTAATCATTTAAGATTAGTTTGCAATGAATGACAGAATAGTAGCGCATCTACATGAGATGCAAGTTAAATTTTTAAAAATCCAACTTGCTCACAGGCCTTTTCATCAGAGAGAGAGAGAGAGAGAGAGCGCAAGAGTGTGTGTGTGTGAGAGAGTGTTGATCTGATGGTGACTTGCCTTCAGGTGAGAGGAGAGGTTAAGAAAAGAGATAATTCACGATAACCCCATCCAGTGTGGGAATTGAACGCAAGCAACTACTGTTGGCACTGTCATCCTGCCAAACAGACAACTAAACGAACGGACTCCCAAAGTAATGCTACCATAGGTAGCGAATGCAACCACTTAGGCAAATACATTCATTCAGAGACTGTTTATAACTTCGAAAATCCTACCACAAATGTATGAGATAAATATCATGAAACATTTAAGGAAAGGCTGGGTCGACTGTTTTCGTGAAAAAAGACCCCAGTCTCTAAGTAGCTTAAGAAGGAATTTTATGGTCTAGTAAAGCATGAGATTTGCATTGAACATTTGGTCCAGAATGCATATTTCCAAAGTGTAGATACGAACCATTTCTATCATTGATAATCAATTATAATATGATACGTGGAATTACACCTGAGACACTTGAGAGCCACGAAAGGTAATTGGCGCAGCTTCATTCTCAACATAATGTTGTCTAGCCACTTGCCTGCAGATAGAAAGAGATTATAATTGAATGTGAACACAATAGCTGAGTGCAAGTTGTACTGTGCTGCTCCAAGTTTGAAAAACAGATCGGTTATAGTACCTGGTACAGTATGTTTGACATTACATCTGTACTGAACATACCTACTTTTGACTACAGAAAAAGATCTCGAGAATAAGGATGCAGGTAAATTGCGTCATTTGTGTATCATTTTGCTTTTCATAATTTCACAATCTGTTGTGAATGTAAATTACGAAGTATAAAATTAAGTTGCAACAAGAATCAACCAAATTAATTATGCACCACTGTAGTCCCAATTGGGAGAACGTCCAGATTAATCTGAGTGTACTGAGTTTTAGGATCTGTTTCTCTTTAGTGCAGACAGAGCCTCCCCCATTGATGCTATTGTCTGCTTTGCTGTAGTGACTGTTTTGGTGTTATATGTCATACCACGGTCATATTTTCACAGTTAGGTGAAAATTAAGTATTACATACAACGAATTTTGGATAAAAAGGGTCATTAGCACCAATGCAGTAGTCGAATGTATATGCATATATATATCAGAAGTGATATTGTTCAAATACACCTTGCCACTTGGGTGGCACAGTGGTCAGCACTGCTGCTTCCCAGCACCTGAGACCTGGGTTCAATTCCCGACTGTGGAGTTTGCACTTTCTCCCCGTGTCTGCGTGGGTTTCCTCCGCGTGCTCTGGCTTCCTCCCACAGTCTCAAAGATGTGCGGGTCAGGTGAATTGGCCATGCTAAATTGCCCGTAGTGTTAGGTAAGGGGTAAATGTATGAGTGGGTTGCAGGTCGGTGTGGACTTGTTGGGCCGAAGGGCCTGTTTCCACATTGCAAGTAATCTAATCTTGTTCATTGCTAATTGTTTTAGGTAGGTGACTACTTGCTTTTAGGTGTTTCATAGATTTCTGATTTTTTTTTACATCAAAAGTATGCCTTTCACGTTTATGAAATTAGTTCCGAACTTTGGTCTTGCAAGAACTGCTAACAGTTCAGTTTACAGTATGTGTCGAGATACAGTCAAATTTTATTGAGAAAATTAAGCTAGTTTTATTCAAACAACGTCACGGCTTAAAGAAACATAAACAAAAGACCTGGAGTTTAGTGTTAATATATGACTATATCGAAAATTTTACTCTGTTTATTTAAAGAACTCAAAGGCAAGGTGGACGAGTTAGGTGAGCAATATCTTAAATAACAGCAGACAATCTTGCATTTTTCTGAGAAAGAGATTTTTAAACAGATATTTTTCTTTTGCATTGATCAAGATAAACGCAAAAAGCTAATTTTCAATCATTTAATGCAAGAAACCGAAGTCACGAGTTATTATCAAGTTGATGTTGTATGTTTGATTTATTTGAGAGGTAGAAAGCATCATTGAAGAATAGGTTATATAAGTTTCAATGCTTGAACATATTTATTTTATTTGGAGAAACAGTTCTGTGCCTTTCAATTCTTCTTAGATCTAGAAAACGTAATGTGAACATCTTCAAGTGTCGCTAGAGTATCTATTAGCACAGAAAAGATGGCAACACAAGTGTTGTGCAGTTGCAACATCACATCTTACATTCGTCATTATGTTTTGGGTCTCAGCTAGCTCTACATTGTCTGTGCATTGTTCAGTGTGAATTGTCAAGGGAAGAACGTGGTTAACTGTCTTTGCAAAGGAAAGTAGGTGGAATTTTATCATTATTTAAATGCATTGACATTGTTGCACAATTGTTATGCAGCATAACACTGCCTTTAGCGACAGCAGCATCCTGCAGACAACACATAATCGTCATTGACTGCAGTAAGATCACGCTAATTGTGTAGGATATTGAACAAACACTATGGTATTGTGGAATATTCAATTTAATCCCGTTACATTGAAATTCGCACTAGTTTCAGTACTAAATACAATTTTATTGGCTTGCATGAAAAAATGTATTTGCTCACTGAATATGTTTATAAATGTTGCTCTTATGATCTGTAATCGATACATTTGTGATAGTTGGTGTTCGCAGTTGAACATGCTCCTTCTCAGGCTCAAATTCACTTTGACATGGAAACATTAAATTTACTCAAATTATTTGGTGAGTTGATTGAGAAATCTGTTATTAAAATTTAAAACTAATTAAAAATTAAAAGTTTAAAATTTAAAAAAATCATTATGCACTTTATGAATTGTACACTTCACTCGATGCTGGTCTTGCACAATCATCAACATTGTAAATAGGATTTGAGCTGATTGTTCACTTTTCTAAAGGAATGTATCCCACATTCTTGCGGAACACTGACAGTCTTGATTAGCTCATTCTTCAGCGCTTCTAATTGAACCAAATTCTATCACTTTCAAACTTGTAGTCCCTAATCTACTTCAAGCTATTTGGGAAAGGCAAAGAGCCTCCAAAATGAATTCAACAAACAAAAAAGTGTTTTATGGAAGATCAATAAAAAAGGAAAGACAAGTTATTGTCTTCAGATAATGAAAACTATCCATCTGCTGTTCGATTGAGAATGAGTTGTGTGCATTTCAATGCAGTGTAATCAAAGCTGCACAGGTTGTCTAAGGACTGGTTAGAATTTTGAGTATAAGAGTTAGCAGGTCGTGTTGCAGCTGTACAGGCATTAGTTAGGCCACTTTTGGAATATTGCATGAAATTCTGGTCTCCTTTTTTATCAGAAGAATGTTGTGTATCTTGAAAGGGTTTGGAAAAGGTTTACAATAATGTTGCCAGGTTTTGGATTTGAGCTACAGATAGATGCTGAATAGGCTGGGGCCATTTTCCCTGGAGCGTTAGAGGCTGAAGGGTACCTTATAAAGGTTTATAAAAACACAAGGGGCATAGAAACGATAAACAGATAAGGTATTTTCCTGGGGTGGAAGAGTTTAAAACTATGGGGCATAGGTTCAGGATGACAGGGAAATGATATAAAAGGGATTTTAGGAGCAACATTTTCACGTACAGTGTGGTGTGTACATGGAATGCGTTGCCAGAGAAAGTGGTGGAGGCTGGTGAAATTACAACATTTAAAAGGCATCTGGATTGATACATGAATAGGAAGGGTTTCGAGGGATATGCGCCATGTGCTGGCAAATGGAACTAGATTAGGATAGGATAACAGGTCAACATGTACGAGTTGGACCAATGGGTCTGTTTCTGTGCTATATATCTCTATGACTGTATGACTCTATGAATGGTTGATTGTTTGGGACAGAATGGTTATACTGCTTTTCAAATAAGCAGGTAAGAGTTGCACTTACACATTCCATGCTTGCAATTTACTCCAGGACCAGTAAGTGTTCTACGTAACATTACTTGTTACAGAACTGTATTTGTGAATATGCCTGCAATCCCTCTGTCAATAGATTCAACAATAAAAAAAAACTTCCTAATTCCAGCTCCAGTGAAAAATGACACAGCCTCTCCAGCCTTTCTTTTAAATCAATCCTTCCATACCAGGCGACATCCTGATAACTCTTTTCTGAAACCCCCCCATCTTAATAAAATCCTTCTGATAAATTGGCAACAGAACTGGACATATTGGCAAGTCAAGTGTCAGTACAAAACTACTTGATAGTCTCACGACAACAGGTGATAGTACAACATTCTATTTGAAATCACAAGCTTCCAGGTGATTATTTTTGTCACTTCTGAGCACTGTCCCTTCGTCACTCACGATTTTATGAATTTTGTAAGGGAGACAAACCAGACATAACCATTGTGGCACTTCCAGGAACTCCATCACATAACCTGGTAATAGATCTTCAGCAAAAACTCAAATAACTAAACAGCAGAATGAACCCCTCCATTCGAACATCGCAGGAATTCCAAAAACATAAACATAGACAAGGACGTAGCAATGATAAAATTCAATGTAACGATGAAGTTTACCTGGATTGACAAAACGATAGTCAAATAGACAATAACCAACCTCTTGGACAAATAGAACAGGCAGTGTCAACAAGGGCTGTAATGCAAACTTCCGGACCTGTGCTACATGTTCAATGCACTACATGTTCAACAGGCAGATATATGAACAAATAAATGGGATACCTATGGGCTTAACCATCTGCGGGCTCAACACAGAAGCAGTGATACAAAGACTTGAACAAACAGGCCTTTCACAAATCCGACACTCTCTTTGGATCAGATACATAGACGACACTTCACCATAATTAAAAGAACAGAGATCAAGAGCATGTTCACAGTGATCAAATTTACAAGACAGCAGGAAATTAACCACCAGCTCACATTCCTGGACATCATGATAGAAAGAACGCAGAACGAGGAATGTATAACAAAAGTGAATACAAAAGCCACACAAAAATACCGTACCTTGAATTAGAACAGCAACTGACCAAACACACGCAAGATAACCTGCATTATAAGCCTTTTGAAAAGGCTAAAACGCACGACAGCATTTCCAACCTGCGAAGAGAAGAAGAACACCTATACAAAGTCTTTGCCAAGAACAGATATCCCCACAACTCCACTCGCAGATTCCTGGCAGATAAACAACGCGACAAAGACATGACATGATGCAACACTAGCTATTCTACCTTTATATTAAAAACAACAAAGGCCTGGACATGACAGCCCGACCCTCTCCAACTACTCGAATTTATGACAGCTCATAAACCAATAGACACGTTCAGACAAAAACGCACCTGAACAAAAGAACCAATTCCCATCATGTGCAGGATAAACTTATTGTGCATGATTCCATGCACCAAACATATTGTACAAAATTCCATGCAGACACGAAACGAAACACTGTCTAGAAAAAAAAAACAGGCAGACAAGTGAACCGTATTCAGGAACATCAGCTAGCCAGGAAACACCACTACCAGCTGCCCTCAGTATCAATATACATAGACGGCAAGGCCTCAAATTCGAAAACAAAATAGACAAACCAAATAGAGGACAGCTAGAGAATTCCTACAAGCTTGGCACTCATTTACGGACTCTATCAATAAACAAATTGACCTGCACCTAATATACAGAACATTTCAATGAACAACCAAGACTGGCAATTCGAAGCAGCAGGAATGGAACCAAAGGAATTCCAAACAACACAGTACGGCAGAGGTTCATAACAGGCTGCAAATCACTAAGGATGTCACCTCATAAGGGGATGAAATGTTTGCAAATCAAAGTCTCAGTTTGGCTAACATTCTCAAAACAACAACAACAATGTTAAATGTGATCACCCTTCAATCCGCTAATTCCGAGAAACAGAATGCAACTTTGTCCAAACATTGCTAATAGCTGTTTAAACCCAGTCGAGGGAATATCTTGGTCAATACCATGTGCACCCTTTAGAAAGCTTACAAATCCTTCACAGCGATTTCATCTTTCTTATTCCTCTGTTCTTTACACATGCCGTCTCTGAGTTAAACTCCAACTGTTCACTATTAGTTCAACTATGATATTTCCTAATTCAGTAATGCACATCGACACCATCATTTGCATCCACCTCTATCATATCTAAAACATCTAACAATTGAAATGTTGGGTGACCAGCCATGCTGCTCTCTGAAGTCTCAATTGTCGAAAATGACTATGTTACTGTAGTTATATATATTAATGCAGCTCTAAGTGCATCTGCCTCATCTGTTATACACCTTTCATTAAAATAAAAACTTCAGACTATGATCGTGTCATGTTCTTCAGTCTGTTCCTCCATGTTCTTCCTATGAAACTTGTTTTACCTAAAATGTACATCAATCAGTCTATATAGTGACCGTCTACTCTGTTTTCCATCCTTCAGTAACACGAGTTTAATTCCTGCAAATGGCACTATCAACCCTTCCTAAAATGATATTGCTGACCCCCACACCTCCCAGTACCGAAGCAATTTACCCGACTTGCACAGATGTATTCTGCGCAGAAGGAGCGCATAGTGATTCCAATATGTGACCATCTCTGTCATAAACCAGCTCTTGAGCCATGCACCCAACAGTTTCTGGTCTCACTGGCACGTGGTACAGGAAACAATCCTGAGCTGACATCCCAAGAAATCCTGTGATTCGACGTTCTGTCTTAATAGTCATTTAAATATCTGAAAAGGCAGGTTTAAGTTTTTGTTGACAAATATGTGCTCAGTAGTATGAATTGATGATCTTAAAACAAATACAATTGACAGAAGGTAATCTGCTGATTGCCATGAGATTGCATGGATAAACTTACTAGAAATTAAATCAGCTTTAAGCAATTCTGTTCCTTGAACTTACAGCGTTATTAAACAACATGAGTTCTGATAACTACCTGAATGTATCTTAAGTGACACATTCGCGTCAGACTCTGATAACTGTGAATACCTACCCTACCAGCCTCTGGCACTGCTTTAAAAATATCCTACAGTACAGTCTTCACTGCTAGCTGTTTAGCGTTCTGTGTTACTTTGATTTATTTCTATTTGTTATCTTTAATTCCTGCTATGCCATTCCATGCCAAGGGGAGGTCAGTCAGTATAGTATATTTTCACTTTCAGAATGTGTTTGTCAAATTCTCACATATGAAACCATTGTTTGAGATTAAAGCAGATTGGATAGGAGAATGTGTATTGAGATCAATAGAGAACTGGGTGGCAGAGAGAAAACAAAGAGTAGGAATGAATGGGTTATTTTCAAATTAGCAGGCAGTAATTACTAGGGTGTAGGTTTGCTCGCTGAGCTGTAGGTTTGATATCCAGACGTTTCATTACCTGGCTAGGTAACATCATCAGTGGCGACCTCCAATTGAAGCGAAGCTGTTGTCTCCTGCTTTCTATTTATATGTTTGTCCTAGATGGAGTTGCTGGGGTTTGTGGTGATGTCCTTTCCTGTTCTGAAGGGTTGATAGATGTTATATGTTTGTTTATTGCGTTGTGGTTGGAAGTGCCAGGCCTCTAGGAATTCTCTAGCATGTCTTTGCTTAGCCTGTCCCAGGATAGATGTGTTGTCCCAGTCGAAATGGTCGTTTTTTTCCCCTCCGTGTGTAGGGCTACGAGGGAGAGAGGGTCGTGTCTTTTTGTGGCTAACTGGTGTTCGTGTATCCTGGTGGCTAATTTTCTTCCTGTTTGTCCAATGTATTGATTGTGGCAGTCCTTGCATGCAATTTTTGCAGACGACGTTGGTTTTGTCCATGGGTTGTACTGGGTCTTTTAAGTTTGTTAGTTTTTGTTTGAGAGTGTTGGTGGGTTTGTGTGCTACTATGATTCTGAGGCATCTTAGTAGTCTGGCTGTCATTTCTGAAACTTCGTTAATGTATGGTAAGGTGGTTAGGGTTTCCTGGCTGTGTCTGGTCTGCTTGTCGTGGTTTGTTCTTGAGGAATCTGTGCACTGTATTTTTTGAGTATCCGTTCTTCTTGAATATGTTGTATAGGTGGTTCTCCTCTGTTTTCCGAAGTTTGTGCTGCAGTGTGAGGTGGCTCGTTGTAATAGTGTTCTGATACAGCTTCGTTTTTGTGTGTTGAGATGGTTGCTGGTGTAGTTAAGTATTTGGTCAGTGTTTGTCGGTTTTCTGTATACACAGCTTTGTAGTTCTCCGTTGTCCGTTCTTTCGACTGTGACGTCCAGAAATGCGAGTTTGTTGTTGGTTTCTTCCTCCTTGGTGAACGTTATGCCTGTGAGGGTGTTGTTGATGAAGTTAAATGTCTCTTCAACCACAACGCCATAAACAAACACATAGATCTAGATACCATCTATCAACCCTTCAGGAAAAGTACAAGAAATGACATCACCACAAACCCCAGCAACCTAATTGCAGTAATTAGTAGATTGTCACATGGATCGGTGCTGAGAACCCAGCTATTCACAATATTAAATTATTTGGATGAGGGAACAAAATGCAATGTCTCAAATGTACATGATACGAAGTTGCTTGGAACGGTGAACTGTGATGATGATGCAGAGATGCTTTGGCATGATCTGGACAGGTTGTGTGCGTGAGTGATAGTGTCAGAGTCATGGAGGTGTACAGCATGAAGACAGGCCATTTGGCCCAGACTTATCCATGCCAAACAAAACGTCCAGTGACGCTGAACCCATTTCCCTGCACCTGGCCCATATCCTTTTAAACCTTGTCGAAACAAGTATTTGTCTAAATGCCTTTTACATGTTTCTAATGTACCCATCTGAACCACTCCATATGCATACCATCCTCTGTCTAAAGATGTTGTGCCTCAGGTTCCTTTTATTATATCCCCTCTAATGCTAATCTTATGACCTCTATTCCTTCATTGCGCCCCACACTGAAAAAGATTAAGTGCATTCACCCTACCTATGTTTCTCATAATCTTTTGCCCTTCTATTAGATCGCCCCACAGACTCTTGTGCTCTCAAGAAAAAGTGTAGTAGTTTGCACAAACTTTCCCTCTAACTTAAACCCTTGAGTCCTGGCAACATCCTTGGAAATTTCTTCTACAATGCTACCAATTGAAAAACATCCTTCCTACAGCAAGGTGACCAGAACTGGACACAATATTTCAAGTACGGTCTCAACAACATTCTGTGCAATTGTAATGGAACTTCCCAACCTCGATAGTCAATGGCCTGACTGATGATGGTCAGTGTGTCAAAAGCTGTCTTCACTGCCATGTTGACCTGTGACCCCACTTTCAGAAAAGCATGTATCTGAACTCTGTTCCACTACACTCCTTATTGCCCAACCATTCATCAAGAAAATCCTACTTTGAAGTGACTTTTTAAAATGCAAGGCCTCACACTTATCTGCATTGAACTCCATTGATATTTTCTAGGCCGACTTCCCCAGATGATCAAGGTCCTGTTGCAATTTCTGACAATCTTCCTCACTGCCAACGATGCTGCCTATTTTACTGGGTAAATCGCTGGGCAAATGCACTACAATTTGTATAAATTTGAGGTTATTCATTACCTGAATACCTATAACCAGGAACAGATAAGTGTGCAGCAAGATCTGGGTGTCATCGCGCATTGCTCATGTAAGGTGAGCATCCAGTTGCAGCAGGTGGTAAAGAAAGCTAATGGTATGTTGGCCTGCATTGCAAGAAGTTTTGAGTACAGCAGCAGAGATGTGTTGTTGCCGTTCTGCAGGGCCTTGTTTAAGCCACACCTAGAATATTGTGTGCAGTTCGAGTCTCCCTTTCTGAGGAAAGGTGCTCCTGCGTTCTAGGGAGTGTAACGAAGGCTCATGATGGATGGTACCACTGGTATATGAGGAGAGATTGATTACGTGAGGATTGTTTTCCCCGGAGTTCAGATGATTGCGGGGAGATCTCAAAGAGATTTATGAAATCCTAGCAGAATTAGATAGGGTATAGACAGGGAGGGTGTTCCCTGTGGTGGTTATGGCCGGAATCAAGGGTCACAGTCTGAGAATTCGTGGTGGACTATTTAGGACGGAAATGAGGAGACATTTCTTCATCCAAAGAGTGGTGAGCCTGTGGAATTCATTATCAGTAGATGTAGTTGATGCCAAAACATTGCATATATTCAAGAAAGGCTAGAATTAGAACCTGGGACGAATGGGATCAAAGGTTATGGGGAAAAAGCAGGATTATCCTATAAGAGTTGGATGATCAGCCATGATCGTGATGAATGGTGAAGCACACTCAAAGTGTCGAATGGCCTCCGGCTGCTCCTATCCTTCGCATGTCTATGTTTACATTCCACCTAGTAATCTGACATGTCACTAAAGTTTGAGTATTTTTTTCAGTTTTATATATTTCTTATATATCATGCAACTTGGCTGTCACCTTACTTTCTTGTATTCTTGACGTTAGGAGTCTGCTTGTTCTGCATATTCATCAATATACACTGAAATGTTTTCCATATATTAGCCTATTATCCCAGGTCAGTGCATCTAGATCAACTTTAATGAAGCATAGTTGCCTGAATTTAATATAAACGTTACCCCTCAGACTTCTTTTAACTTCCAAACGCATGGTGACTCTAAATTACATTTTCGTTTGAAGCTACTAATCTGGTAATAGTTTTGGTAATGTCATTGTAAGTCCCATAGTGTTATTAAACAGGTACTCGTTTTTTTTTAAAATTAACCAAAACCATCACTTCACAAATACTCAATGGGAATGAACGTAGCATAAACAAACCTGTCAGATCAGTGATGTTCCTTTCTGAACATAACAGGAAATGTGCCATTTTAATAAATCGCTTTCAAACAAGTTTAACAACAACATGATACGTTGATATTTACAAAATTGCCTGACCTGCTGCGCTTTTCCAGCAACGCATTTTCAGCTCTGATCTCCAGCATCTGCAGTCCTCACTTTCTTCTCGAAGATTTACAAAATTATACCTTATACAAAGTATGCACAACTCATGTGAAACTTTATATTTCAGTTCATACATATTAAAAACTGTCAAAGTATTGGCTTAAGTTACTGATTTTCTATTGTTGATTATGATGATTGCTCGAATTTAACACATTTCATAATGTATTTCCCATCAGTACACTCAGTTTCAAAATGAGAGACTTTCTGCACTCAGATTTATTCACATTTGAATAAAACCATTGACAATGTACTTTTCCAAACAGTTTTAAAATGAAGATTTCTGCACGCAGATCTAATCATAAACATTACGTATACAAACCACTTCCAGTTAATTTCAGTTCAATGATCAACTACATCACATATAAGCATAGCATCCTTTTGACATATAGTTGTGAAAAGAAATAGACAACTCAGCAACTCACAAAAAGAAGAAAATTTCCTCATCTGGAACAGAACACTATTCGGCATTAGGATCTCATCAACCAGCAGAAATTTTCATTCAATCTACCAGTGATGAAGAGTGGAAAAATTCGTTAAAATTTGCTACAGCAGTTTTGAATCATTCACGCACTGCACATCTGGAGTCACATGGTTGTCAGTCCAGATAGGCAGAATCATCTAGTTTAGCAATGGAAGGGGAGTAGCTGGTTCTCTAGTTTAGGCTTATTCTTTTTTTGCTGGTGCAGTCACAAGATATGTGAGTCCAGTGGAGTTGCAAGCTTTAGTAAAAAATCCTCTGAATTTCTACTGAGCACTCTATATGGAAGTTGTTGCCTCTTGTCTGTAAGAATCTACGATTGAATTTACCTTTTTTCCCAATGGTGTGTTTATTTAATGTTAATGTGTTGGAACAGTTAATTAAATTGCTGTATCAGGTCGGTTTAAATTTCCAATAGTTAGCCTATTTTAAATTCTGCTTTTGTTTTGTTCGTGTTTCAACTGTAGTGTTTAAATAAATTATGTTTGCTTCAAACTGAGTAGTTTGACCAGCTACATTACATTTTCAACACCTACTTTATATTTGATTTTAAAATAAGAAAGAAAAATAGTATCTAGGCTATCTTCTGAAACTATTTTGAGGAGGCCTGACCTGATCTGTAACAAACTACCAAATTCTGAGTTTCTCATTATAGATTGAGCAAACTTGCTACCATCAGTAGAAACATCAGAAGTCAAATGCTACCAAATTAGACTGATGAGTAACTGAATCAAAGACATGCATTTTTGTTTTGTAGGAAATAGTTCTTTACTAGAATTGCTGTCAAGATTGTGTGATGTCAAAAAGTGACATTGAAACATTTAATAGAACAACTAAAACAAAACAAACAAGGAAAGAACAAATGTTTGATCAGAAACAAAAACAAATCACTATTGAGATTAGCTTGAGCAATAGTATTGAATAATATGTCTGGTTCGATAGGCTGAGGTATGATCCTTATGACTGTCATTAATCTACTTTTCATCAGCTCAACTTCATTGCTTCATGTATTTGCTTATCTTCATAAAATGCGTATCTGAATTAGTTTCATGATGTTGGTAACTTGGCTTGAAATGTTCAAGAATGTGGCCTTTATTTTTCTTAGAACAAGTCTAAGCCATCAACAAAAGATTATTTTGTCAGCAATGCATGCACTCCATGACTGAATGCCAAAGGATAACAGAAATACTTGAGAAATCTCGTCAGCTCCTGAAAATTTCACTAGCTTTCATGTTTTACATTCTCATTCACAATTTACCGAATCTCCAGTTTTATTGAGCTAGTAATCATTTCACGCATGTCCATAAAGAACAATTATGATCGGATTTTTTTCCACTCGTTGATAATCACATTGTAGAAGTAGTGTCATCTTCTTTTTAATGTAGTATTAGCAGGTTAACTACAAATCAGCAGTTGTCTTTGTGTTTCCAACAATATTTAATTTCATGACCTCCAAAGCAATAACTGTCATGTTCACATCTCCAGATAATCCTAGGATTACTCTGATGAGCTTAGATATCTTGCTGGAATGTTGAAATGTGGTGATGCTAATATTACTAACGCAGTGAGTTTGAAGCAAACGCCCTAATCTTAACTGTCACATTGTGCCTGGATAGTAGATGATATAAATATGAACATTAATTCTAAACGTTCGTCTTAACAAGTGTTGCTTGGACTCTTTCTCAAAGTGTTTCACATTCTGAATGCATTGTAAATTAATGCTAATATGCATGTTTTGTTAGAACTATAGGAAAAGGATTGTGCTCTTCTCAAATTCTTACACGCTATTAAATTTTGTTACTAATTGTAGAAGAAGCTAAAAAGGGTAAGTGTATGTCTGCTGTGTAGTTTCTGCACGTAAAATAAGGTAAGAATTCAAGTTGAAATTGTACAATGCAAAAAAATTACAGTGTATTCTAACTGTTATTTCTTATGTAGTTGTACATTTTTTTCTCCAGTAACAGTTCCGAATTCGTGGTAATTGCAATTCTTTGGTGACTCAGTTTTGTTCATCAAACACTATTCCACATCAGAACCAAATTCTAAATTAAATATTATTTCTTGAATTGAAGTGTTGTGCCTATTGTATGGTTAGTGATTTTTCATCATTTCACTGCGTTTTATTGAACATTCGACTGATCTACACAATAATGGAATGTTTGAAGAATGCATGTGCCATGTCATACGCTCATGTCGTGGCAACAACTGCAAATGAAAAAAAAAACTCATGTTATACCAGTTCAGAATCAGATTGAGTCAGTTAGGTTCACATGCTTTGAGATGCACATTGCCTTGAGATACTTCACCACTGCTGACTAATTTATTATCGACAATGCTACTCAGTTTTGAAGCTAATGATTACAGGCTCAATCGTGCACAAGCAACATAAACAGGGAGCTATGTATTAGTCGAGTTGCCATTGGAATTCAGAAAAAAAGATTGACTGTATGTGTCAAGTTTGTCTGGAGAAAATAAATCATTAGGGCTGCGCTTGGTCGGCGTGGTGGCTGAGTGGTTATCACTTCTCCAACACATATGCAATGGATCTGAGTTTTATTCCACGCTTAGGTGATTGTCCAACTATGGTTTCCAATTTCTGCCTATGTCTGCGTGGTTTTATGTCGGGTGATGTGGTTTGCTTCCACTGTCCAAAGGTGTGCAGCGCAAATGGATTAGCTAGAGATTTTCAGGGTTAGTGAATTGTTCATTGCGTCAGGGTTCAATGCTCTTTTAAAGGTATGTGAAGTTTCAATGGACCGTATGGCCTCTGCATGTTGTAGCGATGGTGCACAGACATATAAATATGCAAACTCTTTGATTGACCAGTGAAAATTGGCTTGCCATGATAATATTCCTGCTAGTGCATATGGGAAATATCAGGTCAAACAGTGGGTGATCAACAAAATGTATGCCGAGGTTGATTGGGTTGTGAAAAAGGTATACAGCAAGTTTTGTGTTATTAATAGAGGATTGAGTTTCGGAGCCAGGAGGGCATGTTGCAGCTGTACAAAACTCTGCTGCAGCAGCACTTGGAATATTCTGTACAGTTCTGTTCACTGCATTACATAAATGATGTGGAGGTTTTGGAAAGGGTTCAGAGACGATTTACTTGCGTGTTGCTTTGGATGAAGGGAATATCTCATGAAGAAAGACTGAGAGACTTGACGCTGTTTTCTTTAGAGAGAAGAGAGTTAGGAGGTGGCTTAATCATCAATAGTCAGGGGCGAGATGCCAGAAGACTGAAGATTGGCTAACGTGGTACCATTATTTAAGAATGGTGATGAGGACAAGCCAGGGAACTACAGACCAGTGAGCCTGATGTCAGTGGTGGGGAGGTTGTTGGAGGGAAACTTGAAGGACAGGATTTACACATACTTGTAAAGGCAAAGACTGATTAAGGATAGTGAACATGACTTTGTGCCTGGGAAATCATGTCTCACGAACTTGATTGAGTTTTTTTGAAAAGCTAACGGAGTGGTTTGATGAGGGCAGAGCAGTGAACATAACCAATATGGACTTCAGTAAGACATTCAACAAGATATGCCATGCGAAATTGGTTACCAAGATTAGATCTGATGGAATTCAGGGAGAGTTAGCTCTGTATTTGGATGCTGAACTGGCTCGAAGGTAGAAGACAGAAGGTGGTGGTGGAGGGTTGTTTGCCATACTGGAGGCCTGTGACCAGTGTGTGCCAGGGAACGATACTGGGTCCACTACTCTTCATCATTTATATAATTGATTTGGATATGAACATAGTAAGTTAGTAAGTTTGCAGATGACACCAAATTTGGAAGTTAGTGGACTTACCTCAGATTTCAATGGGATATTGATCAGATACACCAATGGGCTGAGGAGTGGCAGATGGAATTGAATCTAGATAAACAGGAGGTGCTGCATTTTGGGAAAGCAAATCTTCGCAGTACTTTTACACTTAAAGATAAGGTCCTGCAGAATGTTGCTGAACAAAGAGATCTCGGAGCGCAGGTCCCTATCTCCTTGAAAATAGAGTATCAGGTAGATAGAATAGTGATGAAGACTTCTGCTATGCTACCTTTATTGGTCACAGATCAATTAGCCATCAGATTTGGTAGATCATTATGCGGCTATACAGGTCGTTGTTTAGTCCAGTTTTGGAATATTGCATGCAATTATGGTTTCCTTTCCTATTGGAAGGATGTTGTGAAACTTGCAACCGTTCAGAAAAGATTTACAAGGATGTTGCCGGGGTTAGAGGGAGAGGCTGAATAGGCTGGGATTGTTTTCCCTGGAGCATCAAAGGCTGAGGAGTGACCTCATATAGGTTTATAAAATCATGAGGTGCATGGATAGCATGAATAGACTAGGTCTTTTCCCGAGGCTGGGGGAGTCCAGAACTAGGGGGCATAGGTTTAGGGTGAGAGCAGAAAGATAAAAAAAGGGAGCTGAGGGGCAACCTTTTCATGTAGAGTGGTGCATGTACAGAATGAGTTGTCAGAGGAACTGGTGGAGGCTGGTAAAACTGCAACATTTAAAATACATGTGGTTTGGGTATATGAATAGGAAGGATTTGGAGGGATATAGGCCAAGTGCTGGCAAATGGGATTAGATCAGGTTAGGATGTCTGTTTGGCATGGACTAGTTGGACCGACGGGTCTGTTTCCGTGCTGTGCATCTCTATGACTCTATGATTGTAATTGAGACATATAAGATAATGAGTGGGTGAGATACGGTGGAAACCTTTTCCTCGGATGGTGATGGCTAGCACAAAGAGATGTAGCTTGAAATTGAAGGGTGATAGACATAGGACAGATGTCAGAGGCAGTTTTTTTTTTACTCAGAATGTGGAACGCCCTGCCTGCACCAGTAGTAGATTCATCAACTTTAAAGACATTTATATGGTTATTGCATAAACATATGGATGAAAATGGAAGAGTATTGGATAGACAGGTTTCAGATTGGTTTAGCAGGTCGGAGCAGCATCGAGTGCCAAAGGACCTGTACTGCACTCTAATGTTCTATATCACCTTGGCATTAATCCAGATCAGTTGTGTTAAGATAGAGACGATTTGATTTTTTTCCATAAAATTGAAAATTTAAATGTAGCAAATGTGTCCAGTGCATAATATATTTTGCAGGACATTGACACGAAGTGCTAGCCCATTGCAGATGTGTTTGTTATGAAGATAAGGAAATACTATCTAAAACATGAAAGATTATCTGTTCTGGCACGTGTGGTACCACTGCAGATGAAAAAAAATGGAAAGGTACAAGATCAAAGATCAGCCCTCCAATCAAAATAGAATCTGGAAATTGTTTCTCTTTAAATTATCTCTCTTTAAATTGATGACAAACAAATGCCTATGACTTATTAGAGCAACTTCACGTTGAAATAATTAAAATGTCAACTGAACCTCTGAGGCAATGCTATGTCAGCAAAATGTTAAACAGACTGATTTTTTTCAGGAAGACATGAAATGTCATTCAATGCTCTATGGTGTCAATGATAAACGTTTCCTGACAGGTCTCAATGGTATCTTTAACTACATGGTGAAATCATACAGAACTGAGTATACGGCTTACAAAATGTTATTTTGCAGCTTACTGCACCATGACAATTTATCGTGGTTTACAGGGTAAAAGACATTGGGCTACTTTAATGTCTAGCAAAGATAATACCTAACTTGCCTTTAAGCTCTCCTTCCTTTATGTACATGTTGAATAATCCAATAAAAGTTCTTATGAATTACTGTCTAATGCATTTTTTCTTCATTTCTGGCTATATATTATGGGAATTCGAGAAAGTCTACATGCTTTAATACTGGTGTGAAGATGTATTGCTTTAATGTTGACAATAATTTAATTATAGCAATTGAATTCGCATATTTAGGCTTGGAAAATAACTAACTGCTTAGTATTTTCAATATAATCTTCAACATCTGCAAATTTGTAACCCATACCAAGACAATTCCAATCAGTGTGTTTTTAATGCTGTACAATTATCCTCTTTCATTTCTCCCTCTTTATCTTAACAAAGCAAAGTAAACTTTCTGAGTCTTTCTACATGTTCAACACATTTTTTGTTATGGCTAAGTGCATCTACCAAATTTATAACAGTTTCTGATTGGCTTCCCTAATGTCTTCAGTTCGCCAGTTTCTTTCCGAGGATTCAAATTTTAAAACAAAAACTTTGTCTAAAATGGAATCAGGCAGTAAAAAAAGTATGGTTAATTGCAGCTCTTTCACAATTGGTAACTATTCACTTATCAGCATTGTAATGATTGAATTATTAAAAAACACTAACTGTTGTGGATCTGTTATGTTCCAAGCAAGTGAAACGAGTTCTGAGCATGGGTAGCTCACATAAGTTCCAACAATAGCTTCAACTTGATGATAGAACAAAACTCTCGTTGAACATTTTAATTGCGATCGCATGGCCCCTTTCTCATCCCTATTGGCCACATGACTTTAAGTTGCATTATTCAAAAACATTAAGTTCAAATTTACACTCCTACGTTTAAATTTCTCCATAACAAGTTATATCCTACAGCAATTATTGGTTGCACCTTTTTCTAATGATTCATGTCCACCTCCTATCAAGTGTTCCTTTATCATATGCTCAAATGCATTGCAATATTTTAGATGTACTATTGCTGAGAAACGGCTGATTGCCACATATGTAATCGCAAGTTACTACTTTTCTTTTCGTGTCTTTAGGTACCATGTTATCCACATTGATCTTGACAACATTCTGCATTGCTTCATAGGAAACAACGATCACTTTGCACAAATTATGATTGCTGTTACTTAATTTGCACTTGTACACCTGATCGCTATTTTATTGCTTTTCTTTCCTTAAATCTTTCCTTCACGTGACTGAACTGAATGCTATTTCATTGGACAGTTTACTATGACAATCGTCTATGAATAGGGCGGAGTGATTTGATTTTCTGGTTGTCTTGCATCATCGCTCTATCTAAGAGCTTGAACTACAGAACGACAAAAAATGCATTATGCTGATGCTAATGAAGAAAGCAGCTGTCCATTCCAATCAGAAGTTCGCACAACAGATTTGCATCCTTGTAAGGTAAAGCAATTCAGCTGCATATCCAGTTTCGTTTTTAGAGCAGTTTCAATTCCTCACGCAAAAATATAAACTGAGCATTGGACGCCATTTTCCCACAATCATCTGGGAATAATATTTCCTCAGACTTCCTGTAATCAGTCAAGCAATTACAATCAGTTACACTAAAGGGACAGAGTGTATTGACAGGTTTAGCAATCAAACATCAAGTACACTAGACAAATGACTGACAAGGAGAAAAGGGACGGTTACTGCAGGACTGGAAGCGTTATATCTGAACACAGTATAAGGAATAAGTTAAATGAGCTTGTGGCACTGATCAAAATTGACGTGGTGGGATCACAGACGTCGTAGCAGGGGGCTCAGGATTGGGATCTGAATAATCAAGGATGTACATCCTTTTGAAAAGATAGGCAGGTGTGAAAAAGGATTGGGTTTGCTACATTAGTAAGCAATAAAATTAAATAAATTGTAAGAAATAAACTAGGGTCAGATGGTATAGAATCTGTGTGGGTAGAACTGAGGGAAGGAAAAGGTAAAACAACATTGGAGTTATGTACAGGTATCCAAATAATAGTCAGGAGTTGGGATGCAAGATACACCAGGAGATAGAGAAGGTGTGAATGGAAGTTAAAGATGCAGTGACCTTGGGGGCATTTAAAAGTGCAAGTGGACTGAGAAAAACAGATTGGTAGTGGATTTCTGGAAAAGGAATTCGTGGAATGTCTTCGAGATGGCTTTCTGCAGCATTTTGTGGCGGACTACACTAGGGAACAGGCAGCGCTGAAAATGTGTTGCTGGAAAAGCGCAGCAGGTCAGGCAGCATCCAAGGAACAGGAAATTCGACGTTTCGGGCATAAGCCCTTCATCAGGAAGGGAGGTTTTCCAGCAACACATTTTCAGCTCTGATCTCCAGCATCTGCAGACCTCACTTTCTCCTCGGGAACAGGCAGGACTGGATTTAGTGTTGTGCAATGAGGCAGACTTGACAAGGGACTTTAAGGTGAAGGAACCCTAGGACAGAGTGATCATCATGTGATTGAACTTGCTCTGCAATTTGAGAACGAGATGATAGAGTCAGTGGTAATGGCGTTACACTTGAAAAATGCAATTACAGAGGCATGTGGGGGCCCTGGATAGATTGACTGGGAGAGGAGCCTATCAGGAAAAACAATGGAACAGAAATGGCAGGTGTTACTGGGAACAATTCAGGAGGCACAGCAGAGATTCATTCCGATGAATAATAAGCATGGTAACAGGAGGATGAGGCAACCATGGCTGACTTGGTTATCAGAGACAGCTCGAAAGCAAAAGAGACAACATATTTTGTGGTAAAGAGCTGTGGGAAACCAGAGGGTTTGGACGCTTACAAAGACCAACAGAAAGCAACAAAAACACACACAAAGAGAGAGAATATTCAAATGAAGTTATGCTAGCCAGTAAAAGACAGGAAGACTGTAAGAATTTCTTTCAAAAGCGAGGCAAAAGTGGTCATTAGGCCATTGGAGAATAACGCTGGAGAAATAGTAGTGGAGAACAAGGAATTGCTTCGCATCTGTCTTCACAGTGCAAAGCATGAGAAATATTGCAAAAATTCAAGAGTTTGAGGGGGAAGAACTAAATATGATGGCCATCACGAAGAGGACATTGCTAGAAAATCTGGATGTCCTGAAGGTGGATAATCTCCTGGACAAGATGAACTATACTCCAGAGTTCTAAGGAGATATCTCAAGGTATAGTGAAGGTTTTAGAGGTGATCTTGCAGGAATGGCTATAATCATGGAGGATCCCAGAACACAGGGAAATCACTAATGGGTCACTCATTTTTAAAAAGGAAGCGAGACAAAAGACAAGAAATTACAGACCGATTAACTTAACGTTCATAATGGGTAAGAACCTGGAATCATTTGTGAAGGATGAGATTTGTGAATACTTGTACGTGCATGTATGGTAAAATTGGGCAAAGTCAGCATAGTTTCATCAATGGGAGGTTATGTGTGACAAATCTGATAGATTTATTTGTGGAAGTAACGAGCAGATTATACCAAAGAGAGTCAAAGCATGTTATCTACCTGGATTTCAAGAAGGCCTTGACAAAGTGCTGTCCAGGAGGCTACTGAGTAATGTAGGTCCATGGTGTCAGAGCAAGGGGCTAGCATAGATAGAAGCTTGGCTGTCTGGCAGAACGCAGAGTAGGGATAAAAGGTTCCTTCTCAGGGAAGCAGCTGATGACAAATGATGTTCAGCAAGACTCATTGTTTGGAACGCAATTTGCATTTTAAAAGTAACGGTGTAGGTGAAGGAACTGAGTGAATTCTAGTTACTTTTGCAGATGATGAAAAGATAAGTAGTGGACAGGTAGCATTATGGAAGCTATATGGCTTCAAAATAATTTGGACAGGTTAGGAAAGTGGACAAAGAAGTGGTAGATGGAGCACAACACAGGTAACTATGAGGTTATGCAGTTTAGTAGGGAGAGTAGAGGCAAGGACTGTTTTACAAATGGAGAGAAAATTCCGAATCCTGTAATTCAAAGAGACTTTGGATTTCTAGTTCAGGATTTTTCTCAAGGCAAACTTGCAGGTTGAGTCAGTCGTTAGGAAGGCAACTGCAATGATGATATTTGTTTTGAGAGGCCTCGAATACAAAAGCAAGGATATACTTTGGTCAGCCAACATTTGGAGTATTGTGCACAGTCTTGGGACCATATCTCAAGAAGGATGCATTGGCTCTGGAGTGTGTTCAGAGGGCGTTCAAAAAATGATCCTCCAATGAGAAGCTAACATATGAGAAACGCTTGAAAACTCTGGGTTTATACCTGATGGAGTTTTGAAGGATGAGGGGAGATGTAATTGAAACATGCAGAATATGAAATGGCCTGAACAGCGTAGATGTTGGGAAGATGTTTCTATTTTCAGCATATGGTCCGGTTTCCTCCCACAGTCTAAACGTTTGCAGGTTACATGGGTTTACCATGTTTAATTTCTCCACAGTATGCTAAAATTTGAAAATTTCTTAGATTAATCAGGTATGCCTCAAAGGGTCTGTGCAGACTCAATCGGCAAAATGGTCTCCATATGTGTTGTAGGGATTCCAAAATTCTAGGTCTAACCGTGTGTCACATGTTCAAGCTTTACAGATTAAAGTATTCCAAGAATGTCGTTGTTCGACGAGACTTTAAATTATTGGCACCTGAGGAACATTTATGCCTACCCACTTATCATTTTCATCCTCTTACTTCAACATTCAATTTCACAGCAATCATAACAAAGGACAGATTGTCACCTTTGATGTTTTGATTCATTATATTTCCATCTTTTTCCATTTTTTTTCTCAGAGAAAACATTGCAAGCTGCTTCAATCATCTTTACATTCGTGTTGTTAACGACTGCTGGCTCTTTGTTCTCCTCTCATTGAATCACATTGACTTCGTGACATCTGAACTCTTGCATGGAATATATCATCTTGAATTGATGTTTCCGATTGCAGATACGTCTGGCTTTTCCAGGAATTTAAGATCCTACTGCATGTTTGGTTTGCATTTCTTGTATTGATTGCCCAACATTTCAGGACGGTTTGAGATCACAAAGCAATGGTCACTATTCTTCGTGTTGATTGCAATTTAAGAAGCAGATACACAAAATATTTTCCTGAATGATTTGCTTAACTCTCATTGACTGTATGACTGTCACTTCTTCCAACACAGTATGCAGGGGAATGAACATCATCAAACTTCAACTGTGTGTGAAGTTCTCAACATCACACCTCCAAGAAATATGAAGCGATTTAGAGCTGTACAAAGTCTTAGTTTATGGACCCTTTAAATTTAGTTCAAGTTCAAACTTTGTTAGTTCAAGTTTCTTCTTCTTATAACTCCTATTTAATTTAATGACAATTGTAGCATGTTTTAGGGTTATCATTCTTTTATGTCATATCCTTGGACATTATTTATAGATTTCATCAATGTTTGCCATTTTCAAAGGAATTATCGAGTTAGATTTAGCTGATTGGTTATTAATTGCACAGGACTTATTCAGCAGTTCAATAATTTCAACAAGTGGCACGCATGACGTTTTCTTCCTTGTATCTCACTGTTATATCACAGAGTTTCACCTTTCTTTTTCTACAGCCCAAATATGTTTTGTTTATTTGTTCCTGCTGACGTTTGTCGTGCTACTTTATAATGACTCCTTCTTTCTCAGACTCTGAGCTTTACTTACCTGCCATAGCAAATTCTAGGCGTTCAGACATTATTGTTCTAAAGTTCTCTGGCCAGCTGCGCTTTGCTGATTTATCTCCAAGGGTCATCAAAACACATTTCCTAGATTTAATGAACAGAGTTTGGAAATGCACATAATGGAGAATTAATAAAGCATACAGGTGTTGAATAGGAAGTACTGACATTGTGTCACCTTTTTACGTTTCAGAATTAAGTGACTGCCAAGATAAAGTAAAGGATCTAGGTGGGAAATTACTTTGCACCCACAAGCAGATTTTCACGGACAAATACTATTCCAGCTCAACCCATTCCTAAGCAGATTCAACGATCATTCAGAAAATATAAAGCAATATTCAGTACTGAATTAGGAACGGTGTCTGAATGCAGAATATATGCGGTAGATCTTTAAATTTCATTCGTAAACTGAAGTGATAATAGTGGCTAAGAAAACCTGTATATATTTTTAAAATTACCACATGATCCTTGATGCTTAACTAATCGCTGTGGGCCAGCCTCACATTGAGCACTTCGATGAATCTAATTTTAATCTTCATTGTCTAAAGAGAACTATCATAATTTATGGCAAATTATTATTAGGAATCGTGTTTCTCATGCCAGTGAACGCTTGCAGTTTGCATTTTTTTTACCACTGTCTAACAGCCTCTGTTATTCACACACTAATATTTTGAACATTCCATAAATAGTCCTGAAAATGTATGCTACAGAACTTGCCACTCCCCTAGCCAAGCTCTTTCAGTACATTTACAACATTGGCATCTACTGACAATGTGGAACATTGCCCAGGTATATCTGCACACAAAATGCAGGACAAATCCAATTCAGCCAATTACCACCAAATCAGTCTACTATCCATCATCAGTAAGTGATGGAAGGGATCATCAGTAGTGCTATCAATTAGCACCTGCTCAGCAACAACTTGCTCAGTGACACCCAGATTGGGTTTTGCCAGATTCACTCAGCTCCAGATCTCATGACAGCCCTTGTTCAAAAATAGAGAAGAGAGCTGAATTCCAGAAGTGAGGTGAAAGTGACAGCCCTTGACATCGAGGCCACATTTGACTGAGTATGGCATTAAGGAGTCCTGGCAAAACTGGAATCAATGGGTATCAGGGGGCAAGCACTCCACTGGTTAGAGTTATATC
Source organism: Hemiscyllium ocellatum (assembly GCF_020745735.1). NCBI lineage: Eukaryota > Metazoa > Chordata > Chondrichthyes > Orectolobiformes > Hemiscylliidae > Hemiscyllium > Hemiscyllium ocellatum. The sequence goes on from NC_083438.1 coordinate 18,027,834, forward strand.
TGACACAAAGGAAAATGATTATGGTTTTGGAGGGTCAGTCATCTCAACTGCAGGACTGTAAGAGTTAATCAGGGTAGTGTCCTCGGCCCAGTAATCTCCAGCTGTTTCAGCAATGACCTAAGATCAGAATTGGGGCTGATTGCTGATATTGCACCGTGTTCAGCACCATTTGTCACTCCTCAGTTACTGAAACAGTCCATGATCAAGTGCAACAAGATCTGGACATTATCTAATCTTGGGCTGACAAATAGAAATAAACATTTGTGCCACACAAATGCCAGACAATGATCTTCACAAATAAGAGGTACTCTAACAAATCTCTTTGCATTCAATGTTATTACCATCACTGAATCCCCCACTATCATCATTCTTGTGGTTGTCATTCACCAGAAACTCAACTGAATTCATCACATAAACACAGTGGCTACAAGAGACAAGGGATACTCTCAAGAGTAACTGACCTCCTAACACCACAAAATCTATCCAGCTTCTACAAAGCACAAGTCAGGAGTGTGATGGAATACTCTTCACTTGCCTGGATGGGTGAAGCTCAGTCAAAACTCAAGAGGCTGGACACCATCCAGGACAAAACAACTTGGTTGATTGGCTCCACATATACAACATTCAATCCCTCCACCACTGGCGCTCAGTATTGGCAGTCTGTACTATCTGACAGATGCACTGCAGAAACTCGCCAAAGATCCCAGACAGCACCTTCCAAACCCACGAACACTTCCATCTAGAAGGGCAAGGGCAGCAAGTACTTCGTAACACCAAGCCACTCACGACACTGTCTTGGAAATATATCGCCGTTCCTTCATAGTCATTGGGTCAAAATCGTGGAATTCCATTCTTACCAGCATTGTGGATCAACCCACAGCAAGTGGACTGCAGAAATTCAAGGAGGAAGCTCTCCACCATCTTCTCAAGGGCAAATAAGGACGGGTTATCAATGTTGGCCAGGGAGAGACGCTTAAGTCCCACAAAAGAATTTTTAAAATCATCCTTATAGGCACTATAATAACCACATTGAATTACATGGAGACTTCATCCTTTTAATAATACCCGTTACAATTTTATTTTAAAAAGATGCTTTGTTTTTTCTATGTTCATAGAGTCAAAGCTAAAAGAAAAACAGACAGGTTGTTACTTCACATTTAACTTTGTTTGAATGAGTGACTTGCTTTATGTGATTATTGATACATCCTGCATTTGCAGTTCAATTTATGTTAGTCTATGTTAATGGTTTCGTTGAAGCAACAAAAAAGAGGTGACAAGCGATATGCATACGAGATGTGTCCGAATTGTTTAATATAAGTTATATGTAAATTTCCAGATATAGCGTTGTTGGCATTTTTGAAGATTGACATCTTGCATTCCAATTTACACGGCAATACATGAGAGGTTATAACAATGAAACCTTTTGTCTAATGCAATTTATGAATAGCTGGGAAAGTGATGGCGTTTTCCCATCAATATAAAACAGTCTTACTTGTCCTGATGCGTCCACCAGTGAAAAATGGCAAGAAATATACTCATCACAGTGCGGATCACAGTCTGTATTACCTGACTCTTGCTACCATATTGGAAGAGTAAAATTGTTTAAAAGTCCCACAACAAATTTGATCAGAACTAAGAAAAATTGTGTGCACAAGGTAAGTGAAGTAATAATGAGCAGCCAGATGATGATGAAAGGGTGACAGTTGGTGATGTAAGTAGAGTGACAACTCAATGGTAGGTAACTGCATGAGTGCACAGAATAGACCGGATTAAAACATGTGCAAAGATCCAACCTGATACATGGATATTAGTCATTTTTTTCCAATCAGTCTTTCCCACCACCCTCACACACCCTGCCACCCACCACCTGTCAGCCAATAAACAGTGTGGGTTTTGGGGCTTGTGTTAAGCATTGATTTGATACTAATGTATCAGCATGTATTAGTTAATTGCTGAAAGAAATTATGCAACCCTAACAATTGGGAATTATTCACTGATATGAGAGAACATCAGGGTGTCCACATGGAATGATTTAACCTCTCTACATTGGTAGGGGTCGTATCCTTCTCCCTAATCAACGTGTAAAAATACTAGTCCCTTGATCTTCCTCCTCTGCTTCTTCTGATCTCTCTTCCATCTGCCTATTTAGGACTGTTCAATGTGTACTCTTCTCTGCAGTCTGCCCTATTCGAAGCACAGATTACTAAGCCTGTTTAATAAGAATTTAATGGGAAGAATTCCTTCCTGCCCACGGTCACTGATTGTTTCATCACATTGCTAAACCAGGTCATTTTCCCTGTGCCAAAGAAAAAAAATGCCTGAACTATTTTGGTCAGTGACCTTGTGACAGTCACTCATGAGTCTGAACGACAGTGGGGACCTCTTCTCCCTTCAAATAAGAGAGAGATTTTGTTTTCTTTAAGACAAAACCTTGTAACTTTTGAAACCAATCTACTGATATTCAGTTGCATTCAATGCCTGCAAAACTGTTGTCACCAACTCAAAGCATATCACAAACTCCATATTTCTTGGATTTCTTCATTTTGTTCTAATGCAATAGAATTGTACAAACCCAATTTCCCCTACAATGTTCGTTAAATAAAATCTGAAGCTACACTGTAAATATCGAAAATCTCAGTTTTTATGTATCAAATCTTCAACAACTGAATACAGTAAATGACTTTTAGTTCCCTGAAATAACTTTTTCATAAATTAATAAAAAGAAAAGGTCCCAAAAGCAGGTGATGCGAAATTTCAAATTCCACTGGGAACCAACTGCATATTGCAATCTACATGGCCCATACAAAAAAAAAACGTAATCGAAGTTTCATGAAATACGAACTGAGAATTCGAACATCTAGCCACATGAATTTATCATCAAATCCACGAACTTCAGCTCACGCAATTGTCTCTAAGACATAGTTATGGAAATATGTCAAAATGTGCAAGGAACCGGCGTGTGAAAAAATCAATACAATTGCATCGCGTTTAGATGTTCCAGAAAATGTCATGTGGCGTTAATGATCGATACTCATTTAGAAACACTGTATGAGGCTAACTCTACCTTAATTCGTGTAACGTTCTTCCTCAAGGCAACATTGCCAGACCTGCACGGGGAAAATCGGCCCAGGTGGCATATGATGTACCGTGGCACAGTGGTTAGCACTGTTGCCTCACAGCACCTGAGATCCGGGTTCAATTTCGGACTCAGGTGGCTGACTGTGTGGAGTTTGCACGTTCTCCCTGTGTCTACGTGGGTTTCCTCCCACAGTCCAAAGATGTGTGGGTCAGGTGAATTGGCCATGCTAAATTGCCCGTAGTGTTAGGTAAGGGGTAAATGTAGGGGTATGGGTGGGTTGCGGGTCGGTGTGGACTTGTTGGGCCGAAGGGCCTGTTTCCACAATGTAAGTAATCTAATCTATTCCTAATCGTTTGGACAAGTTTCATCCTGTCTTTGGAAATTAGAGATTTCAATCTGATAAATGTATTTAAAAATGCAACTTTGTTGATATTGTAGAGTAAGATGAATATGAGTTAATGCAGATTACGAGGAAATGTGTACAATAGAGAATGCAGGATATGAATTGTTGCAAGAGCATGGAGAATGTCCAACTTAATCCAAAGCATTTGCTCTGAACGTCACTCATAACGAAAACCAAAGGAAAAAATATCAGGGATCGAGTTGGATTTAAGCTATAACCACAGAATTAATAGAGCAAGATGGAAGAAAAAGGATAGTATTGATCAGATAACATTTCGGATGTCTTATCTGTCCCTTTTGACACTTCTGATGTTTTAACTATTGGGGAGATGACAGTTCATTTCGTTAAAACATAAATATTTAACACGGCTTCACAATATTGCAGAACTGGAGAAATGCCAAGAATCTTTGAAAGAAGCAGGTGAGTCTTTCCATTACTATCTATTCAGATTGAAATACTGGAGCGACTGGGCTTGTATAACCTTGAGTTTAGAAGACTGAGAGGGGATCTGATTGAGATATATAAGATTATTAAAGGGTTGGACACTCTGGAGGCAGGAAACATGTTTCCACTGATGGATGAGTGCCGAACCAGAGGACACAGCTTAAAAATAGGGTAGATCATTTAGGACAGAGATGGGGAGAAACTCCTTCACCCAGAGAGTGGTGGCTGTGTGGAATGCTCTGTCCCAGAAAGCAGTGGAGGCCCAGTCTCTGGATTCATTTAAGAAAGAGTTGGATAGAGCTCTCAAGGATAGTGGAATAAAGGGTTATGGAGATAAGGCAGGAGCAGGATACTGATTAAGGATCATCAGCCATGATCATATTGAATGGTGGTGCAGGTTCGAAGGGCAGAATGACCTACACCTGCACCTATTGTCTACTGTCTATTGTTGTTGCAACAACTGAAAAGTCAAGTATTTAATATCAAGTCTGAACAATACAATAAGTACCAGACTTCCATTTTTAAAAAAAATAATAGAAATTATACAAAACAAGGTTATAATCCAACAGATTTATTTTAGAGGCGCTAGTTTTCAAATCGCTGCTTCTTCATCAAGTTGTTGTGGAGCAGAATCATAAGACACAGTAGTTGTAGCAACAAGATTGCATGGTAATGGAATGTAATGCTAAACAAATTTAGATTATGTCTTTTATCTTTTAGAATGATGATTTCAATTTTGGTTCTTTCATGTGTAAATCCCAGAACTTTCTTAAAGTTAAATTCTCAAGATATTTTTAACACCAGGAGTCATCACAGCTTAGATAATCCATTGAAGGTGCGAAGTAAAGGTCCATCTGTGTCCTGATGCACAGAACCTTACATGGATTTATGCAGTTTTAAAGCAAAATAAAATGCAATTCTGCAAGTACCAATTCACCCCATAACCTTATGTGTTTGTGCATGTAGGGTAGACCGAGAATGTGTGTGCACATGAGGATGTGAGCGTCTGGGAGGGTATGTTTCCAGGTGTACGTGTGTGAGTGTAATCGGGTAGAAGTCTGTGAGAGGGTGTGAGTGTGGGTAGTGCATGCATGAGCCTATGAGAGACACCTTGTGTATGAGAGAGAGTCTGCGTGAATGTGTGGGTCTGTAGGAGTGTGTGTGTATGTGTATGCATGTGTGTGTGTGTGTGTGTGTGTGTGTGTGACAGCGAGTACATAATGAAGTGGGGTCACCTGTAGTGTGACATGAATCCAAGGTCCCAGTTATGGTCATTCCCATGGGTACCAGACTTGATTAGCACTGTTGCCTGCCCGGAAGCTGACCTTGGAGAATGGCCCCAAAGGACCAAAGTCAAATGTCCCGGACTGGGAGGGAACATTCCTGGCTTGTGATTGATTTGTGGTGTTCATTCTTCCAGTACCAGAGCCTCTGCCTAGTCTCACCAATTTACCATGCTTCTGGTCATCCTTGTCTGCAGTGTAGGCGATAGGAAATGTTGGTGACACGGTGGCTCAGTGGTTCGTGCTGCTGCCTCACTATGCCATGGCCCCAGGTTCGATTCCAGCCTCGGGCGACTGTCTACGTGGAGTTTGTGAATTTCCTCCCTATGTGTGTGGGTTTCATTTGGGTGTTCTGATTTCCTCCCACAGTTAGTTTTGGCCATCATTGTCTAGAAAAGCTTTGACAAAGGGCCAGTTAGACTTGAAACGTCAGCTCTTTTCTCTCCTTACAGAAGCTGCCAGACCTGTTGAGATTTTCCAGCATTTTCGCTTTTGGTTCTAGAAAAGGATGCTTGCCTGAAATTTAAATCCTATGACCATAAAGATGACTGTCAAACCAGTTATGTGTTAGTGACAGTTTGCCAACTAAAGTGGCTAAGTCAGGCATGCAGTGGATTTGTCTGGATGATTACACCTCCGGCGGCACGGTGGCACGGTGGCTAGCATTGCTGCCTCACAGCGCCTGATACCCAGGTTCAATTCCCGACTCAGGGATAGACTGTGTGGAGTTTGCACGTTCTCCCCGTGTCTGCGTGGGTTTCCTCGGGCTGCTCCGATTTCCTCCCACAGTCACAAAGATGTGTGTGTCAGGTGAATTGGTCATGCTAAATTGCCCGTAGTATTAGGTAAGGGGTAAATGTCGGGGTATGGGTGGGTTGCACTTCGGCGGGTCAGTGTGGACTTGTTGGGCCGAAAGGCCTGTTTCCACACTGTAAGTAATCTAATCTAAAGCACTCAAAAAGCATGGCATAATCCATGGAAAACCAACCTGTTTGTTACCATTACATAAACATTCCTGCCATTGGATCTGCATAATTAAAGCAGCAGCCTCTGGACTTCAACTGCAATGCTGACTTGGAGCTATATTGCCATACCTTCCAAAATACTGTGCAAGGAACCCGCTTCCTACCAGCATGCATCGGTGAAATGGGCGGCAATTGTTCTGAAATGCACTTAATTGCTGCTTTTTCAAGGAAAATTGGGAACTGATATAAAACGTTGGCCCAGGTAGCGAATCTCAGAATTCAGTATGATTTTTGTTAGTTTTATAAAATGAATTTTGAGTCACTGTTCCCTCTTCTTGTACCATGAAACTGTTGCACCAATTTCCACAGACCGTCTCTATGTTGCCAAAGAGCATCTTATAGCAGCAATCCGTCACTGGTTTTAAAAACATCAACATTGTATCTAGTGATCCCATTTGCGGTCAAATTACAACACATTGTGGATTTCTGGCATACAAAGAGATCGGGGGATAGTGAGGAATGCAGATGATGAAAAGTCAGAGTCGATAAAGGGTGCAGTTGGAAAAAGTACAGCAGGTCAAGCGACATTGGGGGAGCAGAGAAGTCCGCATTTCAAGTCTGTATCTTTCACCAGGGCTCAATCAACAAGAGATCTATCATCTCATCTCATGTATCCAAACTTGTTGCATTGGCTGTTCAAATGTTCTCTCTTTTAAGGTCATATTGTTGAAACTTGCATTCTGAAATCTTTCAAATATTGCTGCTGAATTTCTAAAATCCAGCCTTCACTTGGCTGTTCTGCAAATGATCATAATTCACAGTACAATCAACATTTCTTTTGGCCCATGTGCTAGTTTCGGCAATCACGGACTATTATACATTTTGTGTCCCATTCTTTTCCACAGCAGAATGACTTTAGTATGTGCACACACAAACAAGCACATACGTGAATTTTTTTGGAAAAAAAATGTCGGCACGTTAGGCAGGATCTGTGGGAAGAAGCACGGTTGATGTTGTTACGATACTGCGGTGAATCCATCTGTTCATGAAACCAAGCACTCCGAAAACCTCACATCGGCTCGTAATCTGGTAAACTGTGAGTGACAGAGAACTCCCAAAATCCTGTGTTGAAAGAAAATAATGTGAACGTATTCTTAAATTCTAACTTGAACATTAAGCAACAACTCTAAGCCCCCTTTCTCTTAACTACTTATTATCTGCCTTCAACTCTATAAGTACTTTACTGCTCCAGGAAAACTCTTATTAAAATTACATGAAATTAATTTCAAAACCATACAGTAACTGTCATTGTCGGTGTCTTCCTTCTTCCAGCTAAAGAAGTCGTTGGGTCGTCTTCTGTCTTTTTACTGTGAAGATGTCTCAATTGAAAACGTATCTTTGATAGAGAGTGTTTCAATGGCAGTTACTTTCTTCATGACAGTTACGCTGCCTAACATTCAAACTGTCAGCTTTTTTATCCCCCAACATAGGATCCCCCCTAACATTGCTTCGAGATTGGCCGAACAATGAATTTAATTTCGACTGGGTTTTAGTATCCTAAGGCATAATTGAAACTTATTAGTTTAATTCGAATTATTGTCGAAACAGTGACAAACTCAGGTATGTATTTCACACCTAAATGTTACGTATTTGCAATTTTTCAGTACACTCTGAGACTACTAGTTATTCATACGCCCGGTGCTTGTAAACCTTTAGTTCAGAACTCTCTCTTAATGGTACAGTCCACCCTTCCACTTCATGACACCTCCCCCTCAATAAAAAAAACTATCTCAACGAAAAGATGGATTCTTTTCTTCTAATTCTTAATCACATTACAGTAAATTACATTGGTCATTAATATACGTTCATGTTAATTTCGCCGCACACACATTTATATATTGAATATATTATATAAGATATATACATATATAGCATTTGCATCTATTCAATCTAATCTATACGTTATCCTTTAAATCCGAAATAACACATCTGCTATCACATTCTTACAAACAACAACATGTACAATTTGAACATTAAAAGTCTATAACATAAGACTCCAATGAAATAGTCTCATATACTGGTCTAAGGTCATTTTAAGAATGTAAGAGGTTTGTGATCCTTGCACATCAAATAAACATTAAAATGTTGCAAAGCCAATAACAAACTGAATAATTCATTTTCGACAGTAGAGTATTTTCTCGAGTGGGTGTTGAGTTTCTTTGAAATGAAGAAAAAAATGCTGTTCAATTCCATCATCATCTTTCTGTAGCAGTACAGGTCAAACTTCTATATCGCTAGTATCAATTGCATCTTTGAAGAGTTTCAAAAAGTTTGGTGTAGGTAAAACTCGTGCGATAGTTGACACTGCTTTAAAATTCTCAAATGCCTCCTGGATTGCTCTATCGACTGACACTTTGTGTTCTTTTTTCAGTATATCTGTTAGCCATGCCACCAAGCTACTGAATTTTGCAACAAACTTCTGCTAGAATCCCTTTTCTATCAAAAATGGAAACATCACTTTCTTAAACGATGGCCTTGGAAACTCTTTGATGACCTTCGCCTTGATTTTCCTTGGTGTTAATCTTTCATGAAGGACGTTATTTCACAATTGCTTATCCAACACCTTCGTGCATTCTGTTTCCTTTAAGTTTATTGTGTTTCATTTCTCATAATTGTTCCGAGAGTTCTACCAACTCTCATGAGATCTTTTCACAACTCGCTGAAGATCACTACATCACTAAACCGTACAATTTTGTTTACCAAAAGACCGGCCTGTTCATGAGTCTTTGGCATGTGGCTAGTTCATTCTTCATTCCAAAGGGATGATTTTGAATTAATATGGACCATTTGTGGTTACTAATGCAAAAACTCATTTCGCCTTCGCTGACAAAGGTACCTGCCTATAACCATGCATTAAGTCCAACATTGCGATGCAAGTGGCTTGTCCAAATTCCATCATACAGTCCTCCAATCTTGTTGTTGATCATGGGTCCAATTTTGATGCAGCATTGACCTTCCAATAGTTCACACAAAATCGGTGAGTCCGGTCAGGTTTAGGAACTAACATGGGCGGTGAACTCCACTCACTCTGACTCGGTTCAGTGATACCTTCTTTCAACATTGCTTCCTTCTGGACCTGTGTGGTTTTGAAAGGATTAAGTCTGTAGTGGTATTTTTTTTTCAAAGAAAAGCACTCCCTACTTCCACCTCATGCACAATCATATTATTTCTCATCACCTTATTCCTGCATATGTTTTCATAATACTGCAACAAGCCTTTCAACTGGATTATTTGCTCTTGAGACAATTAGTTCACGAACCTGTCCGAATACTCAAGGACTTCCTCCTTGCTAACGTATTTTGGATTTGATTTCTAACTCTGCGGAGCAGTAACTAGATGATTTACATGACTCAACTTTTTCTCAATTTAAAGACACTACTAAACCTGGCTTTGAAGGAATCTCCAACCACTAGTAACGGAACTGATTCACCACCCCACAGGAAAACGTCTGAATTTCAGAGTTTTTTTCCATCTTACACCTGCTTCGCTCTATGCTGTGCCCTTTCCAGCTGCTGTTCAGCTAACTCACCTATCGATTAAATCTCTCCTTCACCTCAGATACATAATCTATCAGTAGATCTTCGAAATTTGTTCTTCAATTCCTCTTCATTAATTTAAAGGCCCTCTCACTTCATATCCGAATATTAACTCAAAGGGAGTAAACCAAATGGATTCGTTTGGGGCATCTCAAATGGCGAACATTATGAATGGCATATTTTAATCCTAATCATTCGGGTCATCCTGATGGTCCACTCTTAACATGGTCTTCAGGTTCTTATACCACCTTTCTAAAGGTCCGTGCGATTCAGGATGATATGCACTTGATTTAAAATGCTGTGTGCCTAAGCTATCCATGACTTATTTAAGTAGCCCACCAGTAAAATTAGACCCTTGGTCTCACTGAATATCACTGTGTAGCTGATACCACATAAAGAAAGCTACTAAAGCCACTATTATCCTTTTTGTTGGTGGTGGGAGTGCCTCTGAAAATCTGGTGGACTCGCCTACGATGTTGAGCAAATGCTAGTTTCCACATTTAGTTTTACATAGGGAACCTAAACAATCAATCATAAATCGCGTGAAAGGCTCTTCTAATGCAGAAATTGGCAACAAAGACGCTGGGTTTATTACTACCTTTGGTGTACCTAGCATTTGGCATACATGACTTCTACAGCAAAAGTTAACCACACCTTGGTGCAGTCCAGTCAAATAGAAATAATTTTGAAGCTTTGCCTGACTCTTCATTACACCGAGTGACCGGCTACCGGAAATTTGCGTGCTACCCATAGCACTCTCTGATTGTTTGCGACAAGCAACACAATCTGATGTGCTTCTGCCCATTTCTCCTCTGCACTTGCCTGCCACGGTCTGTATTTTCGTCTTAGGGTTCTATCTTTTAGATAATAACTCTCAGGAATACATTCTGATTCCTTTTCTGAGTTTGCATCAATCTACATATATCATTATTGTCTCGTCTTTCTGTTGCGATCCATTCCCCTTTCAGGATTAAACACTTCTGCCTGACCTTTTCCTGCTCAGGTTTTTCGTGAATTATGAAACAGGGTGCCCGTTAACTGAAGCTCAATTCCTTTGTCCTTCTCTTTAGTTTTTGCTTCATGCTGTGACATACGGTGGTGGAATCTTATTACTGTACTGTCTGGAAAAATTCCAGGGTATTTCTCTTTTAACTCTTCAGTTCCCTGGTCTTCCTATGGGCTTCTCCACAGGAAGGGGCGTCACTCCCACCTTGGATCCTGCTAAAACGTTCCCAAGAACAAACTGCATTCCTGGAAATGTCACTCTGTCAATTACTCCCATATTTACTTATCCAGTCTTGAGTTGGCACTCCAACTGGATCTTACCAGGAGAACGGTAAATTTCTGACCATCTGTCTCACAAATTACCCCTCACCAATAACAGCTCAGAAAGAGTACAAATTTGTTCAACTCTTGCTATTAGAAACTAATTATATCCCGTATTTCTCAAAATGATAATCTATATCCCATCTTCTCCCGTTCTTTCTTAGTAAAGTGTACCTATTGCGGTGAAGTCATGATAGAGATCAGGTACTAACTCCATACCCAGGCCCTGCCGAGGCCGTGCACTCTTTGGCAGCTCATCGACCTTTCTTGGGGCTTCCTTTACTACTTTCACTTATGGCACTGGCTTAGCCTATTTACCTGATCGTATTCCATATTGTGTTTCTTTAACAATAGGCACTGTGACTTTACGTGTCCCACATTAAAACAGTGGAAACAACCATGAGGACTTTCACTTACTTTTCACCCTTTTAGGCTTCTTCTTGAACCCGTGGTAAACTACTGCCAGTGTGCTTTACTCTTTTGTTTTAGTCCCAACTTCTATCCCTCACAGGATAAAATTCTTGCCAGAAGGTAATATTTGCCTTATGAACCATTTCATATCCATCTGACGCCTCTGCTACTTTTCTCACTTCTTGAAGTTTTTGTTCATCCACACGAGTTCTTATCACCTCTGTAAGAGAGATTTTAAACCCATCCAGCAGAATCATCTTTCTTAGAGCCTCACAGATCATACCTATTTTTAGTGCCTGCACGCATTTCTCAAATGAATGTGTTTACTTCTTTTGAACTCAATATACGTCTGACCTCGTTCCTTCTTTATGTTTCTGAACAGGTGTCTATACAATTCTAGTACCAGCTCATATGCACTCAAAATACCTTGTGTGACATCTGCTTAACCGTTTCACCCATCATATAAACGCGCTGAAAATATCTCCCAATTTCTGTCTACCATTTAGTCTGATCTAGCATTATGCACAAGTTCTCTAAACACCTTATGTACCTAGCCAATTTTACAAATACAATAAAAAAGACTTCAACATCTTTCTCATCAAATTGTGTCAATATTTTAACATATTTGTATACATCACTGCCTTCTATCTTCATCTCCATCGTGTTAACTTAAATTTCCTGACTAATGCACAACTTCCGAATTTCAAATGCTTCCTCCCTTTCTCTTTCTCCATCCCCTCTCTTTCTCTTTGCTCGGCTAAGAACCTTCTCTCTTTCTTTTTCCTCTCTTGCTCTTACTCTTCTTCTCTGTCTTTCTCTCTCTCTCTCTCTTTCATTCTCTCTCTTTCTTGCTCTCCTTTTTTGTCTCTCCCCTTTTCTTTCTGTCTTTCTTCTCTTGTGGCGCTATTTTCCCTTTATATTCTTACTCCATTTACCTCAAGTATAATTTACGTTTTTAGTAAAGTTGTAGAACACTAATCTGCAAGTGCTTAAATCTGCTGGGATATATCGTATCCCAAATCTGTACAAATCTGCCCAAATCTCTAACTGGATCTGTCTGTATCTGTCCAAACAACGGACATGAACCCCCATGCTGCTACGCCATGGCAGTGAACCCCACTGTTAAGTATTCCGAAAAATATACCATTCCAATAGGACTGTTATTGGAATTACATTAAATTAATTTCAAAACCATGCAGTGGCAGTCTTCGTCAGTGCCTTTCTTCTTCCAGCTGTAGATTTTCCTTGGTCGTCTTCTTTCTTTGTACTATGAAGATGTTGCATATTGAAACGTACCTTTGATAAAAGAGTATTTCTTTGGCGGTTACTTTCTCGAAAACAGTTACTGTGTCTGACTTTCAAAATCAAAGATTGTGGTGCTGGAAAAGCAAAGCCAGTCAGGCAACATCCAAGGAGCATAACAGTCAACATTTTGAACATAAGCGTTTTATCGGGAATGAGTGGGTGCCACAAGAGAGCTGAGAGAAAAACTGGAGGTGGTGTTGGGCTGGGGGGAATGCACCTGGGAAAGCAATAGGCAGATGAAAGTGGGGTTGAAGCTGATAGGTCTGAGAGGAGGGTGGAGTGGATAAGTGGGAAGAAAGATGGCTGAGTAGGACATTTCAAGAGAGCGGTTCTAAGTGGGAAGGTTAGGTCTGGGATTAGGTGGGGTAGGGGAAATGAGGACACTGCTGAAATCCTATTGCTCCTATATGTTTGTAGGGTCCCAACACTGAAAAGGAGGTATACTTCCACCAGACACCTTGTGACTCGAGTTTGGTATTGGTGGAGACACTGGACTTGCATGCCCTTGGTGGAGTTGGAGGGCGAGTCAAAGGCAGTTGGCTTGCTTAATGCGTGTGTTGTAGAGATGTTCAAGACAGCTCAGACCTGGAGGAAGAATGCCTCATCTTCCACCTTGACACCCGAGACTTGGAGGAAGAATGCTTCATCTTCTGCCTTGAGACCCGCCAATCACACGGGATCAATGCGGATTTCAACAGTCCCCTCATTTCCTCTCTCCCCCTTATCCCAGATCCAACCTTCCAACTCAGCACAGCCGTTTTGAACTGTCCATCTTTCTTCCAACCTATCCACTCCACCTCCGATGTATCACCTTTACCCCTACCTTCATCCACCTATCACATTTTCAGCTACCTTTGTCCCATCCCGAACCTGCTCCCATTTATCTCTCAGCCACCTTGGACCCCCCCCCCATTCCCAATGAAGAGCTAATGCTCGAAACATCGACTCCCCAGCACCTCGGATGCTGCCTGACAGGTGTGCTTTTCCAGTGTGAATCTGATCTCCAGCACCTGCGGTCCTCACTTTTGCCTGACTTTCAAAATGCCTGCCTTTTTAATACACCCACCATGTGATGGTCTAGTTGTGTCAAGATTGGCAAAACAATAAATCCATTTCTAATTTTTATTATCCTGAGGTGTAATTTGAGCTGATTGATTAAATTGTTGTCAAAACAACCAACCAACTAAGATATGCGTTTCACAGATACATGTTACAATATTTTAATTTTCCTATACACCATGAGACTGCTAGTTAGTTATGGGACAGGTGCTTGTAAACTCTCATTTCAGAACAGCATTTACTCTCGCTCTCTTCAGGGTACAGTATACGCCTTCACATTCATAACAATGCTGCGAGTGCAGTTACTCATCTTTAGAACTTCTTCAGACCTATCTTCAGGTTAACTAGATCAGTAACATTAACTCTATATTCTCACACCAGAAACAGCCAGACTTGCCTTCTTTTGTTTTCCTAAAATGTATGCTTTGCCACAGAAGACTCCTGCATCACTTGCCTACCTTCGTACAATTCCTGGAGTTAATACATCTACCTCACTCTATGTGACGCTTTCCCCCCTCCTCATAGCTGCCATCGATCACACCCCTAGCTCTTCTAAATTCCTTACTGCCCCAACGGTCGTTCCAAATGATCAACGTGATCACAGTCAAACGAATTTACTGCAGACATAATCATCAGAAACATGGAAACTCTCCTTTAACTCCCGCATCCAACAGGAAGAGCATATCACTCCATAAATGGCCGTCTTTGCTCCTTCAGAATCTACATTGTTTAGGCCACTTTTGGATATGCGTGGAATTCTGGCTTACTTTGTTTTTATATCAGAAAGAGCTTGTGAAGCTTGATAGAGTTTAGAAAAGATTTACAAGGATGTTGCCAGAGTTGGAGCATTTTGGCTTGAGGTGGAGGCTGAATAGGTTGGGACTGTTTTCCCCAGAGTATCGGAGATTGAGGGGTGATCTTATGGAGTTTTATAAAATGATGAAAGACATGGATAGTATAAACAGTGAAGGACTTTTACCTGGGAGACCAGAACGAGAAGGCATAGGTTCAGGATGACAGGAAAAAGATATAAAAGGGACCTAATGGGTAACATTTTCATGCTAAGTGTGGTGTGTGTATGGAACGACCTTCCAGAAGAAGTAGTAGAGTCTTGTACAAAAACAAAATTTAAAAGGCATCTGGGTGGACATATGAATAGCAAGCATTTGGATGGATATGAACCAAGTGTTGGAAAATGGGACTTGATTGGCTTGGATATCTGGTCGGCGTGGATAGGTTGGACTGCAGGGGTTGTTTCTGTGCTGCATATCTCTATGACCTGATGTCTTTATGCTTTGGTTTTGATTTTGAGCATACACTGTGCTTTCAGTTATTTTGTGTCATATTAAAACCCATGATTCAGCCATCAGTTTCCATGCATAACCTAATTCTATCGTTAGCAGATTAATTGGAATTTGTTTTGTTTCTCTGAGTGAATTTGCTTCATTTTCAATGCATTCTAGAAAGCAACAATTTCCACTTTTGTCGAAACATCAGAATACCGATGAGGATATCTATGCTCACTTGTCACAGTGCACCTGAACATGTTTAACCAGTGCCTTATTAAAGTGAAAGTACTGTGCTAAATTGCTGTGCTAAATGAACAACATTGAATGGGAACCGAATACGTTTCAAGAACAAAATACAAGCTGTAATGAACCGACTAAGACCAAATATCGCATTGTATTCAAAGCTATGTGTAATACACTGAACAATGAATGCATCACAAAATTGCAAGATATACAAATTGAAGAGAAAACTTTTCAGTCCATATGTCATAATCTTTACAGGTTTCAGCATTTTTTGTGTTAATCCTTTGCAATTATGTCTTTTGGTGTTTTACGTCCTTTAGCATGACTTTTTGCAAGATCTACCAATATAACATCAAATCTTTTAAATTACTTTCCAATTGATTGCCGAACTCTTACACTTTAACAGAAGAGAAGCTGAAGGACACCGTGAAAGGTAGTTTATTTCCAAATTAATTGCTTCAAAAAGCTCAATATTCAGGATTTCCATTTTGTAACTCTTCTCGCGGCAAGAATTTTAGATGCTGTTAGCACGGGCTAAATTTCACTTTAGTTTCAAATCGTGGAACTAAAGAGAATATTATGACTTGGAGGAATGATTAAACTAGTTTCCACGTGTACAGTATTGCTACAAATATGTTCCATAATCAGCGGCACGCTTTGAGTATAGGCAAATGGTCATAGTAATGTGCTGGCAACCCAAATATGTTGAATAGTAATCCGCAGGGCATAATGCGCATCTGACCAAACCAATGTCAGAAGCTTAGCCAATCTAAGGAAAATTCTCAGTTGTTAAAAAATGGCCAGATTGTGTAAACGAAAATAAACTGGCTTCAGACATTTTCACCAATGAGTGTGTGCAAATTCAAGCTGACGTATTAATTCTGTTTTTGTACTTCTGAAAATAATGTTTCATGGCTGTCAAATTCTTATTCACTTATAATTATAGCTTTCTCATACGTGCCAGCGGTAACTAGGATATTCATATGCACTGAATGAAAAAGAAATACAATTTTATTTTTACTTTATAAATTAATAGAATGTTGACCTTGCCAGCCAAAGATTTTACTTGATGGTGAAAAGTATAAATTGTGCAGAAATGCAGCAGATCTGGCAGCATCTGTGGTGAGAACATAAGTTTCTCTCGGTACACGAAATATTTAGCCTGTTTTGTTTTCCCAGGTAGTGTCAAATCTGCAGCGTTACTACACAAATTATAGTTTCACTATTAAATAAAATCTCATCTGTGGTTAGAACATAAGTCTCCCGCTACGTGAACTGTTTAGCCTGTTTTTTTTTCAGATATCAGATCTGCTGCGTTTTTCCTGAAAATTTTGTTCATGTCTCAGATTTTTACAATCCATAGTTAATTTGTTTTAGGTGAATCGATCTAAAATCACATGACGACCAAACCTACGAAAGACAGAAATGGGATTTCACAACAGTTAGTCATTTTGAAATATCATTTATTACTTAGTATTTCAGGTGACGCATTGCACTGTCATTCCACAACTTGCCGTGTATGGCTTTGAATCTATGCCTCTACTGAATTGCCCTGACTCTCTTAGTTAAAACTAAAATGAAGTTAACTCAACGTCAACGTCTATTATTTGATTATTTGAGGTAAGTAACCTCTCGTTAGCACAAGCATGGTGAAAGAACCATACTCAATAAGACGAATTCTAATTCGGCCATGTTGTCACTAAATTTGTTCTAATCGTTTAACCACTGATCATTAACAGCCTCATTGTCATATTCAGTAACTACGTATTTGTCACATTAGTATGAGTATTTCCTCAAGAGGAAAGCTTCAAGTTTAGAAATGCGTGGCCCTTAAATGTCTCTTAATTAGAAGATATACATCTACTTGCCTCTAAGTACTCAGGTCTAGAAATGCTCAGAACGTTTAAAAATATCACCTAGCAGGCATTTCTAGCAAACTCCCGCTTACCAGTGGTGTTAAGTTGAATCACTCCCACCAGATCCACTTGCATTTACAGTACGGCAATATTGCAGGTGCATTGAAGTCACTCATCAAATCTCAATTCGACTGTTTCTCAACTCTTTTGTCTGGAAGAACGATGCATATACCACTTTCTGATTGTCACATTAAGTCTTGTCCCATCTGTAGTGGTAGACATACCTTCTTCCCTGGCAGCATCTGTGAAGAAACATCAGAGTTATCTTTTCATGTCCGGTGATCTTTGTGCCAGATCAGAAACGGTAACTGTGATTCCTCTTTACAGATGCTGCCAGACCTGCTGAGCTATCCCAGCAACTTCTGCTTTGTTTCTGATTTGCAACAACTGCAGTTCTTTTGGTATTTATCTACTCACTGTTGTTGCGTCAAAATCATGGAATTGTTCTCTTTACAATCTATGAGTCAAGTCAAATTATCTGAACTCCAGTTTTTTTTTGTTTGTCGGCCTAAAACTATCACCTGATAGTTTGCAGGCAGTTTGCAGGCAATGAAGCGAAAACAGCAGCTTGTTCTTTCCCTTTTCAGTTTGTTAATGCTAAAAACAAATCATGAAGGACATTCCATTTGAGGGAAACGAAGTATGGCAAATCACACCTATGACAAAAATATTGATAAAGCTGATATTGTTTTGTGACAAAATATACGACTACAGAAAGCCAATGTATTGCAATTTAAATGCAAAAAAATTCCAGTTATTTACTGTGTTACAATCTCAAGCATCAAATCATGGGAAAAGGGTAGGCATTTTGTTTTTAGAAAAAATATTAATTCAACATCTATAACACATGTTTAAGACTAACAATTAAACTCGATCATTCAATCATGTTTAATTCTTGAATTTGTGAACCTTATATTTTGCCTTGACATCCATCCAGAATTTCAGGAGTACAAGGAAACTTGCAGTAAGTAGGAGAAAACTTTTCAGCTGTTTGGTTGTAACTTTCTGAATGCTTATTTGTGAAAGTATTGGTTTTCCACTTTGGTCTTTTAATAATGGGTCAAATCAATGCTGGACAGAAGTTCTAGAATAAGTGAAATGATAAAAGTTTAAATTTCTAATAGCCGATTTTTGTTTCTGAGTTTCAGTTCGTTGTCTCAATGATGTATTTGATATATTTTTTTCATTTATATATTCCTGTTCTTTATGTGTCTTTGTTGGACCGAAATTGTTGAGCTGAGCACAGAAGTAATCTTAGCTTGAATAAAATAGAAAATACCGAAGTATTCACCATTCAGTTCAGTGGTCAAAAATAGAGTGACAGTATTAATGTTGAAGGTCAACGAGCGTTCATGATATTTCGAAAGGCAGTGATGTGTGAAATGAACTCTTTCTTTCACTCTTGATGTACTCATTATTTTCATCACTTCCAATTTTCTTCACATATTTGCAGCCCATATATATGACTTTGTAAAGGATATTACAGTAGTATACCAGATGAAGCTGCACTCTCTAAAGCACAATGTTTGGATTAAAATGTTAGTTCTGGATTCCTCTGCATTTGCTATGTGTGCAGGACTCAGCTTACCTTGTCAAACATCAATCTATAAATTCTGACAACGTGGCAGTCTGCAAACATGACAGATATGCCAGTTTTACTTTGAAATGGAACGAGTTTTGTCCCTTCTATCATCAGGATCAAAAGAATCCAGCCAACACAATGCATGCATATGACTTTTCTCACATCAATCCACCGTTCTTTTAAAAACAATTAGATCAGCTGTTCGTGGATCAGATTGCTACCATTGTCACAAGCTGAAACCCTGTTCTCTTTGGTGATCATTCAAAATTTCCCTTCATATACAATTCCCGGAAGGGTAATGAAAGTCACAGTTAAACCAGCCTCAAGGCAGACATCTCAAGATGACAAGGGAGGAAAGAAGATTATATGATCTTTCCCGATATGGAAGATTTTACTTTAAAGGCATTTCTTCATTTTTCTTCTTCTTCAGATTAGCTATGGTTGAAAGGGAAAGTAATGTTTCTCGCATGTTTTCTGAGAAATGAATTAGAGAACAGTCCATTTTAAACTCAGTATCTTGTGATGAGAAATAAATATTTGGTGATGTAGTTGGGAGAGGACCCTTAAAGTGGAAAAACAAAAATATACGAGAATTCTTCATTAAGCTGGGGAATAAGGTAGTAGATTCTGAAGCTAGATTCTTGAACCTAAGTAGAGGAAGTTGTAGTGATATGTAGTGAGAGTTGCCCATGATGGAATGCACAACTTTATGAAAAAGGAACAACAGCAAAATGGCAATGGTCAACATACTGTCAGCACATCACTGAATTGCAACAAATATCCATTTATATCTCGCACAAAAACAAAATGGAAAGAGTGATTCAATCATGACCCGAAAGGGAAATTAGAGACAGAATTTATGCAGGAAAGAGGCAGACAAATTGCCAAATGGAAAAGAAAACAAATGCGAGTGGGAATAATTTCAAATTCAGCAAGGGAGGATGATTAGATGAAAGCAGGGAAAATAAACTGTGCGAGTATGCTTTAGGCAACACGAAAACTGTATGTAAAAGTTCCAGAGACGTGTGAAGGGAAAATAAATGATTCTCTTATATGTCTCATACTCAGAAATTGAATGTCTCTTCTATGTGTCGAGAAGATTTATGTAACTAACGGCTGAAATAATGATCTAATTCCCAGAGTAAATCAAGAAGTGCCTGCAGAAATACTGGAAATACTTGTGGTTAACCTTGAAAGACTCTGTAGACCGTGGACAGATCAGAGGGTAGCAAACGTAAGCCCTCTTTTTAAAGGATCATTGAGAGAAAAAAAAATCAGGAATTATAGACCAGACAACCATCGGTAGCAGTGAAAATGCTTAAAACAAAATTAATGACTTAATTATTCATACAGTCATCATGGGTTCACAAAAGGACAATCGTGCTTGACAAATTGATAGGAATTGTTTGAGGGCATAACCAGGGGAGGTCATCAGGTGTTCAATTCCAATTTAAGTGATCAGCATTGAAAAATATAGCACATGGGATTTTGGATAGTACCTTACAATCAATGTGCATTGCAATATTTCCTTTCTGGCTTGCAGAAAGAAAACAAAATGTAACAATCAATAGCTTTTCTTTTTCTGAATGGCAGACAATGAGTTTTCAGATGCCACAATATGAATTCTAGATCACAACTATTCATAATATATTATAATAATTCTGTTAAAATAACTAAACATTATATTTCAAAATCTGCAGATGAAATAAAGCTCGATCTTGACGTCAGCTGTGAGGAAACTTTGGAGTGCGAGAGGATGATTTGCATAAACTGTGTGCACAGAGAAATGTTGTGGAAGTTCATTATAACGCGAATTGATTTGAGGTTACCCATTGTGGCAGCAAAACAGGAAAACAGATTAATATGTGAACAACTATAGCGTGAAAAAATGCAATGTGTATTGAGATCTGGCTGTATTCATGCATCATTTGATCGAGGTAAGCATGTATATGCAGCAAACATGAATTGGGCATTTGGCATTTTGACCATAATATCGAGGGAATTTGAGTGCAGAATCAGGAATGTCTTGCTGCAACCACCTCAGGTCTCCATTCGATCACATCTGGAATATTGTGACTTGCCATCCAAGAAAGAATGTTCTTGCTCTCCTGGCAGTGAAGTGACGTTTCCCCCAGATTGATTCAGGGGATGGCGGTACTGAAACATGAGAAGAATTTGAATATGTTGAAATTGTACTCGTTGTAGTACTGAAGAATGAAGAGACACCTTATAAAACCTTCGAAATCTGTAGCAGATTAGATAGGGTAGATACAGGTCAGACACTACGATGGCGGTGGAGTCAAGAACCAAGGTGGAGAGACGAAGCACATAGTGCAAATTATATTTTTCTAAACTGAAGTGGCATTTAGTCACCCAGAGGATGCTGTGCCTGTGGAATTTGATGTCAGAGAAGGTAGTCGATGCTATTATTGTGTGTTTTCAAGAAGGGGCACTTGGGGCTGAAGGAATCTTAGGAGCTGGTGCAAAAACAGGACTGTGTTATTCAGTTGTGGAGTCAACTATGATCGTAACAAATATTGGGCAGACATGAGCAATGAATAGCCTACTCCTACTTATATTTTATATATTTCCATTCTACTGTCTTTTCCTTTCTCCTGCAGAAACTGATCTGGAACAAAAAGATTCAGGTTTTTTTCTCCTTTTAAATCATAACTTTAATAATATATGTTATTCATTATGCAAGAGGTAGCAGTCTCGATAACCTATTGTATCAAATAGAAAAAAAATGATTATTTCTGTAAACACAGTAGAAATGACAATAACATTCCGTGTTAATACATCCAGAGACTCTCATATTCTCCTGGTATTATATCTCCCTCTTTTCCAGGGTGAATCCAGCAACGTGAACATGAAACATAGGCTGACAATCTCATCTCTAGTCATGAATAGATTCCAAATAACTACACGAACGTTAGCTATTTTCAATTAGCAATATCCTTATGTGGATGTATAAAATGTTGAGGAAACAATTTTGAAGAAAACACCGATAGAGCATCTTTGTGTACTGCGCTCACACATGCCCACAAACCAGTCACTGTTTTAGCATTATCATAAAGTTCAGTAATTGTTGCTACATTGGCTAAATGACATTATATAAAGATACCCTTAACTTATAATGCCAACCTAGTTATGCTGACTAATGAATTTGTATAGCAAAAGTGAGGACTGCAGATGCTGGAGATTAGAGTCGAAAGTGTGTTGCTGGAAAAGCACTGTAGGTCAGACAACATCTCAGGAGCAGGAAAATCGAAGTTTTAGGCAAAAGTCCTTCCTATGGAATTCCTGATGATTTTCCTGCTCCTCAGGTGCTGCCTGACCTGCTGTGCTTTTCCAGCACCACACTCTAATATTCATGTTTATGTTAAGCTGTTTTGAATATTTTCATCTTCAACTTTTATGAAGCTGTGGCGATCTAGAACAGCCTGTTGCGGAGTGTCCAATTTAAATGTCAGTACGAACAGATAGTTACTGTTATTTATAGTTTCAAGCATGAAGAAAACTATTGACGTGTAGGTATTGAGAATAGAACCTAAATTCGCCGATTATAAACGCTTATTATTCCCTTACTCTTTTCAGAAATAGAAAATTTAAATAACAAGATTCAAGAATTAGGTGGGCAAAATAGTTTGTTTTCTGGAAGCATTTTAATGCAATTGAATATATATGAAACTTTTTAATGCGTACTTTGAGACCTCGCAAGAATAATTATTATTGTTCTTGAAAATCCGAGTTGTTAACTACGACGTGCATGTCAAGGTTTGAAAAAAAAACAGACTTAATTTACCAATGGGTCAGTATTTTAATTTTCTTTAATATGTAAATTTGAGAGAGTTTGGGAAAGATACCTGGATAAAGACACTTCGAATGGACTGAGATTTGATGTACTTAACCTTGATTATGAATGCTATCAAAAATCGATTAGATCTGGAATCATCAATGTCATGTACGTTAAAAGAAATGGGATGTTAGTATACAGCAAGGATGGTGCAAGGATCATGGCACTGTTGAGACAGCCTATCGGATTTTTATTTTTAATGAGGTATATTTATGTACGAGGTGAACAGGTCTTAAATCAGAACACTCAAGATTGAACTCAATTATTGGTGACAACGTTTAAGATAAAACAGATGGCGTAGCTAGTCGTCTGTACAGGTGAAAATCGTCTGTTTGTGACGTACAATACGCTGATGATCAGGGCAGACTTGCCTGTGAACGCAATTGATGTGTTCCCTTTTTGTGAGGTTAATCTTTTCTTAAGGTTATAATTGAAGTTTTCTTTTTATCTGAGCTCCTATTACAGGTGAGATTCAGCATTGTGAGATCGATTGTGTTTCTGATCATGAATGTGCACTACTATATGAAACTGAAAGATTTTACACGGAGAGAATATGCAAAACTTTAATTCAGATATACTATTTATAACAGACAAAATGCAGGGACTCCACTCAGATTCTAATTCACAAAATCTTCTTTATTTAACATGTTAGGTACCAAGACACAAGATAAAATTTGCATTCATTTACTCATTCTAACTTTAAGTCTCACTTCATTTTACTTCACTTTGCCTTACTTTTAAATTAATGCACATCCGACCCTAACTATAACTTTAACTCCGTAAGTTTGGCTTGACACAAATGACACTCCGTTTTGCTGCCAAATTTTTCTCTTGATGTAGACCTTGCCTCGTTTTCCTTTGTCTCTCTGAAGCCACCTTCAAGGCACGTATTTCTCAAATGGTTGCTATCGACTTTCACTCCTGCAAAATCGTTTTGGCCTGGTACCTTTTCCAACAGAGTTTGTTCATTATTGAAGAACGTCTCTGGCTTTCAAGCAATGAATTGAGCAAACCTGATGAGAATGTTTGATGACATTACATTTGGGTTTACTGGTAAACAACTCCCAAATGTTTATTTCAAGTGTAAAATGTCACATGCCATACTCTGCATAATGTAACACTTGTGTCAATATGTCATTCAGAGCACCATGGCATCTCCTTTATTTGGTCAACATAGGAAACTTCAGGCCACAGCTAACAGGACAATTCACAAAACGTCCTGGTTGTTATTAGGATTTAGGCCAGAGTTTAAACAAGCTTGATGAAAGCTCCCTTCGTGCTTGATTGAAGTTCTTAAGCAGTCTCCTCGCCATTTCACTTGATGGCCATCTGACCACTTTCTTTCCTCTTAATCCCGGACCTCCAACCGAAATAGATCATAAACCATGACCAGATATCAGTTTGATTGTTAATGGTGTGTCATTTCCCTTTTTCATTGAAAAAAATAATTACAGAAAAGAAATTAAAAATATGGAAATACATCATGTTATTGACATTGAAAGACATAACATAAGATAACCCAATGGTGAATCTGCATATTAGTGCCCCAATGCCATCAATCATTCCACCAGTTTGACGGTTTTATAGCTTTACTATCCATTTTAAACTGTTTAGTCCTTTAGACTATCTTAGTGAGCTTCACAGACATTAGCTAATCCTGTCTTTAATTGCATCAGAATTTCGGAGAAAAGCTCGATAGTCTGTTTATTTCTCAAACTTGTCATACAACATCACTTTTAAAGTATACTTAACGTTAAGAGATGCTTCCTGTTTCGTATGCATAACAATTAACCAGTTCTCACTCGTATTTGTGGTTTAAAGCAAAAGCAAATTATGTTGTTATTATTACCTATTAATATTCCCAATAAAACTATTATAATACGGTCGTAACGTAGTATTCTTCCTCGCTTTGTCAAGGTATCTGTGTAATAACTCTTTCAAGATCCTTAGATTTTTAATGCATAATTTAGATTCAAATCACCTTTCTTAACTGCATGTGGCAAGGTATTATTGGGCCCCGTATTTATCATGCTAAGCAATATCCTGTCTACACGTTTAAAACCACTTTTTGACATCTTAAATTTAAATGCTTTACACAAAATTCAAAGTTATCCCAAAACTAACCTGGAGGAAAAAATAAATTTGAAGTGAAGAATCATCACACATGCATCAGATATGCATCCAATAATTCTTGATGCATTAAATCTCCATCTTCAAAATATCCCGCACTTCATGGAGTGACCTACAGATTTTCCATGAGACCTACCATGTGCTTGTCTCGAAACATCATTCCTAACGATTCAATGCTAAGTTTTATTTTCAGAAATGATTAATAAAATATCTTTAGTGGTATATGGCGATATTAATGGCAATTTTCTGATGCTTATGAAGAATGGGAATGGTGATGAGTGGCATTGGGCTAAACGTATCCCTAATGGCACTAAAATATCTACTGGATTAATAGACCTTAAACTAAACTCTTTGAAGACTAAACTTCGTAGAAGAGTAAACTTTTGTGTACAAAAGTGTACAAACTACAATATCGAACTATTTGATCGTGAAGATCTACATACCGAAAATATGTCTAAACTCATAAGTGCTATGGATCAAGCCAGACTCCTCTGAAAACATTTTAAGAAAGTTACCCAGACCCTAACGTATCCAACTGTTTGAAGGCGGTGTAGTGTGGAAATGCCAGGAGTTATACAGCCAGCTCAATCACTCAGTTTTAAATAAAACAGAATTTATTTGCACAGAAACAAAATAAAACCGAATGTGGAATAAGATAAGTATTTGAAAACCCAACACACATGAGAAAACAATTCAACAAAAGTCTTTGCAACATCCTATAACACACCACTTGGCAAAAGGCTCAAACATATGTTCTTACAGAGGAGATGTCAGTGAGAGATAGAAACGGCATGGAGCTGTTTCTTTGACCAGGAACCTCAAAAGCACATTTTATGAACATGTTCCATGTGGAAGTATTTTGCTGTACAGTATTCATATCTTATTTTTTGTAAAGTACGATTCATCATGTCTACCATTCGACTTGAGTAAGGATGAGACTCAACATGGGACCTTTAACTGATCCCATATGAGGTTATAACATCTTGCAATACTTGAGCAGTAAAACGAATCGCAACTTTTACTTTTGCTTCAGATTTCCAGCATCCACAGTTCTTTTCGTTTTTTTTTGCCCCGTGAAAAGAAGTTGCCTTGATCTGATACATTACTGGGTACTCCAACCTTGTAAACATAAGTTGTACCAGGACATTAGCTGTCTTTTTAATTATGTTACTTTTGATAGCAAATGCGGCAACGTATTAATTGAATGTATCAATGATCATTAAGACAAATCCTCCATAACACGATTTCAAATGCTCAACATAATCTATCACCAAATTATCACATGGGATTTGAACTCCTCTCGTGAGTCTCAATTCCAATTTACTCACATGTTTTGAGCAGTGACTAAATAATTGTCCAGATAGTGCTTCACATCTTTATCCAGAATTAGCCCATCAACATAGCCCTTAAATTTGATTTCTACTCCCAATTACCTTGAACACTGAAAAATTGATAGGTGATTTCATTACAGTCTCGACTTAGCGCCACATATCATCCATAATAATCAAAATGGTCCACCTTGGAGTTGTAATATCACATCCCAACCATCCTAGAAAGCAGGATATGTTCAATCTTATGAATGTTTTAAGTCATCGCCAGGATCATGAGACTTCTGAGATCGGCAATTTTAACCTAATGAATGGTAACAAGATCTATTTTTAACACTTCTGGTGCTGTCATGGTTCTCCTCTTGATCGTTCTGTTTTGCCTACACATCTACATGATAATTCTCAAGTAGGAGGATATTTGATTTATGTTAACCTTCGTAATCTTATACTTCCTTCATTCTGCACTTTTATAGATTTATTTGAACAAGGCTGCAGAATGATAGAGTGAATCCATCTGCTGAAACATAAACATTCACTTCTCATTTAACATATGTGTGCTTATGTCCTATTGGGGTGATGAGCTGCATAAGTCGCAGCTGCCAACTCAACTATTCTAGTAGTTATCTTCACGGTTATTAAGAACTAACTTAATAAAATGTGTACTTTGATGAATCTCTATACATATTCCACATCAAGCCTTTCTAATGACTTTCTGCACTATGGAGGTTCCATTATTTAAAAATGTCAAAATCCATGTTGCTCATTCTCCCTTTTCTGGTTGTGTCACATATACATCCAGATGTATTAGACTCCCGTGGACTTACCCCCGCTTGTTTTGGAACAAATAGTGCCTTGGAGTCATTTGTTTCAATAGTCCTGCACTCATGTGGTGTCAGCTATTATAGTTGTTAATTTTGTCTGTTTAACTGTGATATCATGACTTTTCAGTTTTGAAGTCGATACTTCACGCTTTAATTGCGCCCATCTGCCACGATTTGAATAGGAGCATGTTTTGTAAGAATAATTATGGGATTAAGCCCTATAAGCTCAATTATATACAAAAATAACTGCACTTCCCAAAGAATTGTCAGAAGACATCTTTCACATATTTCAAATCCTTGCACGACTGAAGCTCAAGTCCTACAGGCCTAAGCCATTCTCGTGACGTGTCCCTGCAGAAGTACTGCAGCAAGTATTAGGTGTTTTGCAGCGACTTCGAATGCAAAAGGGAAATCAGGGTCTCGTCCATGCTAATGTCAATTTGACTTAGGAAACAGTGTCTGCATTGTTTTGTTCACTGCCTTGAAACATTATTCTTCAAAAGATCTGGTAATGAAGATGGTTTGGTAGCAATACCAAAACCACTAATCCCAAAAACAAAAATTGAAGAAATTTTTACATCTTTATGGAAGGACAACTGCAGAATGGATTCAGTGATTTTCTTTTCAGTTTCACACTTTCTGTGGGTGACCTCAGTTACTAAGTACACCACCTGAGACTTATCATTCTGCAGTTTTTTTTCCTGATTAAGTTCGAACGAAGTGAGGAGGTTAGTGGTTCATCATATGATTGGAGTGTTCAACTGTAGTTTCAATCTGGAGAAGAAAATCATCTGCACACTGGCCTAAGCAATCTGGTTGTGAAACAATGCAACCCTTTAGCCAATCTCCAATAGAAGATGGATGGACAGTTGTGGAATACTTGCAGTAAATAAGTCCATGTATATTTCTGATCTTAATATGTAAAAACAAATTTATGTTGACATTGTTGATTTAAAGGAGTAAATGAAAACATATTACTACTTGCGTGAAAAGTAAAATATTTCTCATTTGGAACTTGCTTTTTCACTGTCCAAAGTTTAGTTGCTACTGTCGAATCCAAATAACAGTTTAAAAAATTCTCAATAATCAATCATCAGTTGAGAAAATAAAAACATATTTTGTCCAACTTGCCAAATGGCAGAATTATTTCTCGAAGCTACACATAAGAAAACTGCCTCTTGTAGTGGACTTGAAATTACCTTATTACATCTCCCTCAGCTCGTTTATGGAAATACAGCTACTTTTGAAGTTTTGTGACGGTGCCTTCTTACAATTACCTTACCTGATATTCGATGACAGTCGCTTTTGTGCATTGCAAATACACGTGCATATTTAGTAATATTCTTGCGAATGATTGAATGATTGGTTATGGGTTTTAGCCAGCATTCCTCGATTGCTAAGACGTTGTCTGCATAGATACCACTGCATATCTCTGATCATGCTTCATTTGCTTTTGGCAATTGCCAGTTGAAACAATTTTTCCCATCAAAATACAATTTACATCCACACATATGTTTGGATGTCAGAATATTCTGCGTTATTTGTTTACGTTGTACTCCTGTGGTTGGATGATAACAAATAACATCAACCAACTGACTCTCAATCGTCTCCATTCCAAATCCTTTTTGTTAATGTCTGGCAAACCCATTCAGTATTGTTGTCCCTTCCTTTCACCAAGATAAGCAAATATCTCTGCACGTGTTCAGGCTAGTATGAGAATGCCTTGCATTCATTGGAATTCGATGGAGTGGCCTCCTGCCTTGTCTTCTACAACATGTTTCCCAACATTATCCCACCCTGTTTGTTGCTCACCCCACAGTGGAGATGCTGGCATTTTTATACCCTTGGATTTGCATCCAATAACGATGGATAACGAGAAGCAGACTCCTCCACTCTCTTTCTGAAGCCTACTGCACTAGTTTCTATGATGGCAGAGCTCCTTACCCTGCTCGGATTCCTGCCAATGTGCTTGTTTCTGCCCCATCCTTATGCTTGTCCATGTCCATGTAAGTACTGACAAGTTGCTCTGCAATGCTGAGTGAAGAGACACCATTGACTGCAGTTAAAGCACTAAACCTTTGGTCGAGAATCGCCTTACAGTTGTCCTGTACCTCTACCCACAGGGACTCTATATGGAGGCAGGAAATCCCGAGGATTTTTCCACTATGTCTTTCATTTCTCCAAAACAGAAAAGCTATAGAACGGTTTTCAGGAAACATTTTCTTACTCCTCATCCTTTTACTATTATCTACCTGTTGGATTTCGTTCTCCTATATTCAAAACACTCTCCTTACTACCCATACTTCGTGATGCATATCATCATTACGAGGTGTGGGCAGTAAGGAGAATGATTTTCCTCGTTATGAAGGAAAAACAAGTGGCAAAAAAAGCTTTAGCATCTTCCTTGATCCTATCTGCCAACAACACCTTATGTCCCCTCCCGGCTCTTCTTAGCTCTCCCTTTAGGTCTTTCTTGGTGAACCTGTAAATCTCAAGCACTCTAGCTGAGCCTTCATGTCTCATCCTAACATAGCCTTCTTCTTCGCCTTGACAAGAGATTCAACTTCTTTAATAACCAAGGCTTCCTCCGTTAATCACCTCCTCCCTGCCTGACAGGTACATACTTATCAAGGGCACACAGTAGCTGTTCCTTGAATAAGCGCCACATGTCAATTGTGCCCATTCTCTGGAGTTTCCTTCTCTGTCCTATGCATCCTAAATCTTGCCCAATCTCATCATAATTACCTTGCTTTGCTATATATACCTGCCCCCTCCCGTCACTAAAGTAAACACAACCGATTGTGGACATGATCACAAAATTTCTCACCTATCTCCAAATATAACACCTGGCCAGGTTCATTACCCAATGACAAACCCGAACTGTGTTTTGGTTTGCCTACAAAACTGTGTCAGGAAATCATACTGCACACTTTGGACAAAAACTAATCCATCTGCAGTACTCGAACTATTGTATTTACGTTTAATATTTGGAAAGTTAAAGTCTCCCATAACAACTACCCTTTAATACTCGCTTCTATCCAAAATTATCTTTGTGAGCTTTTTCTCTACACATTTGGAACTATTCAGAGGCTGTAGAAAACTCCCAACAGAATGACCTCTCATTAGTAGTGTCTTTGACTAACAATGTCATACATCCCCTTCTTTTACCGTCTTCTCTGTTCTTTCTGAAACATTTATAACGGTATCTGCAACAATGCTACCCGTCCCTGCTCTAGCGATGTTTCCGAGATGCCATAACATCACAGTTCCAGGTGCCAACCTGTGTTGTGAATCGGTTCACCTTAATCCAGATGTCGTGGCATTGAATTAGACACCTCAACCCAACTTCCTGCTTGCCAGTGACTCCTGCGACCTTGAAATCTCAAGTTAGTGAGTAGTTGGCACAGTGTGTCTGTCGAGTGGTGTGTTACTATGATTCCCAGTGGTCATAGGAGTCTGGTTTTCATTTCTGACATATTTTTGATACAGGGTAGCATCAATCAGGTCATGCCGTGTCCAACGTTCGTTGTCTGCTTGATAGTCGTTCGTGGACAAAACTGTTGGGGTATACTTTGTTTCTGGAAATCGTGTGTACGTGTACTTCCTCATTTATTCATAGTTCTGGTGTTCACAAACAGAGCTATGTCAGGACACTATTTACACGTGATATAACACACGGCAACATTCGAGAACTACATAATCATGGGGAATAATTGCTATGCAAACTCTTCAGAAACAAAGCATACCCTAACATATTCGTCTGCAAATGTCTATTGCAAAGACAGCATCAAGAGGGCACTGCAAGTCCTGATTCACTGATCACCCTTCCCTGTATCAAAAACTTATCAGAAATGACAACTAGAATTCTCCAGCCACTGAAAATCATGGTAGCATACCAATCCATGGTCACACAACACTAACTAATCACAGAGACTAAATAAATCATATCCGCAACATGCAGGACCAATGCAATATACTCTATAAACACTACATAGGACAGACTTCAAGAAAATTAGCAATCCTGATCTATGAACTCCAACTAGTAGGAAAACGGCACGACCAACTCTCTGTCATCACAATAAATGCAGACAAAGTGGACCATCAATTTGACTCGGCTAACATAACCATTTTACAACAAGCTAATCAGAGAAATGCATGTAAATTAATCGAAGACCGGATTTCAACCCGAAGTACCATCAACAAGAATGTCAATATAGATCCATATAGAAATCATTGCAGAAAAAGAAAAGAAATGACAACAGCCTCCTTGATGGACGAGATCATATAAATATCAAGCAGAGTAGAACAACAACTCTTCATGGAAGTCACACTGGTGATGTCAATTGACATGGTGACGAAACGTCTGAATGAAAATCCACCAGCTCCAGGAGCAAACCAAAGACCCAATCCACAATCCGAGCCACAAATCTTCAAGAAAACCTTAAAAGGATTTGAGATTATATTACATTTTCGTTCTCTAAAACTGTGCTGACACCTTCGATGAATTAACCACATACATCTCAAGTCACTCTGCTCGAGCATACTCTTTTCAAATCTGCTGTCATATCAGCTGCCTACGTTCCTTCTGCAAGTTAAATCAATTAGCTATTCCATCCATTGCATTTCAAATATCACTTAATAACTCATTACACAGACCGTCAGTTGTATTTCGATCTCATGAACTTTTTTGCTCTGATCGTCCAATGATTTTGTTGTATTAGATCACTTTCTGAAACTGCAACTGTACGTCATGTTTTTTTAAGTTTTGTTAGAGAGAATGCGTTAATAAGCATTTTTATAGAAACTAAATTATGAACGTTTTCTGATCTTTCTTTAACAAACCAGCCTTCAGCATAAAATATTTGTCTTTGAATACAACAGAATTTGAATCGGATAGTATCTCTTGTTCTTTTTTTTTTGCCTGAACGATGATATTCTTCAGACATCTGCTCCACAGTGTTTTATGACATTTTTAACTGTGCTGATTCGATAAACACCACACTGTTTGAATCGACCATTTCTGTAATCAAGGTAGTTACATCTGATTCTAACCTAAGTGATTAAGCCAGAGTTTCCAAAGTTACTCAGTTTTGTCATGAATGATCATCTCTAAAATGTTTTCCTATACCAAGTTAATCACACTTGTCTTGAGCTATTTACATTTGCAACGTCTTTTAAGAAATCTCAGCAGCATATGGCAACACATCTAAGTTAAAAAAAGGAATCATTGTCTGAACAATTGCAATTTATGTTCTTAATTTATTTTATTTCATTGGAAACCTGTGATCAGTTCCTGATTCTTCCTTAAGGACATATCATCTCTTCGTGATGTGCAAAACCTTCAAATGTCTGAATCATCTTCTTACATTAGTGGAGAAAATGTAAAGATTTGGCAGCATCTGTGCAACAGAATGCGTTAACGTAAAGTCCCATGAATACATTTGGTTTTCTTTCCATTTATGTTGCTAAGCTTACTCAATTTCTCAACCTCTGAGGAGCAGGAGAATTGACATTTTGGACATAATCACTTCATTGGGCTATTGCCCGAAATTTCAAATCACCTGCAACTGGAATGCTGCCTCATCTTGCTGTGCTGCTCCAGCACTAAACTTTGTGACTCGAATTTCTTGCATCTGCAGTCCTCACTTTCTCTCAGTTTCTCAGTCTGCTGAATTTCTCTAGCAATTTCTAATTTTTGTTTGTCTCCAGTATTCGTAGTTCTTTGATTCATTAATTTAGTGCCTCAGGCATACCTGCTGCTTCGCCATTTAAAATGTCATTTAGAAACCACCAGGCTGCCATACGCTTCTTCATACATCTGAGTTAAAAATCACACAACACCAGGTTATAGTCCAACAGGTTTAATTGGAAGCACACTAGCTTTCGGAGCACCGCTCTTCATCAGGTGGTTGTGTATCGTACCTTTGATTTAGCATAGAACGAATTTATCTGTTAATCCTGAATGCCAGCCCGTTCTCATATCTCTATTTGCTTGATGTATTTAAATTTCTGTCAAGATGTTAATTTAACTTTGAATTTTTTCAATCAAAAATCGATTATTCAGCAAATATGGAGAATATATTTGTTGAGTAAAAGACCTGATCTCCTTTTCTCTTTGTGTGAGGAAGAGATGTAACAGGAGGGGCATGAATTTAATTCGAAATATAGCATTAATTTCTTCCTCATTTCTTATTTGCCTACTTATTAAATATAATTGACGTGCTTTGTCTTTGTCAATGCACTTTTGATTTTACTCTCCAAATTTTCCACAGAAAAAAGAAAGAAAGGTATGTAAATATGCCTGGAAGAAGAACCTTGATTTCATTCTATAAGAATAGGACATTGATGTAGCAAGGACTTTCAAGTGGTGGAACATTAGCTGCAAATTAGAAACTGATTGGCACCTACTTAATTTAAATGGGGCTTCTGTTATCCCAGTTGGTTGGACTATTAGTATGCAATACAGTTTAATGCTAACAACTCGGATTAAATTCTCACGCAAGTTGAGGTACCATAAGGGCTATCCTTCTCAACCTCTTCCCTCACCTGAGGCGTGGTGTCCCTCAGTTTCAACCAGTATCATTCGTGTCTGTTTTATGCAAGAACAGCCATGTGGTCTAGTCCTATGACAACTTTCAAGTGTAATGTATTAAAGCATAAATGGAATGTACAATAATAGTTTAAAAAAAAGATCAATTTAGCACTCACAGCTGAGGTAAGGTTCTGCTGATCCTACTTTTGTGCCATGATATTATGGTCCCAAGATCTGGCTTTAACACCTACCTGCTCATCGATATGTCATAACATTCAGAACAACTCTATTACAATACCTTTTGTAAGTTTCAGTTACATTGGTGGACCTTTCGACTATTGCATTTTCTTTTTGCTATGTTCCTCATTTGCACAAAATGGAAACGACTCTTATCCCTTCCCTTCATAATTTCCTGTTCATAGAAATTAAATGTAAATTTCAAAAGACGTTATTTGACAGTGTTAACGTATTAAAATTCGGCCTTCAACTTTCCTTTAGAACCAACAGCTCCTTGATTTCAATTCTAAATGCGTTCATAACAACTTAGTATTTTCTAGCGGATGCTTTTGTTTATTTTAAGAAAGAAACGTGTCCATAACTAAGCTTCATAATTTCCTACATTTTGTACGCTTAGGAGTACATACAAGTTCCCAATATTGAACAAACTAAGCGTAAATTTAACTGCATATCTTTGCCATTCGGAGATGATGCTAGAAATAATAATGGAACTTCTGACATCCAGTAACAAGCATAGCTGACGATGGTTGATGTATGTTTGTTCAGCATGAAGTTTTTAAAAAGTATGTTATTGAGAAGTGAATATTGAACTTGACTTTTAGCGCAAATGAATTGAATGCTTGATTTTAAAAGAAATCTGTACATCAATAATGTGTATTAATAAGATGCATTATATAATTCTGCTGAAGCACGCGACTGAAGATACAACCAGTGAGAAAATGTTTACTTTCAAATTGTTCCCACGATTGTCCAGAATTGGAAGCAAAGGAGAAACTTGATGGTAGGAAGATATATTGTCCAATGAAATGTGTCAATTTCTGTAGAATACTGACTTGCAAATAAATTTTCATTGATGTGATGCCTCATTGATCCTTTTGTGAATCCTGGCTATTCTTCTATAGTACAGTCTACGTGTTCTGGCTCATCCATAAAAAACAAACGACAAGACAAAATTGTCTCATTTTTAGATGCTGTTGAAGTTGTAGGCTATTACATCATTACTAAACGTGCACCTTGTAATTAATTGACGTTACGATGAATGGAATACATACTGGTTAGGACTACACATAGACGGATCCACAATAGGCCCTAAAACCAAGTAATATACTTGATTATTTCTTTTGACGTTTCTAATGGTGATCTAAATTATGATCCAGTGTGGCCATACCTTAATTTACGTTACTCACCTTTGTCTATTCTTTGCAACATGAGTACACAACTTTTTTTTATGAGGTTTTTGTTTCTGCGAATCTGCCTAATGTGTCTCCCATTCATATGATGCAATTATCGTTAAATATTCCACTTCATCTCATTTTTAATTGATTAAATTTTAGACGAAGAAACTCGGGAAAAAGACTCAGGTAACATATTGAAAGAAGTGTCTATACTTTTTGAAAATGTAGTTTTTATCTCTTTTCATTGCCTCAAATCATTAGAAGAGATCAAACAACATGATTGTTTATATTTTAAAACTAATTGCTTTAAAAACAAGATCTCAGGCAATCACATGCAAAAAAAATAGTAATCTTGCACTATTGGGAAACTTGGAGGAAAGATCCCAGTGAACGTTTCTAGGGGCTGTCCTGACCTAATGGCAATGAGACTGGGCTTGTAATGCAGAACCCAAGGCTAATACTGCCAAAATGTTACCATTAAAATAACTGAAATAAAGTCCATTGTATTGAATCTGATTAAGTAATATCTTTTAGAGAAATGAATTTGCGATCCTTACATTTGCTCGGGTAAACGTGACTCAAGACCCTTCATTAAGCATGTGTAATAAATGTTGTTCTGACCTGAATTGCACGCCCCATGAACATCAATAAAGAGAAAAGAAAATTGAAATCCAGGAAATCACAGGAGCATCTGTGATGCTGTGTGACATAGGCTGTCTATGGGGCAATTCACACCTATACAAGAGAGAACATTAAATCATCAGGGTCATTGCCTAAACAAAAACACTAAATGGGCTTACCCCACCATAGCAGAATTAACACACCGTTTTTGATACCGTGGTCACATTTGATAATATGTATTGACAGTGTTCGAAAATGGAGGATAAATTAAGTCCCTATCATCAGATAATCCTCATATTACCCCAGGAAAAGTTCCAAGTTAAATGGAGCAGGGCGAGCAGGATGGAGGTCTGTCCTGTCATCATATTTTGGACAATGTTTTAGAGGGCAACACTCGCACTAGGAGCTCTACAGCCTTGGTAGCCAAAAAAAGTGATAATTTAAGATGCACGGAAGCATTCCATAGGCAGTTACATTACTCAACGCCGGATAATGCAAACTTGTTCTCTTGCCACCTGAATGAAGTGTAATCCTTCCTCGGTTGAAAGTAGTCTGAAAAACAAGGGGAATAAGTAAAACAGTTCTGAATATTGACAATTTCACCCATATATTAAATTCTTATTTATTGTCGTTCCTTCGACTAGTTCACGCTATTACTTCCCTCACTTAAGTGCCTAAAGTGTTCAAGCATTAATCTCCACCGAAGTTCCTTATGCAGGTTGGCAATTCCCACTATCAAGGCTCTCAGGACTTAAATTCTGCCTTTTTGCAAGAAGTCTCAGGATTATCAATGACGACAGGCAGTTCTACTTGGTTTGGGGCTGAATCCAAATATATGTTTGAGGTAGTGCAGGGTTTGAATTAAATGCAATACCCTTCTTCTTTGTCGTAGCTACAGTGCGAACACTTATCGTACTGTTAAATGTTTTGATGCATCAAGTTGCTGAACTACGTTGTCAATGTGTTCAGGAGTTGCATGCCTCACCTTCCAATGACTTCTATGGCATATTAAGTCAGGATCAGCAGAATGCATTTCTTTTTTTCTGTAGAATTGGAAGCAATGAGCGCTTTTTTTCTGTATTCGCTACAGAGATAGCTGCTTTAAATAAAGAGTTACAAGATTCAGGTGAGCATGAGAAGCAAAATGAACACGGTACTCACATGACTGTTTAGTCCCAACATTTAATCTGGCATGGTACATTGTCGCAGTCAATCTGTGCCAAACGATTTTATTTTTGCCTGTCCTTCAAACATATCACTTCAAATAACAAAATAAATCAAACATACATTGAAAG
Source organism: Hemiscyllium ocellatum (assembly GCF_020745735.1). Lineage (NCBI taxonomy): Eukaryota > Metazoa > Chordata > Chondrichthyes > Orectolobiformes > Hemiscylliidae > Hemiscyllium > Hemiscyllium ocellatum. The sequence continues at coordinate 18,064,730 of NC_083438.1, forward strand.
TGAATGTGAAAACCACAGAATAATTGTCAGTTTGCAACAAAAGGTAACAGGTTAAATAAAAAAAAATACTTTTCCAAAATCGACTAAAATTTTAGAATCTGACCGCGGTGGCTCTGATGGAAAGGGTTGAACTACTTTGAAACCACACTCCTCCTTATCATGTATCACCTGTACAGACTTCTACTTGACACACACTGTTCTCCGTCATGTCCCACCTCCCCTTTCATCTGTACTTTATATCCCTCCAGTCCAAAACCTACCTGCTCATTTCTGTCTGCTTAATTTTCATTTTGCTTTCCATTTATCTTGCTCCATTATCCTCCACTAATTAATTCCCACATGATCTTGATGACTGTCTATTTTTCTCTTTTTCATCTCCATCTCCCTTATAATGCATTTGATGGAAGTTTCTTTTAACAAAAAAAACCAAATGAAGGACATGTCTATTGCCAATTTTTCAGCAACTGAAATTACACATGTGAGATGTCTGTTAGGTCACAAGCAGCAAAATGAGAAGATTTATTAAGGATCTCACAAGCTTTCGAGTCCAGTTTAAGCTGTATGCAATCATTTCACCCACTGAAATTGCGGCACATCTAAGAAAAAATGTCATTGTATGGTATGAGCAGTATAACAATATAAAATTTGGGAAATCTGACCTACAATATAAAGATGGATCTTAGATCATAATCTGTAACTCCATATCATAATTACTGTAACACAAAAGGTTGAGGTGCGACCTAACAGATTTTTTTCAAGATTGTGAATAGCATTGGTAGAGTGAAAAATATAAGACTCCTTTCCCAAGGTGGTGTGGTCAATTACTCGGGGACACAAGTTTAATTTGGGAGGGAGGAAGTTTAAAAGAGATGTGAGAGTCTCATTTTTCACACAAAGGGTAGTGAGAGCCTACTATGAACGGCTTAGAGGAGGTGATGGAAGCAACCACAACAGCAGCATTCGAGAAGCATCCGGATGAATACATGACTAGAAAAAGAATAAAGTAATGCATATCCTTTAAGTGAGGACAGTTTCAATATTGAAAGTGGAAATTATGTCAGCAAAGACTTGTTGAACCAAAGGACCTATTCATTCTTCTTTATTCGTTTCTGAAGTAGTCATGCATTTGAAAAATCCCTTGAAATAGTCCAGTCCATGTCAAAATATCTTTCCTGTTTTTTTCTCTCCAAAAACAAGGTCCCTTATCTATTCATTCTCATGTTTATCCCCCAAAAGTTGTCAAGAAATTATTTTTCCATTGTAAGTAATTTATTATCATTTGAATACATTTCGAGATGTTTCTGACCTGACAGCAAAAAGGCAACATGCTATTCTGCACACACATGCCAAAGAACAGTGACTATTGTCAATTATTATTTTCATTCTCAGCAATAACACATTAATACTTACATTCATTTCTTTGTAAATCTTTATGCACAAGACCATGTCATAAAAAAAAATTGGTTTATCGTCGCGAATCCATCCTTCCTATATTCCTGGTTTGTCAGCAAGATTTCCCTGCTGATATTTAGCAATCTTCACACCTTCGTGTCCTGTGCCTCATATTCTGACAAGTTATTTTACCTCAGTGGGCATAGCCATATAGTTCCGATGCTTAACGTATTTTCATTTTATGTACATTTATCATAATGAAATGTACAGAATCTCCAACTCCTCCATTGTCAGACCCAACTGGGAGCAGTATTCCGTTATTGCAGATTAATACAAAAGTCAGGAAATTACGTTGCATATGTATTATTGGCTAGGCTGCAGCATCCTGGGTAATATGCTTTAGGGCGGTCTCAATACCCCCGTGTCATTCAAGAGCATGTTCATCAAAATTAGATATCTAGAAAGGAATAATGGTGTGTGTGTGTGTGTGTGTGGGGGGGTGAGTGTGGGGTGGGGGGGGAGTGGGGAATGGGGTTGGGGGTGGGAATGCCAACAATAATTACCCTGTGACAAATATTCAAATGGAGAGCTTCAACTCAAACTGTGACAGTCTTAGTCAAATCATGATCTCGAATCAAATAATCTCTTCAACTGGTTACCGAATGCCATAGCTCTTATGCAAATTACAAAACCTAATTTCAATGTCACTACTAACTATGCATACCCTTCTATAGTGTACAGGATGAAGTAATCACTTACATCTCCTCACTGTTAAGATTCTGTTCTATTCTCTCAGCTTTTCTGGTTAGGTCCCTTCTTTTTTTTATGATGCCATCTTCTGCTGAGGGACCTCGTGAATATCCAGCTTTTTCTACAACCGAGGATTTTCCAATACTTTGGTTCAGCAGGCTTTTATTTGTGTATGATCCATTTCCTGAATTTCAGCACCGATTCACTTTTCTCCCCACTCGCAACACTGATATTGTCATCGTGGTATTCTCTTCTCACCCCACAAGTATTCGCATTCAAAGGATCATATTTTGCCATTTTCGCCACCTTCAATGGAATGCCATTACGAAATATATGCTTACTTTCCTTCCTCTTTGTAACATTTTGCATGGATAGTTCCCCAATGGCCACTCCTAATCGACTCCTAACTCATACACACATACTTACAGCACCCTAACATGCAATCACAGAGGTGTAGTACCTATCAGTTCACCCTTTTCCTCTTCACTATTGAAGGCACTAGACACAATTTCCAACTTATTTTGCGATTTTCCCGTTCTTCCCTTCAACTTGCTGACTGGATTTTCTGTCCTCGGTACCAACTGCTTTGCACTTGAAGTACGAAATGCAGAAGCAAGAATGACCTGAATTTCCAGTTCCCTGATACTTCAAACATAATTGTTTTGGTTTCCCAACGTTTACATCTCAAGCTTATTGAGTGCTCCAGACAGGCCCAGAACAAGCTGGAAGAACAGCATCCTATTTTCAGCATCGGGAGCCTGCAGCCTCAGGACTCATATACCAGTTTAATAATTTTGAAGCGTGAACATCTTCTTCTATATGGTTTACCCAACTCCTTACTCGAGGCCGTCTCGTGACTTAGGCTGCTTTAAGCGTTATCAACCCACCTCCATTTGCTCTTGGTTCTCATTATCAACTCCTTTTTTCCCATTTTTTTCTTCTGTTGCCGTTTCCATTCTTGTTTCTTGGCTTAACTGTGCACCCCGGATTCCATCTCCATCTATTTGTTCACGTCTTCCATGCACAATGACCCATCTTTAACACACATGCCACACTTTCCTCATTCCAATAGTAACTTGACCAATGGTCACTGGACTTTTCATCTGTTTCCTCTCCGCAGTTGCCACTCAACCTGCTTAAAGTCTGTAACAGTTACGTTTTTATTTCAAGTTTCAACCAGCTGCTGTGCTTCCTTTCATTTACGTCAAACAGTTGATCCTCACTCCCTGGCACCCCATGCGTTTGACATTGATGGACTATTACTTCAAATTAATTTCATTCTCCCCGCACACTGCTCTATGTTGCCAATACAAAGAACAAAGAAAATTTACAGCTCAGGAACAGGCCATTCGGCCATCCAAGCCTGAGCCGATCCAAATCCGCTGTCTAAATTCATCACCCAATTCCTAAGCATCTGTATCCCTGTGCTTCTCACCTACCCATGCGTCTATCCAGACGCATCCTAAATGAATCTACTGTACTTGCTCTATTACCTCTGCTGGCAACGCATTTCAAGTACCTACCACCCTCCATGTAAAGGACTTGCTGCATATATCTCCCTTAAACTTTTCATGTCTCACCTTGAAAGCGTGACCTCTCGTTATTGAATCCTTCACACTCGGGAAAATGCTTACCTCTATCAATTCTGTCTATACTCTGCATGATCTTGTAGACCACAAACAGGTTCCCCCTCAATCTCCTTTTTCTAATGAAAACAAAGCTAACCTACTCTGTTCATAGGTAGCATCTTCCATGCCAGGTAACATCCTCAGAAACCTTCTCTGCATCCTCTCCAAAGTGTCCACATCCTTTTGGTAATGTGATGACCAGAATTAATACAGTATTCTAAATGTGGTCGAACCAATGTCGTGTGCAATTTTAATATGACCTACCAGCTCTTATACTCAATACCCTGTCCGATGAAGGCAAATATATCAATGCCTTCTTGACCACTCCATCTACCTGTGCAGCAACGTGCAGGGTACAATGGACATGAACTCTCACATCTCTCTGCTCATCAACTTTTCCCAATACTCTTCCAATTACTGTATAAGTCGCTCTGGAGTTAGACTTCCCAAAATGCATCGCCTCACATTTGCCTGTATTGAAGTCCATCTACCACTTCTCTGCCCAACTCGCCAATCAATCTATATTCTCCTGTATTCTTTGACAGTCCCCTATGCTTTCGGCTACACCACCAATCTTTGTGCCATCTGCATACTTACTGATTATATCAACAATATCCTCTTCCAGATCATGTATGTATATCACAAACAACAATGGCCCCAGCAATGATTCCTGTGGAACAACACTGGTCACCTTTCTCCATTTCGAGAAATTCCCTTCAACTACTGTCTCATGTTGATCAACCAGTTTTTCTATCCACCTAACTAGAACACACTGCACACCATGTGACTTCACTTTTTCCATGAGTTTATCATGGAGCCACCTTACTAAAGTCTATGTACGTAACATCTTCAGCCCTCCCTTCATTTATCAACTTGGTCACTTCCTCAAAGAAATCTATTAAGTTGTTATGGCACGATCTCCCCCACACAAAACCGTGTTGCCTAGCACTGGTATGCTCATTCTTTTCCAAACACCTTCTTCAGCAATTTTCGCACCACTGAAGCCAGGCTCACTGCTCTGTAGTTATCTGGAATATCCCTACTACACTTTTTGTTCAGTGGGACAACATGAGCAACCCTCCAGTCCTCCACCACCTCACCTGTGTTTAAGGATGCTACAAAGATACCTGTCAGGGCTGCAGCTATTTCCTCCCTCTCCACTCCGCCTCAGCAACCTGAGATCGATCCCATCCGGTCCTGGGAATTTGCCCACCTTGATAACCTCAATCTACCCAACTCATCCTCCCTACTTATGTCAACGTGATCCACAGTAATCAAACTTCTAACTCTAATCTCAACATTCTTCATGTCCCTATCCTTAGTGAACACTTATACAAAGTAACCATTCAGAATGTGACCCATTCTCTCAGGTTTGACACACAGCCTTCCTTTATTATCCTTTAGTGGACCAAATCTTTTGCTAGTTACCCGCTTGCTTCTTATATAAGAATAACACACTTTTGGATTCTTCATAATTCTGTTCGCTAAAGCTATTTCATGACCCATTTTTAGCCCGCCTGATTCCTCACTTAAGACTGGTCCTACTTATCTGATATTCCTCCAAGGTCAGTTCTGTTTTTAGCTGCCTGAACTTTATGTATGCATCTCTTTTCCTCTTGAGTAGTCGTACGATTCCTTCTGTCATCCATGGTTCACTAATGTTGCTTTTCCAATCCGTTGCTTTCAACAGGACATGCCTATTCTGCACTATCATGAATCTATCTTTGAAAGCCACCCACATATCAAATGTGGACTTCCCTTCAAATAGCTGCGTCCAATCCACATTTCCCAACTCCTGCCTAATTTTGATATAATTGGCCGTGGCCCAGTTTAGTACTCTTCCCTTCAGACTACTCTCATCTTCGTTTATGAATATTCCAAAACCTAAGAATTGTGGTCACTGTTCCCAAAGAAATCCCCCACTGTAACTTCTACCACCTGGCCAGCCTCATTCCCCAACTTCAGCTCCAATATGACGCCTTCCCTTGTCATACTGCTCTAGAACACTCACCTGGATGCCTCTTACATAGCCTGCTCCATCCACACCACTGACACTAAGTGTATCCCAGTCAATGTTGCGAAAATTAAAATCTGCCATCACCACCACCCTGTTGCCTCTATATCTTTCCATAATCTGCTTACTCATTTGTTCTTCTGCCTCATGCTGACTATTGGGAGGGCTGTAATAGTTCCCCAACAATGCAACTGTACCCTTCTTATTTCTCAGCTCCACCCATAATGCCTCACTACAAGCCCTCCATAATGTCCTCCTTTAGTACAGCCGTGATAGCATCCCTGACCAGCAATGCAACTCCTCCCTCTTCTTTGACTTCCCTCACTGTCTTGTCTGAAGCCTCTATATCCTGGAACATTTAGTTGCCAACCATGCCCTACCTTCAACCAAGACTCTGTGATTGCAATGACGTCATAACCAGGCACCAATCAAAGCCCTAAGTTCATCAGCTTTACCCCATATAGTCCTTGCATTAAAGTATATACATTCCAGGCCACCAGTCGTTTTGCATTCATCTGTCCTTTGCCTACTCTTCCCATAATTTATGATACATTCATGATTCTTATAGTCTCCAATTTCCACCTCGCTGTCTACTTGTCTTCTCTTCTGGTTCACAGCTGCCTGCCACATTAGTTTAAAACCTCCACAACAACCGTAGCAAAAACTCCACCAAGGGCATCAGTTCCACTCTAGTTCAGATATAGGCCATCCAATTTGTAATAGTCCCATCTTCACCAGAACTGGTCCCAATGTCTGCCAAATCTGAAATTCTCCCTCCTAAATATCCCTCAAGCCCCCTATTCATTTTGCCTATTTTTTTCATTCATGCACTAGCTTGCACGTAGCAGTGGTAGTAATCCTGAGATCACTACCCTTGAGTCCCTCCTTTTTAACTTCTCTCCTAGTTCCATGAATTCTGCTTTCAGGACCTCATCTCGTTTTTTACTTATGTCATTGGTACCTATATGCACCAAGACAACTGGTGCAACAGGTACACATCGTCCCATTTTAGAATGCTCTGCAGTCGATCAGTGACATCCTGACCCGAGCACCTGGGCGGCAACATGACATTCTGGAGTCCCGTTTTCGTGCACAGAACCGCCTACCTACTCCACTTACAATAGAATCCCCCATGACTGTGGCCCTGCGAGTCTTTTTCCCGCCCTTCAGAACAGCAGTGCTCGCCACGTTGCCAGGATAGCCCTCCCTGGTGAACAATCCCCCCCCAATAGTATCCAAAATGGTGTACCTGTTTTGGAGGGAGATGACCGCAGGGAACACCTACACTGCCTTCCTACTCGTTTTCTGCCTTTTGGTCATCCATTTATTCTCCCTCAGCATTCCAGTTCATTAACATGACCTCCTCAGCACCGTGGATGCTGCATGCAGTCAAACAAGAGCTGCAGCTGGACACACTTCTTGCAAGTCTAAGAGTCAGGAACGCCAGCCACGTTCCTGAGCTTCCACATCAGACAAGAGGCACATGCTATGGGTCTGATGTCCCCTGCCATTATAAGCCTTAGCTTTATATCAATACACTAAAACCAAGCAATGCACTTAAATATATGAAAGAAAAGAAAGAGAAGAAATAAAAAAACCCTTACATTATAGTCTTTTTCTTTTGGTTAGAGGAGGGGGTGGTTGTAGGGTGATACTAAACGTGCAGTATCTTGGGTTTAGCCTATGCCCAAATATATACTAAGTCCTTTTCTTCCTGGCAACCCGCTGGTCTCCACATCACCTCTGCTCTGTCTCTGCTGTTCATGCACAGGAAAATGATTATCATGTGTCCTGGCACCAGAGAGAAAAAATAAACAGGCATTGTCTGTAAAAAAAACATTTATCTGTCACTTTAATTCTAATTCTGTCTTCATATAATTATTCCACAGTTCACTTATTTGAAAGGACCATTTTCCTAAATTCCTCAGCATTCCCAAAATGATCAGGCGAGAAACTATAAGGTCTGTTTCATCACGCATTAAGTAAACATTCTTTATGATCTAAGTTAGCCTCTCAGAAATGGTAACGAAATGAAAGGGGATGAGGACGTAAGTGAGTGATTAAAAAAGAATGTTTTTCTGACGTAGAAACAACATTTTTTTTAAAAAATCAGTTGAAGGGTAAGGGAAGAAAATGAATCCACAACCTATGTGATACAACCAACTGCATTCCTGCATTTTTTTTAATGAACACATCTTGTTTATTCTTTTTCTGAAAAAAAAACAGAAGAGAGATTGAAACAGAAAGATAAAGGTAATTTCTCTGAATTTATTTTTAACAACATCAGAATTAAGTTGCTTTCATTTCCCTCCAAGGCTCTTGATCGGCATGTTCACAAGTTTGACTAATTGCATTTTCTTTCAGGCATTTTGTAGATTGATGTATGTTCTTATGGGCGGATGCCAATACTGAACAAAAATGTGATGAAGTGCTATCCTTACAAAGGTTGGGGGGTGGGCGTGGGGGAGGGTAGTGGGCATGCAAAAAATCAAATATGACTTGCACAGATTCGTTCTCGGATGGAGCTGATAACGGCTACTTGTCTCAAAATATTAACGCTGATTTCTTTCCACATACGCTACCAGGCCTGCTGAGCTTTTTCCAGCATTCTATGTGTTTTATTGAGAATTTATCGTTTCTGTTTGAATACTTTGCCCAACCTGATGACCACTTCAGTCTGCTGGCTGGATCAATGGATCATTGAATAGTTCAACAATTCTGCTGAGTAATATGAGCATTCTTTAAACAAAACATATATTATGGAATTTTTCACCACCTGTATCAAGCGAAATTACAGTGCAGATCTCCCATTTTCTATATTGTTTAATCTAAGCAAAACGAGGCTGGTTGCATATGCTCAAAAATGACTCTGAAGAAATTATTTCATTGAAATGTGGAAAATAATGATAAATATTGTCATTATGAATACACACCATCTTGTAATTAGTAGTCTGCAGATGGATAATGAGGTGGACTCTTCATATTGTTTTCATTGTGTTGATGGTCAGGAAACTCTGTCATTCTCACCTAGCGGGATTGACATGTGTTGACATGATTGTTATTAATATTCAAACGGTTTGTCTGGGTAATGGACACACCCTTCCTGCACCATTAATTTCTGAGTTTGAAAATTGGAAAATAACTTTAGTGGGCCAGAGAAAGCCATGTGTGTGCTCCAATTTCAAGCAGAATCTATACCTGTTAACCAAATGTTTAGTAACATGGATTGCAAATCATTATAAAATTAAACTTATAAAACTAGTAAAGATTTCATTTTTCAGCCAGGTTTGATGTGGAGCTCCAAAAAACTACATGGAAAGGCAACGAAACAAACACATTTTATGCAGCTTCAATAGATTGCTTTAGTTTGCAATAGCATAAGGCATTTCTTGAATGAGTAATTGAAAAATGACTCATCTCACTTGATAACATGTATTATTCACTTGTCAGAGTTAGAAAAGTTGAAAACTCTTCTTGCTGATGTTGGTAAGAAAATAACACAAGCCAGGTTAATGCATTTTTTAATTCAGATTGTATTAATATGTTTGAAATGATAAACGTTAAGCAGAAATGTTTGTGCAAGGGAAATGTCAAAATATGAAGGTATGAAGTATTTTGAAAATGTAATCACACATAAAATTTAGAAACAGTTCATCTGAATGTAAATTGTACAAACTGTGTATGCAATGTCAAATCCCTTTCATTGTGCAAGTGTTTGCATTCACTGGATAACTACTCCATACTTTTTATCTATTCTGTCAGATTCTATGTTATGACTTTTCACCTAGTCCTTCCATGTGTCTGCGGGTGGTACTTCACAAAACGTTGCCATTCTTTTACTGTCTTTTTAGTGACAGGTGACTCGAGTGTCACCACACATCAGCTGATAGGAAAGATTGAAAACGAGCGTCCTTCATGATAGCTCCGGCTGGTGCAGAAATTGACTTCATGCTGTTGACAATATTCTCCAGGATAAATGAATTAATCAGACAAATATAAAACCCGATTTCTCCCAGATCAGGGATTTTTCTAGTTTGTTTCAGTTCTGAGCTGGAGGTCAAGAGAAACAGATTCTAGGAAAAGTGGTTTCATGCTGATTCACTCCCTGATATCTCTTTGTACGAGCCTGTCTTTAAGTGTGCTTTTTTTGCCACGGCATGTGTTTACGTTGATGTTGTAGGAAATCAGAACAACATCATTAATTTGTCATAGAGTCAGGTGGTTTTCAAATGGTTGTTGTTCTATATTCTTTTGCTTGTGTTTCATTCAGTTGTCTGTAAATAAATTCTGTTTTGTTTAAAACTGAGTGGTTTGAGAATCTGCATCACTCCTGGAATATCCATCTTGCACCAGCTTGGAATAACTAGAAAATTTACAGCCTGGGGTACTTTCTTGAAATGATTTAAAGGGTCTGGTCTGGCCAATAACAGATTAAGGACTCGTCCAGGATTCAATCTATAGTTCCAAATTGGGGTTAGGTTTGAATGACTGAATAGCAGCGAATGGTAGTTGTTAGTGCATTTTGCTCTGGGTGTTGAATTCGTTTGTTTAAGTAGTGCTCGTGTAGTAATGGTTCTTTCATTTACCATGACTTTTCTGGGGTTGGAAGAAGTGACTTTGGCGCTTTTACAAAAGGCAAACAAAGCAGTACAGCTGGGATTGACAATCAAGATAGAGGTAGAGCTGCCTACTTTCGTGAGGAAAGCAGAGACAATTAAAGTAATAGGTCACAATTTTAATTTGCTGGAAACTCCATCAGAATATTTGGAGATGGCTAAAATACACTTGAAAATTATGCAGCTTTAATTGGAGATAAAATACATAGAAAGAGACGATGACATAAATCTGTTGAATGATTTAAAACAGAGGAAATACAAAAACAAAGCGAAAGAGAGAATAAAAAGACAGATAGAGAAGGAAGTCAAACGAGAGAAAGGCAGGGAAGAGCGAGAAGGCGAGAGAGAAGAAGTGTCAAAAGAGGTCATTTGAACTTTGCAAATTGACACTTAGCTGAAAATGTGTTGCTGAAAAAGCGCAGCAGGTCAGGCAGCATCCAAGGAGCAGGAGAATCGACGTTTCGGGCATGAGCCCTTCTTCAGGAATGACACTTAGACAGGAACGTCAGCTTAAAAGGATGACAATAAAGGCCGAAAAAATCTTATTGCTGAAGGAGTGAGAGCAAATGTCAAGGACAGACAATTACAACGGCAAGATTAGCAGCTGAAAAGTTTGATGAATGTGAGTTGGTTCATTAATCGAAGTGCTACCTACTGTAGTTGAAAAATGAGTAGAAATTCAGGCAGCTGAGGTATTACAGAAAACATATCTTATGATATTTTCCTGTCTGTGTGGGAACGAAGTCACAAAACCACCAGTTGACACAAGAAAGATCAAAGAATACAGATAAGGAATTGAAGGTGAATTACCACAGATCCTGTTTGATCAGAAGATTGAGACAAAACAGGAGAAGATAAATGACATAATAGATATGTTTAGCTTAGGAAAGTTAGCAGCCTTAAAGCAGGATGATGAGAAACTAAAATAAATATCTTAAAATGGCTACATGGAAGAAGCATCTAGACGTATCTCTCAATGTTACGATATCAAAACTGAAGTCTTAATAAGGATATGGAGACCATCACATATTCAGACAGAAATGGGTAGAAATTCATCAATTCATATGACCAGTTGGCTAAAGAAAGGAGATATTGCAGCTGGCGCATAAACTACCAGAAGGAGGTCACTTAGGGTTAAGAATATCTCAAGCTAAAATAGAAAAAAAAATACTGGCATGGACAGCACAAGGATGCAGTTAAATTTTGCCAAATATGCCACACATGTCAAATAATTAGGGAACCACGGACAGTAATAAAACGAGGCACTTTAATATCAATTTCTGCATTTGGCGGACCTTTTAGAAGAGTCTTAACTGATTTTGTAGCACCCAACCTAAAAAAAAAGTATGGATAAGTATTTATTAACAATAATGGATGTGACCACTAGCTTTGCAGAGGCCATTCCATTACTCAATATAACAGCTAAAAGAATTGTCGAGGAGTTACTCAAACCTTTCAATAAACGTAGACTACTGAGAGAGATACAATCAGATCAGGGTTCAAAATTGACATCAAATTTATTCAAAGAAATTATGCATAGCTTAGGAAAAACTCAAGTCAAATCTGCTGCACAAAATCTAGGTTCGCAGGGAGCGTTAGAAACGTGACGCTAAACATTAAAGATGATGATACAGATGATTGAGATAAATGAATTCCAATTATGCTTTTTCCCATCAGAGCTGCACCAAATGAACCAACCAAATTCAGTCAATTTGTATTCGTTTTTGGGCTTGAGGTGAGCCGATCACTAAAAAGAGGAATTGTTAAGACATAATTTAGAGATCAGATATTTGGACTATGTGTCAAAGTTTAGAGAATTATTAAATAGGGTTGGACATTGGCTAGACTGCATTTAAAAGTATCACAGCATACAATGAAAGAGAAAGCAGACAAGGAATCAAAATTTTGCATTGTGCTTTCGGAGATAAAGTGTTCGTGTTACTTCCATTGATCGGTAAACCTTTTAAAGCAAGGTTTACTGGATGATCTCAAGTCGAAAGGAAGTTCAGTGAGGTAAAGTATTTAATCAGGACTCCGGACTGAAAGAAATCTCACAAGGTGTGCCATGTGAAAATGCTGAAAGTGTATTTTGAACATGAAGGAAAGAAAAATGAGAATCTGTTATTAGTTGCAACACAGAGTAAGGGAACGATTAAAAATGATTCTGAGTTGGATGTTCCTCAAATTAAATTGGGCAATAAGGAAGTTGTCAAATATTTGGATAAATTATTGAGTCATCTTCCAGGGAAATGTCGAAATGACCTGGAAGTCATGTTAGTATCAGTCTGGGAGATATGTATAAGTAAGCTGGGAACTACTAATCTAATTGTGCATGAGCAAGATACAGGAAATGGTGTTTTCATTAAGCAATATCCTTACAGGCTTAACTCTCTAAAGTTGGCAGAGGTTCAATATGAGACATGAAAGCATGCTCGAAAACGATCTAAAGAATGTTTGTTCAATCACTGGAGCTCACCGTAAGTATGGTGACAAAACCAGATAATGTCCACCAGTTTTGTGTAGACAAGCGCAAACTGAATGCAGTTACAAATCTTAATTCGTATTTGATTCAACGTTTGGTTGGCTGTGTCAAAAAGGTGGGAAAGCAACCTTTTTTTCTACCTTCGGGTTACTCAGAGGATACTGGCAAGTTTCTTTGAAAGAGTGAAGACAATTTTAGCTTTTGTAATGTTGAATGGACTCTATCATTTTGAAGTCATGCCCCTTGGTATGAAAAATTGACCAGGCACATTTTAAGACTAATCAATAAGGCCATTGTCGGATTACTGTCTGTTATATTTTGATGACATGGTAAATTTTAGTCACACATGGAAGGAGCATTTGCAACATTTGTCAGAATGCAGGAAGCAGGCTTGGCAATAAATCTGGCTAAAACTGAATTTTCAAAATCCCAAATCACCTTCCCACGCCATGTTATCGGACATGTGCAAATTGCTCTTCAGAATGCCAAATTAAAGATTGTTGTGCCGAATTACATACCACCAACAAAAAAACCCACAACAGTTATTTGATACCTGGGATTAGATGGATTTCATTGGAATTTTGAAACAAGTTTTTACAATATGTCTTCTCCACCCAAAAAGGCATTTGACAGCCTGAATCCTTTGTTAGCTACTTCCCCAGTTTTAGCCAAATGTAATTACTTGAAGTCATTCAAGGTGGCCTTCTATGCAAGTGATATAGGTGTCGATGCTGTGTGCTTACTGGAATGCGATGAGAAGACAAAAATATCTCCCGAGTATTTCTCCAGTAAATTGAACATTACTCAACATAAATATTCGACAGTTGTGAGAGATTTTTAGTTTTTGTTGGTGTTACATCATGTGAACTCGTGGTTAGCACTACTACCTCACAGCACAAGGGACTCGGTTCAATTCCACCCTAAGGCATCTGTCTGTATGGAGTTTGCACATTCTCCCCATGTCTGCATGGATAATCTCTGAGTGCTCCGGTTTCCTCCCACAATACCAAGGTGTGCAGGTTAGGTCAGCTGGCCATGTTAAAATATCCATAGTGTTCAGGGATGTGTAGGTTAGGTGCTTTAGTAAGGATTAAAATATGATAATAGGTGAGGGGAATTGATCTAGTTGGGCTACTCTTTCGAGAATCTGTGTGGACATGTTGGGCTTAAAGGCCTGTTTCCACAGCGTAGGAATTCTATGATGCCATCACAAGCTGTTCAGGTTTTTTGGAGAAATTTAAAGGCAAAAATTCCAGACTGGTTAATGGAGCTTGTTATTACAACCATTCAATTTTAAAATTGTGCATGTGACAGAGGGAGAAAATGTGATTGCTGACACATTGTCGAGACTCTGATAAGAAATGGGGGTGTTTCGTTTTAGGAGTAAATGCACTGAAATATAAAGTATTATTGCATGTTCGCTGTCAATGTAAGAAGTTAGTGCTGTAGTGTACTAGCAGTGTAAGATTAGAGGGGTTTAAAATGAAACTGTCTTTGGATATTACATTTGGATGGTTTATTCCTTTTAAGGGGTGAGGTGAGACAATGATGTTCCTTGACCAGGGCTATATTGTCCTTGGTGCTTTTTTCAAAAGTGTTTGTAAAAGGCAGAAGCTCCAATTTGACTGTATAAAGGCAAATTCATTATGGCTAACAAACATTGCCTAAGACAACAAGTGGGAACAAAAAAGATTGCTTTAAAAAAACACTTGTACAATGAAAGGATAGTATCCAGTCCTCCAAAATCAGGGATTTTTTTTGGTTGATTTAGTTTTCAGCTGGGGGTGGGGGGCGGGGTGGCAGAGAAACAGCTGTTGGGAATAGAGGTTCCTTGCTAATTCTCTCTTGACATCTCTCTTGTCAGAACCGGTTTTTGAATTTACCATTTTGCCAAGTGGTGTGTTTGTGTGGATGTTGCAGGAAAGAGTGGCAGCATTGTTAAGTTGTGATGGGTAACATAGGTTTTCAAGTCGATGTTATTCTCAATTCTGTTTTTATTTTCTTGTGTTTCATTTTTTACATTGTGAATGAATTCAGTTTTTTTTAGCTGAGTGGTTTGACCAGCTGCATAACGCCTGGAATACCCATCTGACAGCTGCCTAAAATAACTAAAATGTTAGTGTCTGGACCACCTTCTTGAAATGTTTTGAGGGAGCCTGTTCTGGTGCATAACAAGCACCGTTGGAGAATATGCATAGCTACGCATTAAATAGGCAGAAATGTATTTTCCTATGGGCTAACGTTCATAGCAAACCCTGGTGCATCAGCACTGTCAAATTTAACAAGTTGTGTAATTCACCCTTGACTGCAGTTTCATTGTGCAAATATAATCCGTCTTCTTTAAAAATCACCATTCACTATTCTTTGGAGAGTTTCTCACACCTTATTCATGTACACTATTACATAGAACATAGAACAATACAGCGCAGAACAGGCCCTTCGGCCCTCGATGTTGCACCAATCTATGAAGTATTCTCAGCTCGTCCTCCTACGCTATCCCATCATCATCCATGTGCTTATCCAAGATTTGTTTCAATCTCCCTAATGTGGCTGAGTTAACTACATTGGCAGGCAGGGCACTTCATGCTCTTAGCAATCTCTGTGTAAAGAACCTGCCTCTGACATCTGTTTTAAATCTATCACCCCTCAATTTGCATGTATGCCCCTTCGTACAAGCTGACGTCATAATCTTAGGAAAAAGACTTTTACTGTCTACCTCTGATCAATGTATGTCTCCATCAAATCCCCTGTTATCCTTGTTTCCAATGAGATCAGACCCGAGTCTCTCAGCCTTTCCTCATAAGACCTTCCCTGCAGATCCGGCAACATCCTGGAAAATCTCTTCCACACCTTTTCCAATGTTTCCACGCCCTTCTGGAAATATGGCGACCAGAACTGTATTCCAAGTGTGGCCGCGCCAGCGTTTTGTATAGTTGCAACATGATATTGCGGCCCTGGAACACAATCCTTCTACCAATAAAACCTAACACACCGTATGCCTTCTTAACAGCACTATCAACTTCGCTGGCAATTTTCAGGGATCTGTGTACATGGACTCCACGATCCCTCTGCACATCAACACTACCAGGAATCCTTCCATTGACCCAGTACTCTGCCTTCCCGTTATTCTTTACAAAGTGCATCACATTAGTTAGCTGCATTGAACTCCATTTGTCAACTCTCCACCCAATTCCGCATTTTATCCAAGTCCCCCTGCAACCAAAAACATTCTTCCGAACTGTTCACTACTCCACTAACTTTAGTGTCATCTGCAAATTTACTCATCCATCCACCTATTGCCTGCGTAAATGTCATTATGAAAATGCCAAACAGCAGTGGTTCCAGAAAAAAAATCCTTGCAGCACACCACAATTAACCGGACTCCATTCGCTGCCTTCTTTCAGAAAGCCAGTTTCTAATCCGAACTCTAAATCACCCTCAATCCCATCCCTCTAAATTATCTCCAATAGCCTACCATTTGGAACCTTGTCAAAGGCTTTACTGAAGTCCATGTATACCATACCAACTGCCCTACCCTCATCTGCATGCTTGGTCACCTTCTCAAAAACATCAAGGGTTTTATGAGATACGAACTGCCCTTGAAGAAACCATGTTGACCATCTGAAATCAAATTGTTGCTTGCTAGATGATTATAAATCTTATCTCTTATAATCATTTCCAAAACTATTCCTACAACAGAAGTAAGGTTCACTGGTCTATAATTACTTGGCTCATCTGTACTGCCCTTCTTGAACAAGGGCACAGCATTTGCAATCATCCAGTCGTCTGGTACTAAACTTGTAGACAACGAAAAATCAAATATCAAAGCCAAAGGATCTGCCATCTCCTCCGTAGCTTCCCAGAGAATCCCTTGATAAATCCCATCCGGCCCAGGGGACCTGTCTATTTTTACTCCCTCAAGAATTGATAAAACCTGTTCGTAACTAACCTCGATCCTTTTTAGTCTAATATCTCATATCTCGTTTTTCTCCTCTATAATATTCTCCTTTTCCTGAAGTGAAAACCAATGAGAAATGTTTGTTTAGCACCTCTCCGATCTCCACAGGGTCCACACTCAACTTCACGCTTCTGTGTTTGACTGGCCCTATTCCTACCCTAGTCATTCTTTTATTCCTTACATACCTATAGAAAGCTCAATGTTCTCCTTTATTCTATTTGCTAAAGACTGCTCGTGTCCTCTCTTTTCTCTTCTTAACTCTCTCTTTAAATCCTTCCAGCTGATCTATAACTCTTCATCGTCTCATCTGAACCATCTTGCCACATCAATATGCCTCCTTCTTCAGCTGACCAAAAGATGCAACTTCTATAGTAAGCCA
The DNA here is from genome assembly GCF_020745735.1 of Hemiscyllium ocellatum. Lineage (NCBI taxonomy): Eukaryota > Metazoa > Chordata > Chondrichthyes > Orectolobiformes > Hemiscylliidae > Hemiscyllium > Hemiscyllium ocellatum. Next base: position 18,081,949 of record NC_083438.1, read on the forward strand.
CGGTTCCCTTAACTTATCGCTTCCTCCTTGGCTGACAGGGACATGCCTATCAAGGACAGGCAATATATGTTCCTTAACGCAGCTCCACATTTCCATTGTCTGCAACCCCTGCATTTTGCAACCCCGTTCTATGCATCCTAATTCTTGCCTAATCACATTATAATTGCATTTGCCCCATCGATAACTCTTGACCTGTTCCATCACTAAATTAAACGTAACTGAATTATGGTCACCCTCTCCAAGGTGTTCAACTAGAACTAAATCAAATACCTGGCACGGTTCATTACCAAGCACCTGGTTTATTATTGAGATATTTCACATGAGCACACTTTAGTGTGTATTCAACTATTGCAGTTGAAGTCTGCAGTCAAGAGACATCCCTGTGGGAAGGCAGAAATGTGTGAACATGATTAGGCAGCTTATAATCTAGAATCTTCGTTATCATCTTACATGGTCATGGGTAATCACGAAAATCAATAACCTATTGCGAATTTCACCCTGTGCACTTTGATCCTTTTAAGCCTATATTTAAATTCCTCAACACAAAATAGCAGCGTTTTCACCTGAAATGGTTACTGGAGAGGAAAAGTCTGAAGGATCACTGCTTTGTTGGTGATTTTTCCATGCTTATTTAATTCGTAAATGCACAAACCCATAGTCTGTCCAGTTGCAGAAAAACGTATTTGCTCTTATGATCAACGCTTGGCAATCTGAAGCCTATATATAATTTGGAAAAAAAACATTATGGAAGTCGTATCTGGTCAGGCAACATCAGTTGAGAGCGAGGAAGCTTACGTTTCTCATCTCGACAGCTCCATCAGCGCTAATGTGAAGTGCAGAGGGCGTGGTATTGATGCAATAGTATGGTCGAGGAGTGCTCAGGAAGAAAGGGTACTGGTACTGCAGATTAAGTGATTGGAATGTGAGAATGGCAGAACAATTGTGTGCCCGACTGCCAAACTGTAAAGAACAGATCATCCTCCTGGAGGGCTGGAGGGAACAGAAATCGTGGTGTCAGAAAACGCAACAAGCAAAGCAAAAAGAAAGGGGAGAAATAAAAGTAAGTTCTCAATCTTACGGTGTTGAAATCAATATAAAATCCAAAAGATTGCAGCGTGCCTAGTCTGACATTTATTCACAAGTTCAAGCTTTCGTAGTACTGCTCCTTCATTCCTCGCTGGCTATCTGATGAAGGGGCAGTGCTCCAAAAGCTTGCACTCCAAATAAACCTGTTGGAATTTAATCTGCTTTATGTGATCTCTGACTTTGACCACTCCACCAGCACCTTCACATTGTAATCTGAGGATAAGATGATAACATGTTGCTTCTCCAGTTTTCGCTGTGATTCGCTTTAATACTAAAGTGTACTACTGCAGCACCCCTGTGAATATTCCGATCTGTGGTTCCTGCCTAAAACAGCTCCCTATCTAGGAAAACATGTTACTCCCAATAGCACGCACAACAATTGTACATGCGAAGCACTGACGGGAGATTTCATGAAAAGACATCTAAAAGTCTAAATAAAACCACAACCAATACACACCTTAACTCCACCGCCACCACCCGCCCCTCCACCTTACTATCTCTGCTAGCTATATCTTTGAAATGTTCAGATTTATCAAGCATTATTTCCATTCCTAAATTTTAGGACAAAGGGATAGTTTGACTTGTATCAAATTCACAGCTTAAAGAAAATCGAAGCAGTCGTTGTGGGAATTATTTGTAAGCAATGCAGCATAATTCCACCAATTCCTGCTTCCACGTCATACTTTAACGAACGTTATGAGGACGAGTCACATCCAAATCCCCGTCACATCTTCCAAGTATACTGTGAATTAGCGCTTCCATTCCTTTCTGGTGAAGATTTCCATAGATCCAGAAATCTCAGTATGAAAGCATTGATCTTCAACAAAGTCAGAAATTGCACAATTCTTGTTCAGAGAATTTGGGATTTGCTTTTTGACTGCACTTGACTGAACAAAGAATGTGAGATGATACTTCAGAGAGATTAGAAACACCTTTTTTCAGATCACAAAAACACAACAGCTTGATGCAAGGATCAGAGGCCATAGACCTAAGGGATACCTCGGAAAATGTTTGGAGGAGATGATCGGAAGACATTTTTAAAAAAATATCACCCACCGGATAATGTGAGTCTAGAATTCACTGCCTATCAGAGCAGTCAGTGTATTTACACTTCATAACATTTGAGAATTATTTAGATGCGAACTTGTAATATGAAGGCAGGCAATTCTATGGGCCAAGTGCTAGGAAATAGATCGAATATAGTTGGATGTTGTTGACTGCCATAGACATGATGATCTTAATGGCCCTTTTCTGTGCCATGAATCTCTATGATGATAATTCCACATGTCGGGGAATCATGATGGGTAATCTAATGATGAGCTCCATATTCTTCCATGTTTCTTCTGAACGGCAGCAAACAGATGCCCAATCTGCACTGTCCTACAAAAATGATTACATATGCCAATGATCACTCTGGTAAACATTTTTGAACTCCCTGTATGTCAAATGTTGATTGTTTACGAGTAACCGCTCAAATGTCTGTCAATGCAAAATTGGGAGGATCTACACCAATTCCAGAAAATTATTCGTCAAACAAAGAGAACACAGATCAAAGGAAATTACAGTACAGGAACAGGTCTTTCGGCGCTCCAAGCCTGTACTGATCCAGATTCTCCATCTAAATATGTCGCCCTCTGCTCCCTACTCATTCATGCATCTGTCCAGATACATCATAAACGACGCTATCGTGCCTGCCTCTACCACTTTCTCACGGAATATATTCCAGGTCCCCATCATCAACTTTCCAAAGAAGTTTCCAAGCATATCTCTCCTAAACTTCTCCCCTCTCCTAAACTTTGAACTCGTGACCCCCAGTAATTCAGTCCCCCAGTCTGGTAAAAATGCTTCTTAGTATCTACCCTATCTATACCTCTCATGAGTTTGTAGACCTTCTTGTACTCAATACCTCGAAGGAAAGCATGTCACATGCCTTCGTGAACACTCTATTAACATATGTTGCCACGTTTAGTGAACAGTGGACCTGAACACCCAGAGCTCACTGCACAATAATTTTCCTAAGGATATTTCAGTTTAATGTATAGTGCGCTCTTTAATTGAATCTTCCAAAATGTATCACTTCACATTTGCCAGGAATGAACTCCAAGTCCCATTTCTCCACCTAGCTCTCCAATCTATCTATGTTCTGCTGTATTCTTTTAGATTAGATTCCCTATAGTGTGGAAATAGGCCCTTCAGTCCAATCAGTCCACACCAACCCTCTGAAGAGTAACCCACCCAGACCCATTTCACTCTGACTAATGCACCTAACACTAGGGAGAATTGAACATGGCTAATTAATTTTCCCTGCACATCTTTGCACTGTGGGACGAAACCGGAATACCCGGGGAAAACCCACGCAGACACGGGAGAATGTGCAAACTCCACACAGACAGTCACCTGTGGCTGGAATTGAACCTAAGACCCTGATGCTGTGCTGCACCTAATCTAACCAATTTACTCTGACTCCACGCATAGCTTTCCTCCTTTGTCCTTGAGTGGACGAACCCGTTTTCTAGCTACCCTCTTGCTCCTTATATATGAATAAAAGTCTTTAGGCTTTCCTTAACCCTGTTTGCTAAATATATCACATGACCCCTTTCAGCCCTCTTAATTCTTCGTTTCAGATTGGTCCTACATTCCCAATATTCTTCCAAAGCTTCATCTGTCTTCAGTCGCCAGAACTTATGTAGTCTTCCTTTTTCCTCTGAGCCAGGCTCACAAATTAACCTGTCATCCGTGGTTCTCTATCTTGCCATTTCTATTCGTCATTTTCACTAGAACAAGTCTCTCCTGCACTCTAATCAACCTCTCTTTAAAAGCCTTCCACCGATCAAATGTGGATTTACCTTCAAATAACTGCTCCCAATCTACATTCCCCAATTCCTGCCGAATTTTTTTTATATTTGTCTTCCCCCAATTTAGCATTCTTCCTTTCGGAACACTCTTGCCGTTGTCCATGAATATTCTAAAACTTACACAATTGTAATCACTATTCCTAAAGTAATCCCCAATTAAAATCCCAACCACCTGACCGGGCTCATTGCCAACACCAGGTCCAGTATGGCCTCTTCCCGATATGGACTATTAACATAATGCTCTAGAAAACACTCTTGGACGCTCCTTACAAATTCTGCTCCATCTAGGCCTCTAACAATAAGTGATTCCTCGTCAATGTTCAGAAACTTAAAATCTCCTATCACTGCCACACTGTTGCTCCTACAACATTCCATAATCTGTTCACAGTTTTGTACATCTATCTCACACTCACTGTTGGGTGGCCTGTAGTACAGCCCTGAACATTGTTACTGTACCCTTTCTATTTCTGGGCTCTGCCCCATATTGCCTCCATTGGAATCCTCCATCGTCGCCTTTTTCAGCATAGCTATGACATCCTTTCTTACCAGTACTGCAACTCCTCCATCCCCTTTATCTCCCTCTCCATCTCATTTGAAGCAAAGATATCCTGGATTATTTAGTTGCCAGTCAAGCCCTTTCCCACAACCAAGTCTCAGTATTAGCAATAGCATCATACTCTCAGATGCTAACCCAAGCCCTACGTTCATCTGCCTTACTACTGCACTTCTTGCATTCAAATAAATGCACCTCAGACCACGAGTCCCTTTGTGTTCATCATCTGCTCCCTGACTAATCTTCCCTTAGTCACGTGGATTTTGTTAGCCAGTTCGTTCCAGGTTTTAGTTTCTACCTTCTTACTGTCCACTAACCTCTGCATTTGGTTCTGGCACTCTGCCGCCTTTGTTTCAACCGTCCCAAACAGCTTAAACAAAAGTATCCCACTGCTGTCCAATCCGGCCCAGGTGTAGATTGTCGAATGTTTGGTAGTCTCAGCTCCCCAGAACCAGCCCCAATGTTCGAAAAATCTGAACCCCTCCCTCTTACATCTTCCCTCAAGCCACGCATTCATCCTACCACTTTTGACATTTCTACTCTGACTAGCACGTGGCAGTGGTACTACCTCTTTGGTCCTACTTTTTAACTTGTATTCTAACTCCGTAAATGCTGCTTGAAGGACCTCATCTCGAGTTTTACTTATTTCATTGGGGCTTATATGCACCATGACAACTGGCTATTCACCCTCCCTATTCAGAATGTTCTGCAGCTGATCTGAGAGATCCCTGATCCATGCATCTGGGAGGCAACGTATCATTCGGGAGTCTCATTTTCGACCGTGGAATACCTATCCACTCCCGTTACAATAAAATCACCGCTGATGATAGATCTTCCAATCTTTTTCCTACCCTTCTATACAGCAGAGACAGCCACCGCGCCATGAACCTGGCGACTGCTGGCTTCGCCTGGTGAGTCATCTCCACTCACAGTATCCAATCAGTATACTTGCTTTGGAAGAAGATGACCACAGGGGTTACCTACGCTGCCTTCCAGCTCCTTCTCTGTCTTTTGGTCACCCAGTCTCTTTGTCCCTCAGCAATCCTACTCAATATTACTATATACTTTACTTTTAAATTCATGTAATGTACGATTGTATATGCTAATATGCGTTGCTCCTACCTGGATTCATTCTGGGATTAATTTGTAGAATCACATAGATCTCTAGTCGTCAGCGTTCTCTTTTGTGTCCACCTATTCAAAATTTCTGCTTTTATGTTTTGGACCCATGCATTAATTGGGATAGTTATATAATTAGTCATCTTATTTGGCTGACTATTTTAAGTAGTTATCATTATCAATTCCACAACTTATTGCAACAATTTCAACCTTTAACTTTTAAATGTCCATTTAAAATTGAAATATGATTGCAAATTTTCTGTCCTCGCCAAAGGACATAAACGTACATAATGTAACATTCGTGATGATGATTATCTAGTTTGCTCATGGGGTACAAATTTTCAGTGCGCTTAACAGACAAATCTGAAAGGAGGCGGATTGTCATAAGTGTTAGCTATGAACTGATTTTCATTCAACATTGAAACCTAACGTTATTAGAGTTGCACGTGCTCCTCAGCGCCAATGATCTGACATTGTCATGGTTATGCATATCACTAGAAGACCCAGAACCAGCTGTCATAGCATTTAATCCTTACAAATAACCTTGAAACACAGACGTGAGCTTCCTAATGACTTCTTGTCTCTGGATTTATCGCCACACAGAAAATAATTTGACATGTCTTCGCATTCAATCAATGAAATAAGCATTTTACATTGAAGTCATCAGTGCTTCATGGCCTCATTTATAACTATTACTACGCTGCCAATGATTTTGCGTAATGCTTTCTTTCTCACAATTTTCCAGACACAGTTGCAATGTCAGTGCAACTTAATTTTTTTTACATTTCTCGAGGTATTTTAATGCTGCAAATCAACAATTGAATTTGCTGGTAAAATTTCATTGTCAGCCTGGATTATGGGCACGAATCATTTTGATTGTAATCCTACTATTTCTTTTCTACTTATTTTATCAAATGCAAATGTGTTAAACTTCCAACAAATTACATTGCATTGATCACTTGTCCTGTCATTGTTATTACCAATCGTATTTATACAGGTGAGATTATGAATTATTTTCTTAACACTAGTTGTAATGACGTTGCTGCGAATAAGATAGCCACCTAGAAATATATCAATTGCGTTAACATTGAAATTCTGATTATGGAATTACTGGCATTATTCGTACTGTTATTACATATTTGTTTCATTTTTATTCAAAGAGGAAAAGCTAAATTGGGAATTAAAAGGTATTTGCAACAAACTGTCACAGATTTTAGATCTTCTTTAATATGTTCATGATGCTCGAAAATGTCAAATCTTGAAGTGGTTTCGTTATTTTATTTTCTGAGTCTTGTTTAGAAGGAAATGCATGGCACGAGATCTGCCTGTCTATAAAGGAGGTTACAGTTCATGATACAAAAACAGAAGTAACTGGGGAATCTGAACAGCACATGTGGGGAAATAACAGGTTAACGTTTTGAGTGCAGTGACCTCCTTCAGAAATGACAAGGGTAACTGGATTTAAAACATTAATATTATTCTCTGTTCCCAGATGCCACCATATAGGCTGCATCTGTCCATCATTTTCTGTTTTTGCCTCAGATCTTCAGCTTTCGGACATCTTTTTTTCAAATAATTGCTGTTCATGATTTTGCTCCGGCTCTTCAATATACAGTCATGGCTATGTCAGCTCTGGCATTTGCCTGAATTTCAGACAGGAAAACCCATCTTCATTGGCACATGTTTCATAATTATTGATATTTTCTCTCTTATCTTCAAATATATTCATACGCTTATATCAAAGTTAATAGTTTGTCAAATATAGAAACTTTACATGAGAAAGAAGCCATGTTGTAAAACGTTTATTTCTGTTTTTGCATTAACAATGTTGGAGATGAATTTATTTTCAGTTCATGGTAAGACAATGCTTACGCCTCTCCAAAGATTCTTTCTACATTTATCAACAACCTTGATTTGAAGAACTCTAACGTTCAAAATGCATTTTTCATCTTTAACTAGCGAGAACAATATATTTGTAACAAATCTAAAAAGAAATAATGAGATTAGTATCTGAGATATACATACATCTCATAATTGAATGCATTTCAATTTATCTGCATGCTTCCTGAAGTTCCAAGAGATTTGTAATAACATTTTCAAATATATTAGATTATGGCAAATCTTGTCATGATGCACATTAAGGGATAGTACATAGCTCATAAGCAGAGGATTTAACTAGTGATCTTTGGATGAAAGTTCCGACATTTAAAATTTTGAAAAAAAGTGCTTTTAATCAAATAGTTTTATAATTTTTACATATCCTATTATTATGAGTTGCAGATATTACACCATTGAATATAATTAACCATGAAACAGACACAGTTTGCTTTAATGAAGTAAAGAGAAGTGTTATAGAGAACCAATTGTAAAATGGAGTTGAGGTTGAAGATTTTCCTTCATTAAAGTGAGTGTCACAGCTCTGACAAAGAACGTTTAATTCTAATTCTGTCCTTATTTGCTATACTGACAATTGTTTTCTTTAATGTATAATTAGCAATTTAAACAATGATTAAAACATTGATTTTGATGGTTTGAAGTTAGACTGTCTTGAAACTGTTTCTTTAAAAACAAAGAAGTCTTGTATAAGCTGCATTCAATTCCCAGAAATAGCAACTTATAAATATACTGATGACTGCTTGTCCATTATAGCAAAAAAAATGCTCCATATCACTTCCCTTGTGCTGTACCTTCAAAGCTACTAACAACCCGACAAGGAACTATGCAGAGCAAGAAAGTAAGATGCTGTTAAAAAAAAGACTGTGACCACCATTTCAAGCGATTCTCTTCAGAAGAGCTTGCAACAGGAAAACCTGGATCATAAAAACGTCGCAATAATGTAACTTGCGCCAAAGCCAATCCCTTTGCAACTTGCAAATTTTCACCTGTTTGATATTTTGAAAACTGAAGGTCTCAAAGATAGATCAAGTCGATCTAAGTGTTTCACAGAAACTTAACAACTTTTATCGGCCAGCCTGCTCAGAATATATTAAGAAGTTTGCCTGGACACTCGTTTTTTTTCCCCCTTGTTTTTAAACCCAAATATAAAGTGTTGTGTTCCACCACAAAGTGTTGTAATTCGACCACAGAAACTACTTGACAAACGAACAATTTACTTAAACATCCCAGTTAAAATGCAACAAAAGAATCAAGAACGAATACCTTAATTCTACTGGAAAACTTAACAGAATAGTAGATGCACTAACTTATTATGATAAACTGTTCCAATATGATATCATCCCATAAACACACCTGTTAGCAAAACGGCAAATGCCAACATCCGATTTTCTCATATACAATCCAGCAGCAGACAGAGAGAAAAATAAACTAAGTGAAAACTCAGAGAGGACCAACAAGGAAATATGTGGTGCAACTTCCAGCCGTGTTGAGACTCCATGAGCAGATGGTAAATCTAAATGCGATAAAACTATGCAAAACACGAAATTCTGATCTGTGAGAGCTGGCCACACCAGTTCATTCTACTTCTATTATTGCAACTTTTTAAACAAAAGCCATAAACTGTTTACCTTACTACAGAATGGTTGCGATCTCTTATACCAGCTTTCTCTTAAAAGAACCAAAGGGCAAAATAAATCTCAATGCTACAACATCGTCACAATATTGTCAAGATTAAAATACTCATCGTTGTTTGCATGGCTGATAATTATTCTTGCATCTGTATTTTTTTCAAGTCCTTCATCTCCTCAAACTCTCTTCACTGGACTTCAAACAATTCTTGGTGTCAGTACTTCCATGATTGGCTGCAGTGCTTCCCATTCTATAAACTGAAAACGTGAAATTTCCTCACTATCTTTCCATGCATCTCTCTTCTGTTCAAAACTGTTTACAAACAACGTTTTTATTAATGTTAATTCATCACTTAATTGAAACGTTTGTAGTTGTTTCAAAAAAAGTTCCTTTCACGTTTTCTTTTGTTCTAATACTTTCTAAGTATAATACGGCACGCAATAATTCAATCACAATGTGCTTTTGTTTCAGAAATAGAAAAACTGAAAGGTCAACTTGAAGACGCAGGTGCGTACAAATGATAGAAATTCATGTTTCAGCTAGGTTTCTTGTGTCAGCCTATTTGTTTGTCTCTTCCAGTTTAAATTCAAACCTTATTTTTGGACATTTGCCATGGGAACAATTTTAACATAGCTATTTGTCAAACTATTGATGCATACTGGAAATGGTGAGAAATAGAATGCAATGAATTGGAAAGATTAACCAATTGTATTTAAATTCTGTTTACATTTGTTCAGGTATGGGGATAAAGTATATGCATTTTGTTGGCTCAAAAGGTGTCTTCATAAAAACTGCAAAATAATTTACAGGACCTGCTGTCTGGGGGATTAACAGTAGAGCTTATGACCTGATGTTGAGTTCAATAGTCAGTCCAACACAACTCTCTCAGAAAGCCATATTGGTGTATTGCAAGAGAATCGCAATAGAATAGGGGTGGAAAAATTGTTGCAAAACTAGTTGAAGCATAACACTTTTGTCTAAAATTAATAACACTTATTCCCTGATACATGTGTTATTCTATCTCCACAGATCGTAAGGTGTGATGTGTGTGATTACATGTGATTGTACAGATTTTGTTTGGAGAAAAAGAATGATTTCAATTTATGCAACATTTCTCTGAAGGCCCCCAACTGCTATAACAAATGTTGTGATTAGTAATCCATCAACATAATGAAGAAAGTGCAAAATGACACGAGAAAATTCCCGGGCAAAAATCTTTTCTTTGCACTGTGATTGCTGAATAGATAGATTCCTTTGTGGGGAGAAACCCGAAGGCAGAAACCTCTCGTTGAGTTGAGACGCTCTCACAATACTACTTTTCGTGCTGAGCATTAAACAAGTAGTGACATGAAATTATGTGCAAGACGAATTTCGAACTCACAGCTTTAATAATTAAACTAGTTATTTGATGTGTAGGTTTGCTCGCTGAGCTGTAGGTTTGATATGCAGACGCTTCATTACCTGGCTAGGTAACATCATCAGTGGCGACCTCCAGGTGAGGCGAAGCTGTTGTCTCCTGCTTTCTATTTATATGTATTTTTAGTCCTGGATGGGATTCCTGGGGTTTGTGGTGATGATAGTATATAGAAGACTTAGATTGCATTATTCAGGCCATTCCAGCAGTCTCTTTGTTTTGGGTAAAATAATCAAAAGAAAAATCATAGTGATTGTACTCTAGTACAATTGTATATTGTACATTCTGCTTTTTTTTCTTTTCCTTTTAGAAAAATTAATGTTACAGAAGGATCAGGGTAAGAATTATAATATGCTTTGCACTATTGGCTGAATAAAGTCATAAATTACACAGCTAGGTTATTGTCCAACATGGTTATTTGGGAGCATTAGCTTTTGAAGACCTCTGCTTCTTCATCAGTTGGTTATGAAACAGGACCATCACATCCAGAATTTATAGCAAAGGATCAGTCATGCAATGATACATTGAAAAAACCTAGATTGTTAAGTCTTTAATCTTTTAGTATGTATTTGTTGATATCAATTCTCTAATACGTGGATCCCAGACTTCTTTTATGTTGCATTCTCAAGATAATTTAAGGGTTTATAACAAAAGATGTCATCTCTTCCTTTGTCACACGTCAGAATGTGAAAAAGTGAAGACTGCAGATGCTGGAGATTAGAGTCAAGATTCGAGTGGTGCTGGATAAGCACAGCAGGTCAGGCAGCATCCGAGGAGCAGGAAAATTAACGTTTCGGGCAGGAGCCCTTCATCTGGAATGAGACTGGAAGTCCTGGGGTTCTCTCCACCCTCGAGGCTTCCAACCTCATTCCTGATGAAGAGCTCCTGCCCAGAACGTCTATTGTCCTGCTCCTCGGATGCTGCCTGACTTGCTGTACTTTTCCAGCACCTCTCTAATCTTGACTCCAGACAATTAGAGTCAGTTGACTCCATATAATTGTGATAAAATCATTGAAATCATATGAAGATAAATTGGAAATTTAACATGAGATTCGAGATTGTAAATTCAGAGTTTCAAATAAATTTGGAATTACAATTTGTTTAAAAAATGTTGGAAATTAAGCTGACAGAAGTTTGTTATAAACAAACCACGCAACTGTCATGGTAAAGCAAATTTGACACTTTTAGGGATTGGATATATAAATAATGGCGCGCAGCAAAATATTGGAGTATTATATTTGGTCTTAATTTATCACAACTAGTTCAGTCCTATCAGAAAGAGAAAGGGTAAACGAGTTTACAAAATATATGTGTCACTGAGCATTCAACTAAGAACGACTTCTGGATCACAAACATACTGTCAGCCGAGGTGCAATTTCCGGAACTCAACTAACCGTAAGTGCACCAAGGGCTTGTACAAGTGTCCCATAGACCGATTGCAGATGAACCGGGCATATCCATCTTTACATGTTGTACATAGTTACCAAATACAAATGCCCATCTGACATGCTCCCTGGCCTCCGCCAATACAGGTGGTAGTACTGTGATTTATTCAGAAGAATGTCTACCTTTAAATGTCATCTTTAGGCTCCATGAAGTCTCATGACAATATTTCAAGTGAACTTCCCACATGTTGCCGACTGCGAAATCTTATATGACCAATTTATGAGAATTTGTTCAACAGGATGACACTCGAAAGACGCAATGACAGTCCATCGGATATAAGCACTGATTGCCCTCACCAAGAGAAGCACAACAGCACAACTGCTGACCAAGTGCTGAATGACAAATAAGTCAGAATTGCAGGGAATGTATGAAAGTTAGGAAAGAAATTGAAAAGCAACTTCATCACATCAACATATTCCTAACCTTCGCAGTGTGTGAGCAGGTCATGAATAATCAGTGTACTGAGGACTTCTTCAGTTCTGTTAAGTAACATGCTATTAATTTCATACAGTATTGTCACAGAATAAATCTTGCAGCCTTCCCTCAGAAAATGCATTTAGATACAAGCAGCAGATCTATACTCCAAGTAAGGAATATCAGAGCAAGATTTTTTGATGAACAAACCTGGTGAGAGCTAAGTGCAGCTGAAAATCCCTACTTTTACACAAGGTAACAGAAAATCGGTTGTCCAACTGCTGAAGTTAACCTTCCAGTCTATGAGTATGTCAAACATTGGATAAAGCATTGCTAAACATTAGATATAAATAAATGTAAACAAAAAGAAGCCAATGTATCAACTGTGTACAGCGCAAACATGGCTCACAGCTTTAATATGTATGAATGATAGTCAAATATTAAAAGAAATAGAACTTTGAAAAATTAGCCCCAACCTAATTGAAAGTGTTAGTGGGACTTTAGAAACAGTGTAATTGAAGAAATGCAAGTATCTCTAGGAAATTCTGTTGCAGCGAATATCCAAGTTCTGCATTTCAGATTTCCACAACACCAGATAAGGAATCTAAAAACCATACATTTCATAATAGATGACACTGTGCTATGACAGGGTGTGTAATAGAAAGAGCACGCTATCTGTCCAGAGAGCATCAGATGAAGAAGCTATAACTCAGGACTCTGCATATGCGAAAATGTGAATAACATGTATTTTATATAGAGATAGTCATTCATAACTACTGAAGTTGTTAATGGTTCTACATTCCTGCTGTGTACGATAAAATATTATAAGGCTTAAATTTAAAACATAAATCATTGAAATGGAGTGCTTAATTGGAGTCAAAGTCTTAAATCGTAGATAATCACAAAACAAAATCGATTTGTCGGCAAATACCTTCAACTGGTCTGGGTTTTGTGTTTTGTTCTGTTTGATTTGATTTTATTTATATAGTTGCCACATGGTAATATCATGTCCAAACAACATATACATTCAGGAAAATGATCTCAGATCATTGATTCACATTCTTCCATGGCAGCTGGCAGATTTACATTCAACTTATAAGTCTGGAATTGAATATTATTTTCACGAATGATGCCATAAAATTTTAAAGTCCCGTTATAAAGGAGGGTTTCTGAACACAATATGCTTTCTCTCCACGGCTGCTGCCACACCTGATGGGTTTCTCCAGTAACTTTTGATGTTATTGTAACATTCCATCTAGTTTCATGATTTGTTTCAGTAAAGATTGCATTGCTTATGTGACCTGTTTTAATCAGGAGTCGAGACTCGCATGGATGTAATTGAATTTTATTGGAAACGCCTTGAAAATCTTCTAAATTTGAGCGTGAAGAGGGATGGGTGAAAAATGTCAGCAATGCTAACCTCCAATGCAAGAATACGGTTATGAGTATTCTTCATCTTCAAAACATAATTTTGTCAGCTGAGCCTAGAGGTACTTACTCAACAAAAATACTCATGCTGATAACAGAGACTACCTGGACTCTCAGCAACTTTGCATTGAATCAAGTCGAACCAGTTACAAATTGAAATTATTTCAAAGTTATGTCATGCCTGTATGAAATCCTGTTGCAAGTTAAAATGATTATGCAGGATGAATCGTTATATTCAATAATCATTCAGTGAGAAGGAGATAAATGCTGATTTAAATTGGGATAACGTTAGTAGCAAATCAACTTGAACTACGATGACGAAAAGAAATTAAACAGAAGCTTGATACTTTACACAGTTTCTAAAATACCAAAACATTCCAGCAGAAAACAAACGTTGTGCAGCATACAAGCATTGTCTGATATCCAGAAAGCAGATAATAAATTGCCAGCTGATGATGATTTTCATGGAAGAAAATCAAAACATCGCTCATGCATCTAACCCAGTCTTCACATACATTGGGGCATTCGTCACCACTGCTGAACTTAATAATAATCATCCTGGTTGCTATGAAAATGAAAATATCATAGGCTGGCAATGACTGAAAAGTACTTTGATAGAAGAAACTGCGTTTATAATATTCATTAAAATAATGTTCAAAAAGAATATGTAGGCAGAAAGAGAATAGTTTTTCCATGATTGCCTCAGGAATAAATTATTCTAATTACACCTAGATGTTGGAAAGATAATAAGCATACTATGAGCATTGCATTTATTATGTAGACTAAACAGAAATTTCTAAAAGTGAAGTTATCCAAGACCAATAACGTAGAAACCATAACATGAGAATGAAGGAGTAAAAACTGCTCTTTAAATTGTGTTGGAGGTCGAACTGAATGAATACTTATGAAAGTATAAGAGAAAAAGATAAATACCAGATTGATTTAATTTATCTATGAGCCACAAACAAAATGAAATAACATTGTGTTTAGAATCTCAATGTGACATGAGGAAGCATCTTTTGTTGGAAAAACGTTTAACAATAAAATAAAAAAAGAAATAATTCTTTATGATCTATTCTATCAACGTGCACTATTGTAATGATTACCAGTTTGTGGAAATTGGTTGATTTGTCGACACAACGCTACAATTCTTGATCATTCAGCTCTTTGTCAATTGTTTCAATGACTCTTCTCTTGCCACACACCGAATAAATCACAGGAACTCGCTGTTTTGAAAAAGGAAACCTCATAACATTTTTGCTCATGTTCTTTATCAAGTTATGTTTATGTCCAATCCGTGTGCAGTTTTCTGATGCTAGAAATGTATTTTTGTTTCTCTTGCTTACAATATCGCAATCCTTTAGCATGCTAAATTCCCCTTCGAATTTCCATGTAATAAATTATTTCCCGAGGGAGAATAATCCTAGCTTGCCAATCACTTACCATAATCAGGCTGATCGAACACAGTAATATTGAAATTGAATCCTACGATACTCTTCCTACATTGCATCAGTATGACACCCATAACTGAGTGACAGCTACGTTTTCCGTGGACGGTTTACACCTTCAGCGAAGGGATTTAGGGATTTTTGAGTGATCATACTCAAAAATAAATGCTGTAATTAATGTAATAAATTTTTGCCATGAAGTGAATATGTCATGATGTACAGATACAAATTTAGGGAATGATTCAATAATGATGCAATTGCAAATTATACATAATAATTAAACTACTGGAGAAACCCTGCCGATTTTGCAGTATCTGGGAAGAAAAATCAACGTTAAAGTTTCGACTTTACTGAGTCTTCTTCTGAACAATTGATTGTTTATGATCTCGGCAGTTGTTACTTTATATTATTGTGATGTAATTGTATACTGGAAAGTTTCAAGGAGCGGAATGGATCATTTTGTTTTACATCCTCGTCCTAATGCACTTTTATTTTTGTTATTTCATTTGACAGATATGAATAATCTGAAAAAGAACTGCAAAGAAATTGGTCAGTATAATGGGATTTCGTGAACTTTAAAACCGTATTTTCAACATGTCACTGTATTCATAAATATAAGGTTCAAAGTCATGTTACAATCGCGGGTGGAACACATACAACGAAAATTAAAAAGAAATGCAACGAATAGGGAAATGTGTGTTAATTGTGCAGACACAGGTGTTTACCATGAAAATTCAAGCGGTACTGTGCAGTGTAAAATTTTGTTTAACTATAGATTTCAGGACAAACCTGTTGATCCTGATTTGACAGCATTTTACCATAGGAATTTTAGTGCACGTTTCACAACCCATCACTTAAATTATTTTGGTTGTCACATTACTACTTGACTTAAGTAGTTGCAAACTTGGGTAGCAATGTCCCCCACCTCTCCTTCAGAGAAAGAGATAGGTGTTGATTTTTGATGAAACTACTGTAAGTTATTTCATCCCAAGACTAGGTAATATTCATTTCATTTGCAGACACAAAATTTATTGCTGCAATGATCGAACCATTTAAAGCAGCATAATACACCAAATGTTTTCACAAGTAACTACATTAATTGCATGACAAAGTTTAAGCCTCAGTAAAATCAGCCACCTCGGTGCTGCTGGAATTATTATTTTCTTGGAACTGTGCATATTCCAGAAATATCCAAATGTGTGCTGACAAGTAACAAACATTAACAATTTCCTGCACCTTTGTCATTCTTTAATCAATGAATAATATTTCCATCTCATAGTAAAACTCTAATAGTTAAGTTCCGATCTATTGTGCAAATGCCACTAAATCTTTGCCACACACTGACCAACGGTTTTCCACAAAACTGAAAATTGTGAAATGCATATGTGTAGATCTGGGGAATACAAATATACATCTGTTTTTTTTGTCGAAATTCCAGCAGTGAATTGAGCCTTCGGATTCCGAATCACCTGCTTAAATCTCTCAGCTACTCCTCTTAAGACACAATTGAAAACATATTGTTTTGTCTAAGTATTTGGCATTTTAGACAAATATTTCTTTGTCAAGTCTGTAACAATATCTTAATAAAAGAAGCACAATTGTTAGTTTTGTCATGCAGTCTCAGAATATGAAT
Organism: Hemiscyllium ocellatum; assembly: GCF_020745735.1. NCBI lineage: Eukaryota > Metazoa > Chordata > Chondrichthyes > Orectolobiformes > Hemiscylliidae > Hemiscyllium > Hemiscyllium ocellatum. The sequence continues at coordinate 18,098,870 of NC_083438.1, forward strand.
ATCTGTGATTTATGTTCCTTCTGTATTATTTTTTCGAATCATTGGTAATAATAGAAGCGGAGATCACGAAGAAAAATGAAGGTAAAGACGATCATTGAGTTTATACTCATAATCTTTCAGTTCGAACGATATCCCAATTCAACCAACACCTGGACTTCCACTCCATATCTATTTTCGTAATATAATACTGATATCATCTACACACACACACACAAACGCACACACAATATATATGATATATATATATTTATACATATCAAGCTTCTTGTTCTGTGATCCTGATTGTTTTTATTACTTACAGAAATAGAGAAATTGAAAAATCGTATTACCACTTGTGGTGAGTGCATTTGACTGATTTGGATTCTGAATTCACTGGCAAAACATTTTTGAAACATCTATAATAATCTATTATGATTATATTACACGCTAACGAGTCTGGAGATAGTTCAAAAGAGTGTTTGAATTGGTTAATTAAATACGTTGATTTCTTGCCATCTCAGGAATGAGAGCATTCAGGAATATTAAGAATCGCACATCATCTTCAGGAGTCAGTATGCAATCATTAATATGGACATTTAGACTGAACAGAAGAACAGCCAGATAGAATGGTCGACAATTGCTTCTTACAATGAGCTCCAGGACAGTTTGATGCGACTAAAGAGGTTTGTAGTAACCTGTGCATTTTCCATGAGTGGTAGAGCAGCAACTGACCATAGTACATTCCAACCACGGCTGACTGTATTGGTTCACTGGATTGTGCTAAATTGTTCATAGTATCCAGGGAGGTACGGGCCAAGTGGATTAGACTTGGGAACCTCAGTATTTGAGGAATATGGTCTGGTTTAGATACTTTTTAGAATGTCAGTGTAGACTCGATTGGCCGAATGGCCAACTTCCACTTTATAGGAACTCTATGATTGCATAGACTCACAAAATGTAATAATCTAAAGATCCCAAAGTGGCAATTACTGAAGATTTTGTAATGAGCATAGGAGCAGAGGTTGAAGTGGGGAATCAGAAAGTTATAGCTTCATGAATCAGTAATCAACTTATGCAATAACATGATGCTTCTATTTGCCAGTAGTTAGGAAGTGTGACATTGGGAATGGATAGAAACTTGCAATGCGACACTAAACTAAATCCAGTCTGTTTCTTCAGTCAGATTTAATAGCATACCTTTTAGCTCCAGTCGTAGAGGCATACAGGACGGAAACAGACCATTCAGTAAAAATCGTCCATGATATCCAGAAGCAGAGCAGACAAATTCTCCCTCATGTCCAGGCCACCGAATTCCTTTGCTCCAAACTTGACCACCCACTTCTTGGAGTTTGATATAAATAGATTGTCTATTCATGTTTCGAAATGAATAACTTTGAGCCACGTCAAGATAACCTGTGCCAAGAGTGCTTATGGGGACTGTTGCCATTATTTGGAACAGCATCATTAATTTGGAATGAGCTTTTGGCTTTTTGGATAGTTTAAGTTATTTGGCATTCTACTCACTTCTATTTGTGTTTCATTCAGTAATTATTTAAATAAGTTACGTTTTGTTTATAACTAAGTGGTTTTACCATCTGATTGTCTCCGGGAATGTCCACTTGCACCTGCTTAAAATAACTATCAATGTTAGGAGCTGAGCTACGTTTCTGAAATGTTTTGAGGGGTCTGGCCTGTTCTATAACACCATAAGACGATAAAACCACAAGACATAGGAGCGGAAGTAAGGCCATTCGGCCCATCGAATCCACTCCACATTTAATCATGGCTGATAGGCATTTCAACTCCACTTACCAGCGTTCTCCCCGTAGCCTTTAATTTCCTTGTGACACCAAGAATTTATCAATCTCGGCCTTGAAGCCATTTAGCGTTCGGGCCTCCACTGCACTCCACAGAAATGAATTCCACAGGCCCACCACTCTCTGGCTGAAGAAATGTCTCCGCATTTCTGTTATGAATTTACTCCCTCTAATACTAAGGCTGTGCCCACGTGTCCTAGTCTCTTCGCCTAACGGAAACAATTTCTTAGGGTCCACCCTTTCCAAGCCATGTATTATTTGTACGTTTCTATTAGATCTTCCCTTAACCTTCTACACTCCAATGAATACAATCCCAGGATCCTCAGCCGTTCCTCGTATGCTAAATATGCCATGCATCCTATATGACACCATCGTGGGTATAAAATATAGATATAAAATATAGAAATATAGAGAAAAATAAAGGAAAACAGCTACATTACTTAAAGTTGCTCATCGCAAAAGTTAGAAAAATGAAAATAAGTTAAAACTACAACAGTACAGTCTTTCAGCAGATCAGCACAGGGTGGCTTCCACACGTGGTTTGCCCATGGTTGTAAGCCACTGACCATCTGAACCAGTCCAACAATCGTCCAGTATGTTCGATCGTCCAGTAGAACGGTTATGTGATGACATGAACAGAAAAAAATAATCATTATAAAATTAAGTTTTTCTTTCTCTGCGGAACTGTAACTCAAGTTAGTTTTTAAAATTAATTTGCAGAAAACTCTGCATCAGTATAGAATTAAGTATTTACTTCCATTTTTGGATGAGATATTTTCAGCTGAATACTGCATTGATTATTCAAAGGTTGACATATATAATTTTATACGTCCAAAAGGCATACGTATTTCAATTACTTTGACAGTTTTTGATGAGCTCTTCCCTGCAATTCTGATGCTTTTCCAAAACAAAATGGAAAAGAATTTCGCTCAGTTCCATTCCTTTTTCTGATCTTTACTATTTCAAAACTGCTCATTTCTATTATTTTTCCTTTGAATTTAATTATTTTAATTCATACATATTTTCTTTATTTTTAGAGGAAGACCTGACCAAGAAACAGAAGGGTATGTTCACAACGTTCCACCCCCACCCCCACCAAAAAAAAAGAAAATCAAAGGGCTCCATATGTCTCGCCAGTTAAATACAATACAATGTCTAATTTGGTGACTTTAACATAATTGAATACTGGTCTCGCATTGTAAATGGTACAAAATGCAAACACATCTTATTAATTTTATTGTTCCGTACTAATTCCATGCTAAATTCTGTACTAATAATGGTTCTCGAGATTGATTTCTTTCTCGCAAATTGTATCCTTAAAATTTAATGATAATATGGCCAAACTTCTGGAAGTGCCATATTGAAGTTGATAAAGCTGAGCTAAAACTTTAAAATTAGAGCAAACAACATTTATTTGAATATTTCCCTAATGTTTCTGCAACAGTTGACTAGTGTTTTGTAATTAGTTGACCAACACATCTCATGAAATGCCCAATCTGAATGAACGTTCCTTTGCTGTGTTTGCATAACCCTACTTCTGAGTAATTTGGTGCATATTGCCAGGCAGACCATCAAGGGAAATTTAATACAAGACCTATCATAGTCAAGGGAGGAGAGAAATTCAGACATATAGAAAAAAAAAGTCTTGAAGAGAGGGATGACACAAAATTCAACTTTTTTAAAATGACAAATCTGAATAGAACTCAATTTCTAAATTCTGAAAGAGGTCAAATATGACGTTACAGATCTTAACCAACAGATAGTCATAAATTGACATGTCGGCACCGTAATAGGTAGGTGTGACGTAGTATATGTTGTTTTAGAAATAATGACGGCCGTAAATTAGTTGCAGAAAAGAAAAAAAAGTAATGAAACGAACAATGTTATGTATGCACTTACACAGACAGACATATCTAATGCACACACACACACACCAATCTCGTATGTTAAGATAATTTATAAATCATAAAGATGAAATTTAATTTTTGGTTTGACAGGATTGGCAGAGTGGTTATAGGAGAATTGTTTTGATTCTTTTTTTGTCAATACTCTATCCCGTTGGCAAAATTTGCTGTTGTTTCACTTTCTTATGAACCTTGAACTGCTGCATATTATCTGTACATTATTGGAACAATATAGAGCCACTAAAGAAAGCGTGGATGCAATTGATAACCACAACTGGCATAATATACCTAAAGAAAGCAAATGGTTGTTTGGATCTTGTTTTTTTTTGGAGTGAAACCTTTCAGCTTACATCACAGTGTCTTTAAAATTACCAAATAAGTTTCACCTAATTATCAAGAAAAAAAAGTTTTTTTTTCTTCTCATAGTAAAGGAACACATTAGTAGAGACAAACAACGAAAAATATGTGACAAGGAAAATAAGTAATACAATTAAGATTATTATTATTTCGGGAGAAAAAGCTTGTAGTGTAAAAGTTGAAAATGTCTTTAAGTTGTGGCTTATTACGTATAATTCTTTAAAGGGCATTGTATCAATGGTTATGATGATCGAGTTACATAAGGAGCATTAATGTTGTGAGTGCCATTTCAAATGGGAATAAGCTGTTCATGTGACATTTGTTGAATGTAATTCTTACATAATCGCTCACTGTGATATTTCAGCAGTTAAGACAATCTCTTCACATCTATCCATTTCTATTTTATCTTAGACTTAGAGTCTCCATTCCTGCATATAAAGTTAGATCTGCAAATTCAGCCCCTTTGAATGCATTCTTTACAAAATTCATAATCTCATCTTCTTTCGGAAACTGTACATTGAAGGCATTCATTCCAAATGACAATCACGTGAATGTCTTTTCACAATCGCTAAGATGTCTCCCTGAAGGACAATACATGGAAGTATACATGGTGCAAGTCTACAAGCCAAAGCAATGAGTCATAATCATTCCACTCATTTCATGCAATGATATTTGTTCACCTGTAGAAATACTGAAAATGAAAGGTGCATACTCCGAATGTGGTGAGTGACAAAATATCATGTTGCTTTTTGTTATCTACCAAATACATTGTACCTTCTTTTTTTCATTTTGCACAGTCATTTGTAGTATTCTAGGCCAATTCAATCTATCCAGTTAAAAAACAATAAGCATAGTACACAGTTTACTTACTGAGCAGCTTAAAGGTACTGTATTATGCAATTGGCAGTGCTCACACATTCATTGTTGCAATAGAACAAACTACGTTCATTTGCTACTTTAAGTATTTGAGCTCTACAATCCTGTTAAGTGCTGATTTTGTTTGGTACATAGTGATGCCTGTATCGATGAAAGGCCATATTGTCTCTTCGGTGCACTGGATATGTCTCAAGTCTCTTACTAAAAGGACAGTAAGATCTGGTCTGCATAGGTATTGAGCACTCATCGTCAATATTCAGACCCAACAGACATTATCAACTACATTTGTCTTATTTATCTGGAAAGTGTCTTGCTCTGGAAGTAGATTTTCTGCGCCCTTCATTAGGGCAGTAATTGCAATTTAAATATTCATAATTAGTTAAGAGGTGTTTTGTGATAGTTTGAAAACAAATTTCATATTGTTCACGAAGGGAATAGAGACAACCCTGGAAATTATAGGTCTGTGAGCCTTACTTTAGTTGTGGGTAAAGTGTGATAAGGGAGAGGATTTATAATCATCTAGAGAGGAATAAGTCGATTAGAGATAGTCAACACGGTTTTGTGAGGGTAGGTCTTGTCTCACAAACCTTATTGAGTTTTTAAAGAAGGTGACCAAACAGGTGAATGAGAGTAATGCGTTATATTTCAGTAAGGTGTTTGATAATGTTCCCCACAATAGACTATTGCACTAAATAAGGATGCATGGGATTGACAGTGATTTGGTGGTTTGGATCAGATATTGCTGCTTTGAAAGAAGACAATTGGTGGTTGATGGGAAATATGCATATTGGAGTTCAGTTACTAGTGGGTTACTGCAAGGATCTGTTTTGTGTCCATTGCTGTTTATCATGTATATAAATGACGTAGATGACGGCATAGAAAGATGGGTTACTAAATTTGCAGATGACACTAAGGTCAGTTTAGTTATGGATATTGGCAAAGAATGTTATGGATTACAGAGAGACATAGATAAGCTGCAAAGTGGACTGAGAGGTTCAAATGGAGTTTAATGTGAAAACGTGTGAGTTTCTTTTAGATTTAGATTAGATTCCCTACAGTGTGGAAACAGGGCCTTCAGCCCCACAAGTCCAAACCGACCCTTCAAAGAATAACCAAGCCAGATCTATTTTCCTCTGACAAATGCGCCTAACCACTATGGGCAATTTGGCTTGGCAAATTTACCTGACCTACACATCTTTGGACCGTGGGAGGAAACCTGAGCACCCAAAGGAAACCCATGCATACACAGGGAGAATGTGCAATCTTTACACAGACAGTCGCTCAATGCTGGAATCAAACCTAGTTCCCTGGCTCTGTGAGGCAGCAGTGCTAACCACTGAGCCACCGTGCCACCCTCTTACTTTGTGCAAAGTGAAGGTGATTCACTTTGGAAGGTGTAATAGGAATGCAGAGTCCTAGGCTAATGATACGATTCTTGGTCACGGAGAGCAGAGCGATCTCAGTGTCCAGGTAAATAGATCCTTGAATGTTGCCACCCAGAATGATCAGTTTGTTAAGTAGGCATGTGCTGTGTTAGCTTTTATTGGTAGAGAGATTGAGTTTTGGAATCACAAAATCATGCTGCAGCTGTACAAAACTCTGGTGTGGCTACATTTGAAATATTGTGTACAGTTCTGGTTACCACTTTATCGGAATGATGTGGAACTTTTGGATTGCGTTCAAAGGAGATTGACTAGGATGTTGCCTGTTATGGAGGGAAGGTCTTATGTGGAAAAGCTGAGGGACTTCAGGCTGTGCTCGTTAGAGAGAATGTTGAGAGATGACTTAATTGAGACATATAGATAATCGGAGGGTTAGGTAAGTTGATCAGTGAGAACGTTTTTCCTCAGATGGTAAAAGCTAGCACGAGGGGACATAGTTTTAAAATAAGGGATGATAGATATAGGGCAGATTTCAGAGGTAGTTTCTTTACTCAGAGAGTAGTATGGGCATAGAATGCACGACCTGCAACAATAATAGACTCGCCAACTTCAACGCCATTTAAATGGTCATTGGATAGGCACATAAACAAGAATTGAATAGTGTACGTTAGATGGCTTCACATTGGTTCCACAGGTTGGCGTGACATCGAGGGCCAAAGGGCTTGTACTGAGTTGACATGTTCTCTTGTTTAAATATGACGAGAAAACAAATAAAAATCATGTATTATTTGAAAACAGTTAGAGCATCCTGATTTGTTGTGGCTAACATTTACACAACATCATTCATGCCAGGAGAATCAATTATTTTATCATCCATAATTCACAATTCCATATCACAATCAGCAATAAGATAATGGCTGTGAAATTGCCTATTTATTTTGTGAAGCTTGGTGTTTTATATTTCCTGGAGAAGCAACACCATGAGATACTTTTCACAGTCACAATCTGTATCGAGTTTTTGAAAGGGAAAATGGTTTCATGCACATATACAGAGACTCATCACCAGGCTTTGCAAACACGGAAGTCAATTACAGATTGAAATCAGTTTTACTGAACTTTAACATGAATTACATTCTATTCATTCAAGAAGATCCAGCAGTCAAATGTGGTGTAGCTTGTTTGCATACGGCCTTCTCTTTTGTGGTATATAAAAATGCTGCTTCTTGTTTTGCTTCCTTGGAGTTGCAAAGATGCTATTCATTGCAATCTCCATGCCAACCAGACTTTTTGATGTAAAAACCAATATTAGGCTGCGACTAATTTCAATCCTTATGTTAATAATCGTTGCAATGCCATTGTTTACAGAGGAAAAGATAAAGGCTAAGCAGAAAGGTGAGTATCAATGTTTTGTGTAAAAAAACAAGGATTGCAAATGTACGTGAAGATAAAAGAAAACAGCGAGTTTTGAGAAGTTTTGTAGCTCAGGTTGAGGTTCTGCATGTAGGCTTGGTCGCCGAGCTAGAAGGTTCGTTTTCAGATGTTTTGCCTCCATACTAGGTAACATCATGTGTCAGCCTCCGGATGAACCCCTGGTTTTATGGCCTGCTTTCTGTTTATGTGTTTAGGTTTCCTTTGGTTGGTGATGTCATTTCATGTGGTGACAGCATTTCCTGTGGTGATGTCCTTTCCAGTTCTTTTTCTCAGCGGGTGGTAAATGGTATCCAAGTCACTGTGTTTGTTGATAGATTTGTGTTTGGAATGCCATACTTGTCAGTATTCTCGTGTATGTCTCCGTTTAGATTGTTCTACGATGATATGTTGTCCCAGTCGAAGTGGCATCCTCCCTCATCTGCGTATAAGGATACTAGTGACAGTGGTCATGACTTTTTGTGGCTAGTTGATGTTCATGTATCCTGGTGGCTAGTTTGTTGCCTATTTGTGCAATGTAGTATCTGTTACAATTCTTGCAAGGTATCTTGTAAATGGCATTAATTTTCCTTGTTGTCTGTATTAGAACTTTTTTTTTCAATGAGCCACCACACACTGCACCATAGTGGAACTATGAAGAGCAAAGGAAAATCACCTTCACGGCGTATTCAAAAAAACTGGGTACCCAACGAACATAATCCTCCTATCTCTCAGCAACAAATCCAAACAAGCAGAGAAAGAAAACACGTCCGGAATCCCTAGCTATTCTCCCCACATCAAGGACATCTTACATTTGACTGCCAGAATACTCAAACATCTTGGCATCATGATCACCTACATACCCACTAAAACAGGAGCTTATGAATTTTAAAGGTCCTATACAGAAAACAAGCAAAACTAAATCATTTACAAAATACCTTGCAAGAACTGGAACAAACACATCACTATGCAAACAGGCAGGAAACTAGCCAGCAGGGCTTTTGAACACGAACAGCCACAAAAAGATATGATCCACTCACACTAGTATCATTTCACACAAATGAGGAAGGACACCACTTCGACTGGGGCAACACATCCATCCTATGACAATCCAAACAGAGACACGCACGTGAATTTCTATAAGCATAACATTCCAACTGGATCTCTATAAACAAGCACATTGTCTTGGATCCTATTTACCACCCGTGAGAAAAAGAACAGGAAATGACATTACTACTGGAAATGACGAGCCACAATAAATGACATCACCAACCCAAGGAAATCTAAACACATAAATAGAAAGCAGGCCATATCACCAGTACTTCATCTCGAGGCTACCTGATATGGTAATGAAACATCTGAAAATTCAACTTACAGCTCAGCGAGCAAACCTACATCAATAAAAGAAAATATTTAAAAGACACTAACAGAATTAAAACATTGTAACAACACAAATTTGTGGGTAACTACGAAATTTCCGTTTGCTTGCTAAATTACAGGCAAACAACAAAGATATGATGTTTATGAAACAGTGCAGCTTGGTATCAATGTGAAACAAACACAATACCTGAAATATCAAAAAGCAAAATGGCTTTTCACCTGGAGACACTTTCACCTGGATTTGCATGTTAACTGATGTTGCAAGGTGACAACGAAAGGTGAAAATGCTTTGTAAACTGCATTCAATAAAATAGGATCAGCAAACCAATTCTAACATTCAAAAACTTATTGCTCGAACCTTATGACTTCTGTCATGTTACAAGCAACTTCACAACTACTTTGACATTATATGCCATGGAAGCAAAGTAATGGAGTGAAAATATTTCCAACAAGCTTACTCCTATTTGCAAGAAAATGTTCTTTTTTTCTGAACTTTTGAATTTGATTCATAACTCATGGAAACATTCAGAAAACTTCCATCATCGCTTCTACGGATCTGTATGTTCATTATTTCACAGCTTATGAGTTCGAAGAATTTCTAATTAGCCAATTAGGCAATGTATGTTGTGCCAAACTGCATTTACCATTACTAATTTACCTTAAGAATGTGGTGATGAACTACTTTTTCAAACTACTACGGAAAAGGGAGTGTTGGCAGATCGAAAATTAGTTAGGCAATGAGTTCCAAAATATTGACTCAGCCAAACTGAAGGAAATAGGAGCATGTGAGGAATGCAGCTGCTGGAGCTCAGAGTTGAATGTGTGTTGGTGGATAAGCACAGCATGTCAGGCAACATTCGAGGAGCAGGAGATTCAACGTTTCGGGCATCAACACTTCATCAGGAAGGGCTTATGCCCGAAATATTGATTCTCCTGCTCCTCAAATGCTGACCTGCTGTGTTTATCCAGCACCACACTCTCAAACTGAAGGAACAACAACAGATTTCCAAGTCAGGCCCATGAGAGGTTTCGAGAACAGCAAGGATATTATGGAGCCATTGAGTTGTAGTTGCAAGCAAGGCAGTTAGGAAGACAACAGCCAGCCTTCATGCTGACAGAATGATATATTTCCTTCCTATGTATTGAAGGCAACTCATATGACAGCTTAGAACAAAATAAACATTTCCATATTCTGCAATGCCAACCACCATTCATCTGGACATTAAGCAAGTACGCTTGCTTAATCAAACCATTCACAAATGTACGTGGAGTAGTTTCATTGGTCAATACGTCAATTCCAGACACCACAATCACCAGTCCCAAACACATGCGTGTCCATTCAGATATCACAATATCTCCCCTTTACTTGACAGAAATAAATACACTGAAAACCGATTTGGAAACTTGTGGTAAGTGAATGCATACTGAATATTTTACTTCTCCTCTCAAGTCATGGAAATCAATTAATGCAATTTTGTTAGGGAATTAATTGAAATGTGGATTATGTAATCATTACCATCGAATTCCTACAGTGAGCCCATCAAGTTCACAGCAGACTGCTGAATACCATCCCACCTAACCCCCCCTCCGCACTCCATCCCTCTAACCCTGTATTTTTCCCCTCTAATTCCCTTTGCCTGCTCACCCTTGAACACTATGGACAATTTAGCATAGCCAATCAACCTAACCTCTACATAATTTTACTGGGAAACAATCGGAACAATTGGAGGACACCCAGGCAGACATAGGAAGAATATTCAAACTCCACAGCGACTGTTGCTCAATGCTGGGATCAACTCGCGACCCTGGCATTGTAAAGCAGTGGTGCTAACTAGTATATTTGACATAAATATTTCAGCTCACTGATCATGTTGGACCATTTCTCCTCCCCAGTCTCTTATGTGAAACACGTTGGCTACCTTACATAAGTCTACCAAGTATTTCCTTCCACATCCACATATCTGTGACCTTTTTTTATTCCTTATAAAAATAAGCTTTTGCACTTCAACTTTTCTAAGTTAGTAACAAGGACAATGTCTTCACCAGGCGCAAGACTGTAAAGTAAATCATCGTTCAGTATTTTGTGACTGATTTACCACCATGGTAATTAGATTAGCACTCTTCAGCTAACTGAAGTTCATCCAGCCAATTCTTCATTGCTTTCCTCGATCAAACTGATCAATCTTCCAGTTGACATGTACAGAGACCAAAAATACAATCTTGACATGAATTGCTTTACAGTCTTTTATTTATGGAGAGGAAAAGAAAGTAAAGTGTAGGATCATATAACATGTTCTAAATATTTGACAGTGTGTATTAGTGGATGATGAAACGTTTGGATTTGTATGAACAGCAATTCAATTATGTTGTTTGTAAATCATAGGATTCTGTACAGGTGTGGAGACTATTTGGGCAACTGTTCCTCCAGCATTAATGAAGATTATCTCGTTGAATGTTTTACAATTTTTCCCTTAATTTGCCCTGAAATAGATTTTAAAAATCACGAAGAATGTGTAAACGAAAAGTTGGCATGGCCTTTTCTCAAAGCCTTTCTACCATTCATTAGAACTGACTGACTGACGACTTAAGTCTACAGTCACAACAATGACTATTGATAATTAATTATTTGGAATATGAATAAAGGGACAGATAACAAAATAATTGGAAGATTTAATTTTCATATATCTTGAAGTAGACAGAATTCTCATAGAATCTCTGCAGTGTAGAAGGAGGCCATTTCGTCCACTAAAGACACACAGACCCTCCAAAGAGCAGTCCACCCAGGAACACCCCTCTGCTCTCCCTGTAACCTTCCATTTTTCAAGCACTTATCCTACACATAGCTGGATGATTAGAGCAATTTTTCATGGCTAATGAACCAAGCCTGCTGATCTCTGGGCTGTGTGACAAAACCAGAGCACCTTGAGGGAACTCACACAGACACGGGGAGAATATGTCAACTCTACAGAAGCCTCCTAGAGTGGAATCAAACCCATTGCCCTTACGCTGTGAATCTTCTTGACACACCATTAGGTTTCACAGGTTATTACATAAATCATTTTATTGTTTGTTACAGAACAAAAGTTTACCAACAAACAGAAGTGTAAGTTTTAACTAATCTTCATGCTAGTAGAATTTTGTTGTAAAAATGAACAACTGTTCAACGAACTTTCAGGTAATAGGAAAAGGAAATATGAAGCTGTCATTTATTTAAATCTTTACGCAAACCACATTCAAGGATAACAGTCGTACTCTAGGAAAAGCAGAATTGAACATTGCTATCGATGGCACGATCATCAAAATGTGGGGGTGCCAGTGCTGCATTGGGGTGGGTAAAGTTAAAATCACATGACACCAGGTTATAGTGCAACAGGTGTATATGGAAGTCCAAGCTTTCAGAGTGCTGCTCCTTTGTCAGATAGCTAGCTAGTTACCTGAAAAAGCAACAGCACTCAGAAAACTTATGCATTCTTATAAACCTATTGGACTATAACGTGATGTAGTTTGTCCAGGATGCATCAAGGCACAATTTCCTTTTCACTTATTGACGTTTGCATAAATATATATCTATCTTGCAATTGTAATTATCTTTTCCCTGACAGCACTTACTCGATGTAGGAATACCCTCCCTGAAACTTTTATCCCTTTTTCTTAGTGGACACTTGCCCAAGTGTTTACTTAACTTCCATTTGTCGCATCAATGATATACCTCAATTCGAACTTTTGTCAGTCTGCTAATTCGAATTGTGGAGAAATTGTTTCTTGCATTTTCTTCACTTGATATGTAATGAACTTGGAATTGTCAAAAAAGAGTCTCTCAGCACTCAGTCACACCGTGGATTTATCTTCATTTTCTGTAATTCCTCCAATTTATTTGATGATGCAGTGTGCAATAAAATACATGCTTAGCGTGTTACCACATCGGATGATAGTCAGGTAAAATGATTCGCAACCACCAGCCAGCCCATCTTTTACAATGGGGTAAAGGGAAAGTTATGGTCGCTTGATACTCAGTGCAACACAACGTGTACATTCCGTAGAGCTATAATTGAGGAAACTCTGCTAACTTGATCTGTGGAACAGTTGGAACTGCGCCTCAGGCCTTCAAATCCAAGAAAAACTGCCATGAACGTTGTTTGACAAATCTCACGTAAAATTCGTAGTGACATACCATTAACGAGATAAGATATTCAAAGCAACATCTTCTGATTTTTTTAATATTAAAACAAGTAATGGGGTCTCATGAGTAAGTATATTTCAGGACAACCAATGGACTGCAGCTGTTCAAAGGGCAGCTGACTAAAATGTTCTGAATGGAAATTAAGACTGGCCAGTCTATGCTGACCAACGAGTGATGCCCTCGACCCGCAAGTGTTTTTTTTAAAATTGAAAATCAAGAATATGCTTGGAAAATCATATTTAATAGACCAAATCGTTGAACCTGAAAGTGAACTAGTGAGGTAAATTATATTTAGAATTGATTGTATAACTTAAAGCTTTGACTGTTGAAAATACGGCTGTAAGTTTTGGAATGAAAAATTTTGAAAATGTTAAAGAGACCACTGGTAAAAGAATGTTGATAGCCTGTTGAAGTTGGTCGAAAAATAAGCTATACTGTTTTGAGTTTTGAAGATAAGAATGATAAGCTATTGATTGGTTTGTTGATTATGTATTTATTAACGTGTAAGAGCAGAGGAATGAAGATTACACAGAACTTGGTACGAATGATGGCGGGGCAGTATTTAATTGAATGAGTAGAGTTTTGTGCCAATTCTACTGAAGTCAGGCAAACAATGATTATCTCAAGACAATAATTGTGCCCATTGAAAAAATGAAGAGAAGATAAATGGGTCAGTGCTTCAGTGGCTAGCATTGCTGCCTCACAGCACCAGCGACACAGGTTCGATTGCAGCCTTGGGTGACTGTTTGTATAGAGTTTCTACATTCTGTGTGTGTCGGCGTGGATTTCCTTCACATTTTCAAGATTCCTCCTACAGTCCTAGGATGTGCAGGTTCGGTGGATTGGCTATGCTAAATGGCCCATAGTATCTTTAGCTGTGCAAGTAAGATAGATTCACCACGGGAAATGTAGAGTTATATGTATAGTTTGGTGTTGGTGGGATGCCTTTGCATGTTCAGCATGGACTCGATGGGCAGAGTAGTCTACTTTCACACTGTAGGGATTGCATGATATCAGTGAGTTTGAATGGAATTTTATGTGCAGGAGACAGAGAATATCAATGGAAACTAAACCAATGCAGAAAAAGGCTAAAGTAATGCGGAAGGTTTAGGTTATTTTCTTTAGGTTGAATCAACGAGTTGCCTCAAATTTGATTTATTTTTGTTGAGTGGACATTGAACATGGTATTTCAGACAGGATTATTTTCTATCAACTTTGTGTGGTCCACTTTTTTAGCTCCCATAATGTTGCATACAATGTGCTAGGCAGGACTTGTCTGATGAAATATCATTTGTTCATGTTTTGAAACTACATCAAGAATTGGGCTTACCAAAGTCGTTCTGTAAAAAGCCTAGTAGCTTAATGGTGCAGTATAAATTAACATTTATGTTGTAAGTGCACTGGAGTCCATTAGAACGATTTATGTCCCAATGTGCTGAAGTTTGTAATGCATCAATTACATATACAGTATCCTTATTTCGCACGTAACCTTCCAACAATAAAGTCAACAATCAAGTTCTTTAGAATGCCAACGAGTGAGAATCAAGCAGGGAGTAAGGTACCATTGGTATACTCTACTAATTAATGTATTGCGAGGTATTCACCTCTCAAATTCGATGCCTTATGAACTGAAATGCGCTACTTACTTGAAGTTTTGAAGCAACTCTGCCCCTTACCTCAATCAAGTAATCTCTTTGTGGCATTGCTTATCAGCTTCT
Organism: Hemiscyllium ocellatum; assembly: GCF_020745735.1. Classification (NCBI taxonomy): domain Eukaryota; kingdom Metazoa; phylum Chordata; class Chondrichthyes; order Orectolobiformes; family Hemiscylliidae; genus Hemiscyllium; species Hemiscyllium ocellatum. Next base: position 18,113,870 of record NC_083438.1, read on the forward strand.
GCTGGGCTACTGGACCTTACGGTCTCACTATCAACAATCCCTGTAAATATTATTTCCATTTTTGCATTCCGTATGATTTCATTCAGATTTACTAATAAATTAAGGAATTATTATGTTACTTCCCTTCTAGCAAATGTTGACTGCCCTGTCAGCAGATATTTCATCGTCCATTTTCTTATTATTTTACAGCTATCGATAAGCTGAAAGAGACTCTTAATGAACTAGGTGGGTGAAAAATATGTTGCAATTTTCTAAAGTCACAACTGAATAATGCACCACTTGGAAGCCAATTCCTGCTTTGCACTTTTTAAGTTTCCTGCTTCTGAGAATTATGGCAATTGTTGAATTGAAATTCAGAGGTATCTTATGCTGTCATGTATAAGGGATCATTTGGAACTTCTCTGTTTTTCTGAGGTTATTCTTGAATAGGTTTCTAAGTTTTTTTTTTGAACGTGTTAATCAACTGATGAAACCAGCCCAGTCTGTTAGATTGGGTCAGACCATGCTAAATACACATCTGAGGTTTCCGTCATGAGTTGATTGCATGCAGTCATAGAGTCATAGAGATGTACAGCATGGAAACAGACCCTTCGGTCCAACTCGCCCATGCCGACCAGATATCCCAACCCAATCTAGTCCCACCTGCCAGCACCCGGTCCATATCCCTCCAAACCTTTCCTATGCATATACCAATCCAAATGCCTCTTAGCATACTTGCAACGTTTGCATGTGCCAGCATGTGCCTGTTCAGTCAGCGCTGACCTACGATGTTATACTCCAAATCATTTCTTGGATCGAAGGACAGTGCATCAAGAAAGGAAATTGGCACTGTCTCTTGACCTGCCATTACATATTACAAATGTGTGCAATGAGTGTCAGGTTAATTGTTTCTTGAAACCTACAGAAACCACTATAATTTCTTGGTTTTTAAATAGTTCTTTCTCGTTTTAGACCACAATTTAAATAACAACGCAAAAACACAATAACACAGTCTAGCACCATTTCCTTGACTTTCTCCAGCCTCGAATTTGCAAATTTTGTCACATTAATCGTATGCTGATTAAAATATTCTGTTTTGTCTTGGTGGTTTGTAGTTTCCTGATTTTTGTGGAACTACGCTCTTTGTGGAAATTCGGACTGATTCTATTTTTTTTATTTAAGCCTTGGGGTTGTTGGGCAGGCGTTGGCAAACAGCAGTTGAGTTACTGCAAAATTGCCGAAATCTAACTGGCTCTTGTAGCTGCAGTATTCACATCGATCAGTGTCTGGACCATAGGAATCTGCGAAGACATGGATAAAAATATATGATTGATTCATCATCACTTCTATTTTACACTTCAAAGCATTTATGAGGAAAAAGTCTTGCTTTCTGCAGTTTCTATTTTGCATTCGCTAACACAGTAGCAAGAATACCAAGTCTCTAAATAACAATAATCTATAGAGAAAAAGAAAATGGTTACCAATTGAATGGCTCTTGGAATCTGAGGACAACGGATAACATGAAGGGAAGATAATTTAACCATGACTTTGTTGTGCCTGAAGTCTTTAGTGGCATCCTGAGAGATCTGGATCAATCTCTACCATTTTGAATCAAGTCTGTGCAGGATAGTACCGCGGAGAGAATGGAAAAGTTCTGGAATTTATTCGAAATATCCAAGAAGAGACCAAATAACTTCAAAATCTCAATAGAGTTGCGTTCTTGTGACGAATCAACAAAGAGAAATCTGATTACAAACTGCAATAGAGAATGGCAATACTGTGCCAGCAAATGCAGAACTGAAATGGAGACGTCAGGGAGAATGCATAAGTCTATATGGACACCACCTTTACCACCCCCGCCCCTACACAAGATTTCAAAATTATCCATCTTGCATTTGAAGATATGCAAATCATGCATGAGACAATAGAACCTTCTCAGGTCCCAAAGAACAGGTTGAAATAAGTTATTCATGATAACACCATGCCGATTGCAGGCGAAGATGTTTACAAAAGCTTGTTTTGTAAAAAAATGTGTCTGGTTTGCTGCATTATAATAGTGATGAGCTTTCAAAACACGTAGTTAATTTGTAAAATGTTTTGGAAGGTCATGATCTCAAGAAACACTTTGTGGAAGTAAACAAGACACCATTTTGTCTCCTTTCAGTCTTTAATACATTCATTTACTGCTTCATTTGTTCACTTTTCACCCTTAACATGGTTTTTTTAAATTTATCCTGACTTCATTTTTTAAATTATTCTATTATGGAGCAGATCAGAGACACTCAATATAACGGATGAAGTTAGCCTAGACCCTAACCTTTTCTTTTAAAAGACTGGTGTGCGGTTTAATGTTTCAAATGCACTGCAACTAGTAAAACTACTCGATGATGAACAAAACTCAATTTATTTAAATACTATAGTTAAAATAAAACAAAACGAAAAGAAATTGAGAATGACTTGTCTATTGGAAAGCACATACGAATAATATATAGTACCTATTATTAATTCACTATAGCAATATTGTAGCATTGCATAATCACTCCCTTTGCCAAAAACCAAATTTAGACATCAGTTCTTACATGTGGTTCTCCATTACAAGAGGGAGAAATAGAAAGATAAACTTCAGAGAGTGTAGTTGCTAAGAGCGATTCTCTGAAGCCTGTCACTCAATTGAGATTTGACAGACCTTCTGGTCCTAAAGCTAAAAGAACAACTAGAAAGCCTAATTTATGAAAGCTAGCCGTTTCCAAGCTGTTTCCATTGTTCCAACTTTAAAAATAAAACCCGCAATGCCTCACAAATTGTTTACTTTGGTTGCTTTCAATATTTAGTTTGGTGACTCTGCCTTACAACCTCTCTTCAAAAAAGGGAAACCAGGACAAAATAGCATGTTAATGTGACAACATCATCACAACTCTCTTCTGATTTTTTTTCATAAGGAACAATCATTTGCCAAGCATTTTTACATGCATGCAGTTATTCCCTTTCATTGTGTTTCATTTAGAAACAAAGTTAAATCAGAAGGATACTGGTAAGTGTTTGAATAAACTTATTTTCTTGAATGAAACAAGAACATTTATTTTTTAAAAAACAGTTTATATTTCCACCCAAGTCTACCTGATTAGACATGCATCAATAAGGTCATACATCAATTAGAGAAATTAGTATCACCTCGTTTGTCGATTTTCTTCATGTTAGAGTCATAGAGTCACATGGATGTACAGCGTGGAAACAGACCCTTCGGTCCAACCTGACCATGTCGACCAGATATTCCAACCCAATCTAGTCCCATCTGCCAGCACCCAGCCCATATTTCTCCAAACCCTTCATATTCATATACACATCCAGTGCCTCCTAAATGTTACAATTGTACCAGCCTCCACTACTTCCTCTAGAATCTCATTCCATACACGTGCCTACCTCTGTGTGAATAAGTTGCCCCTTAGGTCCCTTTTATATATTTTCCCTCTCGCCCTCAGCCTATGCCCTCTACTTCTGGACTCGCCCACACCAGGGAAAAGATTTTGTCAACTTATGCTATCTATGCCCGTCATAATTTTGTACATCTCTATTCGGTCACCCCTCAATCTCCGATGCTTCAGGGAAAACTGCTCCAGCTTGTTTAGCCTTTCATTATAGCTCAAAACCTCCAACCCCGGCAACATCCTTATAAATCTTTTCTGAATGCTTTCAAGTTTCACAACATCTTTCCGGTCGGAAGGAGACCGGAATTGCACTCAATATTTCAACAGTGGTCTAACCAATGTCCTGTACAGCTGGAACATGACTTCCCAACTCATGTACTCAATATTCTGACCAATAAACAAAAGCATACTAAACGCCTTCTTCACTATACTTTCGACCTGCAATTCCCCTTTCAAGGAGCTATGAACCTGCACTCCAAAGTCTCTTTGTTCAGCAACACTACCTAGCACCTTACCATTAAGTGCATACATCATGCTAAGATTTGCTTTCCAATAATGAAGCACGTCACATTTATCTGAAATAATGTCGATCTCTCACTTCTCAGCCCATTAGCCCATCGGGTCAAGGTCCTGTTGTAATCTGATGTAACCCTCTTCACTGTCCAGTATACCTCCAGTTTTGGTATCATCTTACTAACTGGACCTCTTATGCTCGCATCCAAATCATTTATGTAAATGACAAAAAGTAGAGGACCCAGCACCAATCCTTATGGCACTTCACTGGACACAGGCCTCCAGTCTGAAAACCTACGCTCCAGCACCATCCTCTGTCTTCTATCTTTGAGCTAGTTCTGTCTCCAAATGGCTAGTTCTCGGGTATTCAATCAAGACATGATTTCCCACGCACAAAGCCATGTTAACTGTCCCTAATCAGTCCTTGCCTTTCCAAATACATGTACATCCTGTCCCTCAGGATTCCCTCCAACATTTTGCCCACCATCGACGTCACGCTCATTCATCAATAGTTCCCTGGCTTGTCCTAACCACCCTTCTTAAGCAGCGGCACCACGTTAGCCAACCTCCATTCTTTTGGCACCTCACTATGAAAGATACAAATATCTTAGCAAGAGTCCCAGCAATCACTTCTCTAGCTTCCCACAGAGTTCTAGTGTAAACCTGATCAGGTCCTGGGATTTATCCACTTTTATGCGTTTCAAGACATCCAACACTTCCTCCTCTGTAATTTGGACATTTTGCAAGGTATCACCATCTATTTTCTTACAGTCTGTACTTTCCATATCCTTTTCCACAGTAAATGCTGATGCAAAGTACTGGTTTAATATCTCCCCCATTTTCTGTGGCTTCACACAAAACCCGCCTTGCTGATCTGTGGGGGGCCCTATTTTCTCCTTAGTGATGCTTTTGTCCTTAACATGCTTGTAAAAATCCTTTGGATTCACCTTAATTGCATTTGCCAAAGTTATCTCATGCCCGTTTTTTTGCCGTCCTGATTTCCTTACTCCTACTGCCTTTATACTCTTCTAAGGATTCACTCGATCTATCCTCTCTATACCTGGCATATGCTTCCTTCTTTTCTTAACCAAATCCTTAATTTCGTCACCTGCCCTGCCCTATTTCCCAATAGTAGGTCAAGTTTTGCACCTAGTAGTTGCATTCACATATTGAATCAGAAAATTTTCTTTTACACTCTTAACAAATTCCTCTCCAATTAAACCCTTAACACTATGTCTCCCTTCAAGCTCTCAACCTTTTCCCTTCCTATGTCGTTGGTTCCAATGTGGACAATGGCCTCTTGCTGGCCCCTCTCCCCCGTGAGAGCATTCTGCACTCTGTCTGAGACATCCTTGATTCTGGCACTATGGATGCAACGCACCATTCCAATTTTTCGCTGCTGGCCACAGAAACGTCTGTCTATACCTCGGACTAGAGAATCCACTAACAAAATGGATCTTTTGGATCCCGACGTACTCCTCATTGCATTAGAGCCAGTCTCAATACGGGAAACCTGGCTGTTCCCAAGAATCCACCACCCATACATTTCTCAAAACAGCATACTTGTTTTTAATGTGTATAGTCACCAAAGACTCCTGCACTTGCTGCCTACCTCTCTTGCCTTTCCTGGAGTTAACCCATCTATGTAACTGTATCTGTGACTTTCGTCCATTCCTATAACTGCTATCCATCACATCCTGTTGCTGTTGCAAATACCTCATTGCTTCTAATTGCCTCTCCAATTGATGTGTTCGATCTGATAATATTCGCAACCAACAGCATTTATGGCAGATGTAATCCGCTGTAATCCTTAAACTCTGTTTAAACTCCTCTCTTTCTTAATAGAAAATCAAAACTTTATCTAAGACCATACAAAAAGTATTTTACCAACAATTAAATAACATTCTGTCCTCCAGGACTGAAGAAGAATCCAAAGTTATGTTTCTCACTCATATGCCTATCTAGTATGCCATGTTGCATTCTGAAATAATCTGTCTCTTTTAAATAACGCCTGGTATATATTCAAAATTCAGAGACTGGTTTCCAGTAATCCTTTCTTGTTTTGGAAATTTCATAGTATCTAACCAAAATTAGGTAACTCTCATTTTTGAACTCTGAAATACTTTAGCATTTTCTGTGACTATAACCAACGATTTGCATGGATCACGATAAGTTATAATTCTTTTGTTTCCTATTTTGTCACTACTAATAAAAATGCAGCAACATTAAATGAGGTAAAATATAACTATCATGAAATTTACTTTGATTACACAACATATAGAATATTACTTAAATTTGTGCACAACCTTTCAAGTTAGAGACCAAAGAAAACATACACCGACAGATCATTCTCAAACAATGCATTCAATAAGCACCAGGAGATGCCCAGAATTTTCTTTACAAAGCACGTTGAAGCAATGGTCAAATAATTAGTTTTATAATCTGCACCATTAATCTTAGTGGTTTTCACAGTAAACGTGTTCAAACATGAATCGAAGTTCGATTTTCATCTAAGCATGTTCATCAGGCGCCAAGTGTGTCGCGGCAAATCTTAAAATGTTGCCATACACTGTGCTGTTAGTTGAATTGCAGTAGCCCACAAACTATGTCAATTAATTGCACAAGCATTATGTCCACCTATTGCTTACTCCCCAGAATGCGAAAACCTAAAGGAAAATGTTGAATCTAAAGGTACACTTTTCACAATATTGTCATTTCATCACTGTTTTTATCATGTTCGAGACTTTATATTCCCTGCAATAGTAACTTCGCTGAAATTCTAACAACAGAGTTCAATTACGTTACCGTAGAATTAGCAGGGATGAAATATTCATTGAACCTATTTTTGAATTTATGGCTCAAATTTGTATTCACTAAGTTGAAAGAATTGAGAGGTCGATGTGTTGGGGAACATGTTACTGATCTAAAGTGAAGACTGTTGTTTTTATTTGAGTCCATTTGTCTAAATGGAAGAACAGCCTCGGCACCTTCACCATGACTGTTCCTTCAACATGAAATTTTGAGTGTATATGTTAGCTTAACGCTTAAAATGCCAGAGTCAAAAGGTGTGGTGCTGAAAACACAGCCAATTTGACATGATCTGAACAGCAGCAGAGCCGACGTTTCCAGCATCAGCACTTCATCAAGAATGTTTTGTTGGTGGGGGGGGGGTGTGTGTGTGAACGGCCGCCTTGGTGGGCAACAGCGCAGAGACATTAATGGGAGGGGACTTGGGCTGGGTCGTAGCTACATAAGAATGCGATAGGTAGATGAATGTGGGCCACGATTTTCCACAGCTTTGCTTTTCCCACCTTCATATACCTATCACATTTCCAGCTATCAAAACTCCCAGCACCAATCCCTCCCATTTATCTCTCAGCCCAGTTGCAACCACACCCCCGCACACACTGCCCACATCGCTGATGAAGACTTTATGCTGGAAACGTTAACTCTCTTGCACCTCAGGTGCTGCCGGACCAGCTGTGCTAATCCAGCGCCACACTTTTGACTCTGATCTCCAGCACCTGCAGTCCTTATTTTCTCCGATCTAAATGGCAGAGAAAGACAAAGTCCCACAAGGGGGAGTCTACAGACCTTGGAGTAACATTCAATAGCAATAGGATGCACAAGTTTGGACTTACAATTAAGCAGCAAGTTAATTAAATTATGTTTAATAAACAGTGCTATTGTGGAAATAAACATTGAGAATAGGCTGCTAATTTTTGCTTCAAGATCTAATGTCCTAATTTTTTCAAAGCCCTTGTGTATTTACGAAGTACTTGATCTGTCCTCAGGTCAAATATTTTCCACTCCCCTGTTTCTAGCGCCAACACGGAAGCAAGACATGGTACAGCGAACAATATAAAGTTTCACTCTCGATCAGCACGATAACCAACACACTAAATACTCATTGGTTCAACTCCAGAAAATGTCAGTAATGTAATCATCTAAAGGATGCACCATAACAAATCAATAAGGGTTATTGCAAAAAGAAACACGCAAATCTGTAACCTCCACAATCCAAACGAGCTGATTCTGTGCCGAAGCATTTCTCACTATTATGGAGTTCTATGTATGTCACTGTAACCGTGTTATTATAGTTCAAAAATAGAATCTTCTTGTCTATAAGTTCACGGTTTGCAAGTCTATGCATCAGCAACAGTGATCGAGTAAGTCCACTCACCGTCATCTTCATTTTAGGCAATTGGGGATTGACACGAAAACCGAACTTCACTAAAATCTTCAAAACAATTAGTAAAGATGACACTTGATGTGTTGCATAGGCATAGGTTTTCAATACCACTTGTATCGTTCAGAATTGGAGAAATTATCAGCGTTCGTATCAGTAAGCTACTGAACATCATAAATTAGTGTCAGACAACATGCAAACGACTATTCTCAGATAAAACGGGAAACAAAAAGAAACAACTAAGGCAATCCATCATTCTCCCAAAAGAGAGGAGTCATTGTCAAAAGTAAAACAAAAATCCACTATATTATTCAGATTGAATGAGTTTAAAAGAATGGTCTAACAAATATGACAGAAAAATCCAAATATACGTAACGTAGTCACGAAGAAAATGAAGAGAATTTCGAGTGGAACTGTTTGTTTTATCAAGCAATAGTGGTAGATTGCTGATTTTCAACAAATTGGACTAACTGAAACATATAGTCCAGAAACAGAGCGAGGTAAACACATGTTTGTGAAATTATTAGATCACAGCATACATTGAGAAGCTTCAGTCAGATTTGGAAGATAATGAACCCCATGAATAGCAGTATACACACATTATGCTGGGTTCAGGGCAAAAAAGGGAAGACTTTGGCTAAACTCATCAGCTTCATTTTAACCCTTGAGAATTGATTAATTGATGGAGAGAGCATTCAAAAATGGAATGAGCTAATGTCGTAGAATCAGTTTTAAATTGCTCTGCTGTCTCTACTTCATCATGGTTTCACAAGCTCCTTTCCCCTCATATTTATTTAATACAAATAAATGCATTAAAAAGTTGCATATTTAGCTTATCGTTAGTTGATGCACTGTAGCCTCCACATAAGTATGTTTTATTCTGTGCTCAGCAGACAGAATTACTGCTTTTCCCATATTTTCATAAAACTGGTCATGCATACCTTTTCTCCACATATCATCGACATTTTAACAGGGATCTAACAGGAATCAAAAGCAAGCTGTAAACAAAGAATCAAATGATTTATAAGGTATAAGCATAATTCAATGTATGTTCGATTATTTCATTATATAAACATACATGTAACTATTCACCTCAGGTGAACAGGAAATGTCCTATGTGTGGATGACATCAAATACTTATGTCACATATTGTTAAATTGACTAAGATGTTTAATTGTCCTAGACCAAGCATTAGCAAAGAAAGATAAGGGTGAGAAATTTCTTTTCATTTTCTAACATTTTCTTAGCAGGAACTTTGTTTCAATTTTAGTTTTTATGTTTCTTTCTCTTATGGAACGTGAAGATTTCTGGAAAGGTCACATTGTGTTTCCCATTTCTATTGTAAGAAAACAATCTTAGCATGAACCTGAAGGGCATATATGCCAAGGGTATTCGCTAAAGCAGATGTCCATTTCCACAGAACATTTGTGACGCAGATACATTTTTTTTTGTTGTGATTGATATTTTACAAATACAAGCTTTCCAAATATTCTAGTTATCAGGGCGTGATTTCCAACTACAACTGCAGAACTAACTTATATTTCTTTGTGGATAGCCAACCAGCATTATAAGAAAATCGTCATGTTCTGGTTATGCCCCATCTCATCAAGTTGCAAGGCCCAATACATCATCTTTCATGCCGCCATTTAAGTTTCTCTGTTCATGCAGCAACAGAGTTGGAAGTGTGGTGCTGGAAAAACACAGCAGCTCAGGCAGCATCCGAGGAGCAGGAAATTTGACGTTTTGGGCAGAATCCCTTCATCAAGATTCTGGTTCCTGATGAAGGGCTTATACTCGAAACGTCGATTTTACTGCTCCTTGGATGCTGCCTGACCTGTTGTGCTTTTCTATCACCAAACTTTGGACTCTAGTCTCCAGTATGCAAGCCAGCAGTTTCTCATTTTTCTTAATTTCAACCAGACTATGAAGCCTCTTCCAGTGTTGCCTACCTTGAAGATGTTCTCCTGCTCTGTCGGCAAGGATCTTAGTGAGACTCTCTCTCACTGCTATACCAGGTCATCTCCTCAGTCCTGAAGATCCCTAACCATGTCCTGAAGTAGACTCGCTACCACAGCCACATCACCTTCCTCAGTGCCTGTCTACGGGACCGACTAATCTTGCATGGACTCCAGAATGCATTCAGCCCAACACAGTTTGGACCTGAGCAGAACAACCAGTATATACTATAAATACAGAACATTTAGAAACGGTTCTCTTTCTGGATTTTCCACTCCACATTCGTAGCCATGCACCACCATCTAATCTCCCTGCAATAACCGTGTAACAGCTCTCCCAGACCTGCAATGGATCTCTGCTGTTTTACATCCTCAGAAGAATTCACACTCTCAACAAACAAATTCCTGGCGAAGGGCTTATGCCTTAAAGGTCGATTTTCCTACTCGTCCGATGCTGCCTGACCAACTGTGCTTTTCCATCACACGCTCGACTCTGATTTCCAGCCTCTACAGTCCTCACTTTCTCCCTCTTACAAGAGCAGTCCATGATCATTACTTCATGTTTTAAAATCATACACAACTCTAAATGACTACGGTGACTTGAAATGGGGAATCAAAATGAACCTGCACTTTACTTCCTTGCAAAATGTCGACGTTAATGAAAGGGTTTTTTTTTTGGTAATAGTTGCAGTGTTAAAGTATGATCCATTATGTCAGGTCAAGCTCTGAAGATGATTTTCAAAAATGCATAACTACTGATCCGCACTAATTTTAGAATAATAGATTTATGTTGGTAAAACAAATATTAGCAAGTTATATTTGTTTTGCAAGGAGTGGAACGCGCTTTCATTAACGCTGTTCTGAACTTAAAAAAGAGGCAAATTTGCTTTATGATGTATTTTATGTTTTATGCAAAAAGTGAGGCTATGATGGCCTACGTGCCAAGAACATTAATAACAATATCCATTTTACATTTGCCTATGATTGTAGCTTACAATATCCCACTTATTTTTATCCGAGTTAGAATGCATCATTCCCTAACGTAACTATGTTTTTGTCAATTTATTTCTATGATAAATCCTTTCCTCTGACATTGATTTGCATATGCTCTTCATCAGTGGTAATTGTTTTGCTCTGTGACCAAAGCTGAGTGAACACAATGATCGAATCGTTGTAAAAAAAACTAAACACCTGTAAGTTCTGGAAATCAAGAACAAAAACAGAAATAGCTGGAAAAGTTCAACTGGGGTGGCACGATACGTGGAGAAAATCAGAGTTACCATTTCCGGTCCAGTGACCCTTTGTCTCTAAGCAAGACCTGCTGAACTTTCCCAGATATTTATGTGGCATAAAATTGTATGGAGACAGATAGCATTTGGCTCATTGCATTCATATTAGGTCTCTGGATGACCACTGTTAAAATACACAATTTCACGCCTTTATTATCCATAACGTCTTCCCCGAAGTTTAATTTACTCTAACCCAATTAATTTAATTTAATTTGATTTCATGTTTAAAGAAGAAGTGTGCCTCAGTCAAACTTCCAGGAAGTGCTTTTCAGACACTAACTAGTCTTTGTGAGAAAAGTTTGTTTTTATTTTCTGATTCTTCTTATCCACTCTGCTCAGCTCTTCCTGGACATTGAACAATATTATCAGATGTGATCTTTATTTATGTGAGCTAAGATTTCGTAAGCCATTTAAAATGCTGTACAAACTATTGCCATCGTTGTAAATGATATTACCAAGTTTATGTGCAATACTCCAATTAAAAAATAAAAATGTATTTTGCTGCGTCATACAAGCTCAATATGCCTGTACTCTCTGTCTCTGGTAATGCATCCTTGAATACTGCGTGCATTGTCAAGTAGTTGTTATTTGTGCATGGCCACTTTTATTGAACCTTAAGTGGACATTAACATTCATAATCTCTGTGTGCCTGTCATCCATTTAGATCATCACCATGTATTTTATGCTATTTCATTTGTAGTTGCACAGAAGACAGCTCACACTTCTCTGCACTGAACTTCATTTATCATTTTCAACTAATACTACTAAATTAACAATGCCCTTTATGTTTTTTTTGTTATTCTGCTACAAGTTTGGAAGAAGAATTTAACATGCTCAAACTTACAAATTTATCCTTGCACACTAAGATCTAGATCAGATACATATACGTCAGAAAAGGCAAGCATCCCAAACTTCATATTCAGAACATCGAGGTTTTGTTAGTTTGGCAGAAATCTTAACCCATTCAAATATTTTCACAATCTGAGGTCAGCAATATGTTCTTCCTTCATTTTACCTCACTTTCAAAAATTCACTGACCTGTGCTATTTTTAGTCACATTTGTAAAGAAGAAAATGTATTATCTTTTGTTCTTACACTTCTGAATGGATTCTAAGCTCTAATTGAAAATGGGAGAACTGAATATTTCGAGTGCCACTTAATGTGCAAAATCGAATTCTGGGTACTTAAAAAGTCTGATCCATATCAATAAATTCATTGTCATTCTTCTAACAGTTTAGTTTTTTCTTCTACCTAATTTCAAAATATGCCAATAATTACTTCAAAATAATTTGTCTCGTTGTGCCATCAGAATTAGAGAAACAGAAAAAATCTAATATGGACTGTGGTGAGTGCAATTAGATCATTATCATTGCAGTTCTTTAAATCCCATCGCTGAATGAGCTCTTTTGCCAGTCTTAACAGATGACTTCCCTTCCAGTAAACGCATTACTCTTCGGATAATTTGTGAATCTCGTCGAATTATGCATTGTTTCATTGATGTTTCATGATCCAAGTTCTCAAGGACTCGTGCAATAACAATGCCGATCTTAGGAGTTTAGACATTCGCACTTGCGAAGTAGAGTAAAATAAAGTGGTGTGTGTTTCAAAGCACACATCTTTTGATTATCTCTAAGAAAAATAAATTATACTTTGAATGACAATAGTAAAGTTACCTAACCGTGTAATAAGTACTCAGATGACCTGGTGATAGGTTTTGGTCTGTGCACTAGGGGAAAACAGTTGCATTGTGTTCCAATGTACACATGATGTCAGGCTTGAATCGACATGTGTTTGAACATGAGGCATAGCTTTTGATGATGAAATGGCACAATAACACATACTGCACTCTTCCAGCCAATAAGATAAAAAAAAGATATAGTTAGATAAAGGGAGTTAAGAAGGCAAGGAAAATGCAAACAAAACTCGATTTCATATGGAAAAGGTCATTAACACAACATTATTTACAGCCAGGTGAGAACCAAATCTGAAAGGTAACAGGAGAACAGAAGTGTTCTATTATGGAAAACTCAATTATCTTGTCTTTGTTTCCTGGACAATTTAGTTGTTAGAAGAAGTGTTTGCAGCATTCATACCTTAGCAAAGCTATAAATGTATAGAACTAAAGGAAGACTGTTTATGTTTTGTGGAGATTAAAATCGGAATTCAGCAAGATAAGGTAATCATTGCATATTTTATAGGCAGTCATCAGAAATTCAATTCAATAGTCAATTGGGGACGTATATAAATTTAACAGCTAACAAGTCCTCTATACCACACTCTTCCATGAAATCACATAGTATGGAAACACACCCTTTGTTCCAAAAAGCAAATACGTAATCCCAAACTAAACAGTTTCACCTCCCTTTTCTAGCCCATACACTTCCAAATCGTTCCTATTTATGCACTTATCCAATATCTTTTAAACATTTCCTCAGGATGTTTATTCCAAATGTGCAAGACCCTCTTGTGTGAATACATTTTCTCTCATGTCTCGTCTTAATCTTCCTTCTCTCACTTGAAGAATCTGCCGTCTAGTCTGAACATGCCCCCCCACCCCCCACCCCCCAACCACCACCCATTATAGGGAAATTAACTTTATCTATACTTCTCATCGTTTTATAAACTTCAATGAGGTCGCCTCTGTAACTCCTACACTCTAATGAAAATTGTCCCATCCTTTTCAGCTTTTCTTCATAACTCAAACCTTCCATACCTGACAACGTCATGGTAATTCTGTTCTGAATTCTCTCCAGCATAATAATGTCTGCCTATATTGGGCGACAAGAACTGGATGCAGTATTCCAAAAGAAGCCTCATCGATATCCTGTGCAACCTCAACATGACTTCATAACTCTCATACTTAAAAAAACTGAGCAATGAAGGCACGTGTGTCAAATGTATTTTTAAACGCTTCCATACGTGAGGCAAACGTCAAAGATTTATTTAAGAGTTATGATGCCATTGTAATATAAATGATGTGTGTATTTTATACGAAATCTACCTTTATGTGCTGATTGCATTAAATGCATGATTAAGTAACGTGGATTATAAATGCTTAATAATATTTATAGTATAATATCATTTATGCCTAATATTAATTGTAATAAGCAATGAGGCACTGTTTAAGAACACATCTTCACAAATGTGCATGAGAAAAATATCATTAGATTGAGTAGAGGTTGGTCCTTATGGTTTGTTAATTGTCAGCCTTAAACTCTTAGATTGAATTGTTTCACGATCGTGAGTTAGTAATAGCTATTTATTCAAACTTCATCCACAGAAAAAGTTACAATCAAAGTGCTGTGACATTTTCAAACGATTGATTGTGCAGCAAAATTCACTACATTTCTAAGGGGTAATAATTAAAAAGAAAATTACTCCATATATTTTGCAGAAGAAAGACTGAGCACAGAAGCGAAAGGTGACTATGTTTCCACAAATGCACAGAATTTCTGCTAATCAGATTACTTAGCCATTATTATTTTTAACTGAATTAGAATCAACATATCACAGTATTGGAAGCAAATTGCAGCGGTCACTGGTCCTCTCTCTCTCGCTCTTGGCCTGGGAGCATACTTTTCTAAAGTTCTTCATTGACTACTTTTCAAAATTCTTTCTTCTCCAAAGCACGTCTTTCCCTGAAAATTCCAGATTTTCACCATAATCTGCACTAAAAACAGTCCCTTGAGAATCGCCATTCTAAACATGTAATTTGTGTTTTGGTGTTATTGCATCATTATATAATGGGAACGTCTTTTCTTTCTGTTTTTTAGGTGAACTTTCGAACAATATACAATTAGCAGAAAAGCGTAATACTCATATGACATTCATAGCTGTGTTATGGACCAGGCCAGACCCCTCAAAACATTTCATGATGGTAGCTCAGACCCTAAGTTGAGTGAGTGAGTAAACAAGTTGCAGATATAGTACTTCATGACTAAATATGACGTTATACACTTCAGTGTGACAGACAGGCAGAATTTTATATAATTTGGGACACATTTCGATATGGGGATGTACAATGAGAGCTGTATGTCCTTGCACACCAGTCAACTAAAGTAGACATATAGTTGCAGAAAACGATTAGAAATGTACTTGACCGATTTACTTGATTGATTTCAGGATTAAGGACGTCTCAATGTAGTTAGTCAGGGCCTCGGCAAGACTGAGCTGGAGTATTGAGCTCCATTTTGGTACCACTGTCTAAGAACGTATATACTTGTTATAGAGGGACGGCAACAGACATTACTTCGGCTTTTAACAGGAACAGAAGGAATGTCAAACCACGAGGAGAAATTGGTTTAAATAGACCAGCATTCAAACGAGTTCAGAATGGTGAATGGGTATCTGATGGAAACGCATATGTTTCCAAAACGGCTGAAGTTAGAAAACGCATAGTAAGTTTTTTTTCCACTAGCTTGCACATTGTCCAAACAGGTGGCACATACTCAACATACGACTTTGACAATTTTGTACTGAGATGAGAAAGGTTTCTTCACTCTGAATAATAACTCTTTGGAATTATCTGCAAAACAATCTGTGGAATCATTGAACATATCAAATAAAGTTTATATTTCCTTTAGATTCTAAAGTTATGGAAACATTTATTGAGAGCTTGATTATAGCATTGGGATAGAAGATAAGCGTATTCATATTGAATTAGAGGTGACTCGAAGGATCAAATGCAATAATCATGCTCATGAAAACATGAAGTAAACCAATTGGAGCAAGCTGTTCGACCTATCGTGCTTACCCCACCACTGAATATGATCATGGCTAGTTATGCAACTTCGTACCGGTTCCCATTTTCTTTTCAAGATGCTTTATTCATTAAAAAAATCGACATCATTCTTAAAGTCTAAAATGGTTTGCCCTCAAGAGTTTCCTGTACCAGACTCCAAAGACCGGCCACTCCGTGAGTGGAAAACATTCCCCTTATCGTTGTCTTAAAATATTTATCCTACTGCTTAGACTGTGACACCTCCTTCTGAACTCTACAGTCCTCAAAAAGATCCTTTACATCTACTCTGCCTAATTTCTTCTTTGCACTTTCTGTTGTCTCAATTGCCCTTTCAAAGAAGGTGACCGTTGTTTTGAACTGTTGCAGTTTATTTCATGCAGATGCTGAGAAATGAATACTTGAAAAACAAATTGCAGCGCTTTTCATAGATTTGGGAAGTACAGCACAGTTCCCTGTACAGCCGTTTCTTGGCTTTGTTGGAAAGGATCACATGGCAGTCCAATGTGTCTACTGCTCTTATTGTATTTCTGTGGCAGAGGTCGCAGCCCTGAATCTTCTGCTGAAAAATCATGATGGTTGCACGCACTGTATTTTATGGATACTCTAGTTATTACATCATCAATACATGCTTTGTGATATTCGAACTTTTATTCCCCCCTTGTTCATCTGAACGAGAGAATTACTTTACCAAAAACATATCAAGAGGATGCTGGGACATAAAAGAATAAAAGGACATTACGAAAGGAAATACGAACAACCATGAAAGAAGACGTGTTTAATGGAGTTAACTACAAATGTCTGTAAAAGATTCAAACACACCACCAACAACAATTTCACAAAAAAACACAACTGTAAGTGAATAGTTACCCTGAGGTGTCCTGCATTTATCTGATACCAGTTTGCTTTTAGCAATATTCTCTTTAGTGGCTAAATATGTTTGCCTTTCAGCTAGTATCTATCAAATGGATAACTCAAACAATCACCAAACTAAATCCACTTTGATGATACTTTCAGAACATCTTAAAAGTTACATAAACTCTGTGTTCAAGAATTCTGAATATTGGTTACACACCTTCCTGGTGAATGTTTTCTTTGGTGTGTTCTACATAGCTTTTTATAATCAAAAACCTGTCGTTAACCAACAAAAGAACGATTTTTTTCCCTCTCTTTACTATTTCTTCCCACCGTATTGATCTCTTAAATTCAAAGGCTTATAAATGGAATATTGACATCCCTGAGGGCCGATCCATTCTTATTTTATGTCACTGTCTCCATCCACGCACGTCCACAAGTTCCCTCCCCCAAATCTCCTTTGGTGGTGATGGCATTTTCTTGGAAAATGCCTGACATGATAGATTCAAGACACAATGAATAAGTCTAGCTTTCAATCACATGTTTTCTTTCTCACAAATGACTTTGCATTCATGCTGAAAGAATTATAGTGACTTGATGATTTTGTAGCACTATCTCTATTGAACACAAGCGTTTGCATGTCGCATCAGCGGTTTATCTCGCTCGTTTAAAGCGTTATTGTACTATACTGGAGTAAAAAGTGCTGCGTACAAAGTAACGTTTATGATGGAAGTTGATATTCTGCGCTGAAAGGATGATAATATTTGACCCTATGCATTGTGGGCGTAGATTTTCCATTTCATTTTGTAACATCCCTCACAAAGCATTAATCCCTATTAAATTAAAAATAATTAGTATTTTTGGATAATATCCCAGGTAACCAACTCTATTCACTCTTTCAGCAAAGTAATTTTAAACATCCAGCTCCAAGTTACTCATTGCATTTCTATATGAATCTGATATTAACTCCTTAACATTGTTTGATAGATTAAAGACAACTTCGTCATGTAACTCTTCTTTCACATGCTTTTGCTTTTTCATACTGCTCAATTTTGTAATTTCTGTTTAATGTCTGTTCGGTTTATTTCTGTTCTGTAGAAGTTCAGAAAATGAAAACCAAATACAATGATCAAGGTGAGTTGAAACGTGTTCACTGTGCAGTTGAGGTTGCTTAACAACTTCAATATGTCTCGTCTTTCACAAGGCAGATTGTCATTGTTTTAGCCGTCAGTATCACACAGTAGAAATATTAGAATCGTGTTATTTCACTTTCTTTCTGAATACTTCAAAAATATAAATGTTGATTTGTGGAAAAGGATGTTTAGACTGGACAAGGAATGATGAAAAGAGATAATTTACAGCTGGGTGGACATTTTAATGTAAACCACAATTTGTAACATAAACCAGATTGATGTAGAGTTCGAAGAGCAGACGTAAAAAAGACTATTTCATGGCTGATTGTTGCAAAATCCCTACGAAGTTGTCACTTTTTGTTTGGAATGAGAATGTACGTTTTTGCCCTTCAGTGCATGTACGAAACTTCGCTCTGCAATAATCGACTTTACTTCAAAATATTTCACTTACAAGAATTTGAAATATGCTTTCATATAGTTTTACAGTTAATTTATAAATTACAAGCATTCATGCCAAATATATTCGGGTTTTTATTTCTGCTTTTCAGAAGCCATATCCCATCAGCCTTTTTCTAAGTCAATACAACTACATCTGTAATGTATTAACTTCATGCACATCAAATGTATCTTTTCTATTGTTCTCAAAACTAAATAGGTAGGACACTTTCATAACACGGTGCATTAGGAATGTTTAGTTAGTGAGGGCAGAAATAGGAGGATAGATCAGATAAAAGCATGGCTGAGGAGCTGGTGTATGGGGGAAGGATTGACATTTTGGATCATTTGAATAGTAGTGGTGACCTGCACAAGAAGACCAGATTGTACCGAAATTGGAAGGAGACTAATATGTTTGCAGGGAGATTTGCTAGAGCTACTCGTGAGGATTTAAACTCGTAAGGTGCAGGAAATGGGGGTTTGGGGGTGCGGAGTGAGGGTGGGGGGTGGTGATGGTGTGGTGTGGGACCCAGGGAGATAGTGAGGGAAGAGATCAATCTGAGACTGTACAGTTGAGAAAAGAAGCGACTCAAACATGCAAGGCAGGCAGGGACAAAACGGAGAACTAAATAGGACTGATAAATTAAACTGCATTTATTTGAATGCAAGACACCAAACAGAGAAGGCAGATGAATGCAGCGCATGGTTAGAAAATGAAACTGGCATTTCATAGCAGTTACAGAAACATGGCTCAGGAATGGACTGGCAGCTTAATGTTCCAGGATACAAATATTACAGGAAGGATAGAACAGGAGGCAAAAGACAAGGGAGAGTGGCGTTTTTGATAAAGGAGAGCACACAGCTGTACAGAAGATGAATATTCCCAGAAATACATCCACGCAAGTTTTTTTTTGGGTAGAACTGAGAAATAAAAAAGGGATTATCACATTATTGTGATTGTATTATAGACTCCCTAATAGTCAGAGGGAAATTGAGAAACAAATTTGTCAGGAGATCTCAGCTATCTCTAAGAATAATAACGTGGTTATGGTAATGGATTTTAACCTTCCAAACATACACTGGGACTGCCATGGTGTTAAGGATTTAGATGGAGAGGAATTTGTTAAGTGTGTACAAGAACATTTTGTGATTCAGTATGTGGATATACCTATTAGAGTAGGTGCAAAACTTGACCAACTATTGGGAAATAAGACAAGGAAGGTGACTGAGGTGTCAGTGGGGGAGCACTTTGGGACCACCGACTATAATTCCATTAGACTTAAAGTAGCGATAGAAGAGGATAGACCAGATCTAAAAGTTGAAGTGTTAAATTGGACAAAGACCAATTTTGACTTTATTTGACAAGAACTTTCAAAAGTTGACTGGGTGCAGATGTCCGCAGATAAAGGGAAATCTGGAAAATGGGACGCCTTCAGAAATGAGCTGATGAGAGTCCAGGAAATGTATATTCCTGTTAGGGTGAAAGAAAAAGCTGGTAGGTGTACAGAATAATGGATGACTAAAGAAATTGAGGGTTTGGTTAAGAAAAAGAAGGAAAACTTGACCTACTATTAGGAAATAGGGCAGGGCAGGTGACGAAATTAAGGATTTGATTAAGAAAAGAAGAAGCATATGCCAGGTATAGACAGGATAGATGGAGTGAATCCTTAGAAGAGTATAAAGACAGTAGGAGTATACTTAAGAGGGAAATCAGCAGGGCAAAAAAGGGACATGAGATAGATTTGGCAAATAGACTTAGGGAGAATCCAAAACGTTTTTACAAATACATTAAGGACAAAAGGGTAACTAGGGAGCGAATAGACCCCTCAAAGATCAGCAAGGCGGCCTTTTTGTGGAGCCGCATGAAGTGTGGGAGATACTAAACGAATACTTAGCTCAGTATTTACTATGGAAAAGAACATGGAAGATATAGAATGTAGGGAAATACATGGTGACATCTTGCAAAATGTCCACATTGCAGATGAAGAAGTGCTGCATGTCTTGAAACACATAAAAGTGGATAAATCCAGAGGGCCCAATCATGTGTACACAAGAACTCTGTGGGACGCTAGGGAAATGATTGTTATGCCTCTTGCTGAGATATTTGTATCATCTATATTCACAGGAGAGGTGCAAAAAGATGGGAGGTTGGCTAACGTGGTGCCACTGTTTAAGAAGAGTGGTAAGGACAAGCCAGGAAACTATAGACCAGTGAGTCTGACATCAGTGGTGGGAAGGTTGTTGGAGGAAATCCTGAGGGACAGGATGTGCATGTATGTGGAATGACAAGGACTGATTAGGGATATCCAACATGGCTTTGTTCGTGGGAAACCGTGTCTCACAAACTTGGTTGAGCTTTTTGAAGCAGTAACAAAGAGGATTGATAAGGGCAGAGCAGTGGATGTGATCTATGCAGACTTCAGTCAGGCGTTTGACAAGAATTCCCCTTGGGAGACTGGTTAGCAAGATTGAATATAATCGAATACAGGGAGAACTAGCCATTTGGATACAGAACTGACTCAAAGGTAGAAGTCAGAGAATGGTGTTGGAGGTTTGTTTTCAGACTGGAAGCTTGTGACCAGTGGAGTGCCACAAGGATCAGTGCTGCGTCATCTACTTTTTGTCATTTATTTTAGTGATTTGGGTGTGAGCATAAGAGGTATAGTAAGTAAGTTTGCAGACGACACCAAAATTGGAGGTGTAGTGGACAGCAAAAAAGGTTACTTCAGATTACAAAGGGTTCTTGATCAAATGGGCCAATGGTCGGAGATGTGGCAGATGGGGTTTCATTCAGATAAATGCGAGCTGCTGAATTTTGGAAAGCAAATCTTAGCAGCACTTATACAATTAATGGTAAGGTCCTAAGGAGTGTTGCTGAATTAAGAGACTTTGGAGTGCAGGTTCATAGCTCCTTGAAAGTGGAGTCGCAGGTAGATAGGATAGTGAAGAAGGCATTTGGTATGCTTTCCTTTATTGGTTAGAGTTTGAGTACAGGAGTTGCGAAGTCACGTTGCAGCTGTACAGGACATTGGTTGGGCCGCTGTTGGCATATTCTGTGCAATTCAGGTTTCCTTCCACTTGGGAAGGTGTTTGAAACTTGCAAGGGTTCAGAAAAGAGTTACAAGGATGTTACCAAGGTTGGAGGATTTGAACTATAGGGAGAGGCTGAACAGGCTGGGAGTGTTTTCCATGAACGTTGGAGTCTGAGGGGACACCTTATAGAAGCTTGCAAAATTATGAGGGAATGGATAAGATAAATAGACAAAGTTTTTTCTCTGGTGTGGGGGAGTCCATAACTAGGTGGCATGGTTTTGGGATGAGAGGGGAAAGTTGTAAAAGAGAACTATGCTGCAAAGGTTTCATGCAGAGGATGGTTGGTGTATGGAATGAGCTGTCAGAGGAAGTGGTGGAGGTTCGTACAATTGCAACGTTTAAAATATATTAGAACGGGTACATGAATAAGAAGGGGTTGGAAAGGCATTGGCCAGGTGCTGGGAAGTGTAGTTAGATTGGATTGGAATATCTGGTTGGCATGGATAGGTTGGACCGAAGTGTTTGTTTTCGTGCTGTGTATCTTTGTGACTCTGAGTCTACTTAGTCAATGAATTAACGATCAAGGTATCTTTTGAAAATTGATTTTGAGTCCTAAACTTATTTTTCTAAGCATATGTGACTTTTTCTCTGTACCATGTGGTGAAATCAGTTACAATACGAAACACTTGGAACAGGGGTTTGAATCCAGCCTCGGGCGACTGTCTGTGTGGAGATTTCATGTTCACTCAGTGTCTGCGTGGGTTTGCTCTATTTTCTGACACATTCCAAAGATGTGCAAGTTCGGTGAATTGTTCATGCTAAATTGCCTACTAAGTCCAGGAATGTGTGGGTTAGGTGCATTAATCAGAGGTAAACGTAAGATTGGAGGAATTGATCTAGGTGGATTATTCTTCAGATCGTTGGTGTGGACTTTATCGGTTGTTTGGTCTGTTTGTGCTTTGTTGGGATTCTATGACATCCATCTTCTCAACTAAATCTCCAGTGTATTCTGGAATACATCATTTTCTATTGAAAGTTTCAAGGGAGGCATATTAGAGTCAGAGAGTCAAAGAAATAAACAGCACGGAAACAGACCACTCCATCCAGCTCGTCCAAGGATATCAGAGATCCGAAATAATTGTCATCCCATTTGCCAGCATTTGGCCAATATCCCTCTAAACCCTTCCCATTCAAATCCGTATCTAGTTGCCTTTTAAATGTTGCAATTGTACCAGACGCCACCGCTTCATCCAACAGCTCATTCCATACGTGCACCCTCTTTTTGCATGAAGATGTTGCCTCTAAAGTCCCCTTTAAATCTTTCTGCTCTCACCTACATCCTTGGGTTGTTTGAATCATGCACCTCAGTCAAAAAACTTTGTGTATTTATTAAATCCATTCCCCTCAGGATTTTATAAACTTCTATGAGGTCACCCCTCAGCCACTGACTCTGCAGCGAATGTAGCCCCAGGCTATTCAGCCTTTTCCTTTTGTTAAACCTCTCCAACCCTGGCAATTTCTGAGTAGTTGTTTTTGAACCTTTCAAGTTTCACATCATTCTTATAACAGAGAGACAAGAACTGCATGCAGTATTCCAATGGTGGTCTAACCAAAGTTCTGTATAGCTGCAACAAGACATCCCAACTCCTGTAATAAATGCACTGACAAATAATAAAACACGTACAGAACGTTTTCTTCACTATCCTATATACCTGCCACTCCAAGCTCTCTGCACTCGAAGCTCTCTTTTTTCAGCAACACACTCCAGGAAACAGATAGTTCCCACCCTGATTTGTCTTTCCAAAATGCAGCAACTCACATTAATCTGAATTAAACTCTATCTGTCATCCCTTTGATAATTGGCCCATTTGATCAATGCCCTGATATATTCTGAAGTAGCCTTTTTCGCTGTTCACTGCAACTTCAGCTTTGGTAGAATGTGTAAATTAATAACCAGACCTCCTATATTCACTTCCAAATCATTTATATAAACAATTTAAAAACAATTGTGCCAGCACCGATCCATTCAGCACACAGCTGGTCACCAGCCTCCAGTCTAGAAAGCAATCCTCCACGAGCAATACTCTTCTACCTTCGAGCCAGTGCTGTATTCAAATAATTAGTTTTGTCTGTATTCTGTTTGATATAATCTTACTAACCAGTCTACCATGAGGAATCTTGTGAAACACCTTACTGAAGTCCATATAAATCACGTCCTCCGCCCTCCAATCATCAATCTCTTAGCTTCCTCTTCAAAAAATTCAATTAAACTAGTGAGACAGTTTTCCACGCACAAAGGCATGCTGACTATCAATAGTCATTCCTTACTTATCAAATATATGTAAAGTGTCTTCATCAGGATTCCCTCTAACAACATGTCCACCACCAATGCCAGGCTTACCGGTCTATCATTCACTTGCTTTTCCTTGCCACATTTCCTAAATAATGACACCACATTAGGAAATACCAGTCTTCAAGCACCTCTCCTATAGCTATTGGTGGTACAAATATCTCACCAAGGGTCACAGCAATCACTTCCCTAGATAACCATAGGGTTCACCTGATCAGGTCACGGGATTTGATCCACCTTTATGCCTTTTTAAGATGTCCAGCACCTTCTCCTCTGTAATATGGACATTTTTCAAGATGTTGTTAGCTATTTTAGTTTTGGCAGAACATTTTCGAATGCATTTTTGTCTGACGGCTTAGCATTCTTGTTCGTTACTTAAAACAAATTAAAATATAGAGAGAAACTGCGCAGAATTTGCCAATTTTAATCTAGCCACCATATTTGAGCATTACTTCATTTTTTTGCCGACCAAGTATGTGAATAACTCTGAGATCCAACAATGAGCTGCATTCCTCCACAACGACATACCAGGCTCAGTTACAATATGCTTGTCATCATTCAAGTATGAGCCTTTATTACAATATTGCATTGACATGATATTCAGGGCAACTTTTAATATGATAATAACTAATGAGGTAAAGCTTTTTTTTTCATACAATGATTATTACAGTGCATTAATCTATTTGTGTCCCTGTTAGAACAACAAATGAACAAGAAAGACAGAGGTAATGACATTCAGCTATGCCATAATTGTTCACATCTTGACAGTGGATAATCTGAAGTAATCTAAGGACATGGAGCATATGACAAAATGTTCCATCCAGCGTTGATATGGTTATTAAGTAATGCAAGTTTAAGAGAAACCCAGGTCATCTGCCTTTCAAAGAATTGAATTTAATGTTAAATCAAAATTGAGAGATGATTCGAAATGACCATTATGAGACGTTTAACTCAAAACTGCAAAAGAAGGTAATAGTTGAACTGGTGAAAAGTTGGTTGTCATGGTGTATTGTTTTAAGTTTGTTGCCAAAAAAAGGATAACAATATCATATTCATTCCTGTTTTCTTCTGTGGAATATACCACCAAAAATGAGATACTGACAGAATCATAATAACATTTGAAGCGTATGTAGCTTACCTTGTAGAAGTATAAATGGAAGTTAGAAACAAACTATTTAATGTGTTTTTCTATTATTCTATTAATTCGTTTCGGAATTAATCGAATGAACAACTCTGTATCAACATTTTTTTCTGTTCTGCGTGAGGTGTTTTATTTTCTCTGTATCTATCCTGTGGAATGCACAGATAGAAGGCACATTTTCATTAACCTGCAGTTAACATTAACCCTCTGTTTTGTTCCACATCCACCATCCGCACTGTTGTTAGAACTGGAAAAGCTAAGGAAGAAGCTTCAGGATTGTGGTGAGAATGGATTTGCTTTAAAGCATGCTGCTTCTTTTTTCGTCTTGAACTCTATATATTATTGCTATTATTTTTGGGCTAATTCATCAATTTCTTCTTGCCTGAAGTATAATGATGCAAGAAATATGAAACGGCTCTATTCAGGAGCCAGTGCCAATATAGTCTGCAATGTAAAGTTGCAATCCATTTAAAGTTCTATTAAAGCGGCCTGAAGTTAATGTCTGGTGCCAAAATGACACCAATTCACCAACGATTTTGCTTCAGGCTATAGGCATCTCAGATGAACTGATTTTGGCGGATGAAAATATGATTTTAAACGTTAAGAAGCATTAGATATATAAGTTCAATTTAAAAAGATAGATTTCACAGTCTTCTCTCCCACTTCCATGATAGTTGATCTAATTATGATTTTTCAGAAGATTTGTAAATTTCGCAAGTTGATCGATGCTATGTATCAGTTTTACTATTCAGAAGGGGACACAATGTATCTTGTTCTGGCAATCAGTCATATAAAGTGAAATGGTAAATTTTGCAAAACTAACACGTTGTAAAATCAATCACAATTCAGCTGACTTTCACTAAACTTTATTAATCTGCAGTCGCCTTCTTTGTCCAATGGTGGTCCTCCTTAAGCAATTGGACAATGTTTTTGATTTTTGATTTCATGTCACGCAAATGCCTTTTCCCAGCCTCCTCGACAATATATTTAAGCTGCATAGTTAACCAAGGTATCTACTTCAAAATCATTTGAGAGCAGTTTAATTGTGAAGCAACTGGAAATCTTTTTAGTTCTGCAGTTCACAAATATGAAATGTTATCTACAAGAGTTTCTGATCCACAGCCTCTCCTTTACTGATGACAATGTTCATGCAAACATGTCAAATTGACCAATATGTTGTTATATAAGCTGACGTGGCTCGTAGTTAAATTATATTTACTACTTCCTCCTGTGGACCTTGAATACTTAATTGTATTTAAGAAAAACTATGCAACCATAAGTTTTGTTGGAAATGACTTCAGTATCAATAATATCCCTCTTAGAACTGAAATTAATTTCAGATGAAAAAGGTAAGTGTGTGCATCAATTTAATTTAAATACCTCACAATCTTCCAAAACTAGATGGATAAGCAGTTGAAATGTCATATAATTAAAGGCTAAGGACCATGTGCTGCAAAATGGGTCTGGTGTGGATTATTCTCCCTCCTCATTGGAATTTGCTTTCTGATCAAATATTCATGTACAGTTTCCAGGCATTTTCTTGTTTGCGCCATAAAACTGCATATTATAACTGGAGCAGATAATCCATTAGATCGATCTGAAGGTAATGCACCAAAGAAGAATAGATTACCTCGATATTTGTTGCAATTATTATTCATGGACACTGATGTTGTTAAATGGTAGTTAAATCAATCTTCACCAATGCATTGTTGTGCAAATGCTGCAGCCGTTTACCGTTCTGCATGTCTGATAGTAAGCTTCATCTACTAACGTTTCCTTCCGTGAAAATGTTCTAGTACCGAAGTATCAAGATGGTTACACAACAGTCCTTTCTATCTCTACAAAGAAAAGCATAGATCTTCATTTGGGGATGCCACGAGTAGACATCAAACTATATATAAATGCAACGTATTTACCTACCAGCAACAATACAATTGAATAAAACACGGTAAATATTTACGTGCATTGACTGAAATTCGTTCAAACGTAAAATGGAATTGACATAAGTGCTTGAAAATATGTCTCCTTTTCTTTCTCCTCCACACCTTTCATAAGACACAGCGTCATCTCAGTTATCCCATATGGCTGCCGAAATTACCGACAAATTTTTAAATTATAAGTAAAGTGATCAACATGCGATTAATTTGATAAATCTCTCAAGAATGTCATGACAGCATTATGATAGGAACATATTTCCACTTGTCTGTTGCATGCAATTATTCTGTAATAACGTACAGAAGTAGATCCACCTTAATTTCGCAATGTATTTCCTTTGAGAAATATCCTTATCCTTATGGAACCCTTGATAAAGAGCACGATCCTTTGTCTACCCCCTAAAAGTATACTCTACTTCACTTCATACTAAATATATTATCTCTGTGGATCAAAAATGTCTCTGATCACATCTTCAGAAAAAAAAACTGTTAGAAAACAATGAGATTCAAGCGGCTTCCTTTCACTTGTTTATCTCTTTGCTTACATTTACCGTTAAGATACTTCAGTGATGACCTTACTATCGGCCAATCCTGCACCCAGGCAATTAGAATGGTTATTGTATTCAGGCAAAGTGGCGTTACAAAACCCTGTGAGATGAGTATTCCACTATTGTCGAAACATTTATAATTCAGGACTTACGGTTTATAATAGTGCCCTGGGCAGTGTTGTTAGAGACCTAGAGTTTCAGGTATACATTTCCTTGGAAGTGGAGTCACACATAAAAAAGGGTGAAGGCATTGCCATGCTTGCCTTCATTGCTCAGGATATTAAGTATAGGAATTGGGGTGTCATGTTTCGGCTCTACACTACGTTTTTGAGGTCTAATTAACAGTAGTGTGCACAGTTCTTCTCACCTTGCTATAGGAAATTTATTCTTTATTGGAAGGAATGCAGGAAAGATTTACATGAACGTCAGCCGGACTGGAGAGCTTGAGAAATAACGGGAGACTGGATAGGCTGGGACCTTTCCTTTGGTCAGGAGCATAGAAGATTAAGAGGCGAACTTAAAGATGTTTATAAAATCATGGGGGGCAGATATGACATAAATAGAAAAGGTTCTTTTATGTTTTTCCTGGGAGTAGGGAGTTCAAATCTATAGGGCATAATTTTGACGAAGTTTTTAAAGGGGATCTGTGAGGCAACATTTTCACACAGAGTGTGTTGTATGTGTGTAATAACTGCCGGTGGAAGTGAGAGATGCACGGACAGTTCCGAGATTTCAAAGACGTTTGGACAGATATTCGAATAGGAACGTTGTGAGAGTACAGGCCAAACGTAGGGTAATGGGAGTAGTTTAGTTTGGAAATCTGATCGGCATGGACAAGTTGGACTGAAGGATATATTTGCTGTAGGACTCAATGATTTTGAAACTAATCTCTGTTCACTCCTGTCATCCTGTTATCGATGAGACGCTGTTGAAACTTCTGTTTTACACATACATTCATGGAAAATTGTTGTCTTACGTGTTTTCTTTTAAAACATGTTCATTGAGTGCAGATTGATAAAATGGTAAAATGTTAGCTTGAATTTGTCTTGCTTTATTGTATGCAATGAAACGTCTGTGAGGAGAGTTTTGCATTGTTTGGTACATGCCAGCACTGGTAAAACGGTCAGTATAGACACAAAAAGACTATTTCCACAGCATTGAAAAAATTGAGCACCAAAGTTCAGTTACGAGATAAGTGGTTGTTGACTGTCAAATAGGGAGGTATATTTATTGAAATGGAATGATATGTTTAAAAGTCTACAGCTTGATGTTTGGAACTACATCTAAGTTGCAGAAAAATAATGAAGCTGACTTTTGGCTTTTTTCGGGTGCTGGGTCAAGTAGGCCAGACCATGTAAGAATAGCAGATTGTATTCCCAGAAGTGAACCACATGAGTCCTTAGAAAAATTATTGTTCATGGTCACAATCATTAATAATCATTTCTGCTTGTTGTTGTTTTAAACTACTGAAGGTGGTTTAAATTTGGAATGAATTTCAAATACAATATGATCTCATTTCGTTGGATAATATTATCATAAGATATTATTAAGTGAAAGTGTCGAACTACAAAAGTAAAATTTAGGGTAATTTTATACTGAATGTAGAACATAAGCAAGGCTTTCCATTCTTGAATTTATTCAGCTCCCTGCTAATGGCGTACAGAGAGTTAGTATATTGCAAAATAGAATAATTCTTTACAGGGCCTCTTGGCTCTCTTGGCTGTCAAGAAAGGCTACACTAATAGCATTAACGACTTCAATTATATCTTTCAATTTTATGACTATGAACATTTACTGTTAAATTTAGAAATGAAGACACTTAATGAAACGAAAGGTCTGTCTGTGTTTTGTTTGCAAAAATTCAGTAGATTTGATCATTAAATGCAATTGCTTTTCATTGAGTTTCAGTGCAACATCTGCAGATTTGATTTGAAAAAATGGCTCTTCCTGGTCAACCAGGCTGTTGTGTCTGATACCTCAGTCGTACTTACAGTGCAATATGCTGCAGCATGGTAATAATGGAAGGTACCATGTGTTAATCAAGTGTCTACATTAGAGTCGAGAGCAATACTTTTGACCATAACGATTTTTCATTTTCTTTAATCAGTACATTTAAGCTATGCAAATGAAATCTATCACAGTGCAGTTCATTACGTTATAATAAGCATCAACTATTGGTTGCAGTGACCAATTTATTACGTTGCTTGCACCCAAAATATATGTTTTCCCGATTGCCAGGTTTGGCTGAACGAGGCTTTTTCTCTCATCTGCTCTAAGCACTGACCTTAAATCAATACTCCCGGATTTAGAATCCTCCTTCCTATTAATCCTGTTCCATTTCAATTTTCTCTGCTCTATGGAACTCAAATCCAATCAGTCCAATCTCCCTTCGTATCTGGAACTGTCCTTCACAGATGAAATTTTAATAAATTGCCTGTGCACCTTCTCCAGTGCTATCCCAACCCTCCAAACAATGTCACTTCCAGCACTGCACAGAATGCTTCAACTGTGGTGGAGCAACGCTGTCTACAGTTCCAGTATAACCTTGTAGTTCACAGACTCCTTGCCTCAGAGAATAAAGGAAAGTCTCCCATATTCCTTCTTAATGACGATTACCTCCTGTCTTAACTTTAAGGAACTGTTTTAGATGAAAAGAAACGAAGTTTTCTGTAATCTTCGCAGTTTCCCAGGGCATTAATATTAAGCATACATTCTCTTATCTTTCTCTTTCCAGCTAAAGTGCATCGGCTCATATTGATCTCGATTGAATTATGTTTTCCTATGATTAGCACGTTTTATTAGTCCGAATGTTGTTACTTGTTTACTGTGTCGTCCAAATGGTCGTCCTTTACCCTCAGTTTGACCTTTCCAAGGAATCCAGTTCAAATACGTCTGCACTTACTTGTGTTTTCAAAGTACCTTTCATTCAATTAACGTTTTGGCTGCCATGTTTTATTTCCATTTACTACAGCAAAATGTCATCTCAGTCAATTAAACTTGACACTAAGCCAAGTGTCACTAAGCCATTATTGTCATTTATGGGGTGTTTATTTCATGTTTCTTTTAACCAATGCAACCTAATCGTTTGTGCTTTTGCATCTAAGAATGCTACTTAATTTAAATCGGTTGCAATCATTTTAAATAGACGATCAACTGTATAAGTTACAGCGTGGTAAGCACCGCTTTCTCTTTAAAGTTTGAATATGCTGTAGCAAGCAAATTGACTTCTTGATAATATATTGTCCAACTAAAATGAATTACTAAATGTCATGGCAGTTGTGAATGAAATTAGTAAGGTACTCATTTATCTCAAAGTCAACAAGCATCCAAACAAACCCGGAGTTTAATCATAGTTGCCATAATGCCTGTACAGTAATAGCTGAGAACTTCAGAACTTTGAAACATACAAAAGGGAGTGCAGCAGAGTTTCATTAGGTTCATTCATTAGAAACCAAGACTTTTCTAGGAACGATGCAACAGGACCTGGTTTTACGACACTTTACAAGTATGAGACAGTATCCAATGGAAACTTATATAATCCAACAGGCCTTGACAGACTGAAGATTCGATGCAACAAGATCATTTCCCTGGTTGTACAATCTAGGACTGTGAATGCATTCTCAGGAAAAGATGTAGGCCAGGTTGAAACTGAGAAAGGAGGACACAGGAGCAAAGAATTAGACTGAATTAAACAAAAAGAGAGAAAGCAACTTTAAGGCAACTCATTTAAGTTCACCAGAACTTCTGCATTGTAATATAAAAGAATGATGGGTTAATAAATCAATTATTGATTACAAATAAATAATTGAAAATAAATAATTGTAAAACAGGCCGGCAGCTAATAGCATTCCAACATTGAGAACAGAGGGAAATAGACAGGAGCTTAGCCCTTGAAAGTAAACGCTAGAGGAAAACATATTGGGTGCATCATGTGATTTTTTTTCTTCAACTAAAACCAGGAGAAAAGCATTCCAATAACGGGAAAATGAGCAAGAAACTATTCTGATTTAACAACCCATTCCCCTCTTCTCACATATGGAAGCACGGTCACTCAGTGGTTAGCACTTACGCCTCACAGTGCCAGGCACCAGGAATAATCCCACTGTTGATTGACTATCATGGAGTTTGCACATTTTCCCCGTGGCTGTGTGGGTCTTCGGTGGAGGTTCTGGTTCCCTCCCAGAATCTAAAGAAGTATAGGTCTGTTAGATTGGCCATGCTAACCTTTCCGTAGTGTGCACGGATGTACAAATCAGACGGATTAGCAATGTTGAGTACAGGGTTACGGAGTTAGGGTGGTAGTCTCATTGGATGCTACTTGGGCAGTTGTTTCAGAATCATTGGACAGAATAACCTCTCTCCACTCTATTCGGATCCTATGTTGCCCTAAACTTCTTAGTATTCACAACAGGCTCTGAATGTAAAAATTCAATTGGCTATGCAGAAAATTGATCTGGTGGTGATTGGTTTTAAAAAATAATCAACAAAAAAAAAAGCTTCCAGTGATTTGATGAAGAGACAAAAAACAGCCATTCAGTCGTGTTCGAAAGTTTTCTATATACTAATTTCAAAAGAACAACAAAATCAAGTTAGACGATGCTTACATGAATGTGAAAAAGAACATATTTAGTGCAGTTATTCATAACATGTTAATTAACAATGCACTTCGGGATTTTCGCAGAGACCGGAAGTTGTACCTTATCAGCCATATTAATATTGTGATCTTTGGAGAGTAATTCATTTCCTGAATATACCACTGTTCCATCAATTCACATGGGCAAGATATCTGGAGCTCTGTTTAAAAGCATTGAAGGTGACCCAATCAAATAATTCTCCAGTTGTTGACTCATGGGATTGGCGATGCAGAGACTCGTGGATTTAAGCAAACTCGTGGATTAGACAAAGATGGACCCCATTTGCTAAAGTTTCACCCTATTTATAATTACAGATTTACAGTCTGTAATTTAGCTGTTTGGTCATGATCAAGTTAAGAGACCAAGACAGTTCAAATTTCTTTGCCTAGTGCATTGTCAGTGTTTCTTAAATCTTCCGAATCTAACTCAATATCAATGCCTTCATTGCATCAGAAAGCGAATCCCTGAAAAAGAAGATTCAACTTTTAGGTAAGGAAATGTTTGGAACTTCTTTGGTCTATTTACATAAACAAATCAATTAACGTAAATGGATTAAAAAAGGAAATGTCACTTCTAAAAACTTGGTTTGTGAATGTCATTCTTGGAGATTTTCTGGTAGATCTTATTTGGAAAATAACAAATGGTGTACAATGTTATAATGACAGAATACTATTGATATTCTGTGCCATCATCAGAAGAGAAACTGAAAGAGAAAGAGAAAGGTAAATAAAAAGATTCAGTTGCTTTCCGTGCTTTCTTCCATCTGAATTTCGCCTATTGGTTAAACACTCCTGTAATTGTGCTTTAGAAATTAAAGCTAAAGTCCCAGATGATGGTGAGTAGTAATTCATTATGAATGAAAACATGTACTGACACCGATGACAATCACAATTCAACTGAAAATTAAACGTCATGCTGGAAGTTTCCACACTTCAAGAATATTTAAAGTGACAGAATACGGTGTGCCTATCTAAAAGCTTACTGGCTCTGATAAAGTAATGATTACTCTTTTTTGGTCAGATTCATTAATCCACAAGTATTCAGGAGCGATTATTCAAAGTTACACCTGATGAAATGTTAACCACAACAGAGAGCTAAAAAGAGCCTAACGTTGGAGCAAATAACTGCAGATGCTATAATTTGCACCGAAAGCAAAAAAAAAACGAGAGTTCACAGCAGGGAATTCAGCATCCTTCGAGAGAGAGCAAACTAACGCTTTGAGTCTGGATGACTCTCATCAGAGTTGAACTGAAGTGTGGAAGAGGCAGCACTTATGCAATACTGGTGAGGGAATTGGAGTGTTGGGGGAGAAAGGATGTTGACAGTTCAGATTTAGTGATCGAAAAGTAAGAAGGGCAGAACAACGGTGTCTCTAACTGCCAGACTGACAAGAATATGCCGTCCCACTGGAGTGGGGGGAAGGGAAGAGGGACATGGTTACAGAGAATGTAACAAGCAAAGCTGAAGGAAGGGGAACGAATGGTTTCGGAATCTGAAGGCATTCAACTCAGTGTTGAGACCAGATGGTTGTAAAGTGTTTTGCTGGAGCATTTCAAGAAGAGGCAAGTTGCATGAGAGCAGAACACTGTATTACATTGACTGGCATTGGCACGATCACAGTTATGCTTGCATACAGACTGGAGGTGTTCTGCAAACGGGTCATCCAGTATATGTTTCTTTTCTGCAATGAAAGTCGGATGATTGGGTGCAGCGAATACAATACAAAAATTGGAGAAGGTGCAGTTGAAATGATGCATCACCCAGAAACACTTCTTGGGCCATTGGGTTGTGAGCAGAGAGGATGTGAAAGAGCAGTTGGTGTACCTTCTGCGGTTATATGAGAAGATGCTGTGGGAGGGGGTGGGATTGTTGGTTTAACCTAATGTTAAAGTATCATCCACAAGATTGTATTTCAACAGATTGTAGGAATCACTGACTCCTTCCCTCCAAAATTAATCTTTGCTACTGACTGTATAGCAGTTCCTTAATAATGCAATATATTCTACATCTGGATTCTTGATCCCATGACAGATCAAATGAACGAGCATTTTTTTTAATCTCAGAGGCCAGTGTATGAAAGCGTGATCCATACTTGACAATACGTAATGTTACAATCAATTGTTGTATTTACGTAAAGGTTGGACCAATTAAGTATGGATAATACAGTAGAAAGATAAAAGGAACGGAAGGTCTGTGCGGAAGTAATGGTATATCAGCAAATGTTTTCTTAATTTTTGCTTCAATGGTTGTTGTTGACATGTCGGAATGTGAAGTTCACCTCAACATGTTATATTTCACTTTGTCAATTTGCAGGAGAAGCGCTACGTGAAAAGAACTCAGGTAAGTTATTGACCTATTGACTTCTGATTATTATGACACGAGGTAAAACCGTCTGCTAATTTAAACCAGACACACTGAAAAGCTAACTTCACCTCATAATCTGTTAAACTACAAGTGACAGAAAACCAGCAAAATTCCCCTATTTAAAGAAAAAAATCAACAGTTTATTCTTTAACTCCAAAAGCAAACATTAAGTAACAACTATCTACACTGTGTCTCCTTTGTGTGATCGATTTGTCTACCTCCTACTCTATACCAATATGCAGATCCGATAAAAAAAACCCCGATACCCTTTGTATATTCCTGGATCTTTCCTTTAGTCTTCTGCTGCTCAGGTGTTTCATATGAAAAGGTACCTTTCAGAGATTGGATCTGTGGACAGTCTGTATTGCTGCTCTTTGTCTCACTCTGGCTAATTGTTCAAAATGCCTGATTTTTATACCCAAAACATCGGATGTTCTCATTGGTATAATATTACCAAAACACTAAAATTCAAATTCGATTGGATTTTAGTATCTTGGACATAATTTAAACTAATTGGCTAAATTCAAATTGTTGTGTAACATAGCAACTCAGCTCAATTTGTTTCCCAGCCAAATGTTATATCTTCACATTTTCCAGCACACTCTGTGCCTGTTAGGTCCTTTGCGAGCTTTCACTCTCACTTAAAGATACAGTACACATCTGTAAATCATAACGCTGAATTGGAGTTCCTGACAGCTAAATAGATATTTGCTAAATAATCACCTTGTTGAATGGAATCCACTACCACATTTTTTTTGGATACTTAACGTTGCAAAAGATCCGAATCAAATTACTTTTCTGGACGCTAGGACTTTATATTTAAAGTAGATGAAACTGTGATCAAGTTATTTACTAAATGAATACAATCATAAGATTTCACGGCATTGAGCATTTTAATATAATAATTATTATTCACCATTAATTTTAATATACACCAACAGAACAATATAAGAAACGACAATACATAAATAAAGTGTATTGTAGCATCTCAGATTGTATAGCAGACTAGTACAACAGACAAACAACTGCCCTATGCTCAGTGTATTGTAGCACCTCAGATGGTATAGTAGACTAATTCAACAGACAAACAACTGACCTATGCTTCACTTAATGGATGCAACAGAATTCTAAATACAGTCTCAGATCACTAACCCAGAATGGCTACCCAGCCTCTACGAACATTCCCAACCTCCTACCTCCAAATACATAATCACACGCAGAACTCTATGTTGTTCACCAAATTGCAATATAAATTTGTGAAAGGATCAAATGCTGTTAAATTGTCACTATGTCAGGATGACATAGAACCTGTAGCAATCTTCTTTAATGTTTGCAACAAGAGATTTCTAAAACCAAAAGGCATAATCTAGGAATTAGGGGTAATCATGCAGAACTAACATCAGAGACATTTCCCTTACTCAGAGAGTTGTAACTTTCTTTTCAATTCCTAACCATGATGGTGTTTAAGGATTCATTATTGTGCATGTATCACAGAATGATTAACACACTTCTTTGATAAGGATCAGACAATTGATAACAATAAGCAGATTATCTTTTAAGTACACCATGTGATTTTAAATTTTATGCTTTTTTTCAGCAGCATAGCCTTTTTTTGTCGGGATGACGTTGGCTTCTATCATTCTCTGTTTTGCAACTTCAATACAACGTAATCCAGCAATTGATCTTTAATGACGTGAACATTTTCAAATTATCTAATTATGTGTTTGTACCATGCCTGACTACCGTTGCAGATGGATAAGTAGCATGTAAGATTTGAGGCCCAGACATACTAGGCAATGACAGCCTCCTGCAAGGTGAATGTAGCCATCAGCACTGAACATTCAGTGGAATCAACAGTCAATCACTAACATCACACTGCAGATCATATTCACAAGACACTAGAACAGATAGTTCATAGAATTGCTGTTCCTATAAGATGAGGTCAAAGATTTGGAGTCTTGAAGAGAGTACTTCTCACTGAATCAAAATGTTCATCTATCATCTACAGTGTATAAATCAGGAATATGATGGATGAATCTGCTCTTGCTTGCTTGAATCCATTTCCAGCAATGGGGACACCATCCAAGACAAAGTGACTGGCTTGATAAACATCAAATATGCAAGCATTGACTCTATCCACCATGAACGCTCAGTAATAGCAGCAGTGTTTGCTATCTACAAAATGTAGTGCACAAATAAACCAATGCTATTCAGAAGGCGTCTCCTAAGCACATCATCACGACCCTCTTGAAAGACAGGGCCAGTGAATAGATGGGAACACTATGAACTTCGAATTTTCATCCAAATTTGTTAACATTTCGATTTGTAATACATCAGCATTGCTTAAGTGTTGTTCAATCGACATTTTCCAATGACCTTGTAGGTCTACACTCAGGAAACATCCCACAGCTCTTCAAGAACATTGGTCACCATACAGTTTCAATCACAACAGAAGATTGGCAATAAACGTGGACCAGCCAGCAACGTCCCTATTCTGTCACTGATATTGCTTGATTCTGTTATTTTAAATGCAACAGTAAGCAAATTAACTAGGAATGGAATCAAAGTACGACATTTACTTGGAGATGCCAATCTCTGAGTATTATGTAGACAGGCCTACAAGGGGCGAAGCCACTTTTGATTTAGTACTGGGTAATGAGCCTGGCCAGGTGTGAGATTTGGAGGTAGGTGAGCACTTTGGAGACAGCGATCACAATTCTGTCAAGTTTACTTTACTGATGAAAAGGGATAGGAGTACGCCCCAGCAAGAGTCACAGGTGGGGGAAGGGAAATTACGATGCAATTAGGAAAGATTTAGGAAGCATAGAATGGCGAAGGAAACTGCAAGGCATGAGCACATTAAAAAGGTGGAGCTTATTCAAGGAAAAGCTCCTGTGTGTCCTAGATAAGTATGTACGTGTCAGGCAGGGAGGAAGATATAGAACGCATGAGCCATGGTTTACTAAGGAAGTGGAATCCCTTGTCAAGAAGAAGAAGGAGGCTTATGTTAGGACAAAATGTGGAAACTCAGGGCGCTTGCAGGTTACAAGGAAATACCTAAAAAGAGAATTCAGAAGAGCCAGGAGGAGACATGAGAAGTTGTTGGCGGATAGGATCAGGGTTAACCCTAAGGCTTTTCATAGGTATGTCAGGAATAAAAGCATGATGAGAACTAAATTAGGGCCAATCAAGGATAATAGTGGGAAGTTGTGTGTGGAGTCAAAGGAGATAGGGGAAGCACTAAATAAATATTTTCCAACAGTGTTCACTGTAGAAAATGAAAATCTTGGGGAGGAAGATACAGAGATACATATATCCAGACTAGAAGAGATTGAGGTTCACAAGGAAGAGGTATTAGAAATACTGCAGAGTGTGAAAATAGACAAGTCCCCTTGGCCGGATGGGATCTATCCTAGGATCCACTGGGAAGCAAGGGAAGAGATTGCCCAGCCTTTGGAATTGATCTTCAAATCATCATTGTCGACAGGAATAGTGCCTGAGGAATGGAGATTCCCTTGTTCAAAAAAGGTAGTAGAGACAATCCTGGTAATTGCAGACCAGTGAGTCTCACTTCAATTGTTAGTAAAGTGTTGGAAAAGTTTAGGAGAGATAGGATTTGTAACTATCCAGAAAAGAATAACCTGATCAGGGATAGTAATCACGGTTTTGTGAAGGGTTGGTCGTGCCAAACGAATCTTATTGAGTTTTTTTGACAGAGTGACCAAATTGGTAGATGAGAGTAAACTGGTTGATATGGTATATATGGATTTCAGCAAGGCGTTCGATAAGGTTCCCCACAGGTAGGTATAGGCTATTATACAAAATGAAGAGGAATTGGATTGTGGGAGACATAGCTGTTTGGATCAGCAATTGGCTTTCTGAAAGAAAATAGAGGGTTGTAGTTGATGGAACATGTTCATCTTGGTGTCCAGTTACTAGCAGCGTACCGCAAGGGTCGGTGTTGGGTTCACTGCTGTTCATCATTTTTATAAATGTCCAGAATGAGGGCTTAGAAGGGTGGGTTAGTAAATTTGCAGATGACACTAAGCTCGGTGGAGTTGTGGATAGTGACAAAGGATGTACTAGGTTGCAGAGAGACATAGATAGGATGCAGAGCTGGGCTGAGAGGTGGCATATGGAGTTTAATGTGGACAAGTGTGAGGTGATATACTATAGATGGAGTAATCAGAATGCAAAGTACTGGACTAATGGTAAGGTTCGTGGGAGTGCAGATGAGCAGAGAGATATTGGTTTCCATGTACACAGATCTCTGAAAGTTGCCACCCAGATTGACAGGGTTGTTAAGAAGGCATACAGTGTTTTGGCCTTTATTAATAGAGGGATTGAGTTCTGGAACCAGGAGGTTATGCTGCAGCTGTACAAAGCTCTGGTATGACCACACTTGGAGTATTGTGTACAGTTCTGGTCACCGCATTATAAGAAAGATGTGGAAGCTTTGGAAAGGGTGCAAAGGAGATTTACTAGGATGTTGCCTGGTATGGAGGGAATATCTTACGAGGAAAGGCTGAGGGCCATGAGGCTGTTCTCTTTAGAGAGAAGAAGGTTGAGAGGTGACTTAATAGAGATGTACAAGATAATCAGAGGGTTAGATAGGGTGGACAGGGAGAGCCTTTTTCCAAGTATGGGTACGGCAAACACGAGGGGACACAACTTTAAAGTGAGGGGAGATAGGTATAAGACAGACGTCAGAGGTAATTTCTTTACTCAGAGAGTAGTAATGGGTATGGAATGCTTTACCTGCACCGGCAGTAGATTCGACAAGTTTAAGTGCATTTAAGTCGTCATTGGACAGGCATATGGACGTACATGGAATAGTGTGGATGGGATGGGCTTCAGATTAGTATGGCAGGGCGGCGCAACATCGAGGGCTGAAGGGCCTGTACTGCGCTGTAATGTTCTATGTTCTATGTTTTATGATCCCACAGTTTTATGTCTCTCATGCGAGCGAACACGTGCCCAAAATCTCTCTCACAACAAGTCTAATTGGAAAAGAGCAGAGATGGAGAATATTGACTGTCTTTTTTTTTTCTCCCTGAAGTATCCTTTTTTTCTCTCTGTCTCTCAACAGAAATTGCGAATCTAAAGAAAGCCCTTCAGGCAGCAGGTCAGAAACGCTATTTCATTCATGCAACTTTGCTTCAGAGGATTCATAATAACATTTAAGTTCAATTTGTGGAATTGTAGTAAAAGATTTGCCTGATGAAGGACGGTAAATTCTAATGCTTTGCAAACTATACTAAATCAGGCAATCGAGTACTATTTTACCATTTGCATTATTTATGCATTACATCTTGGCAACAGTGATTCGGACAGTCAGGATGTGAATTCGTCGGCAGCCAATAACAAATATGTGACACGTGTTGACGCTGTATCCACATGTACTGACAATAAGGTTACTTAGAACCCAGGCACCAGTTATTTTAAAAGTTAACAGTTGCAGCACTCAAATGCCAATAACGAAAGAGAACTCTCTTTCTCTCTCTCTGTCTCTCTCTCTCTCTCTGTGATTGTGTGTGTCTTCTCTGCCTCTCCCTGTCTATCGGTCTCTCTTCCTTAGGTTGGATCTGCCAACTGCCCAGCACCTGTCCTGCAACATTTTAGAATTTCCACTGACATAGATGAATTTTAAGATCTTGAAAATCCCGCTAAGTTAAAAGGTTCTTTCTCTTATTTCATAACAGAAGAAAAGCTGATGAAAGATGCCAAAGGTAAGCACTGTTATGAGTACAGTCTGGTCAACGTTTTGACATTGATATTTTTAAATTACTCCATTGGGTGCATTAATCACCGAAACTAATGTTTTAATTCTAGTTATGAGAAGCCCCTGCGTTTTGATGTTGTAAACTATTTGGCTTCTAGTAATGAGAAATACTTCTTTTGATTTTGCAAAATGCTTTGTGTTAATGAAGTTGTGAAATAAGCATTTTGTCTCCCGATCATATATTTCACAAATACATTAAATTGAAGTTGAAATCGAGCAGTATATTCAATAGATGACCTAATTGTTGCTATGACTTACGTGATCCCTATCTCAGATGGGTGCTAACCTTTCTGTGAACTTTTGCAACCCTTGTAATGAATCATAAATTACCATCACATTTAGGAATTTCAAAACAATCACAACTCCCTTAGTCGAGGAATTATCTCTTGTCTCAGTTCTACACGATTACCTTTAATTCCAAGATTATGCCTCCTGTTTCTGGAAACCTCTTGCTGTAAACATTAAAGAAGATCGTGACAGCCTTTACAAATCAGTGCCTCTAATTGGAGAAATGAAACTTCCATTATAAGTCTTCAGAGACTGAGACAAGGGGAAGTACAGAACAGAATAAGAGTACCTGTGGAGGAATTGAAAATAAATCTTGTGTAGAACTTCAATCTACAAATTGTATACACTGCTATAAGATAAAGGAAAACGAAAAAGCTGTTTATAGCAAATACAATTTCCAAATCTTAACTCATAAAAGCCTGATATTTTTCAAAGCATCCTACAGTGTGCCTAAAAGGCTATTCGTGTTAGCACGTCCACTGCGACTCTCCAAAGAGCATTTCCCCCCAACCCGGCCTCGTCTGCCTACCGTAGCCCTGTAACTCCGCATTTACCATAACCAATACCCGAACCTGCACATTTTTGGAATGAGGTTGATCCAGGTGAAATCCACATAGACATGGAGAGAATGTGCAAGCTCCATATAGTCGCCTTCGGCTGGAAATAACCCAAGTCCCTGGCATTATCAGGTAGCACTGCTAACCACTGATCCACCGCACCATTTTGGTCACTGTCCAATTATTTTCAGAAAAATAAAATATGAGTGGACATTTCTGGTTTGGACAGAATTTAATCCCGATCAATTACTGACTTTGAAAAATGTGGTAGTGAGATCTGAGCAATGACAGAGACTCCACTTTTTCTTTTAACTGAGTGAAATTTATGAACGTCTGTAGTTCCATTCCGAATGCTGTGCAGCTTGGAGAGGTACTTTCCTATGGTCGCGCCTCATGTTTCTGCTGGTCTTGTCCTTCCAGGTGATATAGGGCACAGATTTTGTTAAGGAATCATGGTGGTTTCACTTCTTGTCAATGTTGGATGTTTACCCACATCACAAGGTTAACTGCATCTCAATGTGACATCTCGCTACTATGTCAAAATCGACCAGCGAGAAGCAGCATGCAATTGGCTAACCACTGACTCCTGCATTCCACAAATTAATGAAGCAATTTGCCAGACAAGTTTGCATGATTGTCCAAATGTTGCAAATGAAGAAACACGTAGAGAAACCCAAGAGCTCTCTGCTACGATCACCTTTAACAGTGCTTACTATTTTATTCATTACTATAGTTGGGCCCCACATCCTCAGTGTGCAATTATCATCTCTTGGGAAATAAAAGCTACAGCAACAAATATTTCCTTTGAGCTATTGACATACAATGTACGAGAGTACTCTGCTTCACAATTGGCTGGAGTAATCTTTAAAAATGGTCAAGATGTCGACAGGGTAAAATGCTCCTGTAGGCTCTCCTCTGCCTGCCATTTCCTGTTCCTTTTTTCTTCTTGCAATATTTCTTTCGGCCGTCCGCCACATCTTTTCATTATGCCGACCAGGAGAATGAAATCAGGGAGACGAGTCATGACTGGAGTCTGGGCGGGAGCTGAACACTTGAGCCCTTCCCTGCAGTGGCAGCAGAGTGAGCAAGGTCCAAGTTGCAGAGTGCCGGACTGACCTATTTGCGGTGTGATGGTAGAAGGTGAATCCTGTGTCTTGGAGCGGCACACAGTGAAGTGAATCCAGCTAAAGTGTGCCTTACTTGTTGCTGCTGAATTCCAGTGAAGAGCGGTCTTGGAGCGGCACAAAGTGAAGTGAATCCAGCTAAAGTGTGCCTTACTTGTTGCTGCTGAATTCCAGTGAAGAGCGGTCTGGAGACTGGAGTAATACGGGAAAAATTGTTGGAGTCGGGCCTAGCGCCATGTGCTGAGCTGCTGCAGTTTGGAATTCTTTATGGACTGTAATGTAAATATTTCTTCGGAATGATATAAGTACCTGATTTCTAATTCATTCTCCGACCGTGTAAGCAATGCTACTGTTGCCCTTTTAATACTCTTTTGTATAACAACACGTTTTTTTTTGACTCTGTAAGATTTGCACCCAGGTATGTTTACCTAAGATGGCGCTT
This sequence comes from Hemiscyllium ocellatum, assembly GCF_020745735.1. NCBI lineage: Eukaryota > Metazoa > Chordata > Chondrichthyes > Orectolobiformes > Hemiscylliidae > Hemiscyllium > Hemiscyllium ocellatum. The sequence goes on from NC_083438.1 coordinate 18,156,578, forward strand.
TTAATAGTCAACCATTGTAAAACCTTTCCACCTCTGTACTGGAGTACAAGTGACAATAAATGATATTAAATTCAATTCAATGTTCGATTCAATTAAAATGATACTTTCGTCCAGAAATAAATAACTGAATCGATAAATTCAATTCTACAAAATGATTTCAAACTATCTAAGGTCACAGGCTGTTCATTAAGTCAATGTTGGGCAACGAAAAAAATACAATTCTGAGAAATTTTCAAGGCCCATATTTAAACAGATAAGAGTTCAGGTATCGAAATTGATTGTGTCATCTTCTCAGAACAGCTTAATGCCCGTAAACAAATAATGCAGGTCGTTCCCAAAGAAAGAAACATAGGTCATGGTGGACTTAAAGTAACTGCAAAGGGCAGGAAAACATCTTTTTTTTTAGAGATTGTCAATATGCAACAAGACTGAGCAACGAATGGAGATTGTGAAAGACGCATATGCTGCATAATTGATCTTGTTGGAGCTGCCAGCGCTGGGGATGCATGGGAATGTTTGCATTCAATGTCGGACCGCAGAATGAAAAAAAAGTGAAACGACTGAACCAGGCAGAAAAGGTATTTGAAGAGCCAATACTTCCTGACGATACATTTGCCTGCAAAATTCCGATGGAAGTGAATATTATTATGAAAAATGAGCATCAACACCCTCCACAACACTCTCCACCCCCAAACATGTTGGATACCATATGCAAAATGCCTACAATTCATTCGAGGCCGTATACATAGGTTTATGAATGCCATCGTGCTCTTCATGTGCTGAACGTGAAGACTGTATTTTACATGCGTGTGACCTATAAATGACAGATGATCAACAATTACTGTAATACCGTTGACAAGACTCGTTGACAGATTATTTTAATATATTTGAATACCTATTACATTTTATTTCCACCAAGATCTCATAAACAAGAAAGTATATTTTTAACAATATTCTGTGATTCAATTCTATGCATTTGCAGTTAATTAGTAATACAATCGAAATAAATCCCTTATTAACTCTAACGATAAATTGAAACAAGTTAAACTTGCTAGTGACATTCTTTAGCATATTATAATTCATTCCGATTTTATATGCACTAATGATGCAAAATGCAACTTTTGTGTAATTTGAAACTTGCACTCTACTTTTAGAATTGAAAGATCTCAGAGCAAAGTGCAGTAAGTAATGAGTAGGATGTTGTGAAAATTCATCATAGAATGGGAACAGAGAAACTGGTAGACATACATGGGACGCAGCTGGAGATGCTGTAAAATATTCTGAGCCCTTTGTTTTAGTATGGAAGAAGTAACCTTCTAGGCAGCGCACTGCTTTATATCAGCGTGACAGTTGATTTCAGACAATTGAAGTACAGGCACGGATTAAACACACTGGTCTTACTTTCCCCAAAATTTACTAGGTGGTTTGAGTGTTATTTTGAAACATATAAAGGAGGTTTTACTCAAAGGGCATGGAACGCCCAGCCTGTGACAATGGTCGGCTCACCAAACTTATGGGAACTTAAATGTTAAATACATAATACAATAGTGTCTAAGACACTATGTTGCCATTCAACAAGTTACTGGATGGTCTTATTGTGAGGTGAGATTTACAACTCGATTACCTACCATAAACAAATGGGCCATTGTTGCATCAGATATCTGTGCAGTTGATACTACAATATGTGTACTTCAGATACTTCATGTGTTGTAGATTCTGGCAATTGCTGCAAAGGATTTGCTTTGAAGATGGCATTTGATTATTACCTTCTGTTAATGCAGCCCCTATCATTCCGGATGGTAGATGTCAGACTTTTAGAAATTATGAAAAGAAAAAAAAAGCTCTCTTTTTGCATAGTACGCAAAATGCAAGAATGTGAATTTTTTGGAAGATAGCGTACACATTCAGCAGGCTGATTAGTTTTTTGAAAATTGAAGCAAATAGCTTCGGAGTTGTTACTTACTCTAATGCCAGCAAATGTTGGGATTCTGTCACTCTCCTGACTTTTGTACTGTGGAAATTCTGGAACATTGTCAGCTCGTTGCTGCAAAGAATTCATCTTCTTGTGTCTTCCATGCCTCTAGAACAGTATTCCTTTCTGATCTGTCATAAATCTGTAATTAAGAGACGGTTCCCTCTAGTCCTAGAATCCCCCATTAGGGAAGTAATCCTCTTAGCCTGTTTTCTGTCAGGGCTTTTTGGAATCTTATATATTTTGATGCAATCATTTTCTTTCATTCTCAACTTCACTGAGTAGAAACAAGACCTGTTTGTCTTTGTTAATAAGACGTTTGCTAAATACCAAACATTATCCTACTGAAACTTCTTCTGAATTGTATCCAATGAAATTATTTCGTCCATGACAACAGAGGGCCAGAACAACTTGTAGCATTCCAGAAGTGATCTCAGAAGCATCTTATGCATTTGCAGCAGGACTTCACGCCTCCTATATAACAAATCTCTTGAAATAAGAGCCAACATTCCGTTAGCCTTCCTGATTAACTGGTGCACACGTATGCTAACTTTCTGTGTGTATGGCCAAATATTCATGAGCGTCTCTGTGTTGCAAATTCCTGCAGTCTTTTTTTCTTCTTCATTTCATTAATGCTTTCTTCTTTTGTTCTACCTTCCTAACCGAACAGCATATTGTAATACATCACTGAATGTTTATCAAAGATAAAGATCGAAAAAAATGTCTTACACAGTAGAGTGGCAAAGAGAAGAGTGTAGGTAATGAAGAAAGCTTCAGATTGTCCTTGATGTATAGTTAAAGGCTCAGACGCTAATTGTAATGATGTAGAAATTGAAGGTCGGTAGGATATGTGGATCAATGGAGAAGAAAATCTTGGTCATTCTGGCCCGAGGAGGATCATCAGAATAAAGAAGACTCCTGTTCAACATTAGATTAGATTTTGTTTTTTAGATTATTTACAGTGTGGAAACAGGCCCTTCGGCCCAACAAGTCCACACCGACCCGCTGAAGCACAACCCACCCATACCCCTACATATGCTCCTTACCTAACACTACGGGCAATTTAGCATGGCCAATTCACCTGGCCCGCACATCTTTGGACTGTGGGAGGAAACCGGAGCACCCGGAGGAAACCCACGCAGACACGGGGAGAACGTGCAAACTCCACACAGTCAGTGGCCTGAGGTGGGAATTGAACCCAGGTCCTTGGCGCTGTGAGACAGCAGTGCTAACCACTGTGCCACCTTGCCACCCTCAGATTGTGAATATACACAAGGTTATTTAAGTCCTGGGCAGCGAGCATAGAGGGTGATTACTGAGAGTAAGTCAAATAACGCTCAAGAAGCTTTGCACCATCCAGGATAAATTAGTCAGCTTTAATATCAAGACAACTTCATACATCTACTCCCAAGATTACAGACATTCGATAGCAGCAGTGAATATGATGCAAAAGGTGTATTACAGAAATCCGCCAAGGATTTTTCAGGGATATTTTCTAAACATATGACCACATCTCCTTTGAAGTCAAGGCCAGCAGTTATATTGGAATTGCAAATTCTGCTCCATCCTGACTAAGAAATACATCATGATCCATTCGCTGTCGTTAGGGTAATTCTGCAATTACTTCCATGTAAGCATTATGGGTCGACCATGAGCACATTGGTAGCAGGGGTTCAAGAAGGCAGTACAATCTGACCTTGTCAAGGGAAACACGGGACAGGAAATAAATAATGGCCAGCCCATCCACCTCCCTCGAATGAAGAAAAATAAAATGAAAATTTCAGGTTTGGTGGTCAGTCCAGATTGGTTTTATGTTTGAACATAGAACATAGAATATACAGCCCTCGATTTTGCACCACCTTGTGTCACAAGCTTGCCCTTTTTGGTCTAAAAGCTATTCCTTGGCTCAAAGATACTCTGTTCTTGATTGTCTTAAGAGGGGTAATAAACAAGGCCGTGCTCTGGTCAGTCTTGCTTGGTACAGAGATGAAAAGCATTTGAGACGCCTTTTGTTTGTATGTAAACAGATGAGACTTCAGGCCAAAGTGATCAAATTTTAGAACCGACCTATATAATGAAAGAGGAGTGGTCAGTTCTCTAGACCAGCAGTTTAGTTCAGTCTTGAAGTGGTGAGTTCACCAGTGAGCTGTATGGAAACTTTATCTCTCTCTTGCTGCCCTTCAACTTCAACTTGGAAGCATGTGTTCCTTTTATTCTGGTCTTGAAAGGGAGTTTGCTTACTGGGACTGTTGCATGTATTCGGATCACCACAATTAAGTCTACTTTGGATAGAGTGAGTTCGTTAGGGGTTCTTTATTCTGTTCGTTATGTTTCATTGTGTAATTTTGTGAATGAATCTAGTAATTAACCTAACTAACGTACTCCGGGTAATTTTCACCGCACACTTACCAAAATAAATTGTAAAGTTATGGTCTGTGCTGCCTGCATAAGATTGTTCTGAGTGTTCTGGCCTAGTGCAATCCCTAGCCCATTTAACCTACAGTGTTCCATTCTCGTGCATATGCCTATCCAATGACCATTTAAATGACCTTACAGTTGGCAAGTCTACAACCTATGCAGGCAGTGCATTCCACACCCTGATACTTTCTGAGTAAAGGAACTACCTCTGACATCTGTCTGTATCTATCACTCCTCAATTTGAAGCACTGCTGCCTTGTGCAGCCATCACCATTCTCGGAAAATGGCTCTAACTGTTCACGTGATCCAACCCTCTGATTATTTTATATGTCTCAAGTAAGTCACCTCTCAACCTTCTTCTCTCTAACATAAAGAGCCAAACGTCCCTCAACCTTTCCTCGTAAGACTTTCCCTCCATACCAGGCAACATTCTAGTAAATCTTCTCTGAACCCTTTACAAAGCTTCCACATCTTTCCTATAATGGGTGACCAGAACTGCACACAATACTCCAAGTGCAGCTGCACCGGAGTTTTGTACAGCTGCAGCATAACCCATGGTTCCGAAACTCGATCCCTCTACTGAGAAAAGCTAACAGTCTTCCTAACAGCCGTATCAACTTGAGTGGCAATTTTGAAGGATCTATGCACACCGACACCAAGATCTCGCTGCGCATCTACGCTACCAAGAATCTTACCATTTGCCCATGACTCAGCATTCCTTTTATCCCTCCAAAGCGAGTCACCTCCCAACTTTCTGCATTAATCTCCATTTGCCACCTCTCAACCCATCTCTGCAGCTTATCTATGTCTCTCTGTCACCTACAACATCCTTCAGGATTATCCACAACTGTAGCAATCTTAGTGCCGTCCATAAATGTACTAATTGATCCTTCTACGTCCTCATCCAAGTCGTGCACAAAAATGACAAACAGCAGCGGACCGAAAACAGATCCTTGCGGTTCACCACTAGTAATTGAACTCCAGGAGGAACATTTCCCACAAACCACCAGCCTCTGTCTTCTTTCAGCTAACCGATATCTGATCCAAACCGTGAAATTGCCCTCAGTCTGATGGCTTCAGTACTTTGTGCAATAGCCGACTGTGGGACGCTTATCAAACGACTTACTGAAACTCACATCTACCACATCTATTTGGCCACCTTCTCAAAGAACTCAATAATATTTGTGTGACATGACATAACCTTCACAAAACACTTCTGTTTTTCCTTACTCAATGTATTCCTACCGAAATAATAATAAATCCCATCATTTATAACCCTTCCAACACTTTAATCACAACCAAAGGAAGACCCAAACGCCTATAATTACCAGGGTTGCCTCTACTCCCCTTCTTGAACAATAGAGCAATACTTGCTTTCTTCCAGTCTTCAGGTAGTATTCGTGTAGACAATGATGACATAAAAATCAAAGCCAAAGGCTCAGCAACCTCCTCCCTGGCTTCCCAGGGAATCCGGCCCAGGGGATTTATCTATTTTCACATTTTCCAGAATTTCTAATGCCTCCTCAACGTTTTGTGAACCCCAATCCCATCTAGACTAGTTTAATGAAAGGAATTTGTTGCAAGTCTGCATCTCGAGCAGCAGAGTTCTGGATTATGTCATACTTGCATCCTGTAAAGCAAATGTAACCTTATTTCACGTTCAGAGGTGACAACGAAATTAATGAAATCTTTATTCATCAGGACAAGAACTATATCTCGTATCATCTTGAGAAGTCTAAATATATCATGAATTGTCTGGTGACCATTATGAGGGAGAATTTTTAAATGCCTGTATTTTAATAAGATAATTCTTTCCTTATTGAAGATGTCAGCACTGACGAGGACAGTGAAAATAAAGGTAGGTGCATGTATGAGCTAATAAGTTGGAAGTGAGATTTTATTTGGTATTTCGCTTCAAGTAATATGATATTCGACTTAATGTTTTAGTCTTCATGACTTTGAGGAATTCACATTCAATAGGCAAGCTTGACTGGAAAAAATGAGGAAATGCATTCATCTTGATAGAGCTTCTCACCAGCTTTGTGGATCCCAAAATGTTTATATCTGAAAATATGTTCATAAAATACATGCTAAACTCCCACAAATAACAAGGTGTTCATGGCCAATTGATCCATTTATGACTTGATCGTTGATGGATAAATAAGTGGAAGAGCAGCAGGAAATATCTCGATTTCACATATAATAGCAACTGTGGGAATTTGGAACTAACCCAATAAAGCAACGTGGATGTTTGTTTACCCATCTACTAGCAACAGAGGAACAGTCTTTCGGGGTCAAATTATCCAACAACATGGTTTCACCTCTGTTTATGCACATTCCTACAATGGTTTAAATATTTGACTCCCCCATCATTTGTGCTCGACATTGTTGCAGCAGATTGAACATATTATTGGCATTGTGCTTAACCAGGTAAATATTGCAAAATGGTAGACTGGTGGCCTATTCATTGAAATTAAGGCGTAACCAGAAAAGAAATCTTTTATGGTTAAGTTAGCATTCGATGCTATTTGTTTTTCAGAATTGGAAATACTCCGACAGAAATACAGTAAAGTATTTGTTTCTTTACATGTATTGACACTAATGCATTTAATTCATTGCTCCAACTGGAAAATAATTCAAATACACAGCCTTGGATTATGCTACAAGAACAGTTTTCCGGTGACTACATTAGGTTTATGTTCTTTCTTGACATACTGATCGGCAGCTAAGTTAAAGTGAATCAATTCAGCTGCGTTATGGGAAGGTAATATTATTGAAACACTCTTTCTAATGCACTCACTTAATCTTCTCACATGATGTTTGAAAAGTATGTTCAATGCTTTTATCTCTACACATTATTTTGTGACGCATTGAAAGTAGCCCCACAGGACTGTGATTGGCAAAAGGATACATTCCAGAAAGCCACAATTTCAGGATAATTTTCTTTTAATCCAGACGTTCTCAGACATCGTATGAATTTGTCCTAACTGTTGTTCTGCTGTGGAGATTATTGAGATGGTGAGGCTAACACTCATTACCAATCCCTAGTTGTTACAAATCAAGCTCGTCATTGTAGATCTAAAACCACATGGATGCCAGACTAAATAAATCACCTTCCTCTTATCTGATATTCCGTCAAAGCATTCTACATTCTTACCATTCGTGTGTGAACATGCTTCTGCTGAGTTAGCCATACTGTTGAACAATTGTTGCCTTATATTTATGCATCCTTGCTCTGGAATTCCGAATGATTGGAAACATTTTCTGGCTATCACAACTATCGATAACCATAAAGTAGTCACAAGCAATTTGTTCATCACTTGTGATTCTCCGCCTCGTAGAAATGTTCCCTTCTTTCGTTAGACTATTTGAAAGCTCATGTTATCAGCTTTACTGTATCCCATTGTGCGATAAAGAGAATTTCCTTCAAATAATCGTTTTATTTAATGTTTTATGGGCTTTCATTATTGTTTTTTTTTCTGTCAACAGTTGAAGCCTGTGTCAAGGTTCGAGGTAGGACTGTTCCTAATCTATTCAGTTTCATGTTTTGCAAAGCTTCAAAGCATCAAAACTTTGATTCAGTCCGCATCCACAGTTCGAATGAGATTTCTATTTAGATCCACTCCACTGTTCATTCTCGACAGTGATAATGCAGCCATTTATTCAACTTAATCCTCAAATATTCATGCAATTTCTCATTGTCAAGCTACAAGAATTGCGGGTATCGATTTAGTGCAACACATTCATTAATATTGTTACTTTCAGAATTGGAAAAAAAGCTTCAAGAGTCATGTGGGGAAGGTAAGATTGGAGGTTGTTTGATGGCTCTCTACATACGACTTACTGTGAAATAGAGATGGGTGGATAGGAGAAAAAATCAAAATGGACAAATGCTTTCACCCATCGAATTAGATAATATCTCAATTATATCTAAACACCACTAATTTTGAGAACATCACTTCATTTGCTCTCCTACTAACTATCTGTGTTGCTTTTAAAATATTCAGAAGTAAAGAAAAGAAACATGCTCAGCACTTGAATGTGTTTATGTTACTGTCTATCTGCCATGTAATATTGCATTCATTCAAACGCATTTGTTAAAGCATTAATTTGTTCATGTTTTTGTCTGTATTTCATTTTTCTCACGGCTAGTAGCAAAAGGGAATCCTACAATGCTACAGCAGATAATTAATCATGGAACCACAGGGTTCTACAGCACCACACAGACTCTTTGGTCCAACTTGTCCACACGGACCAGATATCCTGATCTGATCCAGTCCCTTTGCCAGCAGTGAGCCCATGTCCCTCTAAACCTTTCTTTTATTTATGTAACCATCCAGATGCTTGTTAAATATTTTAATTCAACCCACCTCCACCCTCTCCTCTGGCAGTTCATTCCATGTAAACACAATCGTCTACATGAGAATGTTGCTCTCACGTGTTTTTTTTAAGTCATACTACTTTAAAAAAGACCTATGCCATTTAGTCTTGGACTTTCATGCACTTGGAAAAAGACTTTAGGTACTCACCCTGTCTATGCTTCTCCTGAATCTGTAAACCTCGATAAGGTCATCTCTCAAACTCCAACACACTAGTGAAAAAAAGACCCAGCCTATTCAGCCTGTCCTTCGACTTCCAATCCTGGTAACATCAGTATGATTTTTTTTCCTGAAACCTTTCAAGTTTAACAACATATTTTGTTTAGCAGGACGACCAGAATTGAATTTATTATTCTAAAAGCAGCCTCGCTAATGTCCTGTGCAGCTAGAACATGATGTCTGAACTGCTCTACTCAATGCACCGACCAATAATGGCAAACATTCTATAGGCTTTCTTCACCATATTCTCTATCTACGACTCAATTTTCAAGGAACTAAGCACCTACACACCCAGGTTTCTTTGTTCATTAATACTTCCTAGGGTTGCAGATACACCACAGGTGAAAAGATACAGGAAATTCAAAGAAAAGAAACACTTGCACTGCATCATCATAGGCAGATGATTGTATTCTGTTGCCTGCCAATTTCTGATAGTGATAGACATTTGAGTGACTGTACCTTTTCTATAGACAGCAAAACAAGTGAATAAATAATGGCAAATTCATCCTAATACGGGGGCGATAAACAGAGGGGATGAATCAATCTGTAGGTGGTAATTGTCCATCCTTTCTAAAGCAACAACTCAGGTTAACAGTGATACTAAAGTGCATGCAACAAACATTGTGGACAAGATGAAAACTATGGTGAGGATGTAAAAGTTTTTTTTTGCAAGTATTCCAGGTTTTAAAACGACTGTTATGATGAGCTTGCAGAAAGGGAAAAAAAGAAACACGTTGGAAATTGTCCTTGCTTGATCAAAGCGCACAGTGCCATTCACTGTGATAACGAACAACCAAGAGGTTTCAAAGACAGCAAAGAAATGAAACTTATTCTAATGGGAGGAGGTTCGATGCTTACGGGGCACACATTGAAAGTGTAATGAAATAAACATCAGAGGCAAGACAGTGATGTTTTGTTTTCATATGTTCAACATGTATTCACGATTGTGTGCAACATGTTCAAAATGTTTACAAGCATGTATCGAATAAGAAGTCTCTTGGCTTATTTTCTTTTAGCATCTTTTTAGGACCAGGCTAGAACCTCTGCAGAAATCTCTAACAGACTGAAAGTGACATTATTACACCAAGTATGTTCATAACAATCGAATTCAATACCTAGAACAAAACATACTGACACCTACTATTCATCACCTTTGAGTCCAACAACCTTAACCCCATACTGACTTTGCATCAGAGATCAATGACGAGAGGGACATGATGAATGTTGAGATTAGAGATAGAAGCTTGTTTACTCTGGATCGGGGAAGGTGGTACAAGAAGGGGAGGTGTGGCATTGTTAGTTAAGGGCAGTATTACAGTGGCAGAAAGGACAGTTGAGGACTCATCTACTGATGTAGTATGGGCTGACAATTAAAAAGGAAAGGAGAGGTCACCCTGCTGGGGGTTTTCTGTAGACCTCCAAATAGTTCCAGAAATATAGAGGAAAGGAAAGCAAAGATGATTTTCAATAGGAGCGAGTGTGACAGGGTAGTTATTATGGGGGACTACAATTTCTCATATATTGACTGGGAATATTATAGTTCAAGGACTTTAGATGAGTCAGTTTTTGTCCAATGTGGCAAGAGGGTTTCCTGAAACATTATGTAGACAGGCGACAAGGGGCGAAGCCACATTGCATTTCGTAGTGGTAATAGTAATAAACCTGGCCAGGTGTTCAATCTGGACGTAGGTGTGCACTTTGTTGACAGTGACCACAATTTGGTTATCTTTATTTTAGCGATGGAAAGGGATAGGTATATAAAGCAGAGCTAGAGTTGCAGCTGAGGGGAAGGTAATTATGATGTGATTAGGCAAGATTTAGAATGCATAGGATGGGGAAAGAAAGCGCACACGATGGGCATTATTGAAATGTGTAACTCATTAAAGGAGCAGCTACTGGGGATCCTTGATAAGGATGTACATGCCAGATAAGGATGAAATAGTCGAACGAGGGAACAGTGGTTGAATTACATGTCAAGAGGAAGAATTCTTATGTTAGGATGAGACGTGAATGCTCAGTTAGGGAATTTGAGAGCTACAAGTTCGCCAGGAAAGACTGAAAGAAAGAGCGAAGAAGAGCCAAGGGAGGACATGAGAAGCCGTTGGCAGATGGGATCAAGGAAAACCCTAAGGCTTTCTATATGTATATCAGGAATAAAAGAATGGTTAGAGAGTACCAACCAAGGAAAGTAGTGTGAAGTTGTGCACAGAGTCATAGGAGATATGGGAAGCATGGAATGAATATGTATCGTTAGCATTCATACTGGATACAGACAATGTTTTCGTGGAGAATGCTGACGACTACAATAGGTAGGATTAAGGTTCACAAGGAAAAGGTGTTAGAAATTCTGGGAAATGTGGAAATATGTAGTCCCCGGGCTGAATGAGATCTATCCCAGTACTCTCTGGGAAGCCAGGACGGGGATGGTGGAGCCTTTGGCTTTGATATTTATGTTGTCATTGTTTACAGGAATAGTGCCAGAACACTGGAGGACAGTCAATGTTGTTCCCTTGTTCAAGAGAGGAAGTACAGACAACCCTCTTAATTATAGGCCAGTGAGACTTACTTCAGCTGTCGCCAAAGTGTTGGAAAAGGTTACAAGAGATGGGGTTTCCAATAGTCAATACGGTTTTGTGAAGGGTATGTCGGCCCTCACAAACCTCACTAAGTTCTTGAGAAGGTAACTAAACAGATGGATGTGACTAACGTGGTCGATATTATGGATTTCAGTGAGAAATTTGATAAGATTCCCAAAGTAGGCTATTGCACAACATACATATGCATGGGATTGTGGATGAATTAGAAATTGACTAGCTGAAAGAAGACAGAGGGTGGTGGTTGATGGGAAATGTCCATCCTGGAGTTCAGTTATTACTGGTGTACGGCAAGGATATGTTTTGGGGTCACTACTAATTGTCATTTTTATAAATGACTTGAGTGAGGGTGTAGAAGAATGGGCTAGGAAATTTGCGGATGACACTTTGGTAGAGTTGTGGATAGTGCTGGAGGATCTTTTAGGTTACAGACATACAGAGATAAGCTGCAGAGCTTTGCTGTGAGGTGACAAATGGAGTTTAATGTGGAAAGGTGTGAGGTGATTCACTTTGGAAGGAGTAACAGGAATGCAGAGGATTGTGCTAACTTGGTGTCCATGTATATAGATCCCTGAAAGTTGCCACTCAAGTTGATAGGATTGGGAAAAAAGGCATATGGTGTGTTTAGCATTTATTAGTAAAGTGATTGCGTTTCATTGCGATGAGGTCATACTGCAACTGTACAAAACTCTGATGCGGTCGCATTTGGGGTATTGCATACAATTCTGGTCATGCATTTTAGGACTCATTTGGAAGCTTTGGAAAGGGTTTAGATGACATTTGCCTGGTATGGAGGGAAGGTATTACAAGAAAGGCTGAAGGACTTAAGGCTGTTTTCGTCAGAGAGAAGAAGGTTGAGTGGTGACTTAATTAAGACATATAACATAATCAGAGAGTAAGATAGGGTCGACAGTGGGAGCCGTTTTCCCTCAGATCGTGATGGCTAGCACGAGAGGACATAGCTTTAAATTAAGGGGTAATAGATGTGGACAGATGTCAGAAGTCGTTTCTTTACTCAGAGAGTTGTAAGGTTGTGGAACAGCCTGCCTGCAACAATAATAGATTCGTCAACCCTAAGAGTATTTAAATGATCATGGGATAGGCATATGGATGAAAATGGAATAGTGTAGGTTGGATGGGCTTCAGATTGGTTTCATAGTTTGGCGTAATATCATGGGCCAAAGGGCCTGTACTGTGCTGTAATGTTCTTTGATAAGGTTCTTTGTTCAATGTTCAGCTTCAAACAAAATAGAATTTACGTACACACTACAGTTGAAACACAGAAAAATAAAACAGAACTTAAAATAGCTTAACTATTTGAAAAGCCAACCCACTAGAAATCGCAACTTAACAAAGCTGTTCCAATTCTCACAATATCCCACTAGCACACCCCTTGGCAAATGGTAAATTCAAACACAAGTTCTCAACTTGTTAAAGGGTCAGCATCATCAGAAGTCTAAGGTGAAAGGTTCAGGTGAGTTGCTTATCGAGGTCAATGAGTGGAAAGACGAGACATAGATGCCAAGTTTAGTATTTGTCTATTCCAATCTTATATCTTCTTTCGATGCAGTTGGTTTGGCTTCATATTCCACCTCTCCAAGTACTACATCTGTCAGTGCAGTGTTTCATGTGACAGCGGAGTTAGATTTATTCTGTCATTATGACGCTGCTGCTTTTATTCTGAGAGTTTCCCTTGGTGTACTGGGAACTGGATTAATGGTAATCTATCACAGTGCTATATCTAAGGTTGTAATTTGAGATATCAGGTAGAGTATTATTCTGATATCCTTCTTGGTCAATCTCAACCTTACTGTATTTAGAAGGAAAGTGGGGAATTGGGGACAATTTCCTTTCCATATAACCTTTGCTATATCATCACTACGAGTGGAAGATTTTGTGAGTAGTTGACTGGATGAAATGCCAGATGTAGGTCATAGAGAAGGGGATTTACCGTTTGCAGTAAAAAAAAACCAGGGACAATCAAGTCTCTCCCAATAGCTGAAATCATTCAATCCCGGCAGCATCCCTGCAAAAGTGTTTTTGCAACCATTTAAACATAACAACATAATTCCTAAAGCAGGCAGAACCGACTCAAACACAGTATTCTAAAAATGGCCTCACCAGTGCCATGTACAGCCACAACGTGACGTTAGAACCTCTATAATCATTGCACAGACCAATGAGGGCTAGAGTGCCACAGCCCTTCCTCACCAGCATGTCTACCTGTGATTTTCCTGTCACACTGCATTTTTTCACACGTGTCCCCTGTTGAATTAATGAAGATGGAAATGGGACACGGGGGGTGGCATGTTTGAAATTAGCCTATCCCAGCGTCGTATGTTCTTTGGATGTGTCTGATATAACAGTGAAATATATCTTCAAATTTATCTCTCGGAACACTACATCCACCAATACAGTGTTTAATAGAACAGTGGCAGTAGATTGAATGTTATGCTATCCCAGGACTGAATTTGTTCTGAGGGTTTAATATTCGTGGATAACAGTGAAATATCTGTCTCTGTTGTTTCTGATAAGGGATAGGATATCATTTTGATGTTCGTCATTTTGAATGTCAACCTTGGTGTATTTGGTAAGAAAGTGCTTGCAATTGGAGAAACGTCCCTCTCAGTGCCTCGTCTGTGTTTTGCCACCGCTATAAGTGTTCGACTTTGTGCGCATCTGACTGTATGAAATGTCAAATGTATATTTAAGAGGGAAGTTTTGGCACTGTGCTGAACTAAGTCCTTCAGAGAAGAAAAAATATTTTTCGTTTGAATGAATCTTTTAAAAAGGTATGTGTATTCGTCGTATTGACCCACAGAATTCTCTACTCGGAAACGGACGTTCAGGTCTTGCTTGAAAACATAATGATTCAGATCAAATGGTGAGAGATCACAACCGCCCAAATATAAAGCCTCATTTACCCAGCCGTCCTGTGTCCCCTCCTGCTCAGCGTGAGTTCTGCTTACCCACGAAGTATTGTTCCTCTCACTGCAAACTGCCGCTGAGAAAATGAAGAATTCTGAATTCCCGAGGTAAGTTTTTAAACTGTGTTCCGGTCTTCCAGCCGGACCTCTGGTCCTCGCTGTCTCTCCTCCCACTGCAACTGCCGCAAAAAAAAATGTAGAATGCTGAACACCCGAGGTAAGTTGTTAAACTCTACTCACACCTCCCCGTCTGACTTCTGGTTCTCGCTGTTTTTCTTCCCATTGCTATGCCGCCGTGAAAATCAGGTGATTTTCCTGCCACACTGCGTTTTTTTCTCAAAGTATACACGTAGTGACGAACGTGCCACGGGCTGAAGATAACAAGCGTGCATCCATGAATAAATCTCTTGTTTTTTTTTCCCTTTAGACTCGAAGGAGAAAGAAACAGGTCAGTCCCCTGTTGAATTAATGAAGAGGGAAGATGGGACAAGGGGGGATTGCATATAACTAATCTATCTCAGCGACGTATGTTCATTGGAACTGTCTGATATAACAATGAAATATAGCTTCAAATTCATCTCTGGAAGGGCAGCATCCACCATTGCAGTGCTTCATGGAACAGTGGGAGTAGTTTGAATGTTATTCTATCCCAGGGCTGCATTTGTTCTGAGAGTTTAATATTCATGGATCAATGTGCTATATCTACCCCTGCAGTTTATGGTGAGGGATAGGATATCATTTTGATGTTCGTCTTTGTGAATGTCAATCTTCGTGTGCTTGGTAAGGAAGTGCTTGCAGTTGGGGATACTTCCCTCTCGGTGTCTTGTCACCGCTATCGATTTTGTGAACATCTGACTGTATGAAATGTCAAATATAGGTTTAAAAGGGAAGTTTTGGCACGGTGCTGAACGAAGGCCTTCGGAGAAGAAAAGTGATGCTTCGTGTGAATGAATCTTCTGAAAAGGCAGTGTGTCCGTCGTATTGACCACAGATTTCTCTACTCGGATACAGAAGTTCAGCTCTTGCTTGAACACGTAATGAGTCAGACCGAATGGTGAGAGATCACATCCCTCCAAGTATAAAGCCTCACTTCCCTAACAGGTCCGTGTTCGCTTCTACTCAGCTTGCGCTCTGCCTATGCACAAGAGGCATCGCTCCTCACACTGCAACTGCCGTCCTGGAAATGGAGAACACTGATCTCCCGAGGTAAGTTTTTAAACTGAACTCCTACCTTCCCTCGACCCCCTGGTGCTCGCTGTCGCTCCTCCCACTGCAACTGCTGAAGAGAAAATGCATTCCCTCTAGGTGACTTTTTTGTCATACTGCGTTTTGTTTTCACACGTGCCCATGGAGTGACGAACGTGCTACGGGCTGAAGATGACAAGCGTGCATCCACGAATAAGCATCTTGGTTTTTTTTTCCTTCTAGAATCAGCTGAATCCTCTATTGAATTATTGAAGAGGGAAGGTGGGATATGGAAGGTTGGGGGTGAGGGGAGTGGGGGAGCATGTTTAAAACTAGTCTTTCCCGGCGTCGTATGGTCCTTGGATGCGTCTGATATAACCGTGGATAGTTTCAAACTTATCTCTCGAAGGACTACATCCGTTATTGCAGTGTTTCATTGGAACAGTGGATGTAGATTGAATGTTATTCAATCCTGGGACTGCATTTCTTCTGAGAGTTTAATATTCATCGATCACAGTGCTATATATCTGCGCCAGCAGTTTCTGATAAGTGGTAGGATATTATTTTGATATTCGTCTTTTTGAATATCAACCTTGGTGTATTTGGTAAGAAAACGCTTGCAGTTGGAGAAACTTCCCTCTCGGTGTCTCGTCTGTGTTTTGTCACCGCTGTAAGTGTTCAACTTTGAGCATCTGACTGTATGAAATGTCAAATGTATATTAAGAGGGAAGCTTTGGCACTGTGCTGAACTAAAAGGAAAATACTTTTCTTTTGAATGGATATTCTAATAAGGCAGTGTGTCCGTCGTAAAGACCGACAGAAATCTCTACTCGGATACGGAAGTTCAGCTCTTGCTTGGGCACAAAATGAATCAGACCGAATGGTGAGAGATCACAACCTCCCAAATATAGAGCCTCACTTTCCCATGTACGCTCCTGCTCAGCGTGCTCTAGCCTTCCCACGAGGCACTGCTCCTCCCACTGCAGCTGCAGCTGAGAAAATGAAGAACGCTAAACTCCCGAGGTAGGTTGTTAAACTCTTGTAATAGCTTCCCGTCAGACCTCTGGTCATCGCCGTCTCTCCTCCCACTGCAACTGCCGCCGTGAAAATCTGTTCCTTCTCTGTGCTTTTCCTGCCACATTGCATCTTTTCACACGTGTACACGTAGCGACGAACCTGCCACGGGCTGAAGATGACAAGCGTGCATCCAGGAATAAGTCTCTTGGTTTGTTTTCTTTTAGACTCGAAAGAGAAAGTTTCAGGTGAGCAAATGAAGAGGGAGATGGGACTCGGGCGCCATGTTAAAATTAGTCTATCCAAGGAACCTTGGAACTGTCTGATAAAACAGTGAAATATAGCTTCAAATTTATCTCTGGAAGGGTTACATCCACCATTGCAGTGTTTAATGGATGAGTGGAAGTAGTTTGAATGTTATTCTATCCCAGGGCTGCATGTTTTCTGAGGGTTTAATATTCATGGATCACAGTGCTATATCTGCCCCTGCAGTTTCTGATAAGGGATGGGATGTCATTTTGATGTTCGGCTTTGTGAGTGTCAATCTTGGTGTATTTGGTAAGGAAGTGTTTGCAATTAGAGAAACTTCCCTCTCGGTGTCTCGTCTGTGTTTTGTCATCGCTATGAGCGTTCGACTATGTGAGCATCTGACTGTATGAAATGTCAAATACATATTTAAGAGAGAAGTTTTGGCACTGTGCTGAACTGCGTTCTTCATAGAAGAAACAAATGACGTGTCGTTTGAATGAATCTTCTAAAAACAGTGTGTCCGACGTATTGACCCACAGAATTCTCTACTCGGACACGAAAGTTAGGTGTTGCTTCAACACGTAATGATTCAGATCGAATGGTGAGGCATCACCAAATATAACGCCTCACTTCCCCAGCAGTCCCGTGTTCGCTCCTGCTCAGATTGCACTCTGCCTATACACGAGGTATCGCTCCTCCCAGTGGAACTGCCGTCGAGAAAATGAAAAAAGCTGACCTCCCGAGATAAATTTTTAAATTGTACTGCTACCTTCCCTCGACCCACTGTGCTCGCTGTCGCTATTCCCATTGCAACTGCTGCCGTGAAAATGCGTCCCTTCTCTGTGATTTTCCGGCCACACTGCATTTGTTCACACGTGTACACGTAGCGACGAACCTGCCACGGGCTGAAGTTGACAAGCGTGCATCCAGGAATAAGTCTCTTGGTTTGTTTTCTTTTAGACTCGAAGGAGAAAGTTTCAGGTGAGCTAATGAAGAGGGAGATGGGACTCGGGCGCCATGTTAAAATTAGTCTATCCAAGGAACCTTGGAACTGTCTGATAAAACAGTGAAATATAGCTTCAAATTTATCTCTGGAAGGGTTACATCCACCATTGCAGTGTTTAATGGATGAGTGGAAGTAGTTTGAATGTTATTCTATCCCAGGGCTGCATGTTTTCTGAGGGTTTAATATTCATGGATCACAGTGCTATATCTGCCCCTGCAGTTTCTGATAAGGGATGGGATGTCATTTTGATGTTCGGCTTTGTGAGTGTCAATCTTGGTGTATTTGGTAAGGAAGTGTTTGCAATTAGAGAAACTTCCCTCTCGGTGTCTCGTCTGTGTTTTGTCATCGCTATGAGCGTTCGACTATGTGAGCATCTGACTGTATGAAATGTCAAATACACATTTAAGAGAGAAGTTTTGGCACTGTGCTGAACTATGTTCTTCATAGAAGAAACAAATGACGTGTCGTTTGACTGAATCTTCTAAAAATAGTGTGTCCGACGTATTGACCCACAGAATTCTCTACTCGGACACGAAAGTTAGGTGTTGCTTCAACACGTAATGATTCAGATCGAATGGTGAGGCATCACCAAATATAACGCCTCACTTCCCCAGCAGTCCCGTGTTCGCTCCCGCTCAGATTGCACTCTGCCTATACACGAGGTATCGCTCCTCCCAGTGGAACTGCCGTCGAGAAAATGAAAAAAGCTGACCTCCCGAGATAAATTTTTAAATTGTACTGCTACCTTCCCTCGACCCACTGTGCTCGCTGTCGCTATTCCCATTGCAACTGCTGCCGAGAAAATGCGTCCCTTCTCTGTGATTTTCCGGCCACACTGCATTTGTTCACACGTGTACACGTAGCGACGAACCTGCCACGGGCTGATGATGACAAGCGTGCATCCAGGAATAAGTCTCTTGGTTTGTTTTCTTTTAGACTCGAAGGAGAAAGTTTCAGGTGAGCTAATGAAGAGGGAGATGGGACTCGGGCGCCATGTTAAAATTAGTCTATCCAAGGAACCTTGGAACTGTCTGATAAAACAGTGAAATATAGCTTCAAATTTATCTCTGGAAGGGTTACATCCACCATTGCAGTGTTTAATGGATGAGTGGAAGTAGTTTGAATGTTATTCTATCCCAGGGCTGCATGTTTTCTGAGGGTTTAATATTCATGGATCACAGTGCTATATCTGCCCCTGCAGTTTCTGATAAGGGATGGGATGTCATTTTGATGTTCGTCTTCGCCAACGTCAACCTTCGTATACTTGGCAAAAATATGTTTGGAATTTGAGAAACTTTCCTTTCTATCTAGTCTTTTTTTTGTCACCTCTATGAGTCTTCGGCTTTGTGAGCATTTGAATGTATGAAATGTCAAATGTATATGAAGAGGGAGGTTTTGGCACAGCGCTGAACTAAGTACTTCAGAGAAGGAAAATGACTTTTCATTTGTATGAATCTTCCGATAAGGCAGTGTGTCCGTCGTATTTCCAGACAGAATTCCCTGCTCAGATACGGAAGTTCAGCTCTCGCTTGAACACACAATGATCCAGATAGAATGAAACCACAGTGCTCAACAGGCGCAATTACCACAATTGAACTCTGATGGTCAATATTAACCCGTACATTTATGCTTCACATCTGTTCTCTCTGCTTTCAAACATGGCCATTCAGATTGGAGAGACGTGAAGAGAAATAAAGGTGAGAAATAACATGTTTGCCTGTCCCACAGTTTGAATGTATTGTTAACATCTCAGAGTAACATGACATACCACTACTCATAAGTTAAAACAACACAATGTAAAGTAGATAACTGCTAATCGACTGAGCGACCTGTTTTATAGAGGGAACTGAGTGACTCTGGAGCTGTTGATCATTTAAGAACATTTTTCGTAGGGACAGGATTATGCCAATAAATTGTTTTGATCTGCTGTGCCACTTAATGATTTTATGTTATATATTCGACCTTGGGATCATTATTATGTAATGTCAGCATCTTTCTTAAGATTTTTTTTATTTTTATACTGAGAAATATATTAGTCACTGAAGCATGCTAAATGATTGGCCCTTCTGGGATAGAGAATACCAACATTTGTCATCCTCTTAATGAAAAACTTCAACTCATTTCGTTCTTTTATGACCTGGTTCGTTATCAGAATCTGCATTCCTTTTCTCAATGCATCAAGCAGGGGTAGAGCCCTGTAAGAATTGCACATGTTTTAGTTACTTAAACTCATATTCTTCTAAGTTCCAATGAGGTTTTGAAGAGAAAGATGAAAATTCTCAAGACGCTAAAATGAATAGAGTGGAAAGAGTTTTACCGCTTGCAGTGGGAAATTAAAAATATTCGTCTTCCACATACTTAGTGTTGCATTTCAATGAGTTGATCTTTTACGTGTGTTATACATTATCTTGTAAGTCTGTACACCTCCATGAATCTCATTGCTGATATATTTCAGAATTGTGTTTTTTTTTTGTTTTGCAGTGTCAGTTTTTCTCGACGGGGAAACATCTGATCCACGATTCACTCTATCTGAAGATCGGACCAGGCGCACGTGGAATGCAAACGCCCAACTTACACCAGAACAGAAGCAGCATAAATTAGACAGTTGGGCCATATGGGCGCGAGATGGACTCAAGTCAGGAAAACATTACTGGGAGGTATCAGCTGGCCCAGAGACGGCGTGGACTGTGGGAGTCTCTCAGCACACAATACCCATATCCAGATTTCACAAACCCTCGGTCAAGGTGGGGTTTTGGGTCATGATGTTGTGGAACATCAAGGGCACTCGTGTGCAAGTAAGGAAGTTGGGCACAACCATGCTGTTGGCCCCATTGAACAAACTAGGAGTTTATGTGGACTTTATCGAAGGTCGAATCTCTTTCTACAACCCAGATGGTGGAGCCCATCTGCATACTTTCAAAGCCCACTTCACTGGTAAAGTTTATCCCGTCTTTCAGCTCTGGGCAAGCACCCGTCCTGATGGGACCATCTCTATTGTTTAGTTGGGAGACATGGAACCCAATGAATTTGGAAGACATCGTTAAACCCAAACTGTTCTAGTTGGTGTGAAACCCATGTTCCTCCCTACACCTAATCACATCCGCCATTTTATGGTCGTACTCTTTGTCCTTTACCTTTGCCATGTCAAATTCCTTGCTGTAATGCTTCAATAACATTTGTCTCATGCACTCCCTGAACCAGAGAGATTTTTATGTTCCACGAACCTTATGGATGAAGAGGCATCTCCACTTTTTCATAATGCACATCATCCTCTGTTCCGTTACAAGAATTGATTCTCACTCTAGTCTTCTCAACAAGTTGAGTGTGCTTCTTTTCATGGGGAATGGTAGAGCAGTAATGTAGGCCACACCATGAGATGGTTGCTGCTGCCCTCAATAATTCTTGCATAAAAATTTAGGTATTATCAATTTCATTCCCCCCACCCCACACACACACACCACTCTCCCACCCCTCACTACTGTCCCTGTGGAAACAGTTTTTCTCATCCTTCTTGAATTTATCTTTCTTTCTTGTTTGCAAACCTACATTCGTTCATCACCAAATAGACAATTTACTTCATTAAAATAACTTTGCTAATGAAACCACCCAATTTATATCATAGCTGTTGTATCTCTCCTCACACACCACTTGGATTCTTGGAAAGGAATTAAACAAATAACTGATCTCTCAAATGGCTTTGAATTCATAGATAGAAAAGAAGTGACAACTATTTTAAGACAGAAGAGACATGAATGTAAAAGATTGGTTCGAGATTGAAATAAAAAGCCAAAGCTAAAGGCCGATTGCACCAGATATTATTAGAGAAAATAAATTCTTCATCCCAGTTTATTTTAGTTAATGAAGAGATTGCAGAAAGCATCAGGTCAACATCACATTGAAAACTTTGAAGAAAAAAATACAACAGTCATGCTCATGTTGGCCCTAAGCATGAGCTATTCTGTTAACCATTTCCAGCTAAGCCCTTACATGTTAATGTTCAACTACTGTGCTAATGGACAGGGTTTTTTTTTGAAAAAATATGCTTTCTTGACAGAACTTGTTAAAATAAATTGTGATATGTGTCAACTCTCAAATTACAGAAGATGCAATAAAATTCAACTTATCTCAATTCGGCAGTTTCTATTCAATGACATCGCCACAGATCTATGATATATTACAGAAAACCAATACAATAAAATATTTGTGTCTACAGAGATATCAAACGGTTCTTCCATTTGCAGGTGTCAGGTCAAAATAAGAGATTGGATTCAATGTTGATGAATTATAATTGCACGATTAGTTTGGATAATTTAGGATTGTTCTCGTTAGAGGAATGAAGAATGAGATGCAGTTTGACGGAAGTGTAATACATTATTTTAGGTTCAGATAAGTTACACAAAGAAAATCAGTCCAGATTGGCACAAAGACCAAGAGGCACAGTTTGAAAATCTTCATTATATAATACAGGAGTTAGGAGAGCAAAAAAACATATTACATAGTAAATGCTGTAAAATTTGGGTTTTTTTCATTCATAATTACAGACATAATTCTAGTTTGCAATCATGAATCCTCTTTAATTCCACACTACAATAGAAACAATGCACATCTCACTCCACTCTGCCCAACGAAACTTTCAAGGCTGTGGTGATATAGAAGGTAAATGAGGCTAGTGAGTTTTGAGAAGATTTGTAGCTCAGGTTGAGGTTCTGGATTTAGATTTGTTTGCTGAGCTGAAGGGTTCATTTTCAGACGTTTCATCACCATACTATGTAATATGTTCAGTGAGCCTCCGGGCGAAGACTGATCTGGAGGCTCACTGAAGATGTTACTTAGCATGGGTCTGAAAATGAACCTTCCAACTCAGTGAGCAAACCTATATTCAGTAAATGAGGTTAACTGAATTGCTCTAACCAGAAATAAGGTATGCTGAAGAGGTACAATGTGTTCTTTCTGTGCCTCAATGTCTCCAGAACTCAGCAACTGTCAGGTTCAAATGAAATTATCTAAATAATGTCAACATACAGGTTTTATTGTTAAATTTGAAGTTGCAACCTTAAATAAACTTTAAGTATACATTTCAATTTATAAATCTGTGGTTGAATGTGAATGATTTGACAGAACGAGTTACACAGTTGAATGAAGAAAACTCGAGTTGACAAATTCATTTTTTTAAAGATCGACATGGATGATGATTACCCTGGCAGATAAGCTAAGGGAGAGAGAACAGAAAGAACATTCAAAGGGAAAGAGAGATAATTAAATGCGCAAAGAGAAATAGGAATGGAGGAAAACGGGGGAATGGGTGGTGTGAAAGGAGCAGAGCATAAAGGGAGACAGACAGGGCAAGAGAAGGAAATATAAATAGAGAGCATAACTCTTGCAGAAAACAGCAATGATGGATGAAAAAAGAGAAAAGAACCCACTAGTGAAATAATAGGGGAGATTAGCTTCTCAAAACTGTTTCATTGTCATGATAAAAATGAGACTCTTGGCTGAGTAAGCGAGGCATATTGATCAAGGATTCAATATGAGGTTGCATCTCACAGTACGGACCAAAATACAAAAAAGTGCTGAATTGTATTTGATAGAACTCTAAGCGAGACCAGTAAAGATTTTAATGAGTGTCCAAGCTCTTTGCATGAAACACGTTGAAAACGTGCAAAAACACGTAAATAAATAACACGCAATATTTAGACATAAGAAAGTTCTGAGCAATGGTAAACGTTGTTGAATATATATTTTCAAAGGTTGACGATGCATAAAAAGCCTTGCTCCTACAATAATGATGATGTCGCATTTATTTTAAAGAAGGGTAACTAAGAAGGTCAATCACTGCTCCTTTTTTTCCACAATCCCACTTCAACAACTTATTGATGACACAACGTCGGCGGCCGAAGAGGCAGTAGTGTGCTGCACTGTTCTACATTATATGCTATATGCTGGTTAAGATTAATACAATATGCAACCACACAAACAGTAATACACACGGCTGAAGAAATTTGGTCCTCTGTTTTTATCGTATAAATGCCACTGCCACGAAAACAAGGGATTATGTTCCAAGACTAATATGAATAATGTTTAAAATTTCTGAAAATTTTATTAGCACTCACATTATACAAAGATGTTACAACAACTACAGGAGCAATACATTAGTTGTCCAATGCCTTGAAGGAAACAAAAAAGCCTGTTACTGCTTGCAGTTGCTGTAACCATACCTGTTGTCATGACAGGCTGCACTCGCCTGAATTAGAATGATAGTCATCCAAAACGTTTCTTTCACAGAAAGCGGGGGACTAATTCATGCATTGAATTGTTAAAGAAATAATGGATCACCTGGCCTAATCCCAAACTGTAAGATTTGGTCCATATTACAGCAAGTTATATAAATTGAGTTGCGTATCCACACAGTTTCAACAAATGCATCATTTGCATTTCTAATATATTTTCAAGCAGTGAAGTCTAGATCCATTCACAGAGGAAAAATATATATCCTCATCTGCACAATAAACTGTTTAGCAACTATTCTGTGCTGCGCAGTCGCTGTTCTCTGCTCAGTTACGTGGGACGTACATAATTTGCATACTGTATGCAGGCTCCTCACATTGACGACAGCACAATCAAATCCGCTGTCCGCTTTTTCTTTGGTCAGGAGAGAAATGTTCTTGTCTTTGAAATATTTCACCACAACTGCAGTTTGGCAGATAGTTCATATCCTTGAATTCTACGTAAAGTTCGGTACAAAGAGTGCATCACTGCTGCTATAATCCTGCAATCTTTCTCAGGTGGAGGAAAGGATAGCAAGGTGGATGCTGGGTCAACAAATTCAGTGATGTAACTAAACTCCTGTTGGATCAATTTAACATGAGGGTTCGTCTGGTTTTGGAAACAATGACCAGCGAATAAATGGGACAAACATTTTGCAGGACCTAGTAGGTACAAAGGATCACAGAGGGATTGATGTGTACATCCTCGAACCTTTGGAGGCATTTGGACAGGCGGATAGCATAGTTAAGAATATATACGCGGCATTGAATTTAAGAGTAGAAAGAGTACGGTTCAGCTTTTTTGAAATAAAGTAGGCTACAGCAGGAGTATTGTAAACAGTTCTGTTTGCCGCATGACAGGTGCAATTGTACGAGAGAGAGTGCAGAGGAGCTTCATACAGACTCATTTCAATGATGAAGTTTATATTCGTCATTGAAGATATTTATATATATGTATATATATATGTGTGTATATATATATATATATATATATATATATAGTCAGATGGGGCGTAGAAAGACCAAATATGAAAGAAAAAAAAATCCCCTGAGCAGAGGGATCAATAATCGATGTCATAAATTTAAGCTAAGCAACTAGATGCTGGAGAGGATTCAGAAATATTGTTATTTTCATCCACGGGGTAGGTGCCTAAGCCTGAAAGCGTGACGGAGAATGAAAAATCTATAGGCGTCTGATGATAGCTGAACACTCAATGGGATGAAGAATGCTCTGTACATTTATGACTCGAGCAGATAGTACATTTTAAAATTATTTTGTCAGTGTAGTGAGGCAGCAGTGCTGCAATCTTGCTTTTTCAGTGCGTTTAGATACGTTTGAGCAACTTTAATGAGTGCAAGGTGGGGATCTTGAACAAAACGTGTCTTACTTCTGAAACATGCAGGCATTTTAGCTCGAATGTTCATATTTCCCTTTTAAGTAGAAAATTTAATGAGTCGTGGTATAGGTGAGTTTGTCAGGCGCAATTGATTCAAGTGTTGAAAGGGCTTGGCATATTTCAGAGCTCAGGATCCTTGAAAAATCATGAACTCCAAATTAGCATTCTGAACTCTCTTCTCCGGGAAGGGATGGCACTACATTCAGCAAACATTTATAGTACAGAAGTTTGGCAGCATAGCCACAATCCCAATGGGTACATATTTGCATTAATAAGATACAGTTATTGATGTATAACTTCAGAAACAACTTTAACATGGTGTGTCGTGATGAGTCACCATCCTGTTAAACTACATCAACTGCATTGGGATTAAACATGTTTTTGGTTATATTGCGTGGCAAATTTCAAATCTCGCCAACAAAACTAACCATAAGAACGAGGCAATTCTATTCTTCCATGCAGAAACATGGAACTGATGACCAATTCCATTCACGAATGATCTTTATGCATGGAAGGCCAGACCATAAGACAGTAAGAGCATAAGACATAGGAGTGGAAGTAAGGCCATTCGGCCCATCATGTCCACTCCGCCATTCAATCATGGCTGATGGGCATTTCAACTCCACTTACCTGCATTCTCCCCGTAGCCCTTAGTTCCTCGAGACAACAAGAATCTATCGATCTCTGCCTTGAAGACATTTAGCGTCCCGGCCTCCACTGCACTCTGTGGCAATGAATTCCACAGGCCCACCACTCTATGGCTGAAGAAATGTCTCTGCATTTCTGTTCTGAATTTACCCCCTCTAATTCTAAGGCTGTGTCCACGGGTCCTAGTCTCCTCGCCTAACGGAAACAATTTCCTAGCGTCCACCCTTTCCAAGCCATGTATTATCTTCTACGTCTCTATTAAGTCTCCCCTTAATCTTCTAAACTCCAATGAATACAATCCCAGGATCCTCAGCCGTTCCTCATATGTTAGACCAACCATTCCAGGGATCATCAGTGTGAATCTCCGCTGGACACGTTTCAGTGCCAGTATGTCCTTCCTGAGGTGTGGGGACCAAAACTGGACACAGTACTCCAAATGGGGCCTAACCAGAGCTTTATAAAGTCTCAATAGCACAACGGTGCTTTTATATTACAACCCTATTGAGATAAGTGACAACATTGCATTCGCTTTCTTAATCACAGACTCAACCTGCATGTTTACCTTTAGAGAATCCTCGACTAGTACTCCCAGATCCCTTTGTACTTTGGCTTTACAAATTTTCTCACTGTTTAGAAAGTAGTCTATGCTTTTATTCTTTTTGCCAAAGTGCAAGACCTCGCATTTGCTCATGTTGAATTCCATCAGTCATTTCCTGGACCACTCTCCCAAACTGTCTAGATCCTTCTGTAGCCTCCCCACTTCCTCAGTACTACCTGCCTGTCCACCTAACTTCGTATCATCTACAAACTTCACTAGAATGCCCCCAGTCCCTTCATCCAGATCATTAATATATAATGCGAACAGCTGTGGCCCCAACACTGAACCCTGTGGGACACCACTCATCACCGGCTGCCATTCTGAAAAAGAACCTTTTATCCCAACTCTCTGCCTTCTGTCAGACAGCCAATCCCCAATCCATCCCAGTACCTCACCTCGAACAACATGGGCCCTCACCTTGGTAAAATTCTAGAATCCATCATTAAGGATGAGGTTTCTAAATCTTCTTTGAAAAGTAATCAACCGGCAGTTCAATCCCATCCTCACCTTTTTGGAGGAATACAGCTTCAACTCCAAAGTCACTGGCATCAATGGCAACTTTAAAAGCTGTTGAAAAGTTTGGTATAGCTAAATCTGGTTTGGTGGTGCCACATGGGAAGTCTAGATAGACCACATTCACTGGGTTTCCATGTTCTAACCTACTTGTCACCTCTTCAAAGAATTCCAACAGATTTGTCAGGCATGACCTCCCAAGACTAAATCCATGTTGACTTGTTCTAATCAGACTCTGCTCTTTTAAGAAGTTAGAAACCTCATCCTTAATGATGGATTCTAGAATTTTACCAACAACCGAGGTTAGGCTAATTGGCCTATAATTTTCCATCTTTTGTCTTGATCCTTTCTTGAACAAGGGGGTTACAACAGCGATCTTCCAATCATCTAGGACTTTCCCTGACTCCAGTGACTCTTGAAAGATCTCAACCAATGCCTCTGCTATTTCCTCAGCCACCTCTCTCAGAACTCTAGGATGTATCCCATCAGGGCCAGGAGATATATCAATTTTAAGACTTTTTAGCTTTTCTAGCACTATCTCTGTTGTAATGGCAACCATACTCAACTCAGCCTCCTGACTCCCTTTAACTGTTGGGATATTACTCATGTCTTCCAATGTGAAAACTGATGCAAAGTACTTGTTAAGTTCTTCTGCTATTTCATTATCTCCCATCACTAGGATTCCTGCATCAGTTTGAAGTGGCCCAATGTCTACTTTTGCCTGTCATTTGTTTCTTATGTATTGAAAGAAACTTTTACTATCATTTCTAATATTACTGGCTAGCCTACCTTCATATTTGATCCTCTCCTTTCTTATTACTCTCTTTGTTATCCTCTGTTTGTTTTTGTAGCCTTCCCAATCTTCTGATTTCCCACTGCTCTTGGCCACTTTATAGGATCTCACTTTTTCTTTAATACATTTCCTGACTTCCTTTGTCAGCCATGGTTGTCTAATCCCTCTCTGCATAATCTTTCTTTTCTTGGGGATGAACCTCTGGACAGTGTCCCCAATTATACCCACAAACTCCTGCCATTTTTGCTCTACATTCTTCCCCACTAGCCTCTGCTTCCAGTCTATGTTTTGTCAGTTCCTCTCTCATGCCCTCATAATTACCTTTATTTAACTGTAACACCATTACATCCGACTTTGCCTTCTCTCTTCATAACACCCACCTCTTCATAACACACCCACCTTCAGAAAAAAAATGAACCATCAAAATAAAAAAGATGGCTTCAAGTTTTTTTTCTTTTCTTCTCTTTTTAAATACATTACCCTAACACACAGATAAATTTAAATTTATATGTACATTAAATTAATACGTATCTCATCTAAACTCTATCAGTTAAATCCATGATAATGTATCAGTGATTACATTCTTATGACACGCAACATGTACGATTTTTAAATTAAAAGCCTGTAACATAAGACGCCAACAAAACAGTCTCATATTCTTGTCTTTAAAGCATTCTAAAAATGTAAGCAGATTGTAATCCATGTACACAACCGTCTCCAACACGTTGTTTGTGACATACACATTAAAACGTTGTGAGTTCCTTTTTGAATGTGGAGTATTTCCTCTGGTGGATGTTGATCTTCTTTGAAAAGTAATCAACCGGCAGTTCAATCCCATCCTCACCTTTTTGGAGGAATACAGCTTCAACTCCAAAGTCACTGGCATCAATGGCAACTTTAAAAGCTGTTGAAAAGTTTGGTATAGCTAAATCTGGTTTGGTGGTTAATATTGATTTTCAATGATCGAATGCATCCTGGCGTTGTTTCATCTACCATAACGTTGTGATCTTCTTCAGCAAATCGGTTAATGGTGCAACTATGCTGCTGAAGTTTGGAACAAACTTCTAACAGAATCCACTGAGTCTTAAGAACCAAAGTGCTTCTTTCTTCGAGGTTGGCCATGGAATTTCCTCGATGGCCTTTGCCTTTGCGTTCCATGGGGTCAACCTTCCATGACCAATGTTTTGTCCCAGGAACGTCATCCCTGTTTTTGCGAATTCCGTTTTGTTTATCACCAGTTTTGCTTCTCATAGTCATTCAAAGAGCTCTGCCAACTGTATCATTACTAAAGATCACTACGTCATCCAAATAGACTTCACAGTTTATTAACCTAGCCACAACTCTGTTCATGAGACTTTGGAATGTGGCAAGTTATAGCACAATGTAGCACAACTGGGATTACAAATGCAGAAATGTTTTGGCCATCTCTGATACAGGTACTGTCAGTAATCATGCATTAAGTCCAACCAGGTGATAACTGGCTTATCCGACTTTCTTGATACAGTCCTCAAATATAGGAATTAGATATGAGTCCAATTTTGTAACAGCATTGACCTTTCAATTACCCATAAAGAATTGTTGTGTCCTGTCCAGTTTGGGAATGAGGACAATCAGCAAACTCCACTCACTCTGGCTTGGTTTGATGATGTCCACGTTGAGCATGGCCTCCACCTCCATCTGGACCTGTCTGGCTTTGAAAGGATTAAGCCGATAAGGGTACTGTTTTATTGGAGCAGTATTTCCTGTGTCTACTTCATACACAATAGCATTAGTCCTCTCCATCTGATCTTTACATATGTCCTTATACTGCAGTAACAAATCTTTCAACTGCGTTCTATGCTCCTGAGACAGATACCTTACAAACCTATCCCATTCCTCAAGGATTTCTTCATTTTTAAAATCTATTTTGAGGCACATCAAAATTCATATCATCTGGATTTGATTCCTTACTCTGTGCAGCAGTAACTAATACCTGTTTCTCCTGTTCTTTCTCTCTGGTATAATACGGTTTCAACATGTTCACATGACATACTCAATACCTTTTTGTTCTATCTCACATCTTTGTTAGATAGTTCACCTGACTCAACTTTTTCTCAATTTGATAGGGACCACTAAACCTGGCTTTGAAGGGATCTCCTATCACTGTTAACAGTACTAATACATCTTCCATTAGGGAAAACATCCGATTCTCAGAGCTTTTATCTGCCACCTGCTTCATTCTACACTGGGCCCTCTTTTAGGTGCTATTTAGCAAACTCACCTGCACTATTTAATCTCTCCTCAACTCTGATTCAAAATCTAAGTGTGAGATCTCCAACGTTAGTCCTACAAATTTTCTTTAAGTAATTTCAAAAGATCTCTCACTTCATAGCATGGAACATAGAACATTGAACATTACACTGCAATACAGGTCCTTTGGCCCTCAATGTTGTGCCAATCTGTAAAAATAATATGATGCACATCTCACCTGCACCATTCCATTATTATCCATATGCACATCCAACGCCCATTTAAATGGTAATATCAACAACTCTCCCCTTATTGCAGGCAGTCCATTCCATGCCCCTACTATTCTCTGAGTGAAGAAACTACCCCAATATGTATCCTAAATCTATCAACCCTCAATTTAAAGCTTTGTCCCCTCATGTTAACCTTCATCATCCAAGGAAAATGGCTCTCACTGTCCACCCTACCTAACCCTCCAATTATATTATATGCCTCTATTAAGTCACCTCTCAATCTTTTTCTCTCCAACTAAAACAGCATCAGTTCCCTCAGCCTTTCATTGTTAGACCTTCATTTCATACCAGGCAACGTCCTAATAAATCTCCTCTGAACCCTTTCCAAAGTTTCCACATCCTTCCAATAATGTGGAGACCTGAACTACATGCAATACTCCAGATGCAGCTGCACCAGTGTCTTGTATGGCTGAAGCATGACCCCTAGGCAGCAAAACACAATCCCACTACCAATAAATGCCAAAACACCATATGCTTTCGTAATAACCCAATCAACCTGGGTGTCAACTGTCAGGGATTTATGCATCAGGACACCAAAATCTCACTGTTCATCTTCACTGCCAAGAATTTTATCATTAGCCCAGTACTCTGCATTTCTGTTACTTCTTCCAAAATGAACGACCTGAAAGTGTTTTGCAGTAAACTGCATTTGCCACTTCTCATCCCAGCTCTGCATTTTATCTGTGTCCCTCTGTAATCCACAACATGCTTTGGCACTATCCACAACTCTGCCTACTATAGTGTCATCTACAAATTTACTAACCCATCCTTCTACACCCACACACAGGTCATTTATAAACCATAAACAGCAGTGGCGCCATAACAAATCCTTGTGGAACATCACTGGTGACTGAGTTCCAGGATGAACATTTCCCATCAACCACCACCCTCTGTCTTCTTTTACCGAGTCAATTGCTGATTCAAATTGCTAAATCACCTTCGATCCAAAAACTCAGTAAGTTGTCCAATAGCCCACCGTGTGGAACCTTAACAAACGCCTTACTGAAGTCCATATGCACCACATCAACTGTTTTACCTGAATTGACCTGTTCCATCACCTTCTCAAAGAACTCAATAAGCCCAAGCTACCTTTCACAAAACCGTGTTGATTATCCCTAATCAAATTATTTCTTTACAGATAATTATGCATCCTATCTCTTATAACCTCTTCCAACACCTTACCAAAAAGCAAAATAAGGCTCACTGGCCTATAATTACCAGGGTTGTCACAACTTCCCTTCCGAAACAAGGGAACAACATTTGCAATCCTTCAGTCTGCTGCATGACTCCTGTTGAGAATGATGACATAAAGATTGAAGCCAAAGGCTCTGCAATCTTCTCCTTGACTTCTCAGAGAATCCGAGGATATATCCCATCAGGCCCAGGCATCTTATCTATTTTCAGATCTTCCAAAATTGCTAAAACCTCATATTTGTCAACCTCAATGCCATCACTAACATTATCCTTTTCTAATGTGAATACTGACATTAAGCACTTCCTGTCTGTCCTCCGATACCACCCACAACTTTCCACTACTATCTTTGAATGGCCCTATTCTTACTCTAGTCATTTGTTTTTATTCCTGATGTATCTATGGAATGCCTGAGGGTTTTCCTTGATCCTATCTGCCAACAAATTCTTATGTCCCGTCCTGTCTCTTCTTAGCCCTCTCTTTATATGTTTTCTCCCTAATTCATAACTCTCAAGCCCCCAAACGCAGCCTTCCTGCTTCATCCTCACATAGGCCTTCTTCTTCCTCTTGACAAGAGCTTTAACTTCTTTAGTCAACCATGGCTCCCTATCTCGACAACTACCTCCCTGATTGATAGATACTCAGAAGAACCTTGATTATATGAATATCAATTATCTAAATATTGGATTATCCGAAGGAGATCTCGAGGTCCTGATAGGAGCATTACATCAAAGATGCGTTTCCAAGGGCCGTCTCCCTCTCTCTTTTTCCTCTCTCTCTCTCCTCTTTCTCTCTCATTTTCTCCTTTGTCTCTCTGTCTTTGTTTATCTTCTAAGTCTATTTTCTAACTCAACTGTACTTGTCTGTTTCTCTGATACACCTAAGTGTTTGCATAATTTCCTTATAATTTCAGCTCTACTTTTCTCCTAGGTTAAACCCAAATTGAAATTGTTTGCTAATTCTAAAAGTATGGCCTTTTCCTTTACTTCTAAACATTCTTGGCAAATTTGAAAATCATCTTCAAATCCCAGAACCTCTTTAGCAATTTTAAGAGCCATTTCTCTCACTTTTAATTTACTCAACCACAAGTCACTGAAAGTAAACAAACCATCTCGCCTAAATTTAATTCAAAGATCAAGGACATTAACCTGCACGTGTTTAAATCTACTGGGATTTTTCGTAAATCCAACTCTATTCAAATCTGTCTAAAACAATTAAAATCCTGGATGAGCCCCCAGTCTGTTATGACACAGGGTAAACTCTCCTGCTTACTGTAAACCAACAACACAGAAAAGCTATATCCAGTACAGTAATCTGTGAAAATTCAAGAGGCCAAGAACTATTTAAAGTAAAAATAAACAACTTTATCCCTTAAAGTATAACAGAGAATAATTAACTAACAACTGTTTACAGTTCCTCCCTAATCAATCTTTTACGTTCAATTCCGTAATACTAGTCTGATTAGGCTCCTAATTACTATTTCCAAAACAAAATTTAATCTCAAAACCAGGCAGTTTTCAGTTTTCTCTGCATTCCTGTTCTTTTCTTCTTCTTGGGGATTCTGCTTCACAGGCTACTGATTGATAAAGGTACCTTTTAAGAGAGCTATTTTTCAGATAGTCTTTCTATGTTGGTAGCCTGGCAGTTGTCCTCCCAAGTGTTCAATTTTTCTGGACTTATAACCTCAAAGCATTGGACTGTGTCATTGGCTTTTAAGATTGTCAATATACTAATTTCAAACTGTTTTGGAGTTTGGTATTTTTTGGTATACAATTTAAATTATTTGGTCTAATTTGAATCTGTTCTGTTGTTTCCAGGCAACCAGCTACACTGGCTACTCCAGTAGCTGGAACATATGCTATATTGTATCTTTTTTCAGAACATTTGGTGCTGTCAGGTAGCTTTTGCTCACTTTTAACTCTCTTACAGGTACAGTACACCCACATCAAGAAAGCTTTAGGGTTCTCCTTGATCCTACCTGCCAAAGACCTCTCACGTCTTCTCCTGGCTCTTCTGAGCTCTCTCTTTAGGTTGTTCCTGTCTAACCTGTAACTCTCAAGCGCCCTAACTGAACCTTCACATCTTGTCCTCACATAAGCCTTCCTATTTCTCTTGACCAGAGATTAAACTTCTTTGGTAAACCATGGCTCCCTTGCTCAACCATGTCCTTCCTATGTGACAGGTACATACTTATGAAGGACATGCAGTAGCTTTTTCTTGTACAAGCTCCACATTTCAATTGTGCCCATCCCCTGCAGTTTGCTTCCCCATCATATGCTTCCTAAATCTTGCCTAATCGCATCATAATTGCCTCTCCTCCAGCTATAACTCTTGCCCTGTGGTACATACCTAGCCCTTTCCATCACTAAAGTAAACATAACTGAATTTCAATCACTATCACCACAGTGCTCACCTGTCTCCAAACCTAACACATGGTCTGGTTCATTACTCAGTACCAAATCCAATGTAGCTTCACCTCTTGTTGGCTTATCTACATACTGTGTCAGGAAACCCTCCTGCACAAACTGAACAACAACTGACCCATCTAAAGTACTAGAATTACAGTGTTACCAGTCAATATTTGGAAAGTTAAAGTCGCCAATAACAACAACCTTGTTGCTTTCACTCCTATCCAGAATCATCTTTGTCTATCCTTTCCTCTGTATCACTGGAACCTTTTGGAGGGCTACAGAAGACTCCCAACAGGGTGACCTCTCCTTTCCTGTTTGTAACCTCACACTACCTCCACAGATGAGTCCGCATCAAACCTCCTTTCTGCCACCGTAATACTGTCCCGGACTAATGATGCCTCACCTCACCCTCTTTTATCACGTTCCCTGTTCTTATTGAAACATCAAAACCCCAGAACCTGCCACAACCATTCCCGTCCCTGCTCTACTCATGTCTCCAAAATGGCCATTACATCAAAGTCCCAGGTACCAATCCATGCTACAAATTAAACCAGTTTATTCTGATGCTCCTGCCATTGAAGGAGACACACTTTGAACCACCTTCTTGCCTTCCAGTACACTGTTGCGAACTTGAAACCTTAATTAAAAGCTCACTACTCTCAACCTCCTTACACTGGAGATACAATTCAGGTCCCCACCTCCAAGCTGAATTGGTTTAAACCTTCCCAAAGAACATTAGTAAATTTCCATCCCTGAATATTCATACCATTCTGGTTCAGGTGTCAACCATCCTGTTTGTAGAGGTCCCATCTACCCTAGAATGAGTCCCAATTATCCAAGTACCTGAATCTTTCCCCACATCATCCCTGTAGCCACATGTAGCATGTAGCATGGGTAACAAATCAGAGAGAACAGCTCTCCTTGTTCTAGCTCTCAGCTTCCACCCTAGATCCCTGAATTTCTGCCTAAGTGCACCTAACTGTCAGAGTACTGAAGAATAGAATTAAAATGAATGTGTTTAAAGGTGTCAGTACCTTATCAAACCAATCAAAAAACATCTACCTGAACTTGTATAATACTTTGATTTTATATTACAAAACCAGAGGATATTGTCAATAATCAGTTGCGGTCCCCAGTGAAGTAGAGGGATACACTTTTAAAATAACAAAGAATGCATGTTATTGTGAGAATCACAGTTGAGATTTTAAAAGCACAATATCCCATTTTTAGTTTCTGACAACAAATACCCACAAATCGATCAGAGACAAAAGTGACAGGAAACAAGACTGAGCAGCCTGATGCCACACATATCCTGAATGTGACAACAGTGATGATATGCTGAAAAGACCCCTGAAATACATAAAGATTCATTTGATGCAATATGACATATAACTGATAGATCTGCTGTTGCTGAAGACAGCAGGTAATGAGTGCTGCATCTTGAGAGCCCACATTTTCCCTAGGACAGGGTTACAGTTGTTGTTATATGAACTGAAATAATTGGACATATGTTGTGGAGTTTGAGTTCTTCTGCAAGGGGACACAAATTAGAAGTTACAGATCAAACATCATTTGATTCTTTTTAGCACTGATGGTTCAGTGCACAATAACAAGTCAATTGAAATTAAGACTTTTTGGTCAGCTAAATCCTCAGTGAAGGGTAAAAAATGAGGTCTGCGGATGCTGGAGATCACAGCTGAAAATGTGTTGCTGGTTAAAGCACAGCAGGTTAGGCAGCATCCAAGGAAAAGGAAATTTGACGTTTCGGGCATAAACCAAATATCCTTCTCCCGAGTCCAAAAACAAACATTGGGCCTGTGTTTTGTATGGCCTGTTTGACGTTTTAGCACCAGGTCAGATTCCACCAGCCCTGCATCAAATATGGGTGACATATAATGGACAATAGCTCTCCAAATATGCCTGCAGCACCTCAGGCAAAAAATTCACTTCCTTCTTCTGGTGGCATAGGCATCAATGCAACCAGATCCACCGTGTCCATCTCAGGTTCAGAGATCTCTTCAAGTGAGGGAGAGCCCATAAGCTCTGACAGCTTTTCTGATTTTCTGATCAGCGGGCATGTTTTGCTGCCTCACTGTTGGTGAGTTAACAGCTTTCAGAATCATCATTCCTGCCTGAACTTTTAATGTTACTGGTTCTGGTCTTGTATCAACGATTTGCCTTACCCATGCAAAATCATTTCCCTGGTTCCTAAAGCAAATTTCATTTCCTGTAGGAAGCTGTCTCTCTTGTTTGGCTGAGCCTGGCGTCCGGCACTAGCATTTTACTCTGCTCTCCACCTATCCTCCCCCCCAACCTCCCGCGACTTGCTACCCTCCAATGCACTGGCAGGTTCTCCATATACGTGGGGCAGGTATGATTATTATAAGCTATTCTCATGTTAGCACTACTGCCTCACAACACCAGGGTCCCAGGTTTGATTCCAGCCTCAGGCGACTGTCAGTGTGGAGTTTGCACATTCTCCCCATGTCTGCGTGGGTTTCCTCCAGGTATTCCAGTTTCCTCCCACACTCCAAAGATGTGCAGGTCAGGTGAATTGGCCATGATAAATTGCCCATTGCGTTAGGTGCATTAGTCAGAAGGAAATGGGTCTGGATGGGTTAATCTTCAGAGGGTCAGTGTGGACTGGTTGAGCCAAAGGGCCTATATCCATACTGTGGGGAATCTAATTTAATCTAACCTAAACCCATTCAGGAGTCCTTTTGGTCATCTGATTCTCCAAAATGCATCACATTCACCAAGCGTGCACACATCAGGATGACGTATTATACGAAAGTTGTTGCTGTATTCTTGCATTTTTTATCCATGACATTCTGGGCAATGGATGTTAAAGATTTTAAGATGCTGACAAAGGGTCATGTTGAATTGCTGCAGTGAGTGTTGTGGATTGATCATGTTGCATCAGAAATACTGAGCGTTGAGAACAGTACGTTAGAATGGGAAATGAGGAAACTGGTGAAATTTACATTGATGAAAATGTGTTGCTGGTTAAAGCACAGCAGGTTAGGCAGCATCCAAGGAATAGGAAATTTGACGTTTCGGGCATAAGCCCTTCATCAGGAATGAGGAGAGTGTGCCAAGCAGGCTAAGATAAAAGGTAGGGAGGAGGGACTTGGGGGAGGGGCAATGGAGATGTGATAGGTGGAAGGAGGTCAAGGTGAGGGTGATAGGCCGGAGTGGGGTGGGGGCGGAGAGGTCAGGAAGAAGATTTCAGGTTAGGAGGGCGGTGCTGAGTTGAGGGAACCGACTGAGACAAGGTGGGGGGAGGGGAAATGAGGAAACTGGAGAAATCTGAGTTCATTCCTTGTGGTTGGAGGGTTCCCAGGCGGAAGATGAGGCATTCCTCCTCCAGCCGTCGTGTTGTTATGTTCTGCTGGTGGAGGAGTCCAAGGACCTGCATGTACTCGGTGGAGTGGGAGGAGATTTACATTGATACTGTGTAGTTGCAGGGTCCAAAGTTGGAAGATGAGGCATTATTCCTCTAGATGTCAGGTGGTTAGAGTTTGACGATGGAGGAGGCCCAGGACTTGTGTGTCCTTGGTGAAGTGGGAGGGGGAGTTAAAGCGTTTGGCCACGGGGCGGTGGGGTTGGTTGGTGCGGGTGTCCCAGAGTTAGATCAATGTGGATTTCACCAGTTCCTCATTTCCCCTCCTCCCACTTTAGCCTAATCCCAAGTGATCCAACTCATCACCGCACTCATTACCTGCCCATCTTCCTTCCCACCTATCCGCTCCACCCTCCTCTCGGATCTATCACCTTCCCCCCAACCCCTCACCTTCATCTACCTATCTCATTCTCAATTACCTTCCCCCCAACCCAACTCCCCTCTCATTTATCTCTCAGCTGCCCTGGCCCACAACCTCATTTCTGATTAAGGGCTTATGCCCATAACATCGATTCTCTTGCTCCTCTGATGCTGCCTGACTTGCTGTGCTATTCCAGCACCACACTTTCAACTGTGATCTCCAGCATCTGCAGTTCTCACTTTCTCACTGTAGCAATTACTCTATATGCAATATTTACAGGGTGGTTACAACTAAACTTGAGTGAGTTAAAAAGAGCAGAAATGGTCACTGAGTGCAATACAGTTGGCATGGTGTATGCATGGTCTTCCAAAAGATGTTCAGTGCAGTGCCAAACTTATGATAATTATCAGAAAATTTATAGTCCATGGAATAAAACAGAAATTAGCAACTTGGTTATGAATTTGCTGAGGGATAAGAAACAGATGGATCAATGATATTATTGGAACTCCAGAAAGCTCCTAGTGGAATTCCTAAGAAGTTGGTATTAAGCCCTTTTTTAACCTAATGTATACAAATGATATGTAATTCAGCTGGCATGCAGGGTACAATTTAAAAGATTGTGGATGATATGAAACTTTGAAGCATTGTAAACTGTAAGGACGGCAGTGTAGAATTTCAAAAGATCGTGGACAATTAGGTGGAGTGGAAAGATAGTTAGCAGATGCAGTTCAATGCAGAGAACTTTGAGATTATACATTTTGTTAGGAAAAAGAGTTATAGATTTCTGATAAGAGACTTTTCATGACTATATTGGTCATAAAGCCCCTTTTTAATTCTAAGTCAATTTTCCAGATCTTGGCCTGTAGCCTTCCATGTTCTGCCAAGTGCTCACCGAAATACATGACATATGTTTTAATGCATTCCTGTCTCTATCAACCTTTTATACAGTTGTTGTGGTTCTGTTCGCGGAGCTGGGAGTTTTTGTTGCAAACGTTTCGTCCCCTTTCTAGGTGTCTTCCTCAGAGCTTGGAGCCTCCTGTGAAGCGCTTCTGTCATGTTTCCTTCGGCATTTATAGTGGCTTGTCTCTGCCGCTTCTGGTTCTCAGTTGCTGTCCCCTGCAGTGGCCGGTATATTGGGTCCAGGTCGATGTGTTTGTTGATAGAATCAGAAGCCACTATAAATGCTGAAGGAAACATGACAGAAGCGCTTCACAGGAGGCTCCCAAGCACTGAGGATGTCACCTAGAAAGGGGACGAAACGTTTGCAACAAAAAACTCCCAGCTCGGCGAACAGAACCACAACAACGAGCACCCGAGCTACAAATCTTCTCCCAAACTTTGAACTTTTATACAGTGATTCCCACATACCAAATCGTCTAGTGAAAACAAAAGCGCATCTGATGCCACCCTTGAGCATGTGCAGTCGCAACTTAAATGCAGAAGCAATTTTTAATAATGCTATAAAACGTAAAAATGAAATTAATGAAACATAATATCCCTGAACAGAAAAACGAAAGCACTTTTTAAAAATGTATCGGTTTTATATTGCTTATGTCAAGCAGAGTTAATGAAAGAAAAAATGGAGATGAGTCCATTCGGTGCAAATTTATCATTAAATGTCAGGAGATATGGAAATGCCGTTGTGGGACTGGCGTGGACCAAGTTAAAAATTGCAATATTATGCAACTGAAGCGACATATTGAACAATTGACACTGTCATATTTTGCTTTAAATTCTGTGTCCTATGATCCTGCTCCAGTTACCTGATGAAGGAGAATCTCTCCGCAAGCTACTTCCAAATAAACCTGTTGGAGCATAACCTGGTGTTGTGTGATTTTTAACTGGGTCAGGAGATACTTTAATTCTTTGTTACCTCAATCCCCTAAACATCCTACTCCTCACCAGTAAACTGCAGTCTCTGGTTACTGGGGCCTGATGTCTGATTGGATCATCACTCCTGTCGGCCCCGCAGACTTATTCCAGCTTTCGCTTCTGATTGGTCAGTGGCCCCATGGAGCACGTTTGACGGACGTTTCACGTCGAAATGCGATTGGACGGTATAACAAAAGGGGGCTGAGGCACCGCTTTTCGTATTGATCGGGCAGAGCCCCACGTGGTGCATTGACGGACGGCCTGCTTGCCAATTCGATTGGTTTGTCGTTTGACAGACGTGGGGCCATCCTTGGACGCTATTGGTCAAGATCTCACACGAGCCGCTTGAGGGACTGGCCGTTTCACACCGGGCAGTTTGACGGACGT
This sequence comes from Hemiscyllium ocellatum, assembly GCF_020745735.1. NCBI lineage: Eukaryota > Metazoa > Chordata > Chondrichthyes > Orectolobiformes > Hemiscylliidae > Hemiscyllium > Hemiscyllium ocellatum. The sequence continues at coordinate 18,196,898 of NC_083438.1, forward strand.
GTTTATCCGACAGGTAATTGGTCAGTGTCCCACGTGGTTGAGGGGGTTGGACAGCTTTATCCGACAGGTAATTGGTCAGCGTCCCACGTGGTTGAGGGGTTGGACGGCCGCTGGTGGTCCGGAGGCTGGAACTGGGTAGAGTGGCTACGATGAGAGAAGGCCGGACCCCCCGCTTCAGCGACGGCGCCGTGGAGGTGCTGCTGGAGCGGGTGAGGGCCCACAGGGAGATCCTGTTTCCCTGGGAGGGCAGGAGTGTGCCCCGGGAGTTGGTGCACCAGGCCTGGATGGACGTCGCTGTGTGTGTGAACGCCAGGAGCGAGGTGCCCAAGACCTGGCTGCAGTGCAGGAAGAAGTTCAACGGCCTGACCTGGACGGCCAAGGTAAACAGAAACCCCGGGTTTTCCTACCGTGCTGGTGTTATCAAGCGACGCCTTGTTGTAGGTGTTCCCTCTGGTGTCCCGCTGTGCCAGCTCTTTCTGCACTTACCAGTCCCCCTGTGTCGAGTCCGTACTGAACCAGTATTCTCTCTGGTACCAGTCCTGTCTTGTGCCTCTTTCCTCTGCAGTACCAGTTCCCTGTGCTATGTCTCTACTGTGCTAGTTCCCTCTGTGGTACCAGTCCTGTGCATTGTGCCAGACCTCAGTGGTGCCCTGCTGTGCCAGTCCCTTTCCCAATGTATTGGGCTGTCGGCGAGGTCCCCTGTTGTGCCAGTTCACTCCATGTGCTGCTTCCCTGTGCTGTGTCCTTACATTACCTTAGAATCATAAAACCACAAAGTGATGCAGCACCAAAGGGGCCATTTGGTCCCTGTAGTTCATGCCATCCTAGACACTCAAATGTCCATTTTAATCACAACTTGCACGTAGTCTGTAGCCTTGCAGCTTACAGTATGTATAGTGCAGATCCAGGTACTTTTAAAATGACTTAAGGGTCTCTGCCTCCACCACCTTACGAGGCAGTGAATTCCAGTCACTCACAACTCTTTACATAAAATGTTTGTCCTCGTGCCCCTTTTAAATCATTCTGCCAGTTAGGTTGAATCTCTGATCCCTGGTTTTTGAATTCTGTGCCATGGGAAACTGGTTCCTCTAATCTACCTTTACCCTTCCGTTTTGTATACCTCGGTTATGTAACCTTCTCTGTTGCAAAGAACACAACTCCAAACCCTCCAATTTCTCCATAGTCAGAGTTCTGACAACATTCTAGTGTATCTTCTCTGCACACACTGCAGAGAAATGTGACTAGAATTGTACATAAACTGCAGTTGTGGTCTCATATATTATAAGCATTTCATCGATATGTCCCTACTTATGTATTCTATTACTGTGTTCGTGAAGGAGATCATTCCATCTGCCTTTTTTTTTGAAGCCTTGCCTACCTGTACAGCCACATTTAGAGACCTGTGCACTTGCACACCAAGATCTCTCTCTTTGTCCTCTTCTCTTTAAGATATTCCTGCTTTTTGTGCATTCTGTTTTACTGTTTAACATGGTTAAGTGCATTACCTCACGCTTATCCAAGTCGCCACTTTCCTGCACACTCTCAAACCTATCCACATAATTTTCGAGCTTCCAGCTATCCTCTACCAGTATCTACTATGCAACCAATTTTTGTGTCATCTGCAAATTTCCCAGTTGTGCCCCCACATTCAAGTCCAAATTGTCATTGTATAAAACAAATAACAGGGGTCCCAGCACTAAGCCTTGTGGTACAACATTTGAGGCACCTTTCCATTTGGAAAGGAGCCATTGACTATAGTTTGTTTCCTTTGTTTGTTTGTTTACCCTTTGTTTCCTGTCACTAAACCAACTTTGATCCAATTCGGTACGATGCCCTGTATCCTGTGGACTTTTACTTTTTTGTCCAGTTTTTTCCATTTAGGACCTTGTCAAATGCTGCACTGTTTATAGAGAACATCCACTGCACCACCCTCATTGATTCTTGTGCTTTCTTCGAGGTATAGAGCATGGAAACAGACCCTTCGGTCCAACTCGTCCATGCCACACAGATGTCTGTACATAATCTAGTCCCATTTCCCAACATTTTAAACCATATCCTTCTAAGCCCTTCCTATTCAAAAACCTATCCAGATGCCTTTTATATGCTGTAATTATACCAGTCTCCACCACTTCCTGTTGCAGGTCATTCCATACATAAACCACCCTATGTGTGAAAAAGTTGCCTCTTAGGGTGAGGGGGAAAGACATAAAGGACCTGAATCGATGCCCTCTAGTTCTTGATTCCCCCACTCCAGGGAAAAGACCTTGTTTGTTTATTCTATCCAAGACCTCTTGATTTTATAAACCTGAGGTTACCTCTATCCGACGCTCCAGGGAAAACAGCGCCAGCTTATTCAGCCTCTCCCTATGCTCAAATCATCCAACTCTAGCAACATCCTTGGAAATATTTTCTAAATCTTTTCAGGTTTCACAACATCCTTCCGATAAGGAGAGCAGAATTGCAAGCTATGTTCCAAAAGCAGCCTAACCAATATCCTGTGCAACTGCAACATTACCTCCTAAAGCCTATACTCAATGCTCTGACCAACAAAGGAAAGCATACGAAGTGCCGCTACCTTCACTATTCTATCTGCCTGCAGCTCTGCCTCGAGGAACTATGAGCCTGCACTCCAAGGTCTGTTTTCAGCAATACTCCCCAGGACCTTACCATTAAGTATATAAGTGCTGCTATGATTTGCTTTTCCAAAATTCGGCACCTCACATTTATCTAAATAAAACTTCTAAATAAAATCAAGATCCCATTGTAATCTTAGGTAACCTTCTTCGCTGCCCACAACATCTCCAATTTTGGTGTCTTCTGCAAACTTAGTAACTATACTTTATATTCACATCCAAATCCTTTGTATAAATGACAAAAAGCAGTGGACCGAGTACTGATACTTTTGGTACACTGCTGGTCACAGGCCTCCAGTCTGAAAAACAAACCTCCACCACCTTTGAGCCAGTTTTGTATCCATATTCATAGTTCTCCCTGTATTCCTTGAGATCTTATCTTGCTAACCAGTCTCCCATGCAGAATCTTTCAAACACCTTACTGAGATCCATATAGAGTATATCTACTGCTCTGCCCTCATCAATCCTATTTGTTACTTCAAAAAACTCAATTTTCATGAGACATGACGTCCCTCGCACAAAGCCATGCTGACTATCCTTAATCAGTCCTTGCCTTTCCAAATACATGTGAATCCCCCTAACCCTAACTCTAACCCTATCCCTTCAGCAACTTACCCACCACCAATATCAGGCTCACTGGTCTATAGTTCCCTGGCTTATCCTTACCACTCTTCTTAAATAGTGGTTCCATGTTTGTCACCCTCTAGTCTTCCAGCACCTTATCTGTGACTATTGATACAAATATCTCAGCAAGAGGCCCAGCAGTCACTTCCCAACCTCCCACCGAGTTCTCGGGTACACCTGATCAGGTCCTGAGGATTTATCCTTGGAGTGCAAGTTCATAGCTCCTCGAAAGTGGAGTCGCAGGTAGATAGGATAGTGAAGAAAGCGTTTGGTATGCTTTCCTTTATTGGTCAGAGCATTGAGTACAGGAGTTGGGAGGTCATGTTGAGCTGTACAGAACATTGGTTAGGCCACTGTTGGAATATTGCGTGCAATTCTGGTCTCCTTCCTATCTAAAAGATGTTGTGAAACTTGAAAGAGTTCAGAAAAGATTTATAAGGATGTTGCCAGGGTTGGAGGATTTGAGCTACAGGGAGAGGTTGGACAGGCTAGGGCTGTTTTCCCTGGAGCGTCGGAGACTGAGGGGTGACCTTATACAGGTCTATAAAATTATAAGGGGCATGGATAGGATAAATAGACAAAGTCTTTTCCCTCGGGTCGGGGAGTCCAGAACTAGAGGGCATAGGTTGAGGGTGAGAGGGGAAAGATATAAAAGAGACCTAAGGGACAAGTTTTTCACGCAGAGGGTGGTACGTGTATGAAATGAGCTATCAGAGGATGTAGTGGAGGCTGGTATAGTTGCAACACTTAAGAGGCATTTGGATGGGATGAATTTGGATGAATAGGAAGGATTTGGAGGGATATGGCCGGGTGCTGGCAGGTGGGACTAGATTGGTTTGGGATATCTGGTCGGCATAGCCAGGTTGGACCGAAGGGTCTGTTTCCATGCTGTACATCTCTATGACTCTGTAATATGGACACTTTTCAAGATGTCACCATCTATTTATCCACATTCTATACCTTCCGTATCCTTCTGCACAGTAAATATTGATTCAAAATACTTGTTTAGTATCTCCCCCATCTCCTGCGACTTTATACATAGGCTGCTTCGCTGATCTTTGAGGGGCCCTATTCTCTTCCTTTTGTCTTCATGTGGTTTTGCATTAACCCTATTTGCCAAAGCTATCTCATCTTTCCTTTTCTCTGTCCTGATTTCCTCAAGTTTACTCCTACTGCCTTTATGTTGTCCTAAGGATTCACTCAATCTCCTGTCTATTCCTATCATGTGCTTCCTTCTTTTTCTTAACTGAAACCTCAATTTCTCTCGTTATGCAGCATTCCTACATCTCAGCCTTTCCTATCACCCTAACAGGAATACACTGTCTGTGTATTCTCATTATCTCACTTTTGAAGACTTCCCATTTTCCAGTTGTCCCTTTACCTGCGAATATCTGCCCCCAAACAGCTTTTAAAAAATCTTGCCTAATACCATCAAAGTTATCCAGCCTTCAATTTAGAATGTCAGCATTTCGATCCAGTCTATAATTTTTCATCACTATTTTAAAGCTAATGGTCGCAAAAGCATTCTGGTCGCTGGCCCCAAAGTGCTCGCCCACTGACACCCCAGTCACCTCCCTGCCTCATTTCCCAAGACTAGGTCACATTTTGCACCTTCTCTAATTGGTACATCCACATTCTGAATCAGAAAATGTTCTTGCACACACAACAAACTCCTCAATCTAAACCCTTAATATTAACGCAGTCACAGTCTATATTTGGAAAGTTAAAATCCCCTAATATAACCACCCTATTGTTCTTACAGATATCTAAAATCTCCTTACAATTTTTTTTCTCACTTTCCTTCTGACTATTAGGGGGTCTATAATACAATCCCAATAAGGTGATCATCCCTTTCTTATTTCTCAGTTCCCACCAAATAACGTCCCTGTATGTATTCCCAGAAAGGTTCCTGAAGAAGGGCTAATGCCCGAAACGTCGAATCTCCTGTTCCTTGGATGCTGCCTGACCTGCTACATTTTCAACTCTGATCTCCAGCATCTGCAGTCCTCACTTTCTCCCAGAAATATCCTCCCAAAGTACAACATTGTCCCTTATCAAAAACATTATCATTTATATTTTTAAAATTTAGTTAGGAGGCAGATCTTATGGTTATTTGGGAGTCCAAGCTTTCGGAGCGCTGCTCCTTCGTCAGGTAACATTGAATGTTTTGAGGTGACTGAAGGTAGAGCAGTGGATATTGTCTACATGGATTTTCGTAAGGCTTTTGACAAGGTCCCTTATGGAATGCTCATCCAGAAGATTAAGATGCATGGGATACATGATGATGTGGCTGTTTTGATTCAAAATCGGTTTGCCCATAGAAGGCAGAGGGTAGTGGTGGAAGGGTGTTTTTCTGGCTGGAGGACTGTGACATGTGGTATTCTGCTGGGATCCATTGCTAGGACCTCTGGTGTTTGTGATTTATATAAATGATTTGGATGAAACTGTAGATGGCAGGGTGAGTAAGTTTGCAGACAACACAAAGGTTGGTAGAGTTGTGAATAATGCCGAACATTGTCAGAGGGTACAGCAGGAGATAGAGCAGTTGCAGATATGGGTGGGGAAATGGTAGATGGAGTTTACTTCAGCTAATTGTGAAGTGCTGCACTTTGTGAGATCAAATATTAAGGAAATGTATACATTTAACAGCAGGACCTTAAACCACATTGATGTACAGAGGGATCTGGGCTTCAAGTCCATAGTTCCCTGAAAGTGATCACACGAGTAAACAGGATCGTGAAGAAGGCATATGGCATGCTCACCTTTATTGGTCGGGGAAATGAATACGGGAGTCAGTATTTCATATTGCAATTTTATAAGACTTTGGTTCAGCCACACTTAGAGTATTGTGTTCAATTCTAGTTGCTACATTGTCTCAAAGGCCTCCATATCTTTCCTGCAATGCTGAAAGTGTTAATGAGGATGCTGCCTGGATTTTAGGTTATGAGCTATAAGGAGAGGCTGGAAGAACTTGGCCTGTTTTCTCTGGAGTGGTGGAGGCTGTGGGGAGACTTGATAGACGTCTATAAATTTTTGAGCAACACAGATAGGATTGATGGTCAGAATCATTTTTTCCAGAATTGAAATGTCTCGTACTCCGAGGCATGCATTTAAGATGAGAGCGGGAAAGTTCAAAGGAGATGTGAGGGGCAAGTTTTACTCGAGTGATAGGAGTCTGGAGTGTGCTGCGGTGGTGAGGCAGATATAATCTGGGTGTTCAAGAGACTTTTAGCTAAGCAAGTGAATATGGAAAAAGTAGCGGAATCTGAACCAAGGGCAGGCAAAAGAGATTGTTTAATTTGGCATCATGTTCGACATATCTTGTGCTGTACTGTTCTATGTACTTGATCCCTATACTTTCTATTTTCCTCCAGGCTATCTGCAATATTGAGTTTTTTTTTTGTGACAATCATAGCTTTCTTTTTGTGTTTAATCCTCCTCAGTATTTTTGTAGACAAGCATGGATGTGTAGATTTGGTGGTGTCATTCTTCTATTTGAAGGTGGCATTTCTACTTGTGACCAAAGTATTTCACTTTTGGAGCCCCCCACTAATTTACCACTGATTTATCCTTCAGCGCTCCTGTTCAGTCCGCCTCAGCCCAAAGCTCAGCAGTTTTGTAAAAGTTGCTTCCTTTAGTTAGAAATCTTTTTCAATTGATTTACTTCTGTCCTTTTCCATAATAATAATATTAAATCTAACTGAATTGTGGTTATTATCCTCAATATAGAGCCATAGAGATGTACAGAACGGAAACAGACCCTTTGGTCCAACTCGTCCATGCTGACCAAATACCCTCAGTGATTATAGACCCATTTGCCAGCATTTGGCCCATATCCTTCCAAACGCTTCCTTTTTACATTCCCATCCAGATGCCTTTTAAATGTTGTAATTGTATCAGCTTCCACCACTTCCTCTGGCATTTCATTCTCTCTGCACGAAAAGGTTGCCCCTTAGGTCACCAATAAATCTTTCCCCTCTCACCTTAAACCTATGCCCTCTAATTTTGGACTCCCCTACTCTGTGAGAAAGACCGTGACTGTTCACCCTATCTATACCCCTCAGGTTACTCTTCAGCTTCTGATGCTTCAGAGAAAATAGCCCCTGGCTATTCAGCTTCTTGCTATAGCTCAAACCCTCTAACCTGGGCAATATCTTTGTAAATATTTGCTGAAGCTTTTTAAGTTGGACAACATATTTCCGATAACAGGGAGACCAGAATTAAATGTAGTATTTCAACAGTGGCCTAACCAAGTCCTGTACAGCCACAACATGACCTCCCAACATCTTTACTCAATGCACTGACCAATAAAGGAAAGCATTCCAAACACCACCTTCACTATCCTGCCTACTGCGACTCCACTTTCAAAGAACTATGAACCTGCACTCCAAGATACCTTTGTTTGGCAACTCTCCTCAGGACTTTAGCATTAAGTACATAAGTCCTGTCCTGATTTAGCATTCCAAAATGTACCACCTCACATTTATCTGGATTAAGCTCCATTTGCTACTCCTTGGTCTATTGAGCCATCAGATTAATGTTCAATTGTACTCTGAGGTAATCTTCTTCGCTGTCTGTTGCACCACCAATCTTGGTGTCATCTGCAAATTTACTAACCATGCCTCCAAATTTGCATCCAAATCATTGATATAAATTACGAAAAGCAGTGGATGGAACACTGATTGCTGTGGCACACCGCTGGGGACAGGCCTCCGGTCCGAAAAGCGACCATCCTCACCCATCCACTGTTTCCAACCTTGCCGTCAATCTTGTATCCATTGGCTAGTTCTGCCTGTGTGGTCTAATGTTGCTAGCCAGTCTACTATGCCGAACTTGTTGAATGCCTCACTGAAGCCCATGTAGGTAATGTCCACCATCCTGCCCTCATCAATCCCTCTTCGCTACTACTTTTTAAAAAAAAAATCAGGTTAATGAGGCAAGATTTCTCATGCACAAAGCCATGCTGACAATCCCTAGTCAGTCTTTGCCTTTCCAAATACATGTAAATCCTGTCCCTCAGAATCCCCTCCAACCATGTGCCTACCACTGATGTCAGGCTCACTGGTTTATAGTTCTCTAGCTTTTCTTTACCACTTTACTTAAATAGTGGCGCCAAGTTAGCCAACCTCAAGTCTTCCGGAACCTCACCCGTGGCTATTGATAATTTTAAAAAAATCTCAGCAAAAGGGCCAAGTAATCTCTTCACTGGTTTCCCGCAAACTGCGAGGATACACCTGTTCTGGGGATTTATCCATCTTTATGGGTTTTAATTCATTTAGCAATACTTCTTCTGTAATATTGACACTTCTCAAGGTAACACTATTTATTTCCCCAAGTTCAGTAGCTTCCGTCTCCTCTTTCACAGTAAACACTGATGAAAAATACTTTAGTGTCTCCCCTATCTCCTGTAGTTCCCCACGTTGGCATCTTTAAGGGGCCGTATTCCCCCTCAGCTATTCCTTTGTCCTTTGTGTATTGTGGAAACCGTTTGGATTCTCCTTTACTCTGTTTTTCAAAGCTATGTCATGTCTCTTTTTTTTTTGTCCTCCTGATCCTCCTCTTAAGCACACTTCTATGATACTAAGAGTCCTCGGGATTCAAAGGATCCTTACTGCCTATACCCGACATATTCTTCCTTTTTCTTGACCAGAACCTCAATTTCTCCAGCCATCCAGTATTCCTGACTTCTACCAGCCTTGCCTTTCACCTTAATGGAGCCATATCCACCAATTTATGAAGGCAAAGTTTGTGACAGTATTTGGCAAGAACTTTCAAAAGTTTGAGGTCGATATTTGCCATTAAAGAGATGGCTAGAAAATATGAAGCCTTCAAAAACGAGGTACTGTGTCCAGGAACAGTATGTCCTAATTAAGGTGATGGGCAACGGTGGTAGATGGAGAGAATGCTGGATGATTGGAGAAATGGTCCCTCACTGTCACTTTACCCACTCACTCCTCATCTTTTTCTAAAACTAAATCTGGAATTGCGTATGCTCTCATGGTACTTGTTGTTTAAAATAAAGTTCCTGTGTACATTTAATCAATTTTTCACCCAGTTGATGTGAGGATAGTTAAAGTCTCAGACTATTATTGTCCTCATATTTTGATAGCCACAAATTTGCTGACATACATGTTCACCTATGTCCTTCTCACTATTTGAGGATTTGTGTAACTGCCCTTTTTTTTATTCCTAAACACAATCCATGAAGCCTCATTTGTTTGCCTGTTTAATATATTATCATGTCTTGCAAGCATAATTGATTCCAATACTGCTGCTCTCTACCCTGTGCTACCCTTTTTTTGTCACCCACTCTCTCTTGTCTGAAAGCAGTACATCCAGGTTTATTGAGCTGTCACTTCTAAGCCTTTACTTTGGTTCTGATCCCCCTGCCCATAATAGTTTAAAATCTTCCCAACAGAACTGGCAAAAGCCCTTGACGTTATTTGTCCAGGTGCAATTAGACTTATAGGTCGCTCCTTCCCCCGAAATGGTCCCAATGCCTGAAGAATCTAAACCCCTCCCTGGTACACCATTTCTGAGGTCATGCAATCATCTGATCTGTCCTCTTATTCCTGGTTTTGCTGACCCTTGGTGCTGGGAGTAATTTTAGGTGCTGCATTTTAATTAATTTCCTAACTTCCTATATTCCGCTTTCAAGCCCTCTTCTCTGGTTTGTCTATGTCTTTCGTATCACAACCACTGGCTTTTCACTATCCTGCTCCTGCAACCACTCTGTGACATCTCTGACCCTGGCATCAAGGAGGCAACATACCGCTCTGGATTCACATTTGCGGCCACAGAAGTGCCCCTTACTATCTAATTGCTGATCACTACAGCCCTGCTGTTAGTTTTCCTCCCCTGTGGTGCCATGAACTTGACTGATGCTACTTTCCACTGAAAGGCTATTTCTCCCAACATTATCTGAAATGGTATATCTCCTTCAGGGCAGCATGACAACAAGGAACTCCTGTAGTTCCTTTCTGAAGCTTTTCCTCTGTCTGATAGCCACCTGTTCCTTATCTGCCCGTGTAATCCTTGCCTGCGATGTGATTGTGTTGCTAAATGTGCTGTAGGCGATTATTTTCAGCATTGCGGATGCTCCACAGTGAGTCCACTCACAGCTTCAGCTTCAAAAAGTGGTTAGCCAGTAGCTGCGTCTGGTCTCTGGAAACACCATGTCTAAGGTCTCCTGTCATGACTTCTCTCCAGATTAAGTTAGTTTGAGACATCCAACACTTCCTCCTCTGTAATTTAGATATTTTGCAAGGTGTCACCATCTATTTCCCCACAGTCTATATCTTCCATATCTTTTTCCACAGTAAATACTGATGAAAATACTCTTTCCTCCCCCCCCCCCCCCCCCCCCCCCATTTTCTGTGGCTCCACACAAAGGCCACCTTGCTGATCTTTGAGGGACCCTGTTTTCTCCCTGGTTACCCTTTTGTCCTTAACGTGTTTGTAAAAACCCTTTGGATTCTCCTTAATTCTATTTGCCAAAGCTATCTCATGTCCCCTTTTTGCCCTCCTGATTTCCCTCTTAAGTATACTCCTATTGCGTTTATACTCCTCTTAGGATTCACTCAATCTATTCTGTCTGTACTTATGCTTCCTTTTTTTCTTAATCAAACCCTCAGTTTCTTTATCCTCCAGCATTCCCTATACCTACCAGCCTTTCCTTTCACCCTAACGAGAAAGTACATTCCTGTTATCTCATTTCTGAAGGCTTCCCATTTTCTAGCCGTACCTTTATCTGTGAACATCTGCCCCCAATCAGCTTTTGAAAGTTCTTGCCTAATATTGTTAAAATTGGCCTTTATCCAATTTAGAACTTCCACTTTTAGATCTGGTCTATCCTTTTCCGTCACTATTTTAAATCTAATGGAATTACGGTTGCTGGCCTCAAAGCGCTCCCCCACTGACACCTCAGTCACCTGCCCTACCTTATTTCCCAAGAGTAGGTCAAGTTTTGCACTTTCTCTCGTAGATACATCCACATACTGAATCAGAAAATTTTCTTGTACACACTGAACAAATTCCTCTTCATCTAAACCCTCAACGCTATGGCAGCCCCAGTCTATGTTTGGAAAGTTAAAATCCCCTCCCATAATCACCCTATTATTCATACAGATAGCTGAGGTCTCCTTACGAATTTGTTTCTCAATTTCCCTCTGACTATTAGGAGGTCTATAAAACAATCCCAATAAGATGGTCATCCTTTTCTTATTTCTCAGTTCCACCCAAATAACTTCCCTGGATATATTTTCAGGAATATCCTTCCTCAGCACAGCTGTAATGCTATCCCTAATCAAAAATGCCACTCCCCCTCCTCTCTTGCCTCTCCTTCTATCCTTCCTGTAGCGTTTGTTTCCTGGAACATTAAGCTGCCAGTCCTGCCCATCTCTGAGCCATGTTTCTGTAATTGCTATGATATCCCAGTCCCATGTTCCTAACCATGCCCTGAGTTCATTTGCTTTCCCTGTTAGGCCCCTTGCATTGAAATAAATGCAATTTAATGTATTAGTCCTACCTTGTCCCTGCCTGCCCTGACTACTTGACTCACTTTCTGTTCTCAACCGTATCAGTCTCAGATTGACCTCTTTCCTCACTATCTCCTTGGGTCCCACCCCTCACCCTTACTTGTTTAAATCCTCCTGAGCAGCTCCAGCAAATTTCCCTGCCAGTATATTAGTTGCCTTCCAATTTAGGTGCAATATGTCCTTCTTATACAGGTCACTTCTCCCCCCAAAAAAGATTCCAATGATCCAAAAATGTGAATTGTTCTCCCAAACACCAGCTCCTCAGTCATGTATTCATCTGCCTTATCCTCCTATTCCTGCCCTCACTAGGTCATAGCGCCAGGAGTAATCCAGATATTACTACTCTTGAGGACCTCCTTTTTAAATTCCTGCCTAACTGTCTGTAGTCTCCCTTCAGACTCTCAACCTTTTCCCTTCCAATGTCATTGATTCCAATGTGGACAATGACCTCCTGCTGGCCCTCTCTCCCGTGAGAACATTCTGCACCCTCTTTGAGACTTCCTTGATTCTGGCACCAGGGAAGCAACACACCATTCTGATTTTTCGCTGCTGCCCACAGACGGCTGTCTATACCTTAGACTAGAGAATCCCCCAACACTATTGATCTCTTGGAACCCGATGTTCCCCTCATTGCATTAGAGCTAGTCTCAATACCAGAAACTTGGCTGTTCGTGCTACGCCTCCCTGAGAATCCATCCTCCCCCTACATTTTCCAAAACAGCATACTGTTTTGGAATGGGTATAGCCACAAAAGACTCTTGCACTAGCTGCCTACCTCTCTTGGCTTTCCTGGAGTTAACCCATCTATGTGACTGTATCTGACTTTCCCCCCTTCCTATAACTGCCATGCATCACATACTATTATTGTTGCAAATTCCTCATTGTTTCTAATTGTCTTTCCAACCGATTCATTCGATCTGATAAGATTTGCAACCAACAGCATTTATGGCAGATATAATCCGCTGTAATCCTTAAACTCTCTTTAAACTCCCACATCTGACAAGAAGCATATATCACTCTACTAAAGGCCATTTTTGCTTCTTCACCATCGACAGACCCAGAAAATAACACCAACGTTTTCCTCTACAAACACTGCCCCAGGTTAAATTCATAGTTATGGCTTATAAGTTTAATTAAGAGACATATCTCCAAAAACACATTATCAAAAAAGAACCCACTCTACCAACTACTGCAGACTTTCTGTAGATCACGCTTAAAACAACAATACACTTAGTTGCTTCTGTGCTGTGAACTTCACCCAACAGTTCCCTCCAAGATCAGTTGTGAATTTCACTGTTTGTTAATTTTCCCAGACACACTCTGATGTCCCCAGTACCTGATCAGGTCTACCCTAGAACTCTGTGGGAAGCGAGAGAAGTGACTGGGTGGGCCTCTTGCTGAAATATATGTATCACCGATAGTCAAAGGTGAGGTGCCGGAAGACTGGAGGTTGGCTAATGTAGTGCCACTGTTAAAGAAGGGTAGTAAGGACAAGCCAGGGAACTATAGATCAGTGAGCCTGACATCGGTGGTGGGCAAGTTGTTGGAGGGAATCTTGAGGGACAGGATGTACATGTATTTGGATAGGTAAGGGCTGATTAGGGATAGTTTTGTGCGTGGGAAATCATATCTCACAAACTGGATTGAGTTTTTTTTTGAGGAAGTAACAAAGAGGATTGATCTAGGTGGACTTCAGTAAGGCGTTCAACAAAGTTCCCCATGGGAGACTGATTAGAAAGGTTAGATCTCACGGAATATAGGGAGAACTAGCCATTTGGATACAGAACTGGCTCAAAGGTAGAAGACAGAGGGTGGTGGTGGAGGGTTGTTTTTCAGACTGGAGGCCTGTGACCAGTGGAGTGCCACGAGGATTGGTGCTGGGTCCTCTACCTCTTGTCACTTACATATTTGACTTGGATGCGAGCATAAGAGGTACAGTTAGTAAGTTTGCAGATGACACCAAAATTGGAGGTGTAGTGGACAGTGACAAGGGTTACCTCAGATTACAACAGAATCTGGACCAGATGGGCCAATGGGCTGAGGAATGGCAGATGGAGTTTAATTCAGATAAATGCAAGGTGCTGGATTTTGTGAAAGCAAACTTAGCAGGACTTAAGGTGTAAGATACTCAGGAGTATTGCTGAACAAAGAGACCTTGGAGTGCAGGTTCATAGCCTCTTGAAAATTGATTCGCAGATAGATAGGATAGCGAAGAAGGCGTTTAGTATGCTTTCCTTTATTGGTTGGAGTATTGAGTACAGGAGTTGGGAGGTCATGTTACGGCTATACAGGACGTTGGTTAGGTCACTTGGAATATTGCGTGCAATTCTGGTCTCCTTCCTATCGAGAAGATGTTGTGAAATTTGAAAGGGTTCAGAAAAGATTTACAAGGATGTTGCCAGGGTTGGAGGATTTCAGCTATAGGGAGAGGCCGAACTGGCTGGGGCTGTTTTCCCTGGAGCATCGGAGGCTGTGGTGACAAAATTGAGGGGCATGGATAGGTTAAATAGAGAAAGTCTTTTGCCTGGGGTGGGGGAGTCCAGAACTAGAGAGCATAAATTTAGAGTGAGAGGGGAAAGATGTAAAAGAGACCTATGAGACAACGTTTTCACACAGTGTGGTACCTATATAGAATGAGCTGCCAGAGGAAGTGGTAGAGGCTGGTACAATTGCAGCATATAAAAGGCATTTGTACGGATATGTGAATAGGAAAGTTTGGAGGAATATGGGTTGGGTGCTAGCAGGTGGAACTAGATTGGGTTGGGATATCTGGTCAGCATGGATGGGTTGGACCGAAGGGTCTGTTTCCATGCTGTACACCTCTATGACTCTACTCACTCTAAGAGAACCTCATTAAGCTCTGGACCTTCCTTCATTTCAAGCACTTTAATTTTGATCAAAAGTGTCTACCTTTTATTTAAGCTAATGTTATCTTTACAAACTGTGAGAAAATACTCTGCAGTTATCACTTTGCAGTTGTCTGTTGCCCTTGGGACCATGTCACTTTCTGAACTGCCCTGCCTGAGACTGAGTCCTGAATTTAGTCTTTCAGCTGCACCTACTTGCCGTTTTCACCCAAGCCCAAAGCATTCTTAATTATCTCTGCAGCACTTCTGCTGGCCCACTGTACCACTCCCCTTCCTGCTATGCCTGTTCTGTGTTGCCCACCTTTGTCAGTCCCTCCCCGATGCTCCTTTGTGGCAGTCTCTCCGTAGTGCCTCTCTCTGCCAGTCCAGTCTGTGGTTCCCTGCTATCTCACCCCACCACCACACTCCTCCATGTTAGTTACCTTGATGGCCACCAGTGTCGGTCCCCTCTGAGGTGCCTGACCATGCCAGACCCTTCCCATTGTTCCAGTCTACTCTCTGGCATTTTTCATCACTTCTACTTCCCCTGTTAATTATTTTTTGTGATATTCTTATACACTTGATGTAACTGCAATACGCCAACTTCTGAACAGCCAACATTTTATTAAGCAAATACAGCACAAGCTTTATCATGGTTGCGAAGTATGTTGAGAGGTCTCCGAATAAAGGAATAGCTCTTCCTTTTATACAAAATCTTTACGTCCTGGTCAGTAATGCCCACAAGACAATCCCCATAGTCACAGGCCCCTCAAGATACAATGCAGTGACCATATCACTTCCTGGAACAATATAACGTAAATCATCCATTAATGACCGTTCATGTTGTGGATCTTTTTTTCCCACTACAGGGAATGGTCAAAATTCCAACTGTAATTGATTTTGAATAATAGGAGATGGCCATGTTAATGGCTCTAAATGTAAGGAATTTACATTGTTATCCCTTGCCAATCTACCTGTAAATCAGAGGCATCCCACCCTAGCCTTGGGGCATACAATTTCCTGCAGGTCACCAGAGCAAATTAACTCTTTAATCTGTCACCCCTCCCACTCTGCCAATGTCATACTAGTCCTGGGCCACCTCCACCGCCGAATCCAAGCTACTCGACGTCTGGAGGAAGGTCACCTCATCTTCCACCTTGAAACCCTCCAACCACATGGTATCATTGTTGATTTCAGCAGTTTCCTCATCTCCCCTACCCCACCTTATCCCAGACCCACCCTCCAACTCTGTACTGACCTCTTGAATTCTCCTACCTATCTGCTCCACCCTTCACTCCAACATATCACCGTCACCCCCACCTTCATCCAACTATCATTATTCCTAGCTACCTGCCCCATCCCCAGCCCCAACCACCTCCCATTTATCTCTCGGCCCCTTTGTGCCCCCCACCCCCAACACATTTCTTCTGATAAACTTGTACTCAAAACATTGACTTTCCTGCTCCTCTGATGCTGTGCTTTTCAAGCGCGACACTTCTTGACACCATCTTTTGTGGTGTCACTAGGTTTCTCGGTACGCCAGCCCTCTTCTGCTGTCAGCTGTCTCCACAATAGAGCATCCTACGTAATATTATTGACTCATTTTTACACTTGGTAGTTAGAGATGGGCATTACAAACTGACTTAGCTTGTAATGCCCATGGCCCTGAATGGATTTTGAAAACATTCTCATATCGATTACATTTCAAAGAATAATGAGTGATGCTGTGTATTGTGGTTGAGGTCATGAATGGCGCTATGCTTGGTTTCAGGTGTCACCCAGTACATGAATGTTATATCCCACTCAGATCTATTTTGTAAATTTGCCTCATGCTTTCACAATTAGACCTGCAATGAAAAAAACAGTCATCCACTGCAGTCCCATTTCAAGGTAAATTGGACCTTTTTTGCTGATCATGTCACTGCTGCCTCTGAGTGTGCATCAGGACTTTACGCTATTTTCCTATAATTCCCTGTAATGTTACGCATTGTCTCTTTTGAATAATCATCGAACTCCCTCTTGAATGTCTGCAATGATCCTGCCTTCACCACTTGCGCGGGTGTTGCATTCTGTACTGGGATTACTGATCGTGCAAAATGGTATTGCTTCACATGTTGCATTTGCGTCTTTTTCAATTTACCTTAAATCTGTACCCCCTCATTCTTAATATTTTTATAAATGCCAGTGTAGCTTATCCCCATCTACACTTCCAGACCTTTCCTGATTTAGAAAGCTTCTTTGGAATCTCCTCTTCAGCTCTTCCTCTCCAAGGGAAGCCATCCCAACTACTCCAATCCATACCCATAACTGAAGTTTCTCATCCTTGCACCCATTGTTGTAAGTCTCTTTTGCAGTTTTCCAGTGCTTTCACATCCTGTCTACAGTGTGTAGGTTTGTACTCATTACTTCAGATGAGATTTAACAAGTATCTTATGCAAGTTCAGCAAAGCTTGTTTGCTCTTGTACTTTGTGCCCACATTAATTGAACCTCAGTGAAGAACAAAAGTGTACTCTATTAGCTCCTGCCACTTGAATGGTTTATGCATATATACATCTGCCATCCTGTTATCCAGTGCACCCTTTAGAATAATACCTGTTTTTTTAAACTATATCTTCATGCTCTTTCTATTAAACTATATCACCTCACCCTTCTCCTTTTGAAATTTTACACAATCCTCCTCACAGCTTAGAATGCTTCAGATATTTTCGTTGCCTGCAAAGTCCAGAGTTACTCCCTTGCACTAAGATTTTGAAAATAGATATATTTTGGGCAGTGGCTCAGTGGTTAGCACTGCTGCCTTGCAGCGCCAGGGACCCGGGTTCGATTCCTGCCTCAGGCGACTGTCTGTGTGTAGTTTCCACATTCTTCCCATGTCTGCGTGGGTTTCCTCCCAGGTGGTCCAGTCTCCTTCCACAATCCAAAGATATATTTGGAATAACAAAGAATGATTGTGGATAGTCAATATGGCTTTGAGTGTTGGAAATCGTGTCTCATGAGCTTGATTGTTTCTTCTTCAAAAAAAAACTCCGGATTCATGAGGACTGAGTGGTAGACGTAATCTATATGAACTTCAGTAAGGTGTTCAATAATGTTTTCTGTGGGAGACTGGTTAGCAAGGTTAGATCTCATGAAATACAGGGAGAAAACCAGGCATTTGGATACAGAACTGGCTTGAAGGTAGAAGACAGAGGGTGGTGGTGGAGGGTTCCTTTTCAGACTGGAGACCTGTGACCAGTGGAATGCCACAAGGATCAGTGTTGGGTCCACTACTTTTCATCTATGTAAATGATTTGGATGTGAGCATAAGAGGAATAGTTAGTAAGTTTGCAGATGACACCAAAGTTGGACAGCGAAGAAAATTATCTCTGATTTCAACGGGATCTTGATCATATGGGCCAATGGGCTGAGGAGTGGCAGATAGAGTAATTTCGATAAATGCGAGGTGCTACATTTTGGGAAAGCAATCTTAGCAGGACTTATACACTTGAATGGTAAGGTCCTGAAGAGTGTCACTGTAAAAAGAGACCTTGGAGTGCAGGTTCATAGCTCATTGAAAGTAGAGTTGCAGGTAGATAGGATAGTGAAGAAGGCATTTGTATGCTTTCCTTAATTGGTTAGAATATTGATTGCAGGGTTTGGGAGATCATGTTGCAGCTACATGGGACATTGGTTAGGCCGCACTTAGAATATTATGTGCAGTTCTGGTCTCCTTCCTATCGGAAGGATGTTGGTGAAACTTGAAAGGGTTCAGAAAAGATTTACAAGGATATTGCCAGGGTAGGAAGATTTGAGATTTAGGGAGAGGTTGAATAGGCTGGGCTGTTTTCCCTGGAGCGTCAGTGGCCTTAGAGACATTTTATAAAATCATGACAAAAATAGACAAAATCTTTTCCCTGGAGTGGGGGAGTCCAGAACTGAGGGCATAGGTTTAGGGTGAGAGGGGAAAGATATGACACCTTGGGTCTCTTCACGCAGAGAGTGATATGTGTATGGAATTAGCTGGCAGAGGAAGTGGTGGAGGCTAGTACAATTACAACTTTTAAAGCCCATCTGTGTGGGTATTTGAATAGGAAGGGTTTGGAGGAATATAGGCTGGGTGCTGGCAAGTGGGACTGGTTTGGGTTGGGATATTTGGTCGGCATGGACGAGTTGGACCGAAGGGTCTGTTTCTGGGTTGCCTGTGACACACTCTCTGCAGGTTAGGTGAATTGGCCATGCTAAATTGCCAATGGTATTCAGGGATGTGTAGATCAGGTTCATTAATCAGGGGTAATTGTAGAGTAATTGGGTAGGGGATTGGGTCTGGGTGGGTTACTCTTCGGAGAGTTGATGTGTCTTGTTGGGCCAAATTGCCTGTTTCCAGGGGTTCTGTGATTCTTGATTTTATGAAATAAGGCTCCTAAGGCCAAATTACTTGCTAGTGGAGGCTAGAGGTACTGAATCGCCTATTCCAGCTCCTCGTATTATGCGGTGTTCCTTTGTTACCCCAGGAAATCACCTCTACCAAACTTACTCCAACCTGAAAAGAAATCTGTCAAAAATTATTCTTTTTTTTGTCACTTAGTCAATTCTGTGTTCGTGTTACTCCTGTGTCTTTAAATTAATGAGCTGTAAGTTTGCTCACAAGTCTCTTGTCTCTCCCTCCGCCTGCAGGAGAAGCTGGCACGTCGAGCGAGAAAGAGGACCAGTACTGGGGAGCGGCCACCCTCCATTCTAGATCTCACCCACATGGAGCAGGAAGCTCTGGACATCATTGGGCCCAACAGCCGGAGGAGCATCGAGAATGGCGAGGCTGGAGGCCAAGTTTCACAGGGTGTCTTCCGCATTCCCATAGCTGCTTGCGTTTCACAGAGGCGTCGCACCAGGAGCGCGGTCAACAAGGGGAGGGCTGCTCCATGCTTCCCCCACCTCCCTAGTGCTCGCTGACCCTTCTCCCCTCTCCCTTTTCCTCCAGGTCTCTCGCATTACTTGGGCTTTGCTGGGCATGAAATCGAGGAGCAGCACCTGATGGAAGAGGCTCCGTCCTTCCAGTACCACAGCACAGAAATTGGCGTGTCTGACGGGAGAGAGGGCGATCTCCATGAGTCCTCACGAGGTGAATTATTCAGCAGTAGTGAGCAGGAGCTGAACGTATTGGAAAGGACAGTGCAGGAGACAGGCGGCCACAGGGCCAACCCAATTCCCAGCTATGCTGAAGAGGACAAAGATGCTGATTTCAGTGGCCCAGCCTTTAAAAGAAAGATCTTCCATGAGCACCACCAATTGCTCGAGGCTTTAGACAGCTTGCCCAGGAGCTGCCTCACCCTGTCCGAGAGTATGGAGGAGTCTGCTTCTATACTGTGTGGTGTTGTGGCACAAGGGATCACGAGCCTGCAGTCCACCATGGAACACATGGTTAGCTCGGTGGAAGCGGCAGTGAGGCCTCCCGTCCCGGAGCCCGTGGCGCCAGCCTTGGCCTCGTTGATCGAGGCTCAGACCAGTGCCATCCAGGCCCTGGCCTGCACCATCTCCTCAGGCTTGGAAAGGTTAGGGGCGCGCATCGACCAGGGCTTCAGTCGCCTCAGCGGCCTCCTGGAGTCTGCCTTGCCGTCGGCCAGCGGGGGCACCGATGAGGCCCGGGACGAGGGCGGTGTGACTTGTACGGCACGATGCCACACTGCTCAGGATGTCGGCGCATCCACACCCTCACTGCTTCCCCGACCACCCACTGCCCCGGCGGCAGCGGCGGTAGCTCCACCCGAAGTCAGGTCCCCTCGCGCAAGAGCTCTTCGAGATCGCCGACCATAAGCATCTCGCGGGACGGGATTAACACATTGAAGCTGGAGTGGGAGGCCTTGTAGGAGCACAAGTGTAGGAAAGAGAACATTGTGGATAGATGGGGTGGGCTTGGGAGTGGTAAAGTCTGCGTTATTGTGTTATTTCATATGATTTGTATAAAAACAATAAAATGTGACCCGTTTTGCAATTTTGACTTTATTTTACTGGTGCTGGGTGGGTTATTGCTTGCAAAGTTACAATGGCATTTTTCCCAGTGAGTGCCCCGATGAGTCTTTAGCATTGTGAGGTGTGCCCTATGTTGCGGCATCAACTTTGTACCAATTGCCCCCGATTAACTTCGGTAGGGGGTGCAAAAGGAAATGGCTAAAGTGGCCTTCGCATAAACCAAATCATTCTCCGGCTTTTCCCCCACCTCCAAAAAGACCCCACCACCAGGGATATATTTCCCTCCCCACCCCTTTCCGCCTTCCGTAAAGACCGTTCCCTCTGTGACTAGCTGGTCAGGTCCACGCCCCCCCCCCCCCCTACGACCCACCCTCCCATCCTGGCACTTTCCCCTGCCACTGCAGGAAATGTAAAACCTGTGCCCATACCTCCTCCCTCACCGCTATCCAAGGCCCTAAAGGAGCCTTCCACATCCATCAAAGTTTTACCTGCACATCCACTAATATCATTTATTGTATCCGTCGCTCCCAATGCGGTCTCCTCAATGTTGGGGAGACTGGGCGCCTCCTAGCAGAGCACTTTAGGGAACATGTCCGAGATACCCGCACCAATCAACCACACCGCCCCGTGGCCCAACATTTCAACTCCCCCTCCCACTCTGTGGAGGTCCTGGGCCTCCTTCACTGCCACTCCCTCACCACCAGAAGCCTGGAGGAAGAACGCCTCATCTTCTGCCTCAGAACACTTCAACCCCAGGGCATCAATGTGGACTTCAACAGCTTCCTCATTTTCCCCTTCCCCCACCTCATCCGAGTTTCAAACTTCCAGCTCAGCACTGACACCATGACTTGTCCAACCTGCCTATCTTCTTTTCCACCTATCCACTCCACCCTCTCCTCCCTGACCTATCACCTTCATCTCCTCCCCCACTCACCCATTGTACTCTATGCTACTCTCTTCCCCACCCTACCTTCCTCTAGCTTATCTCTCCATGCTTCCAGCTCACTGCCTTTATTCCTGATGAAGGGCTTTTGCCCGAAACGTCGATATCGCTGCTCGTTGGATGCTGTCTGAACTGCTGTGCTCTTCCAGCACCACTAATCCAGAATATTGCCAGTTAGGCTAACATTTATTGCCAATTGTTAACTTTCCTTCAGAAAGTGGTGGTGCTGTGTCGAATTGCTGCAGTCAGTATGGAATAGGTACACCAACAGTGATGTAAGGAAGAGAGTTTCAGGATTTTATACATCAGTGTTCAAGGTATCTATTATTTTCTCACTATTCAGAGCATGATATACCTCTGGTTGCTAGTGGGAAGAAATTAGAACTTCAGATCAGAGTCATAGAGATGTACAGCATGGAACAAACCCTTCATTCTAACCCATCCATGCCGACCAGATATCCCAACCCAATCTAGTCCCACCTGTCAGCACCCGGTCCATATCCCTTCCTATTCATATACCCATTCAAATGCCTTTTTAAATGTTGCAATTGTACTAGCCTCCACCACTTACTCTGGCAGCTCATTCCATACACGTACCACCCTCTGCATGAAAAAGTTGCCCCTTAGGTCCCTTTTATATATTTTCCTTCTCACTCTAAACCTATGCCCTCTAGTTCTGGTTTCGGGGATTCCAGAGAAGATTTAGTAGGACATTGCCCAAACCGAATAACATTAGGTCTCTGATAAGTTAAGCCTGCTCTCTGTAACAGAAAGCTGAGCGGATTGTATGCATTATACAAAACCAAGGGAGGTTGAGATATAGTTAATAGGAAAGTCCTTTTTTCCCCTTGGTTGAGAGCTCCTTTACAAGCGATGTAGGCTTACTGTGGATATGAAGGGGATTATTGCCACCCAGAAGTTGGCGCATTACCAGAGGGGCTCATTTCCTGGAAGTGTGCTGAAGCCAGCATGGAATCGAACAGCAAGGAGACAAACCCAACGGTCCAAGTGTTCCATGACACCCAAATTTTCCAGATTATTCCCACTTTTCTGCATTTGGCCCATATTACCACAAAGCCTTTTGTATTCATGTACTGATCCAAATCGCTTGTAACTGTTCTATCTAACCATATGTTATGGAACAGACCAGACCAGACCCCCTCAAAATTCTTTCAGAAGATAGCTTAGATCTTAACCTTTTCTTTCTTGTAGATGTGAAGTGGGTGTTCCAGTTGTGTTGCAACAGGCCAAACCACTCAATGGTAAACAAAACATTATTTATTTAAGTCCTGATGAAGGGCTTATGCCCGAAACGTTGAATTTCCTATTCCTTGGATGCTGCCTAACCTGCTGTGCTTTAACCAGCAACACATTTTCAGCTGTGATCTCCAGCATCTGCAGATCTCATTTTTTACCCTATAGTTAAAGTACAAAAGAAAGAGGAATTTAGATTAACAACTATTGGAAAACTTAACTGAAAAATAGATACAGTACCTCTTAGGAATTAACTGTTCCAATATACTAACAATATAGTAAACACAGCAAATGTAGCAAAATGTAAATTCAGATGCATTATTTCATGTTATTCATCGTCTAGAGAGCTTTCAGAAAAAGTCAGTTATTAAACATTTACTGAAGCCTGTAAGCCTTCCAAACAACTTGCAAATACTACAGCTAAAAAAAAGGTAGAAAGCCTGGTCTGCGAGAACTGGCCACTCCCCTTCCATTTCAACACTTCTGCCTTTACAACCTCTCTCTTCAGAAAAAAAGGTCCAGGACAAAACTTCTTTAAAGTCACCACATCTTCACACCTTCTCTCTCTTTTTTTAAAAAAAAAAGCCATCAAAATGCAAAGATGGCTTCATTTTAAAACCCTTTGTCTTATTCTGTTAGCGCACAGCAATACATATATGTTACATTGACTCTATGCCTGCAAACATTCATTACGTTCTGTTGCAGTCTGTTCATTCCTGCCACGAAAAGCCTTTGTCTGTCTTAATCCAAGTTGCGACAATATGTTGGTGATTGTGTTTTCTCATCGTCCCACTTGTATTATTTTCAAATTGAATGATGGCAATAATAAGCTCCATCTAAGCAATCTGGAATTTTTGTCCTACAATTTCTTTGAAAATTTTAATGGGTTATGATCAGTATACACAGTTTTCTCAGGCACGTTACTGGCAATATCAATGTTGAAATATTGTAACGCCAACATCAAGCTCAGGGTCTCCTCAACCAAGGCATATTTCAGCCCAACTCATCCACACCAACCAGATATCCCAACCCAATCTCATCCTACCAGCTCACACCTGGCCCATATCCCTCCTATTGAATATATCCTGATTGAAGATCATATATCCTCTATGATTGAATGGCGGAGTGGACTCGATGGGCCAAATGGCCTTACTTCCACTCCTATGTCTTATGGTCTTATGGTCTATTCATATACCCATCCAGATGCCTTTTAAATATTGTAATTGTACCAGCCTCCACCACTTCCTGTGGCAGCTTATTCCATTAATGTACCATCCTCTGTGAAAATGTTGCCCTCTATGAAAAGGGCCCATTTATGTCTTTTCCCTCTCACCCTAAACCTATACCCTTTAGTTCTGGACTTCCCTATCTGAGGGAAAATACTTTTATCCTATCCATGCCTGTCATGATTTTATAAATCTCTATAAGGTCATCTCACAGTCTCCTACGCTCAGGGAAAACAGCCAGCCTATTCAACCTCTCCCCCTAGCTCAAATCCTCCAACTCTAGAAACATCCTTGCAAATCTTTTCTGAAGTCTTTCAAGTTTCGCAGCATCCTTCCAATAGGAAGGAGACCAGAATTGCAAAGTGGTATTCTAAAGGTGGCCTAACCAATGTCCTGTGCAGCTACAACGTGAACTCCCAACACCTGTACCCAATAATCTGACCAATAAAAGTAAGCAAACCAAATGTCGTCTTCACTATCGTACCTACCTGTGACTCTATTTTCAAGGAGCTATGAACCTGTACTCCAAGGTCTCTTTGTTCAGCAACACTCCCGAGAACCTTACCATTAAGTGAAGAAGTCCTGCTAAGATGTGTGTTCCCAAAATGCAGGACCTTGCAGTCATCTAAATTGAAGTCCCTCTGGCACTCCTCAGCCCATTGGCCCATCAGATCAAGATCCCTTTGTAATCTGAAGTAACCTCCTTCGCTGTCCACTGCACCTTCAAGTTTGGTGTCATCTGCAAACCTTCTAACTACACCTTTTATGCTCTCATCCCAATCACTTGTATAAATAACGAAAAGTAATAGACCCAGCACCGATCCTTGCAGAACTCCACTAGTCACAGGCCTCCAGTCTGAAAAACAACACTCCACCATGATCCTCTGTCTTCTACCTTTTGAGCCAGTTCTGTATCCAAATGCCTAGTTCTCCCTGTATTCCATGAGATCAAGCCTTGCTAACCAGCCTCCCATGGGGAATATTGTTGAATGCCTTACTGAAGTCCATATAGATCACATCTACCACTCTGTCCTCATCAATCCTCTTTGTTACATCTTCAAAAAGCTCAATCAAGTTTGTGAGACCTGATTTTCCACGCACAAAGTCATGTTGACTATCCCGAATCAGTCCTTGCCTTTCCAATCATCTTGTAACAGTACAGTACTGATACCCACATTACTCAGATAAGTAGCCACCCTGAATGGCTTTGCATGATTAGGTGTAGCTAACACTGGGGCATTGGTTAACATGGCATTCAGATTGCGAAATGCATTCTAACAGTCTGTCAACTGAAATTTTCTGCACTTCTTCAAAAAGTGTTCAGTGGACCAACCACGCTGCTAAAATCAGGTATGAATGTCTAACAATGCCCATTCAATCCCAGAAATGATAGAACTGTTTGCTTTGTTGATTGGAAAAGTATGGCGCTGAAAAAGCACAGCAGATCAGACACTGTCTGAGGAGCAGGACAATCGATGTTTCAGGCATAAGAGTTTTTTTAGGAATGATGAGTGGGAAGAAAGGGGCTAAGAGGTAAATAGGAGTGTTGGAGTGAGGTAGTTGGGAAGGCAATAGATAGATGCAGGTGGGGGGTGATGGTGATTAATCGGAGGAGAGGGTAGTGAGGATACGTGGGAAGAAAGATGGGACAGTTCAAGAAGGTGGTGCTGAGTTGGAGGGTTCAGTCAGGGATGAGGTTGGGGAAGAGAAGGTGCCCCCCACCACCTTCATTTACCTCTCACTTCTCGGTTGTCTCACCTCATCTTCAACCTCCTATTTATGTCTCACTCCTTCCCTCTCCCCACCCCCCCCCACCCCCTCCACCACCCTCCTCCATATTCCTGATGAAGGGGGTATGGCTGAAATATTGATTCTGCTGCTCCTCAGATGCTGTCTGACCTGCTGTGCTTTTCCAGCACCACACTTTTTGACTTTGGTCTCCGGCATCTGCTGTCCTCACCGTCTCTTTGTTGATTGTATGGGAAACTCCCC
The DNA here is from genome assembly GCF_020745735.1 of Hemiscyllium ocellatum. Classification (NCBI taxonomy): domain Eukaryota; kingdom Metazoa; phylum Chordata; class Chondrichthyes; order Orectolobiformes; family Hemiscylliidae; genus Hemiscyllium; species Hemiscyllium ocellatum. Next base: position 18,222,897 of record NC_083438.1, read on the forward strand.
AGTAATCTTTGTTTTCATATTTTGAGGGATCATCTGTACACGTCCGATAACATGACCCAAGACTGTGACTTGGGCTTTTGAAGATTCACCCTTAGCCAGGATTATCACCAAGCCTGCCTCCCAAAGGTGGTTGAATAATTTTGATAAGTGCTGCCAGTGTTCCTTCCTTTTGTGACTAAAAATCACCAGGTTGTTGATGTACACCCCACAACTGGTTCATCCAGAAATAACTTCATTGGTTAGTCTTTGAAATGTGGTTGAGGCACTTTTTATATCAATTGGCATGACTCTAATGGTCCATTCGTTGTCATGAAAGCTGAAATTGTCTTTGCTGTTTCAGATAAAGGTACTTGCCAGTTTCCTCTGAGTAAGAGTCAAAAAGTGTGGCGTTGGAAAAGAACAGCAGATTAGGCAGCATCCCAATCCTGATGAAGGGCTTATGCCCAAAACGTTGACTGTTCTGCTTCTCGCATGCTACTTGACATGCTGTGCTTTTCCAGTGCCATGTTTCAACTCTGATCTCTAACATTTACAGTCCTCACTTTCTCCTCTGAGTAAATCCAACTGAGAAAGATAAGTTACTTGTCCCACCTCCTCAGTACAGTTTTCCAAATGTGGAATAGGATATGATTCAGACTTTGTAACTGCAATGATGTTTTAATAGTCCACACATAACCATTGGGTAACGTCCAGTTTTGGCACCATTACTATGGGTGAGATCCAGTCACTGCAATTCACTTCAATTATGTCATCTTGGAGCATGTGTTCAATCTCTTTTTGAACCTGTGCCCAATTTGGAGGGTTTTGGCTATAAGAATGTTGCTGAACTGGAACATCATTTACAAACCTACATCATGCATCATTACTTCAGAACTTGCCAACTTACTTGCACGTCTCACAATGCAATAGTAACAACTCTCTTGGGTCATTTCGATTTTCCTCTGGAAGGTAGCTAAATAACTTATCCTAATTTTTAGGAACCTCCACATTGTCTAATATAATTTGAGGAATATACAATTCAGAATCCTCTGAATTTGGTTCTTCACTCTGTAGCCAGACACCCATTTTTGCTTTGGTTTCCTTCCATTTCAATTTACCTTTTGAGCATATTCTCATGAAACACTGTGAGATTTCTTTCTATCTGGAATTCGTTTCAAATAATTCACCTCACTCGATCTCCATTTTATTTGATACTGTCCACTAACCTTGGCTTTTAAAGGTTTACCTATCACTGGAAGTCATACTAACATTTTGCGAGCGTGCAGAGGAGATTTACCAGGATGCTGCGTGGATTGCAGGGCTTGTCTTATGAAAAGAGGTAGCGTGAGCTAGGGATTTTCACTCTCGACAGGAGAAAGAAGAGATGTGACTTGAGAGAGGTGTACAAAGTAATGAGAGACATAGATTGAGTAGATAATCAGAGACTTTTCCCCACGACAGAAATAGCTGTAACAAGGGGTTATAATTTAAACATGATTGGAGGAAGGTACAAGGGTGATGTCAAAGGTAGGGTCTTTAAGCAGAGACTGGTGTGTGCATGGTGGTAGTAGAGTGAAGAACATTTAAGCAACTGCTGGCCAAGTGTATGGATGGCAGTAAATTGAGGGTTGTGTCAGTTAGATTGATCTTAGATTAAGGTAAATGCTCAACACAACATCGTGGGCAAATGAACCTGTACTGTGCTGCACTGTCTATGTTCTATTACTAAAATTTGAATTTCTAATTTCTTGTCTGCTGCCTGTTTCATCATATGCTGTGCTGCTTTTAAATGCTGTCTAACCAACTCTCCTGCTCTATTTAATTGTTCTCTCAGGTTTGAAAAATAGTCCAAATATATGATCTTTGGACTCTGACTAACCAATTTCTCCTCAATTAATTTTATTGGTGCTCTTACCTCATGCCCAAAACTAATTCAAATGAACTAATTCAAATTCATTTAGTGCATTGCTAATTGCAAAAACTACAATCAGAATTCCTTTATCTCAATTGGATAGATTGTTTTGACTATCAGCCCTCAACATGGTCTTTGAAATTTGATGCCAATTTTGTAACGCTCCCTGCAATTCTGGGTGGTACACAGTGGATTGAAAGTGTTTTATTCCTAAATGATAAATAACTTCACTAAATACTTTTGCCGTAAAAGTTGACCCTTTATCTAACTGTATCTCTGTGGGTGGTACATATCTTGTGAAAAATCTGTGTAACTCTTCTACAATCCCTTTTGCTGTGATATTGCTCAATAGAATGGTCTTTAGAAATCTCATGGATGCATCCATTATGGTCAACAAATACTGATTCCTACTTTTTGTTTTAGGTTGGGATACGATGCAATCAATTGTAAAAGGTTCATCAAATGCAGAGTGAGTTGTAAGGGTGCTAGTTTTATCATTGCCTGCGGTTTTCCAATTATCTGACAGATATGACACAACTGGCAAAATTCCATGACATCCTTTAGCAGTCCAGGGCAGTAAAAATGATTTTGTATTTTGGTTTGAGTTTTTCTTCTGCCTAAATGACCAATTGGTAATTCATGTGCTACCTGCAACACCTCTTTTCTCTCACCCACTGGTAGTACAACTTGATGAACTTCAACCCATTTGTATAACCCACTGATAATACAATTCAATGAACTTCTGCCCATTTCTCACCTACGTGAATGTATGATAGTCTCCATTTCCTTATTAAGTCATAACTTTTTAAGATAGCAACATTCAAGAGTGCACTCAGGTTCTTCTGTGTGTGATATAATTGCTTAGTTTTAAGCATCTTTCTGTTGTAACTGAGTTAATTTCTCTGCGCTAAAAATATCCAGTTTGTCCTCAACCTGTTCTTGTTTTGTCTTAACTATGCAATCAAACATGGTCTCTGATAATTCTATTTCAACTTCCTTATCTCTACCATTTGGTTTCTCCTCCTGCTTCAACCTGTGTGAGAACGTAGAACAGTGCTGCACAGAAGAGGCTATTTGGCCCATGATGTTGTGCCAAGGTTTAATCCTAATGTAAAATATAGTAACTTAACCTATGCACCCCTCAACTCACTGCTATCCATGTGCACGTCCAGCAGTCACTTAAATATCCTCAATCACTCTGCTTCCACCACCTCTGCTGGCAATGCATTCACAACTCTCTGCAGAAATAACCTATCTCTGACGTCTCCTTTATACCTTCCTCCTAATATATTCAAACTATGACTCCTCGTACCAGTCAATCCTGCTCTGGTGAAAAGTCTCTGGCTATTCACTCTATCTATTCCACTTATGATTTTGTATACCTCGATCAGGTCTCCTCTCTTCCTCCTTCTCTCCAGAGAGAAAAGTCCGAGCTTATTCAACTTTTCTTCATAAGGCAAGCCCTCCAGTCCAGGCAGCATCCTGGTAAATCTTCTTTGTACCTTCTCCAAAGCCTCGTATCTTTTCTATAGTAGAGCGACCAGAACTGGACACAATATTCCAAGTGTGGTCACACCAGGGACTTGTAGGGTGCAGCAAAACCTCGCAGCTCTTAAACTCAATCCCCCCGTTTATGAAAGCTAAAACACCATATGCTTTCTTAACAACCCTATCCACTTGTTTGGCAACTTCGAGGGATCTATGTACTTGTACACCCACATCTGTCTGTTCCTCCACACTTTAATCCTAATTCAGTATTCAAGTTCAACCTTCCAAAATGCATCACTTCACATTTAACTAGGTTGAACTCCATCTGCCATTTCTCAGCCCAGCTCTGCATCCTGTCTATGTCACGCTGCAGCCTGCAGTAGCCCTCTATACTATCAACGACACCTCCAACCTTTGTGTCTTCTGCAAATTTGCTAAGCCACCCCTCAACCTCCTCATCCAAGTCATTTATAAAAACTACAAAGAGTAGAGGCCCAAGAAAAGAGCCCTGCAGGACCCCACTCAACACTGATTTCCAGGCAGAATACTTTCCATCTACAACCACTCTCTGCCTTCTGTCAGCCAACTATTTCTGAATCCAGATAGCCAAATCTCTCTGTATCCCATACTTCCCGACTTTATGAATGAGCCTACCATTTGAATTTATCAAATGCCTTGCTGGAGTCCATATAGACCACATCCACTGCTCAACCTTCATCGCCCTGTCTTGACACCTCCTCAAAGAACTCAATAAGATTTGTGAGGCATGACCTGCCCCTCACAAAGCCATGCTGACTGCCTTTGCCATGTTGTGACCTTGTTATCACATAGTCAGGAAAAATCCCAGGATATATTTCCTGTAATACCTCAGATGCCTAATTTTCTAGTGGATTTTCAAAAACAGTAATCATCATTCCTATCTGTGACCCAACTGTATCATTACCAAAAAAAACTGTACTCCTGAATCTAGTTCTCCACTTTTCACCAGGCTCTCCAACCTCACTTTATATAATGGAGCACTTTTCATCTCACTAGGAATTCCACATATGAACACCACTTTTTTGCAATAGTCCTTCTGAATGACATATCTCCTTATCTCTCAACATAAAGTTTGCCATGATCCCTTATCTCTTAAAACAGTACTTTCTTTACCACCTCCTCTTGGCATCTGTAAATAAACCTTACCCTCACAAGCAAATGTATTAAGAAGATCTGGCATTTTTTCTCAACTAACCTCTGATCAGGTAGTACATTCTGGTGCAGCTCTTTCGCCACCACTGTGTAGTCCTTTACTGGTTCCACAAAAGTCACTGGCTTATCATGTTTTCCTACATCCATCTTCCCAGTGCTTTTTCTAAACCACTGCAACTTTGCATGGCTTACTTTATTGCACTGAAAACACCTCAGTCTTTTAATTTCTCTTTGTGTTCATGGGTTTCCTTTTTTAGTCTGTGGTAAGCTGTCTATCCTATTTTAAATGAGATCTACTTTTCCCTGAGGATTTCTCTTTTCCCCACTTTCTATTACTCACAGATTGAAATTGATGCGAGAAGCCAAAATTCAAGTATGAACCAACTCATAATCCTCAGCCATTTCAGTTGCTGATCTTGCTGTTTAACTCGCTGCTGTTCCACCTGACTTCTCACTACTTCAGAGAGTGAATTTTTGGCATCATCCAAAATAATCGTCTCTTTCAAGAGTGTTGTATGTTGGATCTATTTTTAATGTCTTGCCAACCAATCAAAATTACTCGGTTATGTCTGACCAGGGTCCCTCCTTAGATTCCTGAAATGTTGCCTTTAGGCTTCTCACACAAGCTCACATGCACTTAAGGTGGCTTTCTTCACCTTATGAAGAGCTTATGCCCGAAACGTTGAATTTCCTATTTCTTGGATGCTGCCTGACCTGCTGTGCTTTAACCAGCAACACATTTTCAGCTGTGATCTCCAGCATCTGCAGACCACATTTTTTTACCCGGCTTTCTTCACCTCCTGATTTACCCCAGATGCCTCCTCAGATTGTGATGCTAATTACTCATGAGCACTTCCCATCAACATTGTTTGGATCATCATAGCCACAGATGGTCACCGGCTACTTCATTTGTTTAGCCACTTTCTTAATTAAAATGGAAGAGGATTCTGCATCCTTCCCATCAAATTTGGGCAATACTTGGGCATATTTAAACACATTCAAGAATGCGGGGCTGGAAAAGAACAGCATCCAAAGAACAGGAGAATTAATGTTTCAGGCAAAAGCCCTTCATTTAAACTGATCCTGACTAGCTACAATGGGTTTGCTCATCATCATGATCCTCCTCACTAATATTACCTTGTACCTTCACGTCCATCAACTTTCTTGTCTAATTACCAACTTCTGGAGTTCAAACTTTCTCTCTTTCAGGTTTTTTTCTTGCTCTTTCTCTCTTTCTTCTGCAAGGGGCTTCTCTTTTGTTCTGACAGAGTTATTCTTTCCTTTTAGAGTGAAAGAGTCCTACAGCAGACAGACAGAACCATTGGCCCAAACTGGTCCATACTGACCAAAATGTCTGTCCACCATTTCCCTTTACTTGACCCAAACCCTTCCAAGTCATTCCTATGCACGTATTTGTCCATATCTCTTTTAAATGTTGTTAGTATACCCGCATCAACCACTTCTGCTGGCAGCTCTTTCCATATGTGCACCATTCTCTGCATAAAAATGTTTCCCCTCAGGTTCTTATTTATTCTTTCCTCTCTAACCTTAAACTGATGCCCTCTCGTCCTTTATTTCTCAACCCTGGAAAAAAAAACTGAGTGCATTCACACTATCCATGTTTTTCATGATCTCACACTTCAATAAGATTCTACCACATACTCCTACATTCAAAGGAGGAAAGTCTTAGCATGTCTAATTACTCCCTAAAACTGCAGACCATTGAGTCCAGGCTACATCGTTGGAAATTTCTTCGGAACTTTTTCCTGTTTAATAACATCATCCACATTGCAATGCGACCAAAACTGAACGCGATACTCCAAGTATGGCCTCACCAACTTCCTGTGTGACTGCACCATAACTTCCCAACTTCAATACTCAATGCCCTGAATGACGAAGGCCAGTATGCCAATTGCATTATTCTGCCAAAAGACTTTCCAAAATGCAAGACCTGACACTTATTTATATCAAACTCCATTTGCTGTTTCTCACCCTGCGTCCCCAGCTGATCAAGGTCCTGTTGCAATTTCTGTTAACCTTCTTCAATGTGTATGATACCTCCTATTTTTGTGTCATCTGCAAACTTATTAATCATGCCTTTTACACTCTAATCCAAATCATTGGTTAAGATAATAAACAGCAATAGGATCATCACTGACCCCTGAGTCACAGACCTCCAGTTTAACAAGCATCATTCCACTATTACTCTCTGCTTCCTACCATCAAGCTAATTGTGTATCCAATTTCCAACCCCCCTGGATTCCATGCAATCTTACCTTCCAGAGCAGCCTACCATGTGGAGCCCTAGCAAAGGTCTTATTTAAATCCATATCGATTACATCTACTGCCCCACCCCAATCAACCTTCCTAGCCACTTCATCAAAGAATTCTATCAAATCTGTGAGGCATTATCTCCCAAACACAAAGCCATGCTGACTATTCATATTCAAGCTCTGTCTTTCCAAATGCATGTATGCCTTATCTTTGATAATCTTATCAAGTAACATATCTATCACAGATGTTAGCCTTACTGGTCTACAGTTCCCAGGTTTGTCTTTTCAGTCCTTCTTAAATAAGGGCACAACTTAGCTAAACTCCTGTCTTCCAGGACCTCACCCATGGCTAACAATGATGCAAAAGTATCAGCCACAGCCCCCACAATTTCTTCTCTCACCTCTTGCAGTATTCTAAGATACATCTGGTCATGACCAGGACATTTATCCACCGTCATATGTTCTAATACATTCGATACATCCTCTACTGTGATATTGACTGTTCCCAAGATATGAACACTAACTTGCCCGAGTTCCCAAGTCTTCATGTCTTTTTTTTCCATGGTAAATGCAGAGAAGAAATATCATTGAGGACTTTACCCATCTCCCGTGGTTCTAAACACACATCACCATTTTGGTCCTTAAGAGGTTCCAATTTCTCTCTGGTTATTCTTTTGTTTTCTTTTAATATACTTAAAGAACATTTTTTTTTCTTTTTGTTCTAACAGGGCAATTGTTTCTTTTTCATTTTCTCCTACTTTTAATCATAATTCAAACTGTTCCAGTTCCTCTTCATGTTCAAGCTGCTTCATCTGCAATTGGATCCTCACCATTTCCAAAGATTCTGTTGACACTTCTGGAAAAATTAAATGTAGAGTTTTGCTGCAATTACCTCCCCTATTCTCACAGATGAAGGCTAACCCAAGCTTGTCTGCCAATCCCAACAGCTTTGCCTTGCTCACTTTTTGTAAAACTCCCAAAGTTACTTCTTCCACCACCAGAATACTCTCAATGACTGAAAGAGTCATTACTACATAACACATACCCCGTTAACACCAATTGAAATCTGCAATTGAAACAAAAAATGCTTACACCTACCACTCACCACCATTGGATCCAACCACCATAAACCCAAACTGGAATAATAGACCTATATTTCTAATGAGCCCCCAGTTTATTGTGGGCCAGATCAGACACCCTCAAAATACTTTAAGAGTGTAGCCCAGTACATTTTAGAATGCATACAGTCTGCAAACAGGCCCTTCATCCCAACAAGTCCACACCTACCCTCCAAAGAGTAACTCACCAAGACCTGTTCCCTTACATTTAACAGCATCTGCAGACCTCATTTTTTACCCTTACATTTACCCCTGACTAATGCACCAATCCCCGAACACTATGGACAATTTAGTATGGTCAATTTACCTAACCGGCACATCTTTGGATTGTGGAAGAAAGCTGCCAAACCTGGTGGAAACCCACATAGACACAGGGAGAATGTGTAAACTCCACACAGACTGAGGTCTGAAATTGAACCCAGATCTCTCGTGCTGTGAAGCAATAGTCCGGTCCACAGAGCCACTGTGCCTAGTCCCGCACTTTGTTTTCTGATTTTAGAAGTAGATGTGAAGTGTGTGTTCCAGATGTGATGCAAGTTGTCAATCCACTCAACGTTAAGCAAAACGCAATTTATGTAAATGCAATAATTCAAACACAAACAAAAGAAATACTATTATAAAACCTTAACCGAATAATAGATACAGTAACCATAGCTAATTCCCGGTTTGAATATAGTAGTATTCTATAAACAAATCCCTTGGCAAATGGTGAATTCAGACACAGATTGTTGCATGGAGTTCAATGTTGAGAGAGATTTCAGGGAATATCACAGTTAGGAATCATTTACTGAAGTTTGCAACAATTCTGAGATCCAAACACTTTGTAACTGATGCAGCTAAAAGAAAAACCTGATCCGAGAGAAATGGTCACTCTTTTTCCATTGTTATAACTGCTTTTAAAAAAGAAATAAATAATAATCTGTTGATTTCGGCTGGCTCCATAGCCACTTCAGCAACTCTGTCTTGCTAACTCCTCTGTAAAAATCAAATCCCTGGACAAAATAGTGTTTTGAAGTGACAGCTTCATCACATATTCTTCCGCTAGTTCATTCCACACACAAACCACGCTTATGCAAAGAAATAAATGTCCCCATGGCCTATATAAACCTTTCTCCTCTCAGCTTAAAACTACGTCCCCCAGTTTTATACTGCCAGTTTTGACCTCCTCCACCCTGTGGAAAAGCCCTTTACTATTGTTGAAAAATTGGGGAGAGTAATTGTAGATTGGGAGATTAGACATTACAAATTGATATTTGAAAAACCGTAAAAGTATAAAATGGAGAAAGCATTGCTTGGTCCCTTTAAAATATGGTGTTTTTCCCTATGTTTGCAGATTTAAAGAAAATGTCGGTGCATAGCCGCTTGATGGTTTAGCAGTAGAGAAAGTATCTGAATTGATTTGGAGATTTGGTTAAAACTCATACAGCACCAGGTTATAGTCCAACAGGTTGTTTTATCTGAATTGGAACACATAATTGAAAGGCCAAGACAACATTTTTGAATTTTAGCCCTTCAAGTGAACCAGGCCCTTTGCTACCACAAACTTACTCAATTTAAATCTCGTGGTTTTGACAACATTGAATGAATCCTATAACAGAAATATTGTTATGTCTGCATGGATATAAAGAAGGTGCCAACTGGATAGAAGCCCCATAGCGATGTGGCATCTGCTGAGAGATAGCAGCTTTCACAGTCATCTATGTATTAGAGAAAGAACCATCTAAATATTAAAGATACCAACAATGAAGAAACAATGGAAAAAAGTGGTCCTGATAGAAGAATCAGAGGAGGTGTTCCTGCAGGAGGGTGCTGTGAATGGAAGAAGAAATAGAAGTTTCTGGAAGGTATAACCTGGCTATAAATTCAAAAGATTGAATGCTATTTGTTGTTGTATAATACAGGACTTACCATAAGAATGTTTTTGTATTCGGAAACAATTGGTAGTTTGAAGGGATTTATTCAGATTGTTAATAATTTAGTTAATTTGTTCACTGTTAGCGTTAGGTAAATAAATAGTTATATTTTTTTAAAAGTTAGTGTCAGGGATTTATTTTTTATTAAACAACTAGAAGTTCCTCAAAAGAAAAAGGCTTGCACCCCTTCTCACACTCCTTTACAGATTACAGGACGAGACGATCATCTTTTGGTGATTCAGTTTTAGTTTTCAGCGGGAGGCGGGTCAACCTCCACTTAATAACAATATTCATGTCATCCACACCATCCGTGAACTTCATTCGCTCCAGTGAAAGCAGTCCCAAACGATCCAGCCTCTTCTTATAACTCAAACCTTGCAATTCTGGCAATACTCTGTTTGATCTTTTCCAAAACCCTTGGTTCCAAAACCATAACATTTAAATAGCACTTGGGTGTATAGAACATAGAACAGCACAGTGCAGAACAGGCCCTTAGACCTTCAGTGTTGCGCCAACTATTGTCAGTTCATCCCCCTACACTATGCCATCATCATCCATGTGCCTTATCCAAGGATTGTTTAAATCTCCTAAATGTGGCTGAGTTAACTACATTGGCATTCCACACCCTTACCACTCTCTGCCTCAGACATCTATCTTAAATCTATCACCCTCAATTTGTAGTTATGCCGCCTCATACAAACTGATGTCATCATCCTAGAAAAAAGATTTTCACTGTGTACCCTATCTAATCCTTTGATCATCTTGTATGTTTCTATCAAATCCCCTTTTATCTTTCTTTACAATGAGAACAGTCCCAAGTCTCTCAGCCTTTTCTCATAAGACCTTCCCTCCAGACCAGGCAACATCCTGGTAAATCTCCTCTGCACCTTTTCCAATGTTTCCACATTCTTCCCGAAATATGGCGACCAGAACTGTACGCAGTATTCCAAGTGCAGCCGCACTAGCATTTTGTATAGTTCCAGCATGATATTGCGGCTCTGGAACTCAATCCCTTTACCAATGAAACCTAACACACCATATGCCTTCTTAACAGCACTATCAACCTGGGTGACAACTTTCAGGGATCTGTGTACATAGACTCCAAGATCCCTCTGCATATCCACACTACCAAGAATCTTTCCATTGACCCAGTACTCTGACTTCCTGTTATTCTTCCCTACGTGCACCACCTCACATTTAGTTGCATTGAACTCAATTTGCCACCTCTCCGTCCAATTCTGCAGTTTATCTAAATCCCCCGCAACTTGTAACGTTCTTCCAAACTGTCCACTATTTCACCGACTTTAGTGTCATCTGCAAATTTACTAATCCATCCAACTCTTGCCTATATCTAACTCATTTGTAAAAATGACAAACAGCAGTGGTCCTAAAACAGATCCTTGTGGCACACCACTCGTAACCGGACTCCAGGCTGAATATTTTCCATCAACCACCACTCGCTGCCTTCTTTCAGAAAGCCAGTTTCTAATCCAAACTACTAAATCACCCTCAAACCCATGCCTCTACATTTTCTCCAATAGCCTATCAAATAGAACCTTGTCAAAGGCTTTACTGAAGTCCATGTATACCATGTCAACTATCTTACCCTCATCTACATGCTTGGTCACCTTCTCAAAAAACTCAATGAGATTTGTGAGACATGAACGGCCCTTGATAAAATCATGTTGACTACCCGAAATCAAATTGTTACTTGCTAGATGATTATAAATCTTATCTCTTATAATTCTTTACAAAACCTTTCGAACAACAGAAGTGAGGCTCACTGGTCTATAATTACCTTGGTCATCTCTCCTGCCCTTCTTGAATAAGGGCACATTTGCAATCCTTCAGTCCTCTTTTACTAAACCTGTAGACAATGATGACTCAAATACCAAAGCCAAAGGCTCTGCTATCTCCTCCCTAGCTTCCCAGAGAATCTTTGGATAAATCCCATCCTGCCCAGGGACCTGTCTACTGTCATTCTTTCTAGAATTAAAAACACCTCTTCGTAATGAACCTCGATCCTTTCTTGCCTAACATCTTGGATCTCATTCTTCTCCTCTACAATATTCTCCTTTTCCTGAGTGAAAACCGATGAGAAATGATAAGGCCTTCTCTCAGATCTCCACAGGGTCCCCACTCAACTTCCCACTTCTGTCTTTGACTGGCCCTATTCCTAGCCTAGTCATCCTTCTATTCCTCACAGACCTAGAGAATGCTTTAGGTTTCTCCTTTATTCTATTTGCTAATGACTGCTCGTGTCCTCTCTTTGCTCTTCCTAACTCGCTCTTTAAATCTTTACAAGCTGACCTGTAAGTCTCCATTGCCTCATCTGAACCATCTTGTCTCATCAACTTATAAGCCTCCTTCTTCCACTTAACAAGAGATGCAATTTCTGTAGTAAACCAAGATTCCCTTACCTTATCACTTCCTCCCTGCCTGACAGGGAAATACCTATCAAGGACTCACAGTATGTTCCTTAAATCAACTCCACATTTCCATTACCTGCATCACCTGCATTTTGCTACCCCATTCTATGCATCCTAATTCTTGACTAATTGCGTTATAAGTGCCCTTGCCCCATCGATAACTCTTGACTTGGGGCATGTACCTATTCCTTTCCATCGCTAAACTAAATGTAACTGAATTATGGTCACTCTCTTCGAAGTGCTCACCTACAACTAAATCAAACACCTGGCCTGGTTCAATACCAAGCACCAGATCGAGTGTGGCCTCCCCTCTTGTCGGCCCTTCGACAAACTGTGTCAGGAAACCTTCCTGTGCACGTTTGACAAAAACCAATCCATCGGACGTACTAGAGTTATAGCATTTCCAGTCAATGTTGGGGAAGTTAACGGCCTCCCATAATGAACACTCTATTTCTTTCACTCCTAGCCAGAATAATTTTGGAAATTCTGTCTTCCACCTTCCTGGAACTCTGCGGAGGCCTATAAAAACACTCCAAGCAGTGTGACCTCTCCTTTCCTGCTTCTAACCTCAGTCCAAACTACCTCAGTAAATGAGTCCTCATCAAAAGTTCTTTCAGCCACCGTTATACTATCCTTGACTAACAAGACCATACCCCCCTATTTTAATGCCTTGCCTGTTCTTAATGAAACATCTAAACCCTGGAACCTGCAACATCCATTCCTCACCCTACTCTATCCATGTCTCCAAAATGGCCACAACATCGAAGTCCCAGGTACCTATCTGCAAGCTCATCTACCTTATTTTGAATACCTCTGGTGTTAAGTAGATACACTTCAAACCCCCTTGCTGTCTGCTAGCACATTCCTGTGACTGTGAAATTCCGTTCCTGTCCTCCATATTCTCATCCTCCTGTACACCAGAACTACAACTCATGTTCCTATCCCCCTGCTGAGCTAGTTCAAACTCACCCAAATAGCACCAACAAATTTCCCACACAGGATATTAGTACCCATCTGGTTCAAGTGAAGACCGTACTGTTTATACAGGTCCCATCTTCCCCAGAATGAGCCCCAAATTGCCCAAGTACATAAAACCCTCCCTCCTGCAGCATCCTTGCAGCCATGTGTTCAGCTGATATCTCTCCCTATTCCTTGCCTCGCTATAATGTGGTACGGGTAACAAACCAAAGACAGCAACTCTGTATGTTCTAGCTCTCAGCTTCCACCCTAGCTCCCTGAAATTCTTCCTTACCTTCCTAACCCTCTTTTTGCCTATGTCATTGGTACCTACGTGGACCACGACTTGGGGCTGGTCACCCTCTCTCTTCAGGGCACCAAAGATATGATCCGAGACATCACGGACCATACAAGGAAAAAGGTCACAAAGACAACTGTAAAGTGTAATTGGGCTGGAAAGTGACTTGCTTCAGCACAGCACCAGAGATGTCAAGTTCTGCTTGCCATAAATGTCTGCTAATCTGAACGGTGGAATCACTAGCTAATTTCTTTGTGCTGCTGCTTCAGTATGAATTGCCTTGATAACAGGCAATAGCGTGCTGAAATGGCACTCATTATCTACTCCCTTTATAAAGCAGACCCAGAGTCCTGTTGTGGCTCAGTGGTAGTGTTCCCTACTCCTGGACCAAGAGACCTGGATTTAAGACACACCTGCTCCAGAAGTGTGTAATTACATCTCTGAACAGATAATTCCAAAAATAGATTAAACCAAAAATAACACCCAGCACCTCCCCCTTTCTGTCCTCTTACCTAACCAGACATGCCCTCACTTTTGGTAGTTTGTGTTGCTCACAAAATACTTTATCTGGTACATGTCTAGTTGCCTGCATGCGTCTTTTTTTTTATTGACGGCAGTTAATAGTTTAAACAAAGAAAAAAGTCACCATGATTTGGTGTTGACGAAGTCATTTGGTTTTGTGCAGCAACACGTTGGGATATAATAACAGTAAAAAAAAATACAGACCAAGCTCCTCTCTCTAAGTTTTGACCATTTGCATTGCCTTTAATGGGTTTTTGATGTAATTATTTAATTGACTACATGGGCAATTTATTGGTGGCAGTTCGTACATAGGAAACGAAACAAAAGGTGGTTGCTGTGATTTGGTGATTTAAAAAAAAGGAGTTTTCAGTTGTGTGTAAGAGGACTTCTGGATATAAAGAAAATAAATCGGACCCAGGATAGTTCTATTGGTTTAATTTTGGTGTTCAACAATAAATGATGCTCCTTCCGAGTCAGACTTTCTGAGGTATTAGGGTAGGTTTCTTCATTATGTGAACAGAATTTCCACAAAAACGTAAGAAATGAGGTGCAAATCTAGATTTTTCGGAGTGATTTCTTATAAATGATTCGCCTAGTTGAGGTATGTTTGAACTCATTTGTATTGGACATGTTTTGTATTATTTCCAGAAGTATTGTCGCACACAATCAAATGACATTCGCATGACCAAATCACAATGATAATTTTTGGACTCAAAATGATGGATCAGGATTAATTTGAAATAATGGAAAGGTGAGAAGTATCGAGGTTCAAAATGAGGTAGCAGTCCATTGATATGGACTGGTAACTTGCTGTGCACAGATACAAAATATAAACAGAAAGGGAAAGGGAGCATTTAAGACTCAAGGGCGGAATGGTGGCTCCGTGGTTAGCACTGCAGCATCAAAGCGCAAGGGACTTGGGTTTGATCCCAGCCTCAGTTGACTGTCTCCGTGGAGTTGATACGTTTTCCTCGAGTTTGCGTGAGTTTCTTCTGGGTGATCCGGTTTCCTCCCTCAATCCAAAGATGTGCAGTTTGGCTGTGCTAAATTGCCCATAGTGTCCAGCTGCATTAGTTAGGGGAATGTGTCTGGCTGGATTACTATTCGAAGGGGCGGGTGGACTTGTTGGGCCAAATGGCCTGCTTACACACTGTAGGGATTCTATGAAGTTCCAAGAGAGAATGCCCATCATGATATTTGCTCCAAACCTGTGTAGCTTAACGTAGACTAAAACAATCGCCTAGAGTACTATAAGCACTTCTGGGTACCAACGAGAAATATGTTATT
Organism: Hemiscyllium ocellatum; assembly: GCF_020745735.1. Classification (NCBI taxonomy): domain Eukaryota; kingdom Metazoa; phylum Chordata; class Chondrichthyes; order Orectolobiformes; family Hemiscylliidae; genus Hemiscyllium; species Hemiscyllium ocellatum. The sequence goes on from NC_083438.1 coordinate 18,238,264, forward strand.
AAAAAATTGATTTTGGAGGGAGTATAATCTAGATTTATTGAAATGGCACTTAGATGGTTTTTAAATCACAAGGTTCAGAAAGATTTTAGCACCCTTTCCATTCTTATGGCTGGAAACTTCTACCTCCCAAATTGGATCCATCATTCCAAGGATTCCATGTTTGACTACAATGTCTGATTACATTTCTGCTCAGTGACAGTTCCAGACTAACACCGAGGAACGTCACAACCTACGTGTCTGTGACAAAACAAAAATGTCGCTTCTCATATTGTCAATTGCCGTTGGCACAGTTAACCAGACCAACCTCCTCTCACCGCCCCCCCCCCCCCCACTCCCCCCCGCCCAGTGATTGAGCAACTATCCGGCACTGCTAAACCCAATTTCATTTTTATGTTATTGTAGCTCGAATATTTCTATGCAATGACTTCCAATCCTATACCTGAAAACTTACTTTTTGGAATTTCCAAGTGTCCTTGGATTGTAATGAAACAGATAATCTTACAGGATCAGCTATCCTAACTAGTGATATGTGGAAATGAACTCTAATCCTTGCCCCCAAATATTAGAATTCAAATGCAGTTAATATGGAGCTTGCAACAAAACTATCCCACTATTATTGAACATGAGACAGAGGCGCACTGTCGTTGAAAATAAAATATTTAGGAAGAAAAACTACTGTCCTTACTCATTTCCCCTTGGCCCATTTTACCCCAGTTCCAAACTTCCAGCTCAGCACCATCCTCATCACCTGTCCGACCCGCCAATCTTCCTTCCCACCGATTCGCTCCATCCTCCTCTCTGATCTGTCACCTTCATCCCCACCTCCATCCACCTATTCTACTCTTGGCTACCTTCTCCCCAGCCCAATCTCCCTCCCATATATCTCTCCACCCCGGAAGCTCCCTGCATTCATTCCTAATGAAGGCTTTTGCCTGAAACGTCGATTTTCCTGCTCCTTGGATGCTGCCTGACCTGCTGTGCTTTTCCAGCACCACTCTAATCTAGACTTCATATAAGTGTACCTCAGTGACGAAGGAACATGTGAAATGATTGAAAAAAAACCCATGTGGTCTGTCAATCCGAACAGTACGTGATTTGAATTGTCCCGGAGTATAATGCCACGTGATTAAATCAAATAAATAAACATCACCAACACAGGAAATGACATCACGAAAACACGGAAACCCAAACACATAAATATAAAATGTCGGAGGCTCACTGATGATGTTACCTCGGATGGTAACAAACAAATCTTCCAGCTCAACTTGCATACAAATAAATTTACATCAGAACTGGAGAGAGATAGAAATGGGGAGAGATAGAAATATTACTGCATTTACGAAAGTTAAAGGGAAGTTTGAGGATGGGATTGAACTCCAGAGAATTCCAGATTTTTGGTAATAGCGGAAACACTGAAGATTCTTGGTGGTAATTTCGTCTAGAATGCTGTACCAATGGAAATGAAGATGACACAAGAATAAGTGTGCTGCTTTGAGGAGATATGAATGGAAGACCAATGGTGAATTGTCACCCAAAAGCAAAAATAAATCACAAAGGACGAGGAAGTGAGACAAAATCTGAGAAATTGGTAAAAAGAATGACTGCAGATGCTGGAAACCAGATTCTGGATTAGTGGTGCTGGAAAAGCACAGCAGTTCAGGCAGCATCCGAAGAGCAGTGGAGGGTGGAGTGGATAGGTGGAAAAGAAGATAGGCAGGTAGGACAAGTCATGGGGACAGTGCTGAGCGGGAAGTTTGGAACTGGGCTGAGGTGGGGGAAGGGGAAATGAGGAAACTGTTGAAGTCCCCATTGATGCACTGATGTTGAAGTGTTCTGAGGTGGAAGATGAGGCATTTTTCCTTCAGGTGTCGGGTCGTGAGGGACCGGCGAGGAGGAGGCCCAGAAACACCATGTCCTCGGCATGGGGGAGTTGAAATGTTGGGTCACAAGGCAGTGTGATTGATTGATGCGCACCACTCCATCTCCTCTCTGACCTATAACCTTCATCCCTGCCCCCATCCACCCACTGCACTCTTTGCTACCTTCCCCCACCCTCCTCCCTGACCTATCACCTTCATCCCCACCCCCACTCACCTATTGTGCTCTATGTTACTTTCTCCCCACGCCCACCCTCCTCTCATTTATCTCTCCACCCGTCAGGCACTCTGCCTGTATTCCTGATGAAGGGCTTTTGCCTGAAACGTCGATTATACTGCTCCTCGGATGCTGCCCGAACTGCTGTGTCTTTCCAGCACCACTATTAAAAAAATTGAGAAATCGTTAGTGCTGATTTATATGCCCAGAACATCTTGAAGTCAACAGTTGCTATCAAAAACCATGTCGGCTTTCGAGTACTCATTTGAAAGATGATGTGCTCATCTTGCAGATTCTCATGACTTTGTTTTCCTTTTGTCCTTTCACAGAATGTGAGCGTCACTTGCAAAGTCGCATTCATTTTCCCTCCTTATTGTTTTTTTTCTTTATTCATGCATGGGATGAGAGCATCACTGACTAGGCCAGCATTTATTGCCCATCTTTAATTATCCAGATTGCAGTTAAGAGTCAACCACATTGCTGTGGGTATGGAGTCACAAGTAGGTCAAATCTTGTGACAGTTTCCTTCCCTGAAGGACATTGGTAAAGCAGATGGATTTCCCAACAATCAATAATGGACTCATGATCATCATCAAATTCACATCCAGACTTTTGCTAAATTCAAACTCCACCATCTGCCACAGCAGGAATCGAACAATTGTCCCCAGGACATGGTCTGAGTCTTAGGCCATCACTTCCCCTTGAACTGGGCGAGGTGCAGGTTGATTCAGAGATACTTTAAGAAATATTCACATTATTGTGGGGCTGTACGCATGCATAGGCCAGATGTAAGAACGGCAGATCTTCTACCCTAAAGAGCAATGGTTGTGCATATCAGTTTTATGACAATCAATGATTTCCATCAATTTGCAGTGAGTCAGCATGGTGGAAGATGATGTATTGAACATCGAGGGAGCTAGTCTAGTATTTGGAAAGAACAGAATCATGAGTATGTTTCTTAAAGGTAAACAGCCGACCAAGGCTATTTCAGCAGAATATTTGATTCTTATTATCTCTACCACGTAAAAGGACACTAGTTGCAGCTGAAAAGATACAGCAAGAACTGCAAGCTGTCATCCACGCTATACACTCTTCTGACTTGGAAATACGTTGCCATTCTACCACTATTCCGAGACAAAAAAAAATCAGGATTTCTCTTTTTAACCAGGATAATGACAACTGCCTGCATTCCTAGGACAGCAGAGGTTCAAGAATACAACCCACCACCACCTTCATTGGGATAAGTAGGGATTGGCAAAAATGTTGCTCTGACCAGCGATACATGCAGTCTGTGAAAGAAATTTAAAATTTGCTTGATATGTGGTGCCAGTTTGAACTATGTATGTAGTTTCAAGCAGACTGACGAAATTGGATTTGTTTTGAATAGGGTGTTCGATCAATAACTGTGTGTGGACATTATTGTTTGAATTTTGACTCAAAGACTTTGATCTAGATGCTTAATTGTCATTGGTCATGTTTTGCGACATTGCTTTCAATAACCACAACAAAGTCCAAGCCATCACGATGTTGACATGAGATGTATAAATGAACACTTTAGCATTTGAATATAAATACGCACATGCCAAGACAATGCTACGTCTTTTGTTTTAAATTTTACTTAGAAAATACTATCAACGTTGTTTCACTTGGTCTCTTCAATCTTGCCATTGTCATTTACATATATTTCAACACAAAACTGGTTGCAAATGTTGTCATTACCTGCTTATTCAAAGACCTGAAAATAATTTGAGTCATGTTCCAACCTGGCAGTCCCAATGGAGATTGCAGAGTGCATAAATTAATGCCTCCAGAAATGTGGAATCACAGCACTTATTTCAGACAGATTACCTTTGGAGCTGTATAATCCCAGTGCTTGCAAAAATGATTGATATATTTCGCAGCTTCAGAAAAATATATTACGTGGTTCTTGCTCTCATTGGTATTCCTGGTAAGAATTGGTTATCTATTCTATTATCTAGTTCTACACCTGAGAGGGTGAACTGTTTTTTTTTCCCAGTGAAGGCATTATTTATCAATATTCCAGCTGAGATCATTGCAAACAGTTGCGTATGCTATATCAATACTATATGTGAATTATTCTAAATTCACAATATACATTGTACAGTAAGTATTATTCAGTTTCAAAACGCTAATAAGGCTAAGCCATATGGCTGTGTTTTAGTTTAAAGATGTTTTTGGAAGAACTGAACACCTGTAACCAAAACATCTGTTAATGCGGAGAAATTAGTTGTTGTCAGGTCACTCTGGCTCTATATTTGTTTCATTTTATCTTTCTAACAACATCATGCAAATTGTTCTGAATATGGGTCACAATTCTTATATTTGTTCAGAGAAAAATTGTGATAGGTACATACTGCTGCATTTTCTCAGTGGACTTTAACACTCCAAACACTGCATTTGACATCAACAACTATTCATCCCAAACATAGGGGCGGCACGGTGGCACAGTGGTTAGCACTGCTGCCTCACAGTGCCAGAGACCTGGGTTCAATTCCCGCCTCAGGCGACTGACTGTGTGGAGTTTGCACGTTCTCCCTGTGTCTGCGTGGGTTTCCTCCGGGTGCTCCGGTTTCCTCCCACAGTCCAAAGATGTGCGGGTCAGGTGAATTGGCCATGCTAAATTGCCCGTAGTGTTAGGTGATGGGGTAAATGTAGGGGAATGGATCTGGGTGGGTTGCGCTTCGGCGGGTCGGTGTGGACTTGTTGGGCCGAAGGGCCTGTTTCCACACTGTAAGTCTAGTCTAGACTGCGAGAATTTATCATTGTGAAATTGTGCAAGGAGTAGGTTAAGGAAATTGGAATGCTTTGAATGATCCACAGTTTCTTTTAGTGTTCAGTGGCTTAACATAAGGTCCTTAAACATTTTATTACATCTTTCATATGCACAGTCAGCCATAGATAACTTAGATATTGCACTTAAATTGAACAGTGATAAACTACAGCATGGTTAAAATTACCTGTGACTACTTGGACATTTCACACTCGCATATAGCTTGTTTGTGTTGAGTTATGGAAGGTATTTTGTGGATGATGATTAATTTCCAGAACATTTTGTCTTCTTTCAGTTAATTTGTTGGCGATTATAATCCTATCCCAAGGAAAGTGTGGCCTTTCAGCCTGTATCACTCGCTATCTGGTGGCCATGGCAGCTGCTGATCAACTCGTCATTATCACAGAGGTTATACTGAAGCGGATTACTTCTTATTATTTCCCAGGTTCTTTCCTTCAGATAACAGTTGTGTGCAGTATTATTAAAGTCCTGCGTCGGTCATCAATAGATAACTCTGTCTGGTTAACAGTTGCTTTCTCTTTTGATCGTTTTATTGCCATTTGTTACCAGAAGCTAAAAGCAAAGTACTGTACAAATAAGAATGCAGCAATGGTAATTGCTGTAACCTGCAGTCTGCTCTTTTTAAAAAACGTTCCCTATTATTTCACATACAAACCGAAGGAGATAATAAACAACGTACAATGGTTCTGTGATATAAAGTCAAGCTTTTACACTGATGCTGCTTGGTTGGTATTTGACTGGCTTGACACGATATTAACACCGCTGCTTCCATTTGCTATCATTATGTTGCTCAATGCTCTGACAGTCAGACATATTTTGGTGGCCAATCGAATCCGGAAGGGACTGAGAGGGCAAAGCAAGGGATGTAATCACAATGATCCAGAAATGGAGAGCCGAAAAAAGTCTATAATTTTGCTTTTCGCTGTATCAGGGAGTTTCATAGTTTTGTGGATTTTATATGTCCTGGAATTCTTCTACTATATCATTTCTAAAACCAGTGGCCCCAATGATAATGACTCTTTATACGTCTTTGAGCAAGTTGGATATATATTTCGCAGTTTAAGTTGCTGTACAAATACCTTTATTTATGGAGTGACTCAGACAAAGTTCAGAGAGCAGTTCAAGAACGTGATGAAACGCCCATTCACGCTTCTTGTCGAAGTTATGAATAATAAAATACGTCTGAAATGAGCTCAGTAATGAATCCTGGTGTTTTCACTTTATTTATCCAACATCAATCCATTGAATTATCTCTCCAAAAGCTGTCAAATGTGAAGATTTTCTTTGGATAAGAAAACTTTAATAAGAGAGCAATTGTCATAGAGTCACAGAGTTGTACAGCACAGAAATAGACCCTTCACTCCAACCTGTCCATGCCGCCCAGATATCCCAACCCAATCTAGTACCACCTGCCAGCACCCGATCCATATCCTTCCAAACCCTTCCTATTCATAGACCCATCCAAATGTATTTTAAATGTTGCCATTATACCACCACTCCCTCTGGTAGCTCATTCCATACACTTATTACCCTCTGCGTGAAAACGTTCCTCCCTTAGGTCTCTTTTATATCTTTCTCCTCACTCTAAACCTATGCTCTCAGGACGTGCGTCCAATGGCAAAATAGATGGAGACCACCATTTTGGCTATATTGCTGATTTGCCCTGATTCAGCCATGACGTATAGCATACTAGTATGCTGGTTTGTCCCAATAGGTGAAATAATCAGTAAAGACATTAGCATTTCATATATCTGTATCTTCTGATAACCATAAGGATGGCACACTAAGGTGGCGTTTTTAACTGCTCCAAATCACACATCACATCGCACCGTTGTAAGCTGCACTGCAGAAGGCAGCAAACTCCACTGACACACCACGCAGTGTCACGTTATATGACTTGCACCATAATAAACCACAACAGTTTTCAACACCACGCATGATGAGATACCATCAGTTACTTCACCACATTCCATCCGATTAACTCATAATACATTATACTTGAACACCTCAGATAACGCTGCATTACCCAAAGCTGCAGTGCACTTCACCACGGCATAACACTCTGAAGATTCATAATGTGCCGTGCTTTAATGCCCCTCACCACACTTCACCACGACTGACTCCACTGCAACAACATATGCAAATCAAGATCCTGTAGAATCACAGAGGTTAACCATAGCAGAATACATGCAATGACACCACAGCACGTATCTCAGCTCCATTATACTCTGTAATCACGCAGTTTTCTCTTTCTCCAATACCTCTGTATTAGCATACGCTACAATGCAACATGTAATACTATATTACACAGTAGAACATCGCACTAACAAAGGTTTGGATTCCTGGGATATTGATGCAGTTCTGGGAGTAGATAGTTCCTGTCAAAATCATACTAATAGAGCCATGAAACAAGTAAAAATCCTTTTCAGGTGCATTGCTAATGATATTGGGCCGATTTAAATTAACTTGCCAGAAGTGTGAAACCAGGAGGTAAGAATGAAGAAAATAGATGGGGTTCGATGGAAGTAGATTGGGGAATGTTCAAAAAAACTGAGGTCTAAATAAAAGGGAGAATGTGAGATCTAAATTCTGTTTACTTAGAATGCAAGTTAATCACCCAGAATGGCAAAATAAGGTTTGGTAACTGCAGGCGTATACAACCATATACATTGCATGACAGTGGTCCAGACAACTGAACAGGCATCTGGCTTGCAGAGTAATGCCAACAGCTATGGTCCAATTTCCACATTCAGTAAGGTTACCATGAAGTGTTCTCCTTGCTCAGCTTCTCCATTCACCTAAGATGTGTTGATACGTATGACAACCCCTTCAGCAGGAGTTTGTTTCTTATTTGACAGCAGCCCAATGGTTTGATGAGGCTACTGCAACCTGATATTTACTTCTTCCTGTAACCAAAATATCGTATTGTAGCAATGAGGAAACTAGGCTCACAAAAAAGGAAGGACCTAGCTCAAACATTTCGCTGAATGCGAAGTGTTATGAAAGAGAAGGAATTAAATAAACTTAATTCATGATAATGGAATTGCAATGTTGATTAAGGAGAACTCTGCATTTCTGAAAGTAAATGATTCCCTGGCGATATCAAGGATAAAATCGAGTACATAGATCACACAAAAAAAACAAAATCAATCTATCATTTCATTGGCTGCATGCCTTTTTGTCAGTGCCATGAATTTGTAAGAAAGTTCCAGATGTCAAATAAACAAAGGAGGTTGAAAAAATAATGGGCTGTGGTTTTTTTTTTACATATTCCGGTTTTGTTGTGGATCACTAAATCACAGACAAGGCAGCTACGATATAAATGACAAAGAAATACTTCGATTTATCAAGTGACTGGAACAACATATTTCCACTTCATGACGAATGAGCCATTACTGGATGCACTCCTGGGAATTTAACTGGGTTCGGTGAATCAGCTGTGATTTGCAGTGCCTGCAGTATCACAATTTTTCGTTTATTTGTGGCAATGGCTATGATCACATGAGGGTCTGACCAATAAACTAAGAAGGAATGGGACCAATCCAATTAGGTGGGACACATCTGGCTGGGGTGAATTGCTGGTAAATGCATAATAGCGCAACAGGCATAATTTAAAATAAGAGACAGTTTAGGATCCACCAAAGTACATTTCTATGATTGAAAGTGATCCACTTTTTAAACAATTTCCTCAGTTGGGGAAGATTGACCACAAAGACACTCTTTTAATTTTTTTGTTTCAGTCTTGATATTATCAAACTCAGAACTGGGTATAGGACGAATCAGACATTAGAAGACACCGAGAGCAACAATGCCAAAGAATTCAATGCTGTTATTGGATTTTCTTTTGAATGTTGAAAACATTTTCTTTATACCTGTGACCAAGTGTGGTAAAGCTAATACTTTGTAGGCCATTTGGCCTATCGAGTTTACACCAAATGCCAAACAGCATGTTTCCCCAGGCCTAAAACCCTACCCTATCTCTTTAATCCTGCATTCCTCATGGTTAAGGCTGCATATTCCTAGATAGTATGTGCAATTTAGCATGGCCAATCCACCTACTTTTGCACATTTTTGGACTGTGAGAGGCAACTGGAGCGCCCAGAAGAAATCCAGACGCACAGTCCCCCAAGTCTGGAATTGAACCCAGGTCCTTGGAACTGTGATTTCTGATCAACTGTCTCCCAAGCAGACTAAAGTATTATGATTGGAAATTACTTCCATTGCTAGAAAATTTTGTTACTTTTGATCAAGAAAATACAGAACCTGCAAGAAGTTCTTTGCATTATTATGCTGTCTGTTTTGCCATTTTATGCGCGTTTTGAGTGAGATTTGAAAGCAAAAAAACCACTAATTTTCAATTATGAACATTATCAAATTGTATGCAAGTCTGTGAGGAGAATGCCTGATAATTGATATTAAATGCCTATTATGTACTTAAAACAGAATAGTAAACCATATGTAAATTTAATATTGGATCCCTCCACGTCTTTTTGTCGGGTTACAACGGGTTATGCACCATTCCCCTCCACAAAATCGTTTCTGGTGGGACATAGTCTGTTCAACATTAAGCCGAACACTTATTATTTCCAGCCTATAGAAAGGAGGGAGGTAGCTTGCATCAATTTTAATCATATTTTTTCAATGTGTTGTTTCTGGTATGGCCAACCACTGTGCCCCCATGCTGCCCACCTGATCAAAGTTTATTTGTTTCTTTTTCAACTGGAAGTGAAAGTTATTTTACAACTCCAAATGTGAGCTATCAATTCCTAAGAGCACTTAAGCTGAGTAGCTTCCTTTACGGCTTCAGAAAGCAGTTCAGGTCAAGTAATTTCTGTGACTCTGTTTTCGGTTGTTGATCAAACATGAACGCATGAACCATGCAGCTGTGAAAGAAAGAAATGTGGTTATAGATCATGTGTTTCTCTGACAAAGGTTTGTCAAAATGTGGCTGGGCTCATGCTCTAAAGAACATTGGATGAAGTATTTTTTTCTCATTGTTCATTCATGGATTGAGGGCGACGCTGGATAAACAACATTTATTGTTTATTTTAAATATTCAGACGGTATTCAAGATACAGCCACATTGCTGTGAGTGTGGAGTCGTATGTAGGCCAGTCACATGACAGTTTCCTTTCCTAAAAGGCACTAGTGAACCGGATGGGGCTTTCCAAAAATCGACAGGGTTTCATTGTCATCACTTTATGACCCGGGTTATACCCCTTTGCTAATTTAAACGAGCGACACAGAAAAGATTCACCCTGTGCTGCAATCTGTTAAAATTGAAGAGGCAAAGAACAATCCAAGAAGTCACTATTTAAGGTAAAAATTAACAGTTTGTTCTTTAAGTCCAACAGACAACATTAAAACCAACAACTATTAACAACTCTTTTCTCTTAAACCTAGCTATTACCTCCAAATCCAAAATACAGAGGAACCTCAATTATCCAAACGAGATGGGCAGGCACTACTTCGTTTGGATAATTGATTATTTGGTTAATTGACTTCCTTTCCTCTGGGGCTCGGAGTTTTCTATTAAGTCTGCTCCCTGTTCAGGAGACTAGCAGCAGCACCTCACCCCAATACCACCTCCCATCTGCCCCAACAATGCCCCCCCACCTGCACCCACATCCACCCCCAACACTGTCACTTGCCTGCCCCCATCCGCACCCTAACACCACCCCCACCTGCCACCGTTGACCCCCAACACTGTCCACCGTCCGCCCCCCACCTCCACCCCCTTCCGCCTCCACCCCTCTCTGGGGCAGTCGGACTGGACACGAACAGCAAGACTGCTGCTGCTGCTACTGCCTTTTGGGCAGGTCAGTCCCCAAATAGCATGTGCATGCACGCAGGCGCGCGCACACACACGCAAACACACAACTTTTTGACAGGTTCTACATTTGCCTTGTAGAGGAAAATGTTAGAGAGATTATCTGGGGAAGGGGGTGTTTAGGGTGCACGCCTGTGTAGAACTCCAGTGAAAGTGTTGGAAGAGAGGCGGAGGGTGGCACGTCAGTCATTTAGAGACGATGTCTGCACTCACATCAGTCCAGGACTGTTCACAGCAACACTTTTAATCACTGTAAACAAAAGGCACAATCAGTATTGGACACACATCTTTGATGTCATGCTTCTGTCGGGTGTCGAGATCTCCTTCAGATAAACTGATTTTCGGATAATTGGTATTCAGATAATCGAGGTTCCCTTGTACTAATCTGATTAAAAATACCGATTAAGACCGAAAAAAAATCATGTTTCAAAACCAGTCAGCTTTGCCAATTTTCCTTTGTAAATTCTGTTCAGGTCAGCCTCGATGTTCTGCTGTGCAGACTCCCCACAAACAGGTACCTTGCAGAGAGCTGTTCAGCTAGCAGTCTACATTTGTTGAACTTTGGCAGTTCTTCTCCAAACTGTTCCAACGTTTCCAGTTTTATACATCAACACATCGGATTGTTTCATTGGTTTAATATCATCAAAGTACGAAATTCAAATTTGATTAGATTTTGGTACCTTGGAGCATAATTTACACTGATTAGGCAAATTTGAATTTGTTTTTGTTTCATAGCAACCTAGCTGCTGATATTTGTTTCAATCAAGTATTATATTATTATCTTGTTCAGGAGTCTCTGTGCTTTGTCAGTCCTGGCTAGCTTTTAAACTCTCTTAAAGGTACAGTACATCTCTGCGCCTTCATAACAATCATGAGACTCTCAATTCCAGTTCTTTTTAAAATTGAATTCAAATTCCACCATTTGCCATGATAAACTCCCAACCCAAATCCCAGAACATTATCCCAGTCTCTTGATTAACAGTCTAGTGATAATTACATTAGGTCACCGCATCCCGAGAATTTACCCAATAATTTTGGAATTGAAAGATGTTTTCAGCAATGATGTCTTTGGCAACTGAAAGCAAAAGTAAATTATGCATCACATGTATTTTGCAAGGGAATTTGTTTTACGTGAGTCTAGAATCAGAGGAACGTCACAGACCTTTTTTTTATCATCACAGACTCTCCTGTTTTGATCAATGCCATTCAGCCCTTTGAATCTGCAATGACCCTCAAAAATACAGCCATGTGACATCTCTATAAGCCATGCATTGTTCATGGCTAAACCACCTAGCCTGGACATCCATGAACACGATGGACAATTTCAGCGTGGCCAATCACCAAAACAAAACAACTTTGGACTGTGGGAGGAAACTCACACAGACACTGGTAGATTGTGCAGAATCCACCTCAATCATCACCCTAGGCTGGGGTCGAGCCCAAGTCCATGGCACTGTGAGGGATCAGTGCTAACCACTGAGCAGTAGTGCCACCAAAATTTTGGACTCTGAACTGCCATTTGAACAAGCCTAGGTGAGCCTGGAAGGGTAATTAAGGACAGGCAAGAAATGCTGACCTTCCCTGTTACACCTATGTCCCACAGAAGAGTATCTTTTTTTGTTAAAGAATCTTCTTTTTTTTCGATTACCTTTGGAAAGCTTAAATCGCTCATGCTAAAAACCGTGATTTACTACATTAAATTCCACATGAAATGCCAACAGCTTTCACAGAAACTAACTTCGAAAAAAAAGACAAAAGTCGTTTCTATCCTGTTCAAGCGTGGGTGGTTATAGTAGGTTGAATTTCCAATTTTGTGTTCTTTAATTTCTGATCAATTGTCTCCCTAGCAGACTAAAGTATTATCATTGGAAATTACTTTCATTGCTGGAAGATTTTGTGATTTTTGATCAAGAAAATACAGTACCTGCAAGAAATTCATTGCATTAGGATGCTATCTGTTTTGCCATTTTATGCGCATTTTTAGTGCGATTTGAAAGCAAATAAGCCAGTAATTTTCAATTATGAACATTATCAAATTGTGTGCAAGTCTGTGAGTGGAATGCCCGATAATTGAACATAAATGCCTATTATGGACTTAAAACAGAATAGTAAACCATATGTAAATTAAGTATTGGATCCCCCCCCCCCCACGTCTTTTTGTGGGGTTACAAGGGGTTATGCATCATTCCCCTGCCCACCCACAAAATCGTTTCTGGTTGGACATAATCTGTTCAACATTAAGTCGAACACTTATTATTTCCAGCCTATAGAAAGGAGGGAGGTAACTTGCGTCGATTTTAATCATATTTTTTCAAGGTTTACAAGCGATGTGTTGTTTCTGGTATGGCTAGTATCTGTCAACATCCCTAATTCCTGCTAAGCTGAGTTGTCTTTGGCTACTTCAGACCGCAGTCAAGAATTTGGGACATTATTATCCGTGTGAAGTTGGAGAGAGAATGCACTGTGAGAAAAAATGGGGAAAATAGAAAAGAATTGGCTTAGCTGTAATTCTATCAAAATGCTTAACTAAATAAAAGGTGCAGTAACTATTTCTAGTTAATTGTTCGAATGTAGCAACATCCCATAAATATCCCCTTAGTTAAAGACAAATTCAGTAAAACAGGTTGTTTCACATAAAATTCTCATAGCAGGAAAACAACCCCCAGCTTTTAGTCACAACTGGAAGAGAACAAAACAGCTTTCATCTCTTCAAGACCCCATTACCAACTTCTGAAAGCTAAAATTAAAACTCCTGATTGTGTGGGAGCGTGACCACACCCATTCAGGTTGCTTCTATTGTTCCAACTTAAAACTTTGGGCGGCACGGTGGCACAGTGGTTAGCACTGCTGCTTCACAGTGCCAGAGATCTGGGTTCATTTCCCACCTCAGGCGACTGTGTGGAGTTTGCACATTCTCCCCGTGTCTGCGTGGGTTTCCTCCAGGTGCTCCAGTTCCCTCCCACAGTCCAAAGATGTGCTGGTCAGGTGAATTGGCTATGCTAAATTGCCCGTAGTGTTAGGTGAAGGGGTAAATGCATGCGTGGGTTGCGCTTTGGTCGGTGTGGACTTGTTGGACCGAAGTAACTGTAGGCAATCTAATCTAAAAACCCTTACTGCTATATTCTTTACCAGTATTCAATAGATACATCGATATCTCTGCTGCAAAGTCTCTCTTTAAATGGAAAACCAGGAAAAATACACCTCTTGAAGCCGCAATATCATCACACAAGGCATTCACGGCTATGACCACGTGCTACAAAAACTAGGTTGGAAATGTTAGGTACTTGTTTTTGACTGGTGTAGATACATAGAAGGGTCTTCCCTGCTTTCGATTTGTATATCTCTGTGGCTCTGTGATGCTTTATTCCAATTTCCATTTGTTGGCGTCTGGAATCGTGATAATTTCTGAAAATTGGTTTGTGAACAAGTAATGACTGCTGTGCGCACAAAACATGCCCAACCTTCAGTATTATCCATTTCAAACAGTTGTCTGCTGACAATAAAAGGATAAATGGCTGCTGTGACCACAGCAACAGGAAGAGCCGTGTGGGGAGGAGAAAAGAAAGCAGAAGCAGATAAACATGAACTTGTTTCTTGATGCATCAATGTCATTGGAATAGAGCCTGGCCAATTATTGACATTCATTTTACAGCAACATCTAAAGGTTCTGGACTGTGAATTGGAGCATGACTGAGGCCATGGCACCTGTTAGGAATAATTAAGAACCTGACACCCTCTCTGCAATAATTAAGCCATCTCACAAGGGACTGGTTTATATGACTTCTGATAGCATTTTCCTTTGCTCAAACCGTTAAGTTCATCCACAACCCCTTATCATCCCCAACCCAGGCTCCCCAACCCCCGACCTGACTCTGTAACATTATATGATCGAACATTTTTTTGTTATTTTGTACACATTGATATCTTTCTCCGAGACTCTATGAACGATTTCGGAATTAAAATGCTGTGGGATGAGGTTTTCGTGAAATGTAATGGCTCCCATCTCCTGACGCATTTTGGTCGAAAAGTAAATGATGGTATTTGGGTTGCTTAGGTGTAGCAGGGTATTTATCAGTAAGTGGAACTCATAGAATTTGTAGACAATGTCCGAGCCAAGGATGTAGTCATAATCTGAAGGGAACTGATCATTGTCTTTCCCCCAGGAAAGTGCAGCGACTTCTGAACGGTGTAGGCTGGCTGCTGGAATATTGTTGGAGACGTTGTGTTGGATCTGACTTAGAACGATCGGTTCGTCGGTCAACGTGACATCTCCCCCTGGCAAACAAAGAGTGAGGCGTCAGTAGTTACCAATATTAGTTGACTCAAGGTGACAGCAATATGGAAATAATAACTCTGTGTCGGTGTATCGGTGCGTGATTGCACACGTGCAAACAACAAATAATTGGTCAATCCGTGACCAAATGTTTCATGTTGCAGTCAACGCACTGCAGAAAAAAAATATGAGCACCATATCGACCTTGCCTTGGACAAACCATCTACGAGAGTGAACCATGGTTATGTTACTGAATTCGCCATTTTGCAATCAACGATTCAGTCACAGCCACCTTGCAAATCAGTCCTATCAGCATTCAACAGTGTCAGTTCATATTTGAACCAAATTGTCTGAGTAGTTTGGAATTTGATTGAGAATCCTCCTTTACTTTTTTTTCCCACACGGAATACTCTCCCTCCTGTCGCAGTTTGAATTGACTGAAACTCTAAGGTGTTTTGGGAAGTGGGTGCTTTCCTCATTTTCTGTGTTTTACTGAGTAATGCGGCACAATTATTCTACCCATTCGAGTTGCAACCCTGTGCTTCAATACTGGTGCTTACCTCATTCGACTTTGAGCCCTTCCAGCATTTTTCCCTCGGTGTATTGTTAATGTAATTTTGGATCAAAAGGCCGATCCTCAAAATCAGTGAAATCAAAAATTGCGTGGATGCTGAAAGCTGAACAGAAAACGTGGAGAATATAAAAGGAACACAGCAGGTTTCGCAGCTCTGTGAAGGAACATGCAGCTTGCATTTCAAGTATGGCAGTGCTCTTCAGATTAATACTGAAGAAGAATCATATCAGACTCAAAAGGTGAACGATGCTGACAAACCTGTTCAGTTTCTTCAGCATTATCTTTGCTTATTCCTCAAAATAAATGACAAGCGAGTTGCTCCATGAGCCATGTAACAATTCACATATTAACACTTCAGTATCATGAGCTAGAATGCTCACCACCTAGCCAATGAGTACACCTCCAACAAGACTCAAGAAGCTGCACAAAATCGTGCACAATGCAGCCAGAGTATTAGTACCTCACCTTTCTTCAACTTTCACTCTCTCCAACAGGGATGCACAGTGGTAAAGGCAGCGAACTTCATCTATAAAAATGTACTGCAGTAACTAAACAAAGCTCCTAAAACATCGCCCTTCAAACTACAACCTCTACATTCATAAGGCCATGACAGCAGATGGAAGAAAACGCCACCACATGGAAGTTTCACTTTAATCAAATACCACTCTGACTTTGAATTATATTATGTTTGTTCATCCACGGTGGCTGTGCAAACGCTTGGAGGTCCCATCCAAACCATACTACGTCTGCATCTACACAGGATGGATTACAGTAGAGCATTAACTACCTCAAAGTCAATTAGCAATAGGCTATGAGGGCTAGCCTCGACAATGATGCACCCTAATTGCAAATCAAGAAAACAAAGCATTCTACTTGAAAAGCAAGAACGTGGTTTATAAATCTTGGGAAATTAACTACAAACAAAAACTCTTCCCATGAGGAACTGTGAATATTTTCCAAATCACCGTGCTCAGAGATGCCTGAGCAGGTGGAACTTGAAAAAGGGGTGGGGGTACAATCAATGCACTTCACATGCCTTCAGCTGGTAGTTGATCTGCCTGAATCTCGGTACGTCGCCCCTGATCTGAAATACTATACAGACATTCTCTGGAAAGAATTCTATGCTTTCAAATTGCTGCCTCTGAAAGTGGACCTATTTATACCATTGAGAACAATAGGGGTATAAAAGTGAAAACAGAAATTGTTGCTGAAACTTAACAGATCTAAAAGATGCTTTAGTGATGGATCACTGCACTGATTAAGTTAACTCTGCTTGCTGTCCCGTAGATGCTGCCAGACCTGCTGAGCTTCTCCAGTAATTTGTGTGTCATTTTGATGTTTCAGCATTCACATGGTTTATTGTTGGGATACATGAACATATGCATTGGGAACAAAACAGCAAACTATTCGACTGCATAAACCTGACACACTACCCAATAATGCCATCATTGGTCTATTTCTGTTTTTAATTTCGTGTTCCAATTATCCATCACCCTTGACCCCCTGTATATCAAACTTCTATCAGAATTCGAATTCAACGTACATACCAAACACTTTTTAGACAGCGAGTTCCAAAGTCTCACTGCCATCTGAGAATGTAATGACAGAACAAAACTTGAATAACCATATGCTGAATTGGGAGTATATTCATTCGAACAAAATGTCAAAATAGTTCTTTGTGCCATAAGGTGATAATGCAGTCCTGCAGCATGTTTCGATACATGACACAAATGCAAGCATGTGGGAAGTTTTACTTACCAAGCAGGATGGCTAGAATTCCCACGATGCCAGTGCCTGCCCCCAATTCAATCACTTTCTTTCCAGTAAAGTTAATCTGCTCTTTCTCAAAGAATTGACAGAGAACACGGCCCTGAAACAGCAGAATCAGTCAAATTGATAACTAGAAAGGTATAACATTATCCAACGTTTCTGAAGTTGGGCCATGCTATATATCAGTGCCCAAGCTGGTAAATGGTATCAAGAAACACATAAATGAAACATTTATTCCCAGCTCGGATTTGTTTATTTGGATTTTAAGTAGAGTTTTGGTTTTTGGACATTATATTCGAAATATGAGATAATAAATGTGCTTTAGACATCATATATAATGTAAAATGGAGACAACACATGGAGGTAATATATTATGTTACAGAGGAAGTGAGATTATTATGTACTACTATGCTAGTGTTTGCTCAGTTGGCTAGAATAAGGTGCAATGTGAGGGCAAAACTGGGCGTTCAAATGCTGCATCGATGATTTTGCCATGAAGATTACTCCTTTTGCATCTCCCTCGTCACCCGCTGCATAGAGTCCCTCAGGTTAGGTCACCAACAATAATCTCTTTCAATTGAGAGAACCTCTTCAGGTATGGCAACTTGATATTTAGATACTCAAATATCTCAGGTAGTTGGTTTGTAATGCATGAGGATCGATAAAAAGCACAGTTTCCATTCTGCATCAACTGAGTTTACCGCAAATGACACTGCTTCTCAAACTTTCACATCTCCTGATGTGTGGCAATCTTCATGCTGAACCACTACCATATTATCATAGGATCCCAAGAGTATGGAAACTGGTCATTCAGCTCAACAAGTCCACACCAAAGCTCTGAATGGCATCCCCCACCCTATCTCTGCAGCATTCTTGGCTCAAGCACTTAGCCTGCACATCCCAAGACATTATGGACAATTTGGCATAGTCAATCCACGTATCCTGCACATTTTTGGACTGTGGAAGGAAACCAGAGCTCCTGGAAGAAATGCGTAGAATGTGTCAACTCCACACAGGCAAATCACCTAAGGCTGGAATTGAACCTGCATCCCTGGCATTG
Organism: Hemiscyllium ocellatum; assembly: GCF_020745735.1. Taxonomy (NCBI): domain Eukaryota; kingdom Metazoa; phylum Chordata; class Chondrichthyes; order Orectolobiformes; family Hemiscylliidae; genus Hemiscyllium; species Hemiscyllium ocellatum. The sequence continues at coordinate 18,256,677 of NC_083438.1, forward strand.
TGAGGCAGCAGTACTGACCACTGAGCCAGTATGCTGCCCTCAGCTAGTCGGCTCCACCTACATGAGAGTTGTCTTATTGTCCAGTAGTAAGATAGTGGCTTTATCTTTTTTTTTGAGGTTTATGACCACAGTATATCCTGCTTCAGCCGTTTCAAAATCAATTTGACGGATACGAACAAGATGAGCAGCGGTTAGTCAAAAGAAACAAGGGAGACGGAGGACTGGTGAAATGAAGGTGCTGCATTAGAAGGACGTTTCAAAGTGCAGAAAGACACAAACCAAACAAGAATTGAAACAAAGTGGCTCCATGAATCAGGCAATGAATAGCCACAAATTTTCAAGCAGGAAATAGTTTGTTAAAGGTTCAACAGATTTGAAATGAAATGATTCAAAGCAGAACTTTTTAGGTCCATAAATGTAGATGGAGTACAAGGTAGTAATGAATATGTTTATATCAAATAATACAATGAAGAACCAGGAATACACAAAATGCACATGACATTAGAAAATGAGAAATGACCAAAAAGGCAGAATCATAGTGACAGCAGAAAGAAAGAAAAAAAAGCAGACTTGCTCTGAAATATGCATTTTATCCAAGATATTCGGCTTGTAGTCTTCATGATTACTCACCGGAAATACCAAAATAAAGCGTAACGACATTTATAGTTCATGGTATGAGAGTGTGATTGGTTTCTAAGAGTAGTCTATTTAGTAAAGTTGTTGCCACAAACAATACATTAGTTTTTGTTGTTCCTTTCTAGAATAGACAGTTAGATTTTGATTAGTCAAGGCTTTAGCGCAGAAATGAACCAGAAAATGTTTGTCACATATTTTCCTGAGATGGAACTGATGCAGTTTGTTCATGCTATATCTCTTACAAAAAGAAAATGTCTTGTGTGTTTTTATGCATAGGACAACATTCAAGAGCACCATTCCATGAGCCAGACAGATAGTTTGAAATTTGTTGTCAGCACAATTATTAACATATACAGAATTGTTTAACAATTGTTGAAAAATTGGCAAAATGCATCTGTTTCAGAAATACACATGTTCGGTACTACCAAATGACTATAAAGGAGGAAGGTTTGTTAGAGCATTGGTGTTATGAGCCTATCAGAGAAAAGACCTCTTGGGGTATGGAAACTTGATATTTAGATAGTCAGTTATCTCAGGTAATTGGTTTGTAATGCATGAGGATACATGAAAAACATGGTTTCAATTCTGGCATTGACTGATTTTACCATAAACGACACTACTTCTCAAATTTTCACATATCCTGAGGTGGGCTAACCTCCAGGCTGAACTAACACCAGTCGGCTCTCCCTACATGAAAGCTGCCTTATTGTCCAGTAGTGGGATGGCGACTTTACCATTTTGTTTCTGAGGTTTATGAACGCATTCAGATTGCTGCCAGGATTGGGCGGACATGGAGAGGATTCGTCCTCTCCTCTAATGTAAGAGGTTAAATATGTAGAATATAAAGAAGAATGAAAAATGTCCCTTTTAATATCGATATGTGGCGAATTATGTTTCTCTCAATGAGGCTGTGGAGTGCAGAATGCTCTTGCTCAGTAAATGGTGGAAGCCAGCTTGTTAACACCATTCAAGGTTGTGCTTTAAATCTATTCGTGATCAAGAGATGTAGAGTGTGGACATCAAGTGTCCTATTCGTGCTTCTAAGTCTTAGCTTCCCTATTCTTTTTATCACATTAGCCAAAGACCACTGATCTCTTTCCAGGAAACAATATTTGAACAATTTGGTAGAGTCAGTCGCCAGACAGATCACAATGGCTATCAGAGTAATCAGGGACAATTAGGGCAACAAATGTTGGTCATGCTGCCGTGGAGAATTAACAACATTTCTGTTATGCTTTGTGATCACAGACTCCCTAATCTCTCCAATATTATGCATTTCAATTTTCCTTTTTGCCAGGGTCTGATGAAATGTCTCTGTTTAAGAAGTGTTCCTATATTTGGGAACAACTGCAGGATCACAGAATCATGTGATCTTTCTCACAATAATGATTTTTACAAATTGAGTCAGTCTTTCATTTTCATCAGTTGTTCAGTTAATGGTGCGTACACACACAAAACACGGCATTTAAAACTAAGTAAACAGGGTTTCTCCAGCAGGTGATTTAAAAGCTTTCGGTGTAAAATACCAAACAGTGGACTTACAGGTTCCCAGATGACTGCTGGTATGCCAAGGTTTTTGCTAAAATCCCGAGTGATGTTCAATTCGTACCCACAAAACTCATAACGACTAGTTAGTCTGCTTTGGTCAAAATGGTAGTCGAATATGATAGGCAGCTTCTGTTCCTGCTGGGCAGTCATTATTCAACCTGGATTTTCTGCTGCTGTTCTGATCCTGGCTTACGTTCGTATCCAGCGAGTTTCGGTCCAGATCAACTGAGATGAACCTCTCCCCGTTGCAGAGGAATGTCTGGAGTGGATGATTCAATTTTGCACTGAGATCTGGAAGGTACAAAGGAAACAAGACAAGAGCGTGATAATTGAAAACTAAATAGGATTTTCTGAGGGAACCTCATTGTTAAATTAACAAAGTCAGATTGCAAGTATTCAGCACAGAGGGCATTGACAATAAATATCGGCGAGGACTCGCTTGCTTTTTCTTTTATAAAGTAACCACGTTCCATCAAGAGATTTAAATTTTCACTCCAAAGAGATACCATATATTAGAAGGTTAATGGACGGAATAGTTTGGTGCTATCATGTCCACACTATTGATCCAGTGATCCAGAAAATATTGTGGGAATTTGAATTTGAATCCGATAATGGCAGATTGTGGAATTTGACTTCAATAAATTTCCAGAATCAATAGTGTCATGATGACCATATTGATGTGTGTGTGTGTGTGTGTGTGTGTGTGTGTTTGGTGGGGGTCACCTTGTCCACTCTCCTCACCTGGTCTAGCCCCGACATTTGACCCCATACCACAGTAATGTCACTAAATTTCCCTTTGAGTAATTAAGTTGGGGACAATACATCCTGGCCTAGCAATCTCGTGAATGATTCATAAAAGCAATTTTAAAATATTGGAGATTCAGATTAGGGAGATTCCACTCTAGATTGCTGTGGACCTTTCAAACAATTTATACAATTCTCCAAACACAATTAGGTTTTGCTAGAAAAGTTCAACATCTGTGAAAAGAAATCAAAGTTAATGTTTCGGGTCCAGTAACCCTTCCTCAGAACTGATGTAGCTTGGAAAATGTTGGTTTATCCGCAGAAGATAAGGTGGTGGAGGGAGTTAGCAGTAAATGATAGGTCAGGATCGAGCCCAAAGGGAGAGAAGAACAGTTGTACAGACAAAAGAGTCCTTAAAGATCTGGCTGGGAGGGTGAAAAGCTGTTGATGGAGACAATGAAAGACTAGCAATAAGTAATGTGGAAGGCAGACAATGTGGTAACAAGGCTGGTAGTGTGTCGTATGGGACTAAGACATGGAGCAGTTCAGGCTTGGAAATTATTGAGCTTGATTTTGAGTCCAGAGTCCCCAAGCAGAAAATCAGTTGGTGTTATTCCTGCTTGCGCTTTGCATTTCTGGAACACTGCAGCAAGCCTGAGACAGAGATGCTGGCCAGGGAACAGGGCAACTGGAAATTGTAAATTCAGGGTCTTTCTTGCATTCACCCAGTGGCGAGGAGATCACATTGTGAGCAGTGAATGCAGAACACTAGATTGTTGGAAGAAAGGTAAAGTGCTGCTTCAACTGGAAGGTATACTTGGACTTTTAGATATTGAGAAGGCAGGAGGTAAATGGCCAAATGTTACACTTGCGTCAGTTTCAAAGGAACATGCCTTGGGCTGAGATTAAATTGTTTGGAGTAAAGGAAGAACTGGGTCAGGGTGCTCCAGTGGGATTGCTCCCTGTGGAAGGTAGACGGGGATTGAGAGGGATATATGTGTCTGTTGGTGGCACCTCGCTGTAGATGTTAGAAATGCAGCTGATGATCTTCCGAATGTGAATGCTTGTGGATAGCAGGTAAGGACAAGGGGAACCCTATTACTGCAGCAGGAGGAAAGAGGGGAGTTGAGAGCTGAAGTGTGGGATATGGGTTGAACCAAGCTGAGCACTCAGTCAAGAATGGCACTGGGGAATCCTTGGTTAAACAAGATGAAGGTAGACATTTTGGAGATTCCCTGGTTGAAGTTGGCCTCATCAGAACAAATGCAAAAGAGAGAACTGGGAGAGTGTAATGGAGCTTTTACAGGAAACAGGGTGCAAGGATGAAAAGTCCAGTTAGTTGTTGGGGGTCAGTGGTTTTATTGTGAACATTAGTGATCGGTCTATCTCCAGAAATGGAAACAGAGATGCCAAGGAAGGGAAGGGAAGAGCCATCGATAGAACAGAAGAAAGTGAAGGTCGGGTGAAAATTGCAAGTGGAATCGGTGAGCATTTTTAACTTTGGATGAGAATTGAAAGCAGCATCGATGATAGCATCAATATATCGGAGAAAGAGCTGTGGGTCGAGACCTGAAAAGGACTGGAACAAAGATTTTCCATGTACCCCACGAAGGCACCAGTATAACTGGGGCCCATGTGAGTACCCATTGCCACTCCTCTGACCTAATGTTAGAAGAGGAGTTGTTAAGGGTGAGGACGAGTTTGGCCAAGGAGAGAAAGTTGGTGGTGGGTGGGGTTGGTTCAGGCCTTTGCTCCAGGAAGAAGCAGAGTGACCATTCTGGTAAGGGATAGATGAGTAAAGAGTTTGCAAGACCATGGTAAGGAGGAGGTGGCTGGAGCCTGTAAACTAGAAAGTCCAAAACCGGCAAAGCATCAGAACAATCACTGATATGCATGGGCAGGAACTGGACCAGAGAAGAAAAGACTGTGCCAATGTAGGAATAAACCCATAGGGAACATTCTCTCCAGGACACTGTGGTCCACTCACAACACACTTCCACAGCCCCATGGCACCTTTTCCTGAAACTACTGAAGCTATAATGCCTGCCCATTTACATCCTCCCTCCTCAGCGTCCAAGGGCCCAAACATACCTTCCAGCAATTTAACAATGCTTTTTATAATTTAGTGTATTGCATTTGCTGCTCACAGTGTGGTCTTCTAGACATTGGGTAAACAAAGCATAGACTGGCTGACTGCTTCACAAAACATCTATGTTCTGCCTGCAAGAAAGACCATGAACTTCCAGTTGCCTGCCACTTTAACATGCCACTCTATTCCCTGGCCAATGGCTCTCTCTCTCTCTCAGACTTACTGTATACTCTAGAGAAGCTCAGCAAAAACCGTAAGAACAACACCTCATTTTCCACTTGGGAACACTGGAGCCCCGTGGACTCAAAATAAGTTTCAGGCTTGAATTCTCCCTTGTCCCATCCCCGTACCACACACATCAGGCCTTGTTATCATATAATCTGCCATTAAACATTACCTATTGTTAGTTACTACCAGTCTACATTAACAACTATTCACCCTCCCAACTATATCATTATCGACTCCTTTGTCTATTGAATGTTCTTCTCTCTCCTTCGGCTCTCTCCCTATCTCTCGTTTACTTCCTAACACTTCCTCCACCCTAACTTCTGCATATAAACTGACATTTTCTGAGCTATCATCAGTTATGAGAAAGGGTCACTGATTCCGAAATGCTAACTTTGATTTCTCTTCACAGATGCTGGCAGACGTGCTGAGCTTTTGCCAGCATTTTGTTTTTCATTTACAACATTCGCAGTGCAATTCTCCTGTATGGCTAATCCCATTATAACTTCATTTGCCTTTTTAACAATGATTCATTCTGCCCGTCGCCAGTACAGATATACAAGATTCTACTGAATCGGAACATTTCTTCCAGTCTTATTTTCTTCCAGTCTTATTTTCTGGTTTGATATCTGACATTTGTTGTAGTGAGGCAGTCAGAGATCAGTAGAACTTGTGAAGATGAGTATCAATATCATTGGCCTAGTGCAATTCTTCATTCCTAATGCTGTTATGACAACAGCTATAATTATCAGCAGCAAATGGAATCTAAAGGATTTGGGTTTTTCCCCAAAACCAAGTATTACAAAACAAAACCTGCCGTTTGCCAGTCATAGCACAGAAGCTTATGAAATACTCCAGTCATAAACTTGTAAAGCAAGAAACCAGACCTCCTCTATGCCAACGCATCCTATATTAATCTAGTCCGATTTGTCAGCACTTCCTCCTTATTCCTCTAAACCCATCCTAAGGCGAGAGCAACATGTGTTTTTAAATGTTGAAATGTACCAGAGTCCAACACTTACTCTGGCAGCTCATTTAACACATGTGCCATCCTCTGCATGAAAAGCTTGCCCCTTAGGTCCCTTTTAAATCTTTCCCCTCTCAAATTAAACCCTCTACCTTGGGAAAAGACCTTGACTATTTACCCTTTCCATATGTGATGGCAATGGCACTGAATTCAATATTCCTAGATCCACTCTATGTTGTAAAGCCCGGATTCAATTTTAAATACTAGTGACAAATTTGTTCAGTTAACAAATCCCGAATTTAAACAATGGCCGTAGAACCTCTTTATTGTTAAACATCATCCAGTTCAATTATAGCCTTTAAAAGGTTACACTTTTTTGTTGAGAGAATGACACCGAGGTTAATTGTAGCTCCATTATAGTAATACTGTTAATGTCTTAACGGCTATAGCAAATGTTCTCACAAACTTGGGTCTTCCGTAGCTTGGGATGGGCAGCCAATGTTGGCGGTGCTGATACCGCCTTGTATGGAGCAAGCCAATTAAAGATCATCTTAGCAATTCCAAGTAGAAGCCTTCAACCCAATTAAGATCTGTTACACCCTCTATTCCTTATAACGTTCAAATTGTGTTTAGACATATTATTCAGAAATTTCTCACTGTTATTCCGTGATGTGGATCCGACCTCGGTGCTCTGCAGTTGACTGGCGGTCTTGGATGGGCAATGAGCTCACAATGAAACTGGTCCTTGTTTTTAACTGGTGACAGTATCTTTAATTTGTAACATCTCTTGTATATTTTGCTTGATGATTTGAAACCGTTACAAAATGCAGGAGTTGCTTTGGCAACAATGCCTTCCTTTGAATGAATGCCAATAATACTTGGTATCAAATTGTAATGTTATATTAGTGGGACATTGAGTACTGCTTTTGCTATACTAATCCGTGAATCGTTAGCTTCGAATTGCTCTATAGACAAAAGCCTTCCTGAATCTGTATTCACTTCTGGAATCTCATAGGTTCACACTGGTATAAAGAAAGTTTGCCAGGAAACCCCATGTAATCCCAATTTCAGATAATGTTTATTGGACAATTAACTAAGAATCTCTTGCTTTTGGACTACTTTGTAATTTCAGAACAGTTTCCTCATATTGTTATCAAAGAGTAACCCGTTGTCAGGCCGTAATTACTTCTTAATGAGAATAGATATCCGGCTCTTACTCAATCCTGTCCGCTGAAGAATTGGAAATAATGGCGACCAGAATTGGACAGGACGTTATAATACCTCTTGCTAAAGATATGGACTTCTTGTAACATGTTGCAATGCGGAGCTTTGAGAGTATTCACGCAAAATTGTGCGTAGTGTGACAGTCAAGGTCAGGACTCAGAGTCCACAGATTTCGTAGCAGCAATGCAGAAACTGGGTCTCTTATGAACATATAAAATACAAAATTGCAGTAGGTAATTTTACTCTGAGCCTGCTCCTCAATTCAGATGTTCGCAGCTGTTCAGTTTTTGCATCGAAATCTCGATTTCCAGCCATTCCGAATTGTCTTTCATCACAAAAATTAAACAAAGAACGGTAAGTTTTTTAGTTAAAATGTAAGCATGGAGCAGTGTAGACCCTTTGGCCTACTAGTTTTGTGCCAATCACAATACTATTTAAACTATTACCATCTGCTTGCATACAGTCCTCATTCCTCTTTGATTTTCATCTTCATTTGTCAGTCCTTTGTGCTGCTGCCACAATCTCACACTTACTACAATCTGTTTTTCCAAATAAAATTCTTTGCTCATCTGAATTAATCCACCACCCACCACCAAAATCACCACCAACGTGACCCTTCCCCCTCCCAAATCACCTTTCACATGTGCTCCCTAGTATTTGACATTTCAAATTTTGGAAGGAGACTCTGGCTACCCACCCAATCCATGCCTCCCATAATTTTATTTACTTCTATCATATCAACCCTCAGCCTCTGATACCTTAGCAATAACAACCCTAGTTCATCCAAACACTTGTTAGAGCTAATACACTCTAATCTAGGCAAGGTTTTATCAAGCTCTTCTGCACCTTCTCCAAACACTCCAGTGCAGCGACCAACTCTAAACAGTATTCCTAATGTGATCTGATCGAAACTCTGACACACTTGCAGCATGACTTGTTCACTTTATACTCAATGGCATAGCTGATGAAGGCAAGCATACTGTACACCTTCTCGACCACCTTATCCACTTTCTGGGAGCTATGAACTTGGACACCAAGATCTCTCCACATGGCTGTGCTCCTAAGAGTGCAGCCAGTTACAGTGTGCTTCTCTTGCATTTGACCTTCCAAAATGCATCACCCATCACTTGCTCAGATTGTATGCCACTTCTCTGTAGCGCTTTCTCATTGATCTATATCCTGCTGTATCCTTTGATATCATTTATGACTATCTACAACTCCACAAATATTCTTGTCCTCTGCAGTGCTCCAATCGAACCAGCTATATTTTCACTGAAATGCTTGTATATAGGACAGGTTACACACGACAGAGGTCCCAGCTCGATCTTTGCGAGACTCCAATGCTCACAGAACTTCAATAGAAAAACACTCCTCCACAATTGTCCTCCGGTTCTATGGTCAAGCCAGTGGGAAGAAAGCAGAGTTAGCGTTTTGTGTCCAGTGATTCTTTATCACAACTGCTAGCAGCTAGGAAGAAAACGTAGCTTTTATGCTGAAGCCGAACTTGGGAGTTGCGGGCTGATAGAGGTCTGATGTGAACATATAGATGGGACGGAGACAGATATATGAAAAAGATAGTTAAACAAGAAGGTTGTGGATAGCATGTCAGGACAAAAGGAAAATTGAAGAGCGATAACAAGAGCTAAGACCAGGATAGAATAGGCGAATCCATTGAATATAACCCGTGATTGCGTTAAGTAAAAGTAATTCCATGACATAACAAGAGCAGAGCAGTTGTGTGGTTGGTTAAGAAGCATAAAAGGATGGAATCCGACTCTAAAGGTATTGATCTTGATGTTGAGTCACAAACGTTGCAGACTCCACAAGCAGAAAAGTCATTGCTCTCTTAGCTTAAACTGAGGCTTGCAGGAACGCTGCAGCAAGCCTACTACAGAAGCATTGGCCAGTGAACATGGTGGTGTGTTGAAATTATAGTCAATTGGATGCTTGAGGTCACGTTTACAGGCTAAATAGAATATAGATGTTCTGCAAAGCGGTCACCAGTCTGTGTTTCGCTTCCTTGGTGTAGGAGAGACAACATTGGGAACAGAGAATACAGTAGTTGGGATTGAATGAAGCGCAGGTAGTTCATTGCTTCAAGCGGAAGGTATGCTGAGGACCTTGGATGGAGAGAGTGGAGTGTCGAAATGGCAGTTACTGCACCTGCTTGGATTGCATGGGAAGATAATGTGAGGATGAGAGGAGACGACAGAAATCGGGGAGCATTGGACCAGAGTGTCTCAGAGGAAATGGTCCTTGAGAATGCTGATTTGGGAGGGAAGTGAATTATGCATTTGGTCGTGTCATCCCGTTGGAGTTTGTGGGAAAAGTAGCTTACAATTCTTCGGATGGAGAGGACCGGAAGTATCTTATCAATGTTTTGTGAGAGAAAGAAAGGGGTGAGGGCTGAAGGTTGGGAGGTAGGTCAAACCTGACTAAGAGCCCTGACGACTGCAGTTGTGGGAAACCTTCGTTGAAGATAAAAGGCGACATTTCTGTAGTGCCTCGGTGGAAGATGACATAATTTGAACAGAAGTGACGGAGACAGAGAGACCAGTATAATGGGATAGAGTCCTTATAGGAAGCAGCGTCGATGCAACTGTGGGGGTCGGTTGGTTGGAAGTGTATAGCAAGGGCCAGCCTATCCCCAGAAAAGGAAACAGAAATGGTTGAGTTTGAGTTTGATTTATTGCTATCACATGTACTAAGATAAAGTGAAAAGTGTTATTTTGCATGGTAAAATCATATTTTTCAAAGTGCAATAGGATAGTGGAATAAAATGCAGAATAGTGTTACAGCTCTACGGACGGTGCTGAGAAAAATCAGACTTGATGATTGAGGGGTCTGTTCAAAAGTTCGATAACAGCAGGGGAAGAAGCTGTTCCTGATTCTGTTCAAACTTGAATGGAGGGTTTGAGATATAAAAAGAGATTGGAAAGGCTGGGATGTTTTTTTACACGAAAGCATAGGAGGTTGAAGAGAACCCTGTTAAGATTTATAGAATCATGAGGGACATAGCCAACGTGAATGACAAGGGTCTTTTCTTTGGGGTGTGGGAGGTCAAAGGTGGTGGGCAGGTATTTTTAAGGCGAGAGGAGAAAGATTTAAAAATGACACTGGGGCAACCATATTACACAGAGTGGTTTATGTGTTTAATGGACTTCCAGAGAATGTGTTAGATGTAGGTGTAGATACCAGGTTTGAAAGACATCTGGATAAGTTCATGAGTAGGAATGGTTTGAAAGGATAATGGCCAAGTGTAGGGAGGTGGGAATAATTTAGTTTGGAAACGTGGCTAATATGGACTTTTCGGTCCGAAGGGGCTGTTTCCAAGCTGTATGGCGTTATAACTATGACTGCGTACTTAAACTTCTATATCTGCTGTCGGACAGAAGAGGGTGGCCGGAAGTATAATAAGGGATGGAACTTTGATTATGTTAGTTGCTTTAGCGAGGCAATGGGCAGTATAGATGTCGTCAATGCATGGAAGGCTATTTTGCTTCATGGACTGGGCTATACTCACAACTCTCTACAGTTTGTTGCGGTCTTGGAATCAGCAGTTGGCACACAATGCTGTGATGTCTCCAGATAGGATACTTGCTATGGTACATCTATAAAAATTACTATGAGTCCTTGTAGAAATGCCGAATTTCCTTAGCACCTGAGGAAGTAGAGACATCGTTGTGCTTTCTTGAACATCGACATAGGACGATTGCAGAGTGTTGGTGAGTATCACTCTCAGGAACTTGACAACCTTGATCAGCTCGATCTCAGAACTGATACAGGCGTGCCTTCCATTCTGCTTCCTATCGCCAAAGTTCACCTCCTCTGTTTCGCTGACATTGATGGAAAAATCGTTGCCTTTATACCATACCGTTAAGCACTCAATTACTTTCCTGCATTCTGTTTTGTAATTGCTTGAGATCCGACCAACTACAGCAGCGTCCTTAACAAATTTGTAAATGGAGTTGAGGTGGAATTTGCCTATACAATCTTGAGTGCATAAGGAGTATAGTAAGGGGCTGAGTGGGCAGCTTTGTGTTGAAGTTTATGGTGGAAAATGTGCTGTCACTGTTTGTGACCTTTGGCTGAAGAAGGAGAAAGTACAGTTACAGATGGAGAACTGAGATCTATGTTGAGGAGTTTGGGGATGAGTTTGTTTGGAATAGTTTGAAGGTGGAACTATAGTCAGTACGTAGGAGCCTGACGTAGGTAATCTTGTTATACAGATGTTCCAGGGCTGAATTTCGGGCCAGGGAGATGCGTCTGCTGTCAATCTGTTTCATCAGAAGGCGAGTTACAAAAGATCAAGGAAATGGGGTAAGCTTAAACTGATGTGAGCCATGACTAACCTCTCGAAGCACCTCAGAATAATTGATGTTAAGGCCATCGGGCATTAGTCATTGAGGCAACTGCATGATTTATTTTTTTTTAATCACCGGGATGATGGTGGTCTTCTAGAGCAGGTGGAAATTCAGATCATAGCAAGGAGACGTTAAAGATGCCTGGGAATACACCCACCAACTGTTCTACACAGGATCTAATTGCATGCCCAGGGACTCCATCTGGGCCAGTTGCTTTCAGTGTGTTCAGTCACACGAAGGCCGATCAAATTCCTACGGTGTTGACCATGTGTACAATTGCATCCAAAGCTGTTTGGATAAGTGACATCGTTTCACTGATCGTCTGTTCAAAGTCCACATAGAATACATTGAGCTAGTTGGGTAGTGGTGTACTTTTGCCTGTGATTCGAATTTTCTTTGTATTATAATTATCTGCATAAGCCTTGCCACAAATGGCTTGGGGTTTGTGCCTCACATTTAGTTTGGTATTGATTGTTGGCGTCTTTAATAGACTTCTGAAGATCGTACCTGGATTTCCTGTAAAGGTCAGGATTGCCCGATTTGAAAGTCGCAGCCTAAGATTTCAGTTGTGAATGTATCTCCCAGTTCATCCATAGTTTCCAATTGCGGAGTTTTTGTGTTAATTCTTCGGCATGCCGTCTTCTGCACTGTTACTACTGAAGTCTACGAGGGTATTGGCATACACGTTTACTTTAGCTACTGAGTTCTTGAATATGAACCAGCCCACTGACTCTAAGCAGTCTCATAGAAGCCCGTCCATTGCCTCAGGCCAGTACTGTACATTTGTTTTTGTATTGGGGCCTCACGCTTCAATTTCGGCTTGTCAACTGGGTGGTGGAGCACAGCATTGTGATCTGATTTTCCAAAATATGGATGGGCTTGGAACAGTAGTTATCTTTGATAGTTGTATCAGAATGGGAAAGGATATTTGGACTTCTTCTGGACAGAACAGGTGTTGATGGCATTTTAGTAGTTGTTCTTGAGCTTAGATTGGTTGAAATTACCGGTTATGAAGAACAAGACCTCGCCGTATTATATCTCAAGCCTGTTCATAGAGATATATGTCTCATCAGCTGCGTTCTTCACTTCCACATGGGGTGTGGTGTAGTCTGCTGTCAGTATAGTTGAGGTAGTCTCGCATGGTACGGAGTAGGGGATGGCACTTTACCGTAAGATGTTTTCGGTTTGGGGAGCAGTTCCTCACCAGGGTTGCCACTTCTGAGCACCAGGAGGCATTGTTAAGAATTATACCAGCTCCCCTCAAAATTTATCACGAAGGTAACCTAGACCTTAACTTTTCCTTATTTTAAAGACAGTTATGGAGTAGATATTTCAGGTCTGATGCAGCTGGTCAAACCATTCAGCTATAAGCAAAAAAGAATTTATTTAAACACTGCTGTTGAAGCTTAACCAAAATAAAGCAGAGTTTAGAATAACTTGATTATTTGAAAACTCAGCTGACTTCCTACCACAACTTAACTGAGGAGCTGTTCCAATTCACGTCACATCTCATAAACAGATAAATTCAAACACAGATTCTTGCAGGCAGGAGAGATTTCACAGGGAGAAGCCTATCAAGAATCATCTGCTGAAGAATGAAACTTTCTTGTCTGGATTGCAGCAGCTTCTGATTGGCTGCCATTTACAGTTTCTGGGCTACAACTAAACCAAACTAGAAAAGAGCCTGAACTGGGAGAACTGGTCACTACCCTGTCATTTTTATCTAGGCTCTTTCCAAGACGTTTGGCACCGCTTTATGACCTCTCTCACAACGCTCATAGGTGTCAGAAATGCTGGATGACTGAGAAATTAAGGAGCTGGTCAAGAAAAAGAAGGAAGCATTTATCATGTGCAGACAGTTGAGATCGAATAAATCCCGACAAATGTAGAAAAGCAATAGGAGTATGTTAAGTGAGAAATCCAGAGGACAAAAAGGGGACACGAGATAACTTTAGCAAGTAGAGTTACGACGAATTTAGAGCTAATTCAATCAATAAGGAGAAAAGAGGGCCCTAACAAAATCAACAAGGCTTTTTTTTTAAATGTGTGGAACCACGGGAGATCGTTGAGATAGTAAAGGAGTATTCCACATCATTATTATACTATAGAGAACGACATGGAAGATGGAAAACCTGGGGAAACAAATAGTGATATATTGAAAATGCCCATACAACAGAACATACGTTACTGGAAGTCCTAAAAAGCATAACGGGAGGTAAATCCCCAGGACCTGATCAGAAGTTTTCCAGTAGCTGGGAAAGATATTGCTGGGACAACCACGTTTGAGGTGTCAAAAGCCTGGAGATTGGCTACAGGTATGCTATTGCTCAATGAAGGCTGTAAGGAGAAGCTGGAGAACTGAAAACAGTCAGCCTTACGTCAGTACTGGTGAAGTCGCTGCATGGGATCTTGAGGGATTGCATTTAGAGGCATTTGGAAAGGAAAGGACTGATTAGGGATAGTCAGCAAGACTTTGTGCTTCCGAAATCTGGTCTCACGAACTTGATTGACTTTTTTTGAATAGCATGGTAGATGTTATCTGAATGGACATAAGTAAAGAGTTTGACAAGGTTTGGTATGATTGACTGACTAGGAAGGTTAGATGGCATGGGCTCCAGGGCAAGCTACCCAATTGAATGCAAAAGTAACTTGAAGGTAGGAGCCAGAGAGTCATGGTGAAGGGGTATTCTTTGGACTGGACGACTAGGACCAGGGTTTTGCCACATGGATCAATGCTGGGTCAATTTTTTTTTAGCCATTTGAATAAATAATTTGCATGTGGATATAGGAATCATTGTTAGTAAGTTATTAAGTGGACACCAACATCTGTGGTACAGTGGACAGTGAACACGATTGTCTCAGCGTACAACAGGCATTTGATCAGATGGAATAATGGGATGACGAGGGGCACATAGACTTCAATTTAGATAACTGTGAATTGTTGCATTCTGATGAGGTAAACGCATGCAGTAAATAGTAGTACACTCAGTCGTGTTGCTGAATGAAAAGATCTAGGGATGGAGGTGCATAGTTCCGTGAAATTTGAGTCATACGTTAAAAGCGTGGTGAAGTGGGCATTTAGTATGCTTGCCTTTACTGGGCATAACATTGAGTTCTTGAGTTGGGATGTCATATTGCAGTTAAACAGGACATTTGTGCAGCAACTTTGCAAATATGTTTACAGTTCTGATTGCTCTTTCATAAGAATGATGTTGCTAAACTTGAGAACTTGCATAAAATATTTCCAAGGATGTTGCCGAAATTAAGGGTTTGAGTTAGAGGGAGAGACGGAACAAACTGGGGCTTTTTGGAGAGAATGCAAAGAGGATTCAAGAGAATAATACGAGGAAAGAAAAAAAATAGATACAAGGAAAAATGAGAAAGAGTAAGCTTGTTGTCATTGGAACAGAGAAGATTAAAACTGACCTCATTGGGGTGTTCAAAATTATGTATAATATTGACAGGATAAAACAAAAGTATACTCTGTTTTCAGTAGCTGGTATATCAGCGACGATGAGTCACAACTTCAAGATTGCCAGCAAAAGAGCAAGGAGTGAGATGAGAACAAACATCATGACTCAGAGTGTTGTTAGGATTTGGAATGCAATGCCTGGGAGAGTGGTGGAGGCGGAATCCATATGAGGTTTCCCAGGAGTGCGAAAAGGAATGAAGTTAGAGATCTAGATACAGGGTTGGAGAGTCGGATTAGCTGAATAGTTCTTTAAGAGCCGGTACAAACAGAATGGGTCAAGTGTCCTCCTTCTGTGCTCTGAAGTTCTGCGATTCTATGATTCTGTACTGTATCTACTTCCTTCCATTTTAATATGCACATATTAGAATATTTACATCGTGTAGGAACCTCGAATTCTGCAATCATTCTTTGTTCTATGCACTGATATTTCATTCTATCTGCTGAAGTAAACAGCGTCCTATTTTGCCAGCTTATATTTCCATCTCCTGGATTGTACATTGATTCACTCACTTCCGTGTTTGCAAGCTGCTCAGGTTTTCTTCATAGCATATTTCCCGCCTATCTTTGGATCGACTGCAAATTTAACGATCAGCTCCTCACTTCCCTCATTTAGGATACTGTCGCGCAAGGTGAAATGATGAGTTTCCAGCATATTTCCCTCTGGGATGCGTTATCTCATTTCACACATTTAGATTAGATTAGACTTACAGTGTGGAAACAGGCCCTTCGGCCCAACAAGTCCACACCGACCCGCCGAAGCGCAACCCACCCATACCCCTACATTTACCCCTTACCTAACACTATGGGCAATTTAGCATGGCCAATTCACCTGACCCGCACATCTTTGGACAGTGGGAGGAAACCGGAGCACCCGGAGGAAACCCACGCAGACACGGGGAGAATGTGCAAACTCCACACAGTCAGTCGCCTGAGTCGGGAATTGAACCCGGGTCTCTGGTGCTGTGAGACAGCAGTGCTAACCACTGTGCCACCGTGCCGCCAATCGGATAAGAATGTCAATCTACTTGTGTCTTCTGTTGGTCTTCTGCCAGTCAGCAAATCATTTAGCCATGCCAGAATGTTACTCCAAGTCATGTGTCTTTTTTTTTCTCTGCGCAATTGTCTTTTACTTTACTCTCCATTGAAGGTATTCTGGAAGTCTATATACAGAATGGCATTGCGTTCCATTTTATCCACAAGACGTTATTCCTTCAAAACCTTTAACAAATTGGTTAAGGGTGGACGACATTATTGACTATTCTCAATCAGAATGAGTTGTTTGGAAGTGTGCAGCTATAATCTGATTGATATGCTATTCTGATACCTTCAGCATTTTAAGCTAACTGCTGCATTGTTTCTGATTTACTGTACCCCTCCTTTCCTGAATAAAAGAGGTCTATTCGCTTCTTTCCACTCTGATGGAAACTTCCCTGGTTGTACGCACATTAGCAACATTAACATCAGCACATCTCTCATTTTATTAATGTCTTATTTTAAGTCGCTGAGCCAAAGTTCACCTGGAGCCAAAATCTCCTTCATCTCGCAGTTCCTTTCGAGTTTCTAGTCCTTCTTACATCCTGATGACATTTTTATTAACTTCTTCTAACCCGGCTAATTCCCGATTTTTAAAAGCAATGCCAACATCGTTTTCCCTCCTTCTTCTGTAACGTCTATGGTGAAGCTAGAAGTTGAAGGGTTGTTAATTATATCATTCACTTTCTTATTATCCACTGTTATATCTCCACTATTGTTTCTGCAAAGCTCCGAACCACTTTAATTTTTATTTTCCTTTTAAAGTCCACATGTAAATTATTTCCATCCTTTTACATCTCTAAACAGCTTGTTTGCATCTTTTAATTCTTTTCCTTTGATTAACACTTCTGTCATTGTCTGTTGCCTTTCAGGTTATGATCATTATAATTTCAAACCCATATTATCAGTTTTTTTTCCCATTGAGATTAATGCTTCCCTTATGCTTCAGAAAATTATGAATGAAAGCTCCTCCCTGTAAGCTTTCAACACACTGTGAATATATTTACTTCTAATGTTATCAAATACTCCCTTATACATCAGCTACAGAGTCGTTATTGGTCACCCACCCCCTGTCATCACCACCATCTCCTCCAGCCCCCAGCCAATTTTACCAGTTTACCTTTGAAGGTCAGATATCATACCTGCATAATTACCTCTGTGGGCATAGTCAATGCCAACGAGCAATGCCTATAATACGAAGTTTTAAATTTTCTGATGTTTAGGATGCTTGCTACTTCCTCAGTAGTGTTTAGTTACAGCTACATATGGCTGTTTGTGTCTTCTTAAAGTCTCAAAACCAGAAACAGTGTTGCACAATTGTTTCACGATGGTAAATTTGAATTGAACCTCCTGTTATTTTTTCAAAACCAACAACCTTTATGGGGATCTGAACCAGTAACATAGTAAATGGGAAATACTAACATGTAGGCCTGCATGTCAATACCCAAATAAAGGGCTTATTGAACGATGGTGTAGGAATGACATATTAGTTAAGGATGTATGATTCTGAGGTATCTTGACTGGCAAGGTGCTGAGAGAACAAGTCTCCATCTGGTAGTATCTATGATCAGAGGGATAGTTTCCGGGGAAGTGATTACTCATTTCAGGCAGCGGTACATGGAACTTCTCATCCGAGACGATTAGTATTCATAAGTGATTCTCACCAGAGAAAGGGTAATTTTAGATCTCTAAATACAATTCAGAATAAATTCAACATTTACTTCCCTGAATAGTTATGTGATATACCGGATCTGGAGGAGTGCAGACAGAAAATTGGAGAAAAGGCCACGTTCAGAACATGTTTCAAGGACCGAACAATCTGTTCCGGTTCTCTCTGTTAATAACCTTGTGTTCACATATAATTGGATACTAATGAGTTCGGAAGAATATCTGTACCTATAAGCAGAAGATTTCGTTGCACGTGCAGGCCATTTTTCCCCTTGAACTTAAGGCAACATATATCTAATCTGATTACACGACATTATTGTCGACGTTTCGCTTATTGCTTATCAAGTTTGTTACCAGTTCTGCCTTAAAAAAAAATCGAAAGGCTCTGCTTCCATCAACGTTTGATGATGGAATTCCAAGACTCATGACACTCTGTGAAGTAACATTTCTCTTGACGTCTGCTTTGGCAATGTCCTTTTTAAAATTATTGACACTTGCTTCCAGAATCTCCCACAAACAGAAACCTCTTTTCAAGAACTGTCAGAACCTTAAAAAGTTTAAATCAAGCCATCACTTTCTTTGGTGAAAACTAACAGATGATATTTTGGTTGTCCAACATATTCTGTTGTGACAACTCATCAATTCCCAGTATTAGTCTGGTTAAATGTCTCTGAACGATATCGAATGCGTTTCTATCCGTTCATCAATAAGCATATCATACTGTATGCAACATTCCTGGTATGATCAACACTGTCCATAGTACCTAGCTAAGTCCAATACTGTGCGCAAACTTCCGGACGTGTATAGCTATGAGCACAGTTCAATATCCATTGAACTCCAAATGTGAGCAATACTGTACATAGCAGCCTTGGTGTGATGTGTACATTGGCTGTGTTGTTGTCACTACTAATAGTAATGCTAATAATAATAAATATAATAGTAACAACCACAACAATAGTAAGAATATTATTAATATTACTTACTCACAGCTATTGTGTTTCAGTGGCTGGCCAGTATTCAGCGCCCTGCTCTTAGTTTCCTTTGAGAACATGTTGATGCGCTGCCTTCCCTGAACCGTTGCAGTCCACGTGTTGTGGCACGATCACAATGCTTTTAGAGAAGGAATACAGCGGATTACGATCCGATAACACTCAGGGAGAACGACATATTTCTATGTCATTATGTTGAGTGGTTGAAGGCAACATGCAGGTCATGATTTTTCCCATTTATCTTCAACCATTTCATTCGAGATGGGAAAAGCCATGAGTTCCGGAAGCACTGTCTAATGATTTTTGGTGAATATATCTTGTAGATGTTACACACTGCTGCTACTGAGCGTCAAAGAGTGGTTCTGGTTGTGGCCCTAATCAAGCGGGCTGCTTTGTCCTGGATGGTATCAAGCTTCATAAGTGTGGTTGGGACTGCATCCAGCCTGGCAATTGGGGAATATTCTACCACATTTTTGACTTGTACCTTGTAGATGATGGATAAGCTTTGGAGAGTGAGGAGGTAAATTTATTTGTTCAGGATTCATAGCCTCTAAATTTCACTTGTATCCACTGTATTTGCGTTGCTAGTTCATTTAAGGTTTGGTGAATGCTAACCTAAAGATGATGATAGAGGAGGATTCAGTAATTAAACACCACTGAATGTCAAGGGAAAGTGTTAAGATTTACTCTTGTTGCAAATGTCATTGCCTAGCAATTCTGTAGTGCGAATATTACTTGCCATTTTTCAGCCCAAGACTGAATATAATCCAAATCTTGTTGCATTGAATATGAGCTATTTCTTTCTTTGAGGCGTCATAAATGGTACTAAACATTTTGCAGTTATCAACAAATAATCCCATGCTAAATTTATAATGGAGGGATAATCATTGATGAAAAGTTGAGGATATTTAAGCCTACGAGACTACCCTGAGGAACTCAAGCAGAGTTGTCCTTGATCTCAGATGAATGACCTCAAATAACCTCACCATTTTCCTATGTACCTGGCATGATTCCAACCATGGAGATTTTGTCATCTGATATTCATTAATTCCAGTTTTATTAAGGATCCTTGATGCTGTAATTGGTCAAATGAAGCCTTGATGCCAAGGGCTATCACTCTCACTTCTCCTCTAGATTTCAGCTTTTTTGTTCACGTTTAAGCCCAGGCTACAATGAGGTCAGGAGCTGAATGAGTCTGCAAAATACAAACTGGGTATTCTTGAACAGATTAGTGCTTCTTTTTAGAACTGTTGATGGCACGTTTCATGACCTTACTGATGACAAAGAGTAGACTGACGAGATGATAATTGGATGTAAGTTATATGGACAATTTTCTACATTGTCGAGTAGATTCTAGTTTTGTAATTTCATTGAAAGAGATTGGCTACGATAGGCGAGAGCTCTGGAGTCTTACGTCTTAGAGCTGGAATGTTGGCAAGTTCTATAGCCTTTGCAGCATCTACTGTTTCCAACTGTTTCATTATATCACTTGGAGTGAATCGAATTCACTTTAGACAGTCATCTATGATGCTGTCGACACGAAAGTGGGTCGAGATGGACCACCCATTTATCAATTCTGGCTGAGGATTTCTGCGAATGCTTCATCTTTATCTTTTGCACTGATGTTTTGGACTCTTTCATCATTCAGGATGGGGATATTTGTGGAGCCTCCTCCTCCATTGAGTTGTTTACTTTTCCATCACCATTCACGACTGGATGTGTCAGGATTGCAGATATTAAATCTGATCCCTTGATTGTGGGATCGCTTAGCTTTGTATATCACTTGCTGAATATGCTGTTTGTCATGCAACTAGTCATTTTTGGTTGCTTCATCAGCTTTACATCTCATTTTTAGGTATGCCCATGGCATGCCCTTTTGTATTCTCCATTTAAGAAGTGTTCATTCTCAACTTAATGGTAATGCTTGAGTTGGTGACGTGCTTTTTCCAATGAGGTTGCTTATTGTGTTGGACAAAAATTTTGTTGCTGTTGATGGCCAACAATACTTCAAGGATGCCCTGTCATCAGTTGCTCAACCTACTCAAAGTCTGTTGCATTTAACATGGCTTCTTGTAAAATGTCGGCAAAGTCAGATGCTCAAGTCAGAACACTACCACTCCACTCATTCTTTTCCTTCTAAAAAATTATTTTCTCTTTCCCCCCCGCCCCCCCCCCACCCACCCCACCTCAGTTTTCTCATGTTTGGAAATCCAGACCTGGCCTGGAGGTCAGTGGCCATTGGCATTCTGCAAGCATCTCTCTGTGACCTCTGCTCTTTTTGATTTTTGTTAATGACTTCAATGAGGAAGTGGAAGGATTGGTTAGTAAGTTTTCTGATATCGCAAAAGTTGATGGAGTTGTGGACAGAGTGGAGGGCTGTTGTAGGTTGCAATGGGAAATTGACAGGATGCAGAAGTGGTAGTTGGAGCTCAACCTGGAAAAGTTCAGTTTGGAAGGTCGAGTTTCAATGTAGATTACAAGGTTAAAGGTCAGTTTCTTGGTAGCATGGAGGCACACAGGGTTCTTGGAGTCCACATCCATGGAACCCTCAAATTTGCCACCCAGGTTGATGTGCTTGTTAAGAAGGTGTATAGTGTGTTGACTTTCAGTAGCAGAGGTATTGTTTTTTTTAATGGACCAGGCCAGACTCCTCTAAATATTATAAGGTAGCCCAGGCCCTAATTTTGCTGTTTGATTTCAGCAAGTGTGTAGTGGTTAGTCCAGGAGAGCATTAGCTGTTCAAACCGCTTATTTTTAAACAAAACAGAATTTATTTACAAGATTACTGAATGTAAAACAAAGAGTAGAAAGCAGAATGTAAACAAATTGAGCCTAAAATCCATCCAAATTCGGACTTTTCAGAAACTGTGTCGCTTACAACCTCTCTGAAGAAACCAAGGACAACCTTATGTTGCTAAAGGAACAGCTTCATCACACTCCCCACCCCACACCTCTTAAAAACAATGAAACATCAATATCTAAATACGGTTTCATTTCAAAACCCCATAAAATTGGTTTGTACTTTAAAATACGCATGTATACTTGAATGACAATAAACATACAAACATGCACAACTATATTCCGTTTCTGTCTGTGCTACTGGTGCACCTCCGAACACTCCATTTCTCATTTGTGTCTCGACAATGCGTTGACAATCACTTTTTCTCATCCTGCCACATGCACAATTTTTAAATTGAATGGCTGTAACAACAAGGTCCATCTAAACAGTCATGCATTTTTGACGTTAAATTTCTCCACAACCTTCAATAGCTAATGATCAGTGTGTATGATTGTCTCAGATGCGTTACGAGCAATATAAACATTAAAATGTTGGAATGCCAACACGAAGCTCAAAGGCTCCTTCTCAACCATCGAATAATTCTGCTGATGAATGTTCAACTACCTGCAGAAATACCTCATAAGTCATTCAATCTCTCATCAGCTTCTTGCGCTGACACCTATATCACTTGCATCAAGAGCCACCTTGAATGGCTTTATGTAATTAGGTGTGGCTAATACTGGGCAGTGATTAACATTGCTGTTAGGGTGTCAAATGCCTTCTGACAGCCCGCTGTCCAACGAAACCTTCTGCATTTCTTCAATAAATCAGTCAGTGGAGCAACTACAGTGCTAAAATTTGGTGATAATTTCTGATAAAATGCACTCAATCCCAGAAATCTTAGTACTCCTCAATAACCTTTGTTTTCACATTCAGTGGGGCTATCTGCCCATGTCCGATAACACGGCCCAGGAAAGTGACATGGGATTTGGCGAAGTCACTCTTAGCCACGTTTATCACCAAGTCTGCTTCCTGAATAATTCTGGTAAATTTTGCAAATGTTCCTTTCAGGTAGGACTAAAAATCACCAGGTAGTCAATGTATACCACATAATTGGATAGTCCAGAAATGATTTTATTGGTTAGTTTTTGAAATGTGTCTGGCACTTTTTTAAAAATACTAAATGGCATGCCTTTATATTGATACATTCCATTCGTTGTTATGCAATCTGATATTGTCTAGCATTGTTCTTATTAGGGTACCGGCCAGTGTTCTCTGAATAAACCCATCTTAAAAAAATATGTTGCTTGTCCCACCTTCTCAATACAGAGTTTCAAACGTATAATCAAATATGAATCAGACATTGTAACTACGTTTACTTTACAACAGTCTACATATAACCTTTGAGTACCATATGCTTTGCCGTTTGTACTTTGGGTGAACTCCAGTCATGGCAACTCATTTCAATTATTTTGTCTCTGAGCATGCTTTCAAACTCTTTTTGAACCAGTGTCAATGTTAGTGATTTAAGTCTATAATAATGTTGCTTAATGGAAACAGCATTTCCCATATCTACATCATGCATAATCAGATTAATACTTTCCGGCTTATTTTCACATAGCTCCTCATGCCATAGCAATAACACTTTCAGGAGATTTTCCCTGTAAGGTAAATCAATAGTTTGCCCCAATTTTAACAACTTCCTCATTGTCCAACTTCGGTTGAAGAATGCCCAATGAAGAATCTCTGATCCTGTTTTTTCGCTCTATGTTGTAACCATTAACACATCCTCCATTTGTTTTCTTTCCTCATCAAAATATCTTTTGAACATGCTCACATGACACACTTTGTGAGGTAAATTTCTGTCTGGAGTGCTTATCAAATAGTTCCCCTTGATCAATTTCCTTTCAACTTGTTAAGGTCCACTAAACCTTTCTTTTAAGTGTTCACCTATCACCAGAAGTAAAACTAACACTTTATCTTCAATAGCAGAATTGCCAATTTTTGATTTCTTCTCTTCTATTTGTTTCATCATGTACTGTGATATTTTAAAACCCTGTCTACCCAACTTCCCCACTATATTTAAGCGCTCCCTAGAAATTGGCATGTAGTCCAAATATGCGGACGCTGATTTCTGACTTACCTATTTCTCCTTAACTAATTTCAATAGTCGTCTCATTTCATGCCCAAAAACAATTCAAATGGTCTGAATGTAGAAGATTCATTTGACATCTCTATTGCCAAAAAGTACATATGGAATCCCTTTATCCCAATCATCTGGGTGGTCTTGACTATGCGCACTTAACATGGTCGTTAACGCCTGATGCCACTTTTCAAGTGCACCTTGAGATTCTGGATGGTAAGCCCTCAATTTTGAGTTGTTTTATTCCTAAGCCGTCCATAACATCTGTGAATAATTTTGATGTGAAATTTGACACTTTGTATTGTTGTCTCTCTGTGGGTAGTCCGTATCTCGAGAAAAGTTTCAGCAACTCTTCTGCAATCTTTTTGAGCGGTGATGCTGCGTAATGGAATGGCCTTTGGAAAGCTCGGACACATCAGTATTTATTGTCAATAAATACTGATTCCCATTTTTTTGTTCTATGTCAGAATCCTACGCAATCAATTTGTTGTTGTTGGGTCGCCATATTCTTTCCAGACCATAGGGGCTGCTCTCTCATTAAAGAGAAGTGACTCGTAGCAATTTAACCTGAGGGCCACAAGAACCTCTGGCGAAGTTGAGAAGGAGATTCCTTCATGACAGCCTCAAACCAGTGATGGGAATTTAACCATTGCTACTGGCGCCACATGGCTCTGTCAACAAACGACCCATCGAACTGAGCTAAAACGATTTGTGCAAACAATCAAGGCCTTCTTAAAAGGTTCCTCAGATGCAGGAATGTGTATTAAAGTTGCTGGTTTTGTTACTGCCTGTGGTTTTCCAATTACCTGACATGTATGATATCTCTTGTAAAATTTAACTATGTCCTTATGCAGTCCACGTCAGTAAAAAATGTTGTATTTTATCTTGATATTTTCTTAAACTTAAATAAGCTCCTACGCATATTTCATATGCTAACTACATCACCTCATTCCATATATGACCGGCAATACAACTCGATGAACTTCTACCGATTTTTCATCATACCTGAGTATATGCTGGTCTCCATTTCCCCACTAAGGCAACATTTTTAGTCCAGTAGCGTTCAGGGATACACACAGATTTCTTTCTCGCACGCTTTTGAATACAATTGCTTCAGTTTTTCATCTTTCTCTTGTAACTCACTTAATCACTCTGAGCTAAAATATCGACTTCGTCCTTTAGCTGTTCTGTTTTGTCTCAACAATTGGATCAAACACGGTTTCTGATCATTCTACTTCAACTTCCTTATCTGTATTCTTTAAATTCTCTTCCTGTTTCAACTGGTGACTTTGTGATCTTGTCACCACACAGTCAGGAGAAATACCAGGATATATTTCCTGTAATATCTCAGTTGACTGATTTTCCACTAGTTTTTAAAACACAGTAGACAGCACGTCGACCTGTGACACAGCTATGTCATTACCAAGGACAATTTGAATTCCTGGAACCTGGTGTTCTTCCAGTACACCTGCCATGATTTCTCCACTCTTCACCAGACACTCTACTCACTTTACATAATGGAGCACTTCTCCTCTCACTATGAAGTCCACATACCAGGACTTTTTCCTGTCAATAAACCTTCTGAGTTGCATATCTCCACATCTCTCAATATTATAGATTAACATGGCCCGGCATATCTTAATACTGTAATGTCATTAACTCCTGCTCCTGGCCTATGCAAGTAAGCATTACCTCCTCCGCCTCCAATAGGATTCTGGTGCGACTATTTTTAGATTTCACTGTGCTTTTGTTTAACCCTTCAACAAAATTCACTTTCTTCTCCTGTTTTCCGACATCCATCTTCCCAGTATTATTTCAAACGCAGCAACACTGTGACTTTGTGTGGCCCAATTTGTTCCATGAAAATATTGGAGCTTTTTAACTTCTTCTGCCTTTATGGGTTTTCCTTTTACCCTGTGGTAAGCTATCTTTATGATATTCACCGTGACCTCATTGTCCTTTACCACCTGAGGATTTCTCTTTTCCCGAATTTCTATTCCGGATGGATTCAAATTGACGTTGGAAGACAGACTTTGATTTTTGAACTAATTCGTAATCATCAGCCTTTTCAGCTGCTAATCTTGCCATTTCAACTCTGCGCTCTTCAACGTGTATTCTCACTACATCAGGAAGTGAATTTTTGAATTCCAACAAAATGATCTCTCTAAGAGCGTCATATGCGACCATATGCTTGGTCTGTTTTAACGCCCTTATCCACCTATCAAAATCACTTTGTTTGATTGTTTCAAACTCAATATCTGTTTGTTCAGGATCCCTCCTTAAATTCCTGAAACACTGTCTGTAGGCTTTTGGCTCACTGTCATATGCACTTAATTTGGCTTTCTTCACCTCCTCTTCACCATCTCAGACACCTCCTCTGATAGTGATTCAAATATCTCATTCACTCTACCTACCAAGTTTCTTTGGATCATCAGAACCCACGTAATCACTGGCCACTGCATTTTTCAGCCACTTTCTCAAATGAGGTGGAAAAATTTTGTACATTCTTCTCATCAAATTTAGGCAAGCTTGGATATATTTAAAACAGTCATTTTGCTACAATGGGTTTGCTCATCCTCTCAATCCTCCTCACTAAGCCTTCCTTCTACCTTCATCCCTACCCTTTTAAGCCAATTTTCCTGTCTAAATGCCAATTTATGAAGTTCGAACTCTTTCCTCCTCATTTTTTTTCATTTGATTCTTCCAAAGGGATTATTCGTCCTTTTTCTCTTTCTTCTCCTTTTAACCTCAACTAAAGTGCTTCATATTGTATTCATGTTCAAGCTGTCGCATCTACAATTGGATTCCAGCCATTTCTAAAGATTGGAATGGTATTTACAGCAACTTTAAATGCCGAGCTATTGCTGTAATTACCACCCTTTTACTCACAGAAAGCAACTCCAACTCCAACCAGATTTACCTTGCTCAACTTCTGTAAAACGCCCAAAGTCACTTCTTCCACCCCCAGAAAACCTTCAGCGACGGAAAGAGACACTGTTAGACTAAGTACTATTTGAAGCAAACGAATTCAACACACTAAACAAAAGACACTAATATCTATCACTCACCGCCTTTGAGTTCAACAATCCTGAACCCAAATTGTAATGTTCGAATCAATCCCAACATGAACCCAAATCTGTAATGCACCAGGCAGACTTCCTGAAAAATATTTGAAACAGGCAGCCTAAACCATAACTTTCTCTTATTTTAAAGGGTGTGACGTGCATAGTTTGGGTGTGACGCCGCTGGTCAAATCGCTCGGCTATAAGCAAAACAGAATTTATTTAAATAAAACATGTGAAATGCGAACAAAAGAAAATGAATGGAATTTAGAATAAACTCAAAAATTGGAAAACTTAAGCGACCTAATATGGCAACTTAACTAAGGAGCTGTTCCAATCCAGAACATTCCTGAAACACACTCCTTGGCAAAAAGGGAAACTGAAACACTGATTCTTACAGGCAGGAGGGACGAACATCAAAAGAGATTTCAAAGACAGAGTCTGTCAGGTAACGTTTGCTGAAACTTGGAACCAACAAATCAGGAGAAAAAACACGTGAACTTGGAGAACTGACCAGTCATTGTTAAACATGGCTCTTTTTAGCACCTCTGCTTTTACAACCTCTCAAGAAAAAGAGAAGGACAAAATAACCTTGCTAAAGTGACAGCATTGTTACACAGCACATACCGATTTAGTGAGGGCAATTTGACAAATAAAGTTTAACAGACGTTTAAAACTGTGACTGGATAAATGCCGCGAACGATTTCAAGAATTTTCAATAAAATAAACTCAGTGCCAGTAATCGTAGTGCACCCTTCTTCGTCGCTGGTATGAGAACATCCCCTCAACCTTTGCTCTTTCATTGCCAACTTCTAAAATTTAAAACCTTTCGCTTTCTCCTTGTCTTCTGCTAGGGCCTTCCTTTCATTTTTTTTTCTTAACCTTTTGTAATCGAAATTTAAACTGTTTCATTGCCCTATCTGTTTTTCTTCCCTCACCGCTGCCTCCAAATTCCAGCTGCTTCATTTGCAAATGAATTTTAGCAATTTCCAGTGATTCTGAATGCATTCTTGGCAACGGTAAATGCAAGGTCATTGCCATAATTGTTGCCCCCTTTCTTTGCAGAAATAGGCAACTTCAACTTCAGCTTCCTTGTCAATTCTGAAAGGTTTGCGTTGCTCACTTTCGTAAAACATCAAAAGTGACTCTATCAAAACCAGGAAAGTTTTAGAGACAGAAAGGCTCATGTTTACATAAGACACACCCTATAAACTACCAGAAGGGAACACCTCCCCTCCTCCCGAAAGAAATCCAACATACATCACTGATTGGTTTTACATCCAAAAATGCAACAGCCAGGCTGGAGTTAGAAATTTTGATCCTGACAAGGAGCCGAACTTTTGATGGACCAGACTAAACTCTCTTTAAGAGCATCGATGAGACAGCCTAAATCCTAGCTTGAATGTTTTTAAAAGGCAAGTTGTAAGGTTTTGTGTCCCAGTTGTAATTTGATTTGTTACACTGCTTGGCTTTGAAGCAAACATACTTAATTCTTACACTGCAGTAAAGATCCAGGCAAAAGAAAGAAGAATTAGGATAAAGCTAACTCTGTTGGAAAACTTAACAGAGTAACAGATTATTTAACTATGAACCAATATAATAACATCCCTTAGTCACAACATTGGCAAAGCCAAATTCAGTAAAACAGATTGTTTCACATGTGATTCTTCGAGTGGACAGAAGTTGTAGCTGTTGTGGAGTGAGATGTGATAGCTTTCATAGCCACTTTCAAGCTCAACAATTACTGAAAGCTAAACAGAAATCCTGATTCTGTGGGAACCTATCATGCTGCTTCGAATTTTCCAACTTTTATAAGAAAAAAAAAATCCCAAGCTGTTTAATTTATTGGTTTGGAACAGACTTCTCTGCCGCGCTCTCTCAAACTCTGCAGGAAAAGGACAAAATACACACCGACAACATACACGCCTTCTTATAGAGGAAATAAATATACATTTCTTACACAAGTACGCATTTTTGTTTAATAGGGCATTGTGTCTTAATCCCTCTGAATCCATAAAGTTGCGGCATGGATGCAGCAATTCCTTGTGAAGGCAGCAAAAAGCGAATGAAACATAAAAGAGGGAAAGTTTTACTTCAGATGTAATGAGCATTGAGGAGGCCACAACTGTAGTAGTGCACACAGTTACGTTTTCCTTAATTTGATCTCGTTATTTTATTAAGATATGTTCACTGAAGCGTTGTTTGTGAAATTGATGAGTGAAATGGCTTATCTTCTTCAGATTTTACGTGGTTTACTTATGGGGGTGGGGGGGGGGGGGTGGAGGAGGTCAGAAGAATGAGAAGTGATCGTATTGATACATGCTTTTGGGGAATATGATCGTGTATGTCAGGCAAGATAAAGCCACCGTAGTCGCATGTGAAGCTCTAGCTGTTTTCCAAATACAGGGAGATGACTTGTTGTGGTTTAACTAAGGGGCACGACGTTACTTGTGAGAAGAGAGGTTGAGAAAATCAGCCGTTAGTGGCAGGGTGAACTGTTTCAGCAAGTGAATGCATCCTTTTAGTATCAAGCTGTATCAAGAACCAGCCATCCAGCTAACCGAGCTAACTGACCACACTCATGTGGACAAAGTGCCAATGCTTACGCTAGAATCGAAGGATAGAGATTAGATTTGTGAACCCCTTCTTTTAACGCTGTGCTTTAAAATTAAAATGTAAAATTCTCTCTCCAACAATAGAACGATTGCTGTTGCATTGATATTATTCAAGAGTCAAGATATTTTTTATTGTCATCGGAGTCAAGGAACCTGCCATACAAACAGCTGCTCGACCACAGGCAGATCAAAGTTAAAAATCACAAAACATTAGGTTATATTCCAGTAGACTTTTGTAGCAGCACTCGCTTTTGGAGCGCTGATCTTTCATCAGGTGGTTGTGGAGTGTAAGATCGTAAGACATAGAATTTACACCAAAAGTTTACAGTGTGATGTAACTGAAATTATATATTGAAGAAGACCTGTACTGTTTGTTAATTCTCTCATCTTTTAGAATGAACATGTTGGTTTCAGTTCTTTCATATGTAAATCGCAGAACATTTAAAAGTTAAATTCTCAAGGGAACTTTTAGTAATGGTGTCATTTCGGCCCAGACAATGCACTTAACGAGTGAGCTGCCCTATGTGAGACTGTCTGTGCCACAATGGTCAGACTGATTCCAATATAAAAATTGATTTACACAATCTTACATGGAATCATGTAGTTTTTGAACAAAGTAAAATGTAGTTCTGCAAGTACAAATTCACCCCACAAACTTACATGTATATGTGTGCATGTGGGTGTACGTGTGTGTGTGTGTGTGGGGGGGGGGGGGTGGTGGATGCAGGGCTTGTGAGCGTCGATTGGAGTGCGTGTGCGAGTGTGAGTGTAAACGGTACAGTCTGTGAGAGAGTGCATGTGTGTGTGTGAGTGTGGGAGTATATGCTCCCACACTCACACATGCACCCTCTCACAGACTTATACCCCAGTCCAATACAGGCATCTCCAAATCATGACAGTCAGATCAAAGTGGTCTAAATAAATGGTTGACGAGTCTCAATCGATCACAATGTAATCATGGTCATCAGTTGTCAGGGAGCTAGTCCGCTAGCAGCAGTCCACCAATAATTTCCAGATTATAATACCAACTAAGTACTTCTGATTTGTAATGCTATCATAGAGCCGCAACTCAAACGTTAACTGAGACACTGCAAGTTGAAAGTGAAACACTTACTTTCTGTAATAAAGATCAATCTGCATTGCAGAGAAATCAACAAAATCTACGATCAGCTCAACAGTAAACTGCCTAACTAGCGCTACTACAGAGAACTGGAATGGAACAATTAGAGATCTCGACTAGTGTTTGGCCAATTTTCAAAATGCATGTGCTTTCAACTTTGATAAGGCTGTGAATTATTTGCCACGTTTTTAGCATCGGAGCTAAGACTCGAAGCTTATTCAATTTTTCCATCTGACTGTGATTAGCAGCAGCAATTAAGAGGTGAAGTCATTTCCTTGGAAACTTATCATCTGTATAAAATAGCAGCAAATGAGAGGTGATGTCATGACATTGGAGACTTATCATCTATAGAAAACAAACTTAACTGGAAAGGCTTTGCTCAGCACATCTCGGAGACAAGCTCAGATAATAACACTTTTCTGCAATGGGTGATCCAGTCATATTTCAAATAGAAAACATTTTCTATCCAGTCATTGCTGGCATTGGAATTGTTGGTAAGTCGTTATCACAATTGTTAATAGTCTCTTTTCGTGTTAAAACTATTGTGACATGCAAGTAGTTTCTCGATGTTAAATTTCCTTATTACGTGTTTTTGTTGCCTGGGATGAACAAACAACCCTTTAAATATTTTCATGTTTTATTGTAGCTGAGCTACGATAATTTCTTTTAAAATGATATCTATCCAACCATTGTTATCATGTCGTTGTCAACATCGAATGCAGAGGAAATTGCTGTTTGAGGTAAGAACTAATATCAGATCCGTCAGGTCTTCTTTCAAAACTGACCAGTCGTTGAATATTGTTCCAGAAATGTATGCTCACTCGTTGACTTTGTGACAGCACACACACTAATATAGAGGATACTTATCATACTTACACCTCAAAAACAATGTTTCACTTGCACTGTATAATCAATACCTTCATTATGCATAACCTTTTTACACCTATTCCTATATCAGAGATCGGGTTCCTGCACAGACTATGCAGCCGTTGTTCTTTCTTCCATTCTTTTCTTAATTCACTAATAATGAAATCATTGGCGTGAAGTCTACAAATTGTAATAGTTTTTGTGTTTATTGTATTAGTTGCTGCAAATTCAACCATGACCTTTTTTTTTGGTTTTGCATACATTATGGGAGAGGTAGCTGAATAAGGAATGCACATTAGTATGCAAGTTAGCTCACTGAGCTTGAAGATTTGCTTTCAGACGTTTTCTCACCATACTGAGTAACATCATCAGTGAGAGTCTCCGGTGAAGCCTGGTGGTATGTCTTGCCTCTCTATTTATAGGTCTTGGTTTCTTAAGGTGGGTGATGTCATTTCCACTTTTTTTGAAAGGTAAGTTGGATAGGATCTAAATCCATGTGCTTATTGATGGAGCTCTGGTTAGAATGCCATGCTTGTAAGAATTCTCTTGCATGTCTTTGTTTCACCTATCTTAGAATGTTGTCCCAGTCAAAGTGGTGTCCTTCCTTTTCTGTTTGAATAGAAACTCCTGATAGTGGGTCATGTCTTTTGGTGGCTAGTTGATATTCATGTATCCTGGTGGCAAGTTTCCTGCTAGTTTATCTGATGTAGTGCTTTTTACAGTTCTTGCATGGTATTTATAAATGGCGTTAGTTTTGCTGGTAGTATCTAAGGGATCCTTTAGTCGCTGTTTAAGTGTGTTGGTAGGTTTTTGAGCTATCATGATGCCAAGGGGTCTGAGTAGTCTGGAAGTCATTTCTGATATGTCTTTGATATAAGGTAAAGTGGCTATGGTGTATTATAGCCTACAATAATATAAAATAATATTGGATCTACCAGGCTTCAGAAATTCTTCACTTTCTCACACACAGCTCACACCTATGCCTGACATCTTCTCTTCAAACAGGACAAAATAACTTCTTGAAAGTCACATGATCATTACATATGCATACATTTGTGTATGCATGTATATATATGAGGAAAATGAGAAACAGACTCAACAGAGAGATAGTGGGTAGTAAAGCAAAGGAAAACAAGAAGTGAGAGAGGATAATGACAATGCACAAAGGGGAACGGGTCAGAAGACATAGCAGCAGAGATAATGACACCTATTTTCAAACTTAATCAATTATGCAATAACACATGAAATTGCAGAGACAGAATATATTTCTTGTAGTTTGGCAAGGCAATGTTCATCTTTAAAGCATCCGTTAAAAATACGTTCCTCGATGTATTTCCTGAAATGTTCCTTAAAATCTGAACTTGAAACAATAATTTTCTAATGTCCTACAATGTATCTGTTGCTTTGCCACCTATTTATTTGCTAATACTGTCTTGGTCTTCAGCTAGTTCTGAAGTCGTAAATTCACTGCACTGTCTTTATCTACCCTTCCATTCACTTCCAACACTATTGACAACAACAGTTCCTGAGATGCTCCAGCAGGCATGATACTCAGAATGCAGTAACAATTGTTTTGCCATACTCCTTCCAGCTGATCTTCCCGAGTATGGGGTCAATTTCTCCTTCCCATTCTTCAGATAAACTGTTTAAACCTCTCAGAACTTTTTCTAGATTTTGGATACGCTTAGCCACAACTCATTCAATACTCCAGTAAGAAACGTGAAAACATCATACAGGTTCAGGTTAACATGAAAGAAAAGGTGTGAAGTGATATGTTTTGGAACGCAATGTGAAGAAAATTAATATGAAATAAATAGAACAATTACAAAGGCGTATATAATATTTTAACAACTGAAAAATTCGAATTGTTAAATAACAAGTTGGAAAAGTTTTCATCTCAGAGAAAACCAGAGAAATGACACAATTTAAGCAAAGGTGAGCTAATTGTTCATAAAACAAGAGTTATCCATGAATCTACTCTTAAACATTCACCAGGTTACTTATCTCAATCTCTCAGGAAATCTCTTTGAAGCCAGTGTGACTTCCAAACAAACCATGTATTGTTGAAATGATTTGAAGTACACTGCAGCTCCAAGAGAAACACCAGGATCAAAAATAAGCCCTCGACAAAGCCTTCATTAATCTGAGCAAGGCTTTTGTCTCAGTTAATTCCGAAGTGCTATGGATGACTGTCAATTTACATAGAAATTCTTACACATCGTCTATTTTCTCCACAGTGAGGTGTCAGTAATATTTTTCACACTTGGTAGTATGTCGTAGAAGACAGGAGCAGGAGTGAGCACTTCTATCCATCGAGCCTGCTCCCTCATTCAATGTGATCATTGCTTATCATCAAGTGTAATACACTAATCCTGCCATCCCTCCGTATCCATTGAGCTGCAAGGGCTATATTTGCCTCCTTCTTGAAAACATGTAATGATTATTTTTGAATGATTTTCTGGAGTAATGAATTCCATAGGCTTATGACTCACTTAATGAAGACATTTAGAGTCATAGAGTCAAAGAATCCTACAGCACAGACACAGGCCCTGTCGACCAAAATGCCCATCAATGATAACTCCATTTCCTTGCACTTGGCCTATATCCTTTGAAACCTTTTCAATCCATATATTTGTCTCAATGCCTTTTCAATGTTGTTAACAGACACACCTCAAACACTTTCTCTGGCAGCTCATTCCATATGTGGACTACCCTCTGTGTTAAAAGGAATACTTGACACGCAGTTTCGCTTCCTGGTCACTTTGTTGCAAATATCTTCTGCACTTATTCCAGTTTAATAACATGCTACATATCACAAGGTGACCAAAACTGAAGACAATACTCGAAGTGTAGCCTCAATAACGCCTATTCAACTGCAATATAACTTCCCAACTTTTATACTCATTGACCTGACTGACCAAGGTCAGTGTGCTTAAAGCCTTCTTCACTGCCCTATCTAGCTGTGACTCCACTTTCAAAGAACAGTGCACATGAACTCCAAGGTCCAACTGTTCCACTACACTCCTTAAGGCTCCAACATTCACCATGAAATTCTTACCTTGATTTGCAAGACTTCAAATCAATTTATATTCAACTCCATTTGCCACTTCTCAGCCCATTTCTCCAGCTGATCAAAGTCTTGCTGCATTTTCTGCTAACCCTCATCACTTTACATGATACCTCCTATTTTAGTGTCATCAGCAAACTTACTAGTCATACGTTGTGTATTCTCATCCAAATCATTGATACAGGTAAAAAAAACAGCAATGGACCCTTCAGGCACTCCACTTGTCATAGGCCTCCAGTCCAACAAACATCCTTTCACTATTACCTTCTGCTTCCTTCCATCAGGTAATTATGTATCCAACTTGCCAGCTTCCCCTGGATTCCATGGGATCTAACCTTCCAGAGCAGCCTACCATGTGAAACCGTATCAAAGGCCTGACTGAAATCCACAGAGACTACACTTAGCTACAAACTTCATCACTTCATCAAAGAACCCTAATAAATTTAAGAGGCTAATCTCCCATGGACAAACCCAGGCTGGCTCTTCCTAATCAAACCCTGTCTTTCCAAATGCATGTGTATGCTATCTCTCAGAATCTTCTCAAGTAATTTACCTACCACAGGTATTAGCATTACTTGTCTGTAGTTCCAGATTTTTCTTTGCATCTTTTAAGGCTTACTCCATATGCGTAGAACATTACCTCATGTTCTGGACCAAATCTGCATCACACCTCTCACCCACTCCAAACCTTATCGGTACCACACCTCCTGCATCTAACCTGTCAAGGTCTATTTGAATTTTACAGGTTTCTTTGAGTTATCAAGTCATTCTTCTTAACTACTGTGAATGCTGTTGTAACTAATTCAATAAACCATCAAACGTCAGTCCTGCCAGCCCAAAACTTCACTTGGTATACCTTCCTTGCATTCCCTCTAAAGCCCTAATATCATTGCTCAGACAATAAGAGAAAACCTGCAGGCAAAATTCCAAGTGTAGAATCACGAATGCTCTGTCGAATTGCACCGAGACAATGTTTCTTTTGTTGAAGCCTATTTCTTTGCTACAAAGGATGGATGTTCTCAGATGCATCCAAATTATACTGTATCTGCCATGGCATTGCCTTCTAATGCAGCCTGTCCGAATCATTTTGCAATAACTCTGCTTATTCATCACAGATGACACTTCCATACATTCTGCGCCAGCTGCAAATTTTGAAATATTGCATTTAGTTCCCTTTTCTAGGTGATTAGCACGCATTGCAAAGAATTGGGTTCCTAGTACGATTTCTGTTGTACCACAGTGGTCCCTGTCAACCGTTCGTTAAAAATTACACATTCAGTCATGTTACTAGTTCTATGTCTACTGTGAAATTTTCTGTCCGTCACAATGCACAGCCAGCAAGCTTGCAAACATTAACTTTAGCTAAAATTATTGGATCAAGGGCTTTATCAAAAGATAAGTTCAAATGAACCACATGAATTGGCATCCCACATGATTTCTATTAGTTGCATTCTCTATGAATTCCAGCAAGTTTGTCGAACATGATTTCTCTTCTCTAAATTCTTTCTGAGTGCTTCTGATGCTACCATCTCTTTAAAGTGCGCTGGTACAAAATACTTGATGATGTTTCCCAGCACTTTCCATGCTACCAAATACAAAACTCATCAGATCTAGTTTCCTGTTTTGTCTCTGAATCAATGAACGAACTGAACCATTCCACCGACTAAAATCTCTTGATAGATGTCAGCAATGCGTCCATTATTTCTACGGTGAATTCCTTCAGTACTTTGGGATGTGGATCAGCAGATCCTGGGGATTTATCAACCTTCAACCACATAAATTTAACTAAAGTCACTTCTCCTTACATTAAATTATGTATTCCCCATCAGTTAGAACATAGAACATATAACATAAAACATAGAAAAATACAGCGCAGTACAGGCCCTTCGGCCCTCGATGTTGCGCCGACCGAAGCCTACCTAACCTACACTAGCCCAATAACCTCCATATGCTTACCCAATGCCCGCTTAAATGACCATAAAGAGGGAGAGTTCACCACTGCTACTGGCAGGGCATTCCATGAACTCACAACCCGCTGAGTAAAGAATCTACCCCTAACTTCGGTCCTATACCTACCACCCCTTAATTTAAAGCTGTGTCCCCTATTAACAGCTGACTCCATTAGCGGAAAAACGTTCTCAGTGTCAACCCTATCTAAACGCCTGATCATCTTGTACACCTCTATCAAATCTCCCCTAAACCTTCTTTTCTCCAATGAGAACAGCCCCAAGTGCCTCAGCCTTTCCTCATACGATCTTCCTACCATGCCAGGCAACATCCTGGTAAACCTCCTCTGCACTCGTTCCAATGCCTCCACATCCTTGCTATAGTGTGGCGACCAAAACTGCACACAGTTCTGGTAGTTTACTGGTGTACCCCTTTGTGAATTCAGTCCATGTGGCATTTATTTGCACCCCATCTAAATTACCCAGTTTACAACTCTAAAGGTTCTGTTTTGGTACTAGATAATTTTTGTTTGGCTTCACACATTTGATGAAACTTTTATAGTCAGCCTTATGTTCCCCTGGTGTTGACATCCAGACTGTTTCCAATAATTAAGTGTTTCATTTTTCTTGCCAATTCGAATTATTGTTTTTGATTTGCATCTTATGCCACCTCAACGTTTCCATGAATGGTACTGTTTGGCCACT
This sequence comes from Hemiscyllium ocellatum, assembly GCF_020745735.1. Classification (NCBI taxonomy): domain Eukaryota; kingdom Metazoa; phylum Chordata; class Chondrichthyes; order Orectolobiformes; family Hemiscylliidae; genus Hemiscyllium; species Hemiscyllium ocellatum. The sequence goes on from NC_083438.1 coordinate 18,293,939, forward strand.
CTTTGCTGTGCAATCTTGTGCCAGACATTTTTTTTCGTTTCAACTATTCAGTCTTTGATTTATTGTCATTGCTTTTTCACAATCATAACTTTTAGTAACGTCTCCCATTCCATCATAGCAATTGACAAAATCGTTTGTGATCAATACATGGATCAGGCAAGGATGTGTCATCGTTCCCACAGTTTTTCTATCGTCAAAGCCGCCATTTTACATCACATTAATAGCCCTCTGATCTGCACTTTTGTGTTGAGATTTTATGCAGGAAAGGGGGATGTGGGGGGTGGGGTCTTTACAATCTCAACTGGTTGAAGTCCAAGAAGAAATTTAAACCATCCTCGCTCCATTAAATGTCAGGGCGACAACGTCATGTCAGCTTTCTCAGAAGAAAATCTTCAACCCTCAAGCCTGAACATGCCAAAGAATTGATTTCACACTCAACTTCAGGAGGACTTAATTCCTTTAGCAAACTGTCCTAGGGTAATTTCTGGTCAATTCCTCCTTGAAGGTCAATCATAAATTTCCCAAACATGAAACATTCCGACTTCTGGGAGCTACCTCCCATCTAAAGCATTTATCATAGAATGCATAGAGTATTGAAACAAGCCATTGAACTTAATAAATCTACGTCGACCCTCCGAAGAGTAACACACCCAGACCCATTCCCCTACCCTATAACTCTACATTTCCTCTGACTAATGCACCTAACCTACGCACCCCTGAACACTATGGGCAATTTAACATGGCCAGTTCACCGAACCTGTACATATTTAGGCTGTGGGAGGAAATCAGAGCATCAAGAGGAAACTCACATTGAGTAAAATGTACCAATTCCAGACAGACAGTTGCCTGAGGCCGAAATCAAACCTGGGTGTAAGGTATTGTAAAGCAGGAGTGCTAACTACTGAGCCACTGCACTGCCATTTATATAATGGGTTTACATTAGAAAATAGAAAGTATTGTTATTCAGTTTGGAGATGACACCAAAATTGCTGCTGTACTGGACAGTGAATTGCTTCAGAATAGAATGGGACCTTGGTAAGATGGGCCGATGGGCCGAGAGGTAGATGGATAAAACTTTAGATAAATGAGAAGTTTTGCATTTTGGTAAGGCAAAATATACATAAAAGTAGGGCGCTATTGTAACCACAGATGGACATTGTACTGAAGAAGACGTTTGATACATTTGTGTTTGTGTATTGAGTATAGAAGTTGGGATGTCATGTTGTGGCTGTGCAGGACATTGGTTTGACCACTTTTGAAATACTGCATTCAATTCTAGTCACACTGCTATTGGGAAGAAGTTGTTAAATTCAAAGAGTGCAATAAAAAAAACAGATTTGCAGGGATGTTGCCAGGATTGGAGAATTTGAGCGTAGTGAGTGACTGAATTGGTTGGGATTATTTTCCTTCAAACATCCATGGTTGAGAGGATGATGTTATAGATGTTTATTAAATCATGAGAGGCATGCATAATGTGAATTGCCAAAGCTGTTTCCCCATTACAGGAGTCAAAAACTATATGGTGTTGTATTAAGGTGAAAGCTGAAAGATTTAAAATGGACCTAAGGGACAACTTCTTCACACAGAGGATGTTGCATGCATAGAATGAGCTGCCAGAGGAGGTAGTGAAGGCTGGTACAATTAGTACATTTGAAAGATATCTGGAGGGTACATGCATATGGAGTGTTTAGAGGGGTATAGTCCAAATGTTGACAAATCGTTTGAGATCTCTTTAGGCTATCTGATCAGCATGGATGAGTTGGAGTGAAGGGTCTGTTTCCATGCTGCATAACTCATTAACTCTACTTTATCCAGTACGTGAGCTCACTTTTGAACGGATAACAATCAGAGTCTTTGATTAATTTGGAATCCATATTGATGCCAAGATCTTTGTTTTAAGGCAGCCATATCTCTAACTCTTCCATGCTCGAAATCTAGGCAACATGGAGACTACACATTCATCTCTGCAGAAGTACATCAACATTTGTTTGAGACCGATTCTCCACAACAACTGGGAGGAGAAGTGTACTGAACTCAGCATTCGTAATGGAGCCAATAGCATTAGCATTGCCGTCATGATCATCTGAAACCAACACTGCTGGACCAGCTAGTACTCTGCATGCCTGAATTCTGACTACCAACACAGATCTTGTTTGCCCAGCACAAGGAAAGTAGTCAGAGAAGTTAAGGATAAAAGAAGTATTTCAAACACTCCCTGAAGGCTACCCTTCAAAAATACAACGCAGCCGATAATGTGTGGGAGACCCTCATGATTAAGAAGCTGGCTTGGAGGAACCTACATTGCAAAGCGATATAAATCTTGAGAACAAGTGGAAGTATAGGGGGAAAAGGAAAGGAAAGCTAGTTATCCCAAGGTCAATGAAGAATTCCATTTCATTAAAACTGAATGTGTGTTTACAGATACGGCTTATTTCATACACATCAATCATTCAGGGAACATCAGAACCCATAATCAGTGACACTGAATTTCTTGGGTAGACAGTGAAGCTCGTTAGCAGGTGATCACCAGTGATGAGACATAGATAGGCTGCTATTTTAATCGCTGTTCACAATCACATGATTTCAAAAAGCAAGTCATAAAGGTGGAGTATATTTAAAGGTGACTGTTGTTCTTTATGTGGTCACTGAGTTCATTTTTGTGGAGTACTCGCAGTATTTAGATCACAAAAAATCCCTCTCCCAGTCACGTGGGTACATACCTAAAGTGACGAATCATAAAAACATTCTTTATAAAACTGTAATATTTTTCATTCATTTCTCTTTCACTTGTTTGAGTTAACTATTATTATTGCAATTGATTTCAATTACTACATGTGTCACTTAGAGTTCATTGTCACTCGTCCCTATGCAATTAAAAATTGTTTAATAATTTCCAGTTTAACATATTGAACCACTGGTGAAGTAATCCGTTGGAATGCAATTGCTAGAAGCATAAACTTTTCCACAAGATCTGGTGAATATGTAAGTTTTTTCCTGCTTCATTCTGCAAACAAACACAATCTAGACTCTGGGTACAATAGATAACATCAAAAGAAATTCAGGCAATCAATTGTAATGAAAAAATAAATAAGAATGGGCAGTCAGAGCAAAAAATACTGGATAGCTTTCCAAAACCTGACAGAAACACACATATGTTTATAGTTTCCTGCTATGCTGAATTATTTTCTAAAAGCATGGTTAAGTTCAATGATTAATACTTCACAACTTTAAGCAAGAACGAAATGGAATACATCAACTCTAATAGAGTAAACTGCTGCAATGGTTCAAAATGCTTTGAATAATCATAGTTTTGTTTCACCCTTGCAGTCAGTGCTGTGCCGCTTGTGATCCTGTCTCAAGGAAACTGTGGGCTTTCAAAATGTATCACTTCATATTTGATAGCCATGGCAGTGGGTGATTTACTCTTCGTTTTCTTGGATGTGATATTGTCACGGATCGCGTTTATGTATTTCCCGAAGTCATTCCTGGAAATAACTCCTATATGTAGGCTTATGACAGTCCTGTCATTAGCTGCCAATGATATTTCCGTGTGGTTCACAGTAGCCTTCACTTTTGATCGATGCATGGCTATATGCAGTCAGAAACTGAAGAGGAAATACTGTACTAGCAGAATAGCAGTAATTATTTTACTAATGATTAGCATTTTGAGCTGCTTAAGATGTTTACCATGGTGGTTTGCTCTCAAAGCTCATTTTATAATCGACAATATTCCCTGGCACTGCATCCCCAAGTCTAGTTTCTATTCCTCAGCAGCATGGCGAGCATTTGATAACATTCAGCCCATTTTAACACCTTGCATACCCTGCTTTGTAGTTTTGCTGCTGAATGCTTTTACGGTCAAACACATTTTGCAATCGAGTAGAACACGCAAGGGACTTCTGGGACTCAAGCAACGAAAGGAACAACAGGATGCCGAGATGGAGAATCGAAAAAAATCCATTACTTTGCTGCTTGGCATCTCGGGCATTTTTTTGCTGTTATGGTTGCCTGGTGTTATCTTTTTCTTTTATCGTCAAATAACAAATGTTTTTATCATTACACAGATTAACAATGCTTTAATTACTATTTCCACAACACGAATGTTTCAGACTCTGAACTGCTGCACTAATACATGTTTTTACGTTGTTTCACAAAGTAGGTTCAGACAGGAGTTGAAGAAAGCAGTAAAATATCCATTTGGTGTGATATTTAATTTTATTAATTCATAGAAGAACCCAATGTATTTACAATTACCCAAACTAATTCGATGAACAACAACATTCAGAACAATTCTCAAGTTGCATTATGCCTTTTTTGTATTCAATTATTTCCTTGATTTTGTTTCCAGAATATTTGCTTCCAAACCCCTACCTTTTTGTCACTTCATCGTTTCATGTATCCTCATCTCTCCACCTTATCACTTCACCCATTCGTTTGGGTCAACATAAATCACCAACCACAGTTCTGAACTAAGAAGTAACTTTTTTTTTACAACAGCTAATTATATTTGCACAGTGGATAAATGATTATAACTGATTGGCTTGATACTATTGGTCAAACCTTGCAGAATCGAACTGTGCAACATATACACACAGTTTAAAAAGCATTTGGGACATAGGGCAAAGAGAAAAAGATGAGAAAAATGGTTCAATAGCACCACGTCTCACAATTCGATATAGTGTCCTTCTGTATTGAAAGTCCTTCAGATCAATTGTCTGACCTCCTCTATTGAATTCTCTGGCTTCTTCATATGAGCAGCACAGTGACTGAATCACATAATGCAAAGTTTCTCACTTACCAAATGAAGACAACAGCATACAACAACTTTTGGGAGAAAACAAATTGGTTTTCTTAATGTTTTAGATAACATAGTGGGGAGAGGCAAGTACACTGCCTTACGTATTTTAAATATTGTATCATTAAACTAGTATTCTGCTACTCAGGAGACAATCAGAAATCTATTACAAGGGGTGTTATTGATCTTTGGCATACACAAGTGGTCACAAGATCATCAATCAATCACGGAAATGTTAGCAACTGAATTTCACTTTTTAACTATAGCCTCAGTCTGCTCCATCCACTGATCGTGTTTCCCCACGCAGTTGAAGAGTACAATAAAGTGAAGCAAATCACAAGAACAGCCTGGCATCCTAAGGGAAATTAAGTGTGTACGATGTAAAATAGTGGAAACGTGCTAGGAAAACGTGATGCTCGCGATCAGGAAATGGAAGTCTGCTAGGTCTGTACGCAGCTGGAAAAACATTTTTTTTTAAATCATGAGGAAATCTGTGGAATATTGCAATTCTTTATCTCTGAGGTAAGGGATAGCTGAAAGGCAGCTTCAGTAAGACATGTGATACTCGAAAAGGTAACATGATTTCTGCGCATAGTTTTCAACTCATAAGTTAAAACACCTGTCATGCCAGTGGATTGACCTTTATTCGAACTGCAGGACACGGACTAGGGTGAATCCCAGGGCAAATTTCTAAGTTCAGGTTTAGGGCCTTCTGAACAAAGAGGGCTTTGCTTGCAATTTAGTGATAACGGATCAGGAAGTTAGGCATTTGGCAATATAATGTTTGGAAAATATGTTAACATTTTGTAGTTTTCTGACAGCACAGTTTTGAATAGGTGTATCCCGTTCTACCATAGAAAAGATGCATTTTGGTTATGTTTTTGAAATCTGAACAACCAATTTTCAATGTAAAGTTAGGCTTAAAACACGTTTGAGCATTTGGGGAGATATGACGCCCGAATGACATTATCGATGGTCTGCTAATTCAGAAACCCAAGTATTTTTTGAGTACCTGGGTTCAAAACCCACTATCATAGATCATGGGATTAGATTTCAATAAGTATTTGTAATTGAGAGACAGATGGTAACCATAAATCCATTATTGGAAAACCCTGTGTGGTTCACTATGTCCTTTAGCGAACCTTATTTGGTCTCACCTATGTATGTCTCCAGACGCACAGCAATGTAGTTAATTCTTGGCAATTAGGGATAAGCAATTAATGGTCGTGCAGTCAGCGATGCCCTCATCCCATGAATGAATTTTTAAAAAGTCTCATTACACTTAGATTTTCCGTACAGCATATGGTATGTAACTGTATTTCACATTAAAAAATCCAAGATTATTTGTACGTCGTTGGAGACCTTTTGATCTGCTCCCCTCATGAATGCAATGTGAACTCGGACTGCTATGTGTCAACTTTATTATTCAACTCTATTTACTTAGTCTTATCAGCATTGCAACTATTAATTACAGCAAATTCGACTATAAACCTTGTTGCTTAATAAAATATTTCTTTTGATTAGCATTTAGAATCAATATCAAAAATACAGAAACATAAATAAACATGTTGTGGTGACATGGCTCCAACCATGTAGGAAGAAACGCCATTTCAAAAGTACATTTCTTCAAAGGATATGTGATACACGTAGCACAAATCTCAAAACTTGCATCATTTTTATACTTCCTTGCTCCTTAAACAACCTTGTACAATTTTAGTATTTCTCAAGTCTTTAACAGGTTCCATCATTTTACAATCAGGTCAATGCAACTGTAGTTAAGTTATAATTTCTAACAATTCAAATAAGCATAGGAACTTCAGAAGTGGAAGTGGGATAAGGCCATTGACCCTTCACACCTGCTCTAACATTCATTATGATCACATTGATGATTCCAGCCCATCCCATTCCCTTCCACTCCTCCCAGCCATCTACCAGATTCATTCCTCCCATTGACCAACCAGGTCACACCCTCTACCTGTCTTCACCTATCCCCACTTCACTACCCTGCCCCTGCAACCCCCTTTATCTGCAAATCTCCTTACACTCATCCCCAGTGTGATATCCAACTCTTTCTTGAAATCCTAACATATTTCAGCATCGGCTACCATCTGTGTTCGTGAGTTTTGCAGTCTCAGCAATCACTGAATGAAGAAGTGTCTTTTCATTTCTGTCTTAATCGATTTGCTCTGTAGGTTTCAACTGTGATCCCTCGTTCTGCATTCTCTGGCCATTGTAAACGTATTTCTTGCATCTACTCTCTCTAGTTCTGATAGAATTCTCTATGTTTGGATCAGATAATCCCTCATTCTTCTAATATTTCATGAATGTAGATATAAAGTATTTGATGTATCCTCGTACAGTCCCTCCAGGCCAAAAAGAAGTCTGTTAAAATTCCACTGCATTCCCTCCACACCAAGAATATGTCTCCCCAGATGAAGTGACTACAACAGCACATAACATTCCATGTGTAGTCTCATCACACCAGGCATTTGAATCCTCTCGCCGTGAACGTCCACAGACGTGCTTACCTACAACCTGCTACATTCAAATCCATCAGTGATTGGTAAACAAACCACAGCTTTGCAATAAATTATTGAAACAGAACACCCTATTTGAATAGTGTCACGTTGTGAACTTCATTTTGTTATGGACCTGGCCAGACCCCATCAAAACATTCGTACACGACCCGAGCTTTTCAAGTTGTTTTAAGCAGATGTAAGGTGGATATTCTAGGACCCATTCAGCTGGTCGCAACACTCATTTATTTACAAATTTACAAATGTAACAAACAGTTATGAATATAACACAAGCAAAGGAAAATATAATTTAGAATAACAACTGCTTGAAAACCCGACCAACACAATCTGGTGGTCATATCTTGGGGACAGTCCATAATACAGTTGAGGATTTGTTGGACGTATTAGATTGTATGAAGATGGATATCCTGGTCCTTGCCAGATATACCCAAGAACATTGGACGAGACCATAAAATAAATTGCGGGGTCCCTGGCTGATATTTTTGTATCATCGTTAACCATGAGATACTGGACAACGGAAGGATGGAGAATGTTGTGCCGTAATTCAAAATGGGCTGCCGAGAAAGACCCGAGAACCTTTGAAAAGTAAGCTGAATATCTGTGGTGGGTAGGTTTCTTGAGAAGATTCTGAGAGGTAAGATATTTTGACAGGCAGGGTTTGTTTACAAGAAGTCTGCATGGCCCTATGAGTGGGAAATTACGCCTCACAAATTTGTTAGAGTTCTTTGATGAAGTGACCAGGATAGTTGACGAGGGCAGGGCAGCAGATGCAGTCTGTATGGATGTCAGTAAGGCCTTTGATAAGGTTCCACATTGTAGGATGCTCTGGAATGTTAGATGGTATGGAATCCAAGAGGAGCTGGCAAATTGGATGCACAATTGGCCTGATGGCAGGAAGCAGAGATTTATAGTGGAAGAATCCTTGTTAGACTGAAGGCCTGTGATGAGTGGAGTGCCTCAGGGGTCAGTGCTGGGTCCATTGTTGCTTGCTATCTATATCAATGATTTGGATGAGAATGTACAAAGCATGATTAGTAAGTTTGTTGATGGCACTAAAATAGGCGGTGTTGTGGACAGCGAGGAAGGTTGTCAGATATTGCAGCAGGACTTTGATTGGCTGGGGAAGTGAGCCAAAAAATTCAAATGGGGTTTGATGTAGATAATTGTGAGGTCGTTTATTTTGGAAATTCAAATCAAGGTAAGAGTTTCATAGTAAATGGTACAGCTTTAAGCAGTGTAGTGGAACAGAAAGGCATTGGAGTTAAGGTGCACGGTTCTCTGAAAGTACAGTCATAGATTGATATGCAGTGAAGGAGGCTTTTGGCGCACAGTTTTCTTCAGTAATCAGGGCATTGAATATTGACATTTGGAAGTTATATGGTAGTTATACAGGATGTTGGTGAGGCCATACTTGGAGCATTGAATTCAGTTTTGGTCACCTTGCTACCAGAAGGATGTCATTAAAATAGAAAGGGTGCAGAAGAAATGTACAAGAATGTTGCCAGGACTCAATGGTCTCAGTTGTATGAAGACATTGGACAATTTAGGGCTTCTTTCTTTAGACCGTAGTAGACTGTAGGGGGATCTTAAATTTGTAGGTAAGATCATGAGATGCAGGGACAGGGTGAATGTACTCAATCTTTTTCACAGAGTTGAGAAATCAAGGATGGGGGGCATTAGTTTAATGTTAGAGGTGAAACAATAAAAGGAAATCTAAGGTGCAGCTTTTTTAACACAGAGGATAGTACACATATTGAAAGAGCCGTTTGTAGAAGTTATTGAGGCAGGTACATTTTTAAAAAAATTGAAAGGAATTTGGACAATACTTGGATAGGAAAGGTTTAGAAAGATATGGGCCAAATGCAGAGAAATTGGGTTAGCATAGATGGGCATTTTTGTCAGCATGGACCAGTTTGAGCCAAAGGGTCTGTCTTTGTACTCCAGGACTCTATAACTCTAAAACATGGGGAGGTTTGTGGCAATCAGCTGGGAACTATTAATCTTATTAAGCATGATGTCGAGATAGGAAATGCTATTCCAATTAAGCAGCATTCTTATGGACTTAACCCTCTAACGTTAGCACAGATTCGAAGAGATTGGAAGTATTCTCAAAGACCAAGCAATCGGAGTGAGGTGGAGTGACTGGAGCTTACCCACAGTAATGGTTGAAAAACCAGATGTTATCCAATGATAATGTTTGAAGTATCCCAATGCCAATACAGTCACATGTCCTATTTGTCAGATTCATATCCTATTCTGCATTTGGAAGACTGCATTGAGAATGTTGGACAGACAACTTATATTTGTAAATTGGATTTACTCAGAAGATACTGGCAAGGACCTTTAGCCAAAAGAGAAATGACAATTTGGGTTTTCGTGACACTGAATGGACTATACGAATTTAAAGTCAAATAATTTGGTATGAAAAATGTACGAGCCACATTTCAAAAATTAGCCAATAATGTCCTTTCAGGATAGCCCATCTGAATTCTGTACATTGACAACCTAGTGACTCTGGTCACTCATGGAAGGAACATTGACAGTTTCGATGCAAATTATTTGATGAACGTTCACTGGCTTTGTGAGCAATCTAAGAGTGAGTTTGAAAAAAGGAAGTCGTTCTTCTGAGTCATGCCATTGGACAGTTAGATATCTCCACAAGATGTGAGAACAAAGATTGGAATGCAGTAGTGTGATATAATATGGGAAGCAGGGAGAGCTAGCTGACTGGATACAAAATTGGCTTGACAGTAGGAGACAGTGTGTGGTGGTATAGTGTCGATGTTCAGACTGCAGGTCTGTCACTAGCAGTGTGCTGTAAGGATTGATCCTGGATCAGTGTTTTTCATCATTCATATAAACAAATTGAATGAGAATATAGGATGCATGGTTAGTAAGTTTGCCTTGAATGCCATTATATCTTTTGTTTTTGGACCAAAACAGTATTTTGGCACTCTCACCAACATCCAGTATTGGTATGATCAGAATGCTTTCCTTTTTACCTCCCTGATTAAAAAAAAGGCTGAAATTTTCTATGTCTTCTTAATTCTTTGGCACAATTTAATCACTCGTTCAGTAAAATGTATTACCAGATGCACTTGAAATGATATTGGCCAGTGAGGAATGATTATATCTCACATTACTCAAACATACTTTGCTGCTGAACAATCTTGTGTGGAGTAGGCTTCTGCATATCATGTAAATTAGTCAATAACTACTAAACAATAAATTTAGTTTTTGTATGTTCCCACATCGTGGAAGAGGTTCTGTGAATTTGATTCGTAACTGCTTCTGTGGGATTTTGGTTAGAGTTGGTGCAACATGGGGGCATTTACTGATCTTCTCGAAGTTAGTCCTGGCCTCTAACAGACATTGTTGAACTTCTCCAACGCAATACCCTCCCTCCCAATATCACGGTTCAAGTCAACTACAACCACAAAACATCAATTAGCTATTACCTTATGCAACAGAAATTTCGTTTTCAACTTTGTTTTTGCTGCTGGCATCTTTGCATATGTTTATCCAATTCACGGTGACCAAACTAACTGATTTTTATTGGATCTTTACAATTGTTTTTAAAACTGTTTTCAATCATTTTGTTCTTTCCATGCTGCTATCAACAAACCTCAATTAATCTGTTGACTGTGGGTTGCATTGGTAGTGGTTTAATTCAGTTGGATGGGCCATAATTTTGAGAAGCAGTGTGAAGTTAACAGCACGGGTTTATTTCTTATCCTCCAGCTCATGAAGGACTTTCCTTACTTTTTCCCCTCTCCTGAGGTACTCATATTCTTCGAATTCCTACAGGTCCTTCAGATCAACAAGACCACAGCGACCCTCCAAAGAGTAACCAACCAAGACCCGTTTACTTACCCCATTTACTCTACATTTACCCCTAACTAATGCACCAAACCTACACACCCCTGAACACGAAGGAAAATTTAGCTTGGTCAATTCATCTAATCTGCACAGTCGGAGGAAACTGGGGAGAATATGGAAACTCCAAACAGACAGTCACCCGAGGCTGGAATCGAAGCCAGGTCCCTGGTGCTGTGAGGCAGCAGTGCAAACCATTGAGCCATCATGCAGCCCAAATCATGTATGGTTACCCTCAGGTTAAATCACCACCAATCAGGACATATTAGTCATTGACAATCCCAGTGCATTTTTAAAGAATAAGATTAGTGATTTGAAAACGTCCACAAACAAACAAAAGGCAGCTTATAAACACTGATACTTGAATATGAAAACACTGGAGCACTGTTCTGCAGTAAATAAAGCATGCTTTTTAATATTCAGTCACAGGAAGCAACTGGTTCTGGCTAGGCCAGCATTTATTGTCCATCCCTAATTGCATAGATGTCAGTTAAGAATTATCCACATTGCTTTGGGTCATGTAGGCCAGACCAAGTAAGGACAGCATATGCCTTCTCTCAAGAACTTTAGTGAACCAGCTGAGCTATTGACAGTTGGCAATAGATTCATGATTACATTTATACATGTTTTAAAATTAGAATTTAAATTCCACCATCGTCCGCCGCAGGATTTGAATACAGGTTTCCCGAATATCATTGGGGCCAATCGATTAATTGTCTAGCAATAATTCTAAGGCCATCACCTCCCTTTATGTGAGCACAGCTGTATCATTGACAAGCTTTCTTGAGATTTCGTAATTTGCGTTTAATTTAAGCTCGACAGAACTTTTAGTTCTATTCATTCCAAGCAATACTGCAGAAGGGACTTTAATGTTCAGTACACTGAAGCTGAGAAGGAGATCACTATGTTTACAATGATTTAGTCATGAGTTTTGTGCCTCATTGTCTGGGCCCCCATTTATTGTCTATTGCTAGTTGGCTATGGTGAACTGCCTTGTTAAACGACTGAAGGCAGTTCATTTTGGGCAGATCCACAAGGTCATTGATGAGGGAGGTCCAGTATTTTGATCCAGCAACACTGAAGGAAAGGTGAGATATTGCCATTTCAGGATGGTGAGTGGCCCAGATAGCAAGGTGGTAGCATGCATCTGGCTACCACACCCCCCCCGCCAACCCTTTCTCACCCCGACCCCCACCCCATCTCTCCTTCCATATTGCAATGGTTGTGATTGCTTTAAACAATACATGCATAGGATGTTGACTTGGCTATAAAAACTGATGTAAAGTAAGAGTGAACAGGTCAAAATCATACATGAAATGCAGGCTTGATATCAGAAGGGGAAACGTAGAGAAAAGCATGTCTGAATGAAAGATGCATATGAAGTGACTAAAAGCTTATTGAAAAAATAGAAAATATGACATTATTCAGCATTGATAAATAATTACTCCTCCATATTTCAATAGGATAGCTTTCAACAGCTTTGTTTAAAATGCAATTGGTTGATTACTGGTAGCACTGAATTATTACAGTAGTAAATATTAGATATTCATATTTCTGGTGAATTCAACAAGCTGGTTTAGTAAGCACATTGAAAATAATGTAATACATTGTGATTAGTCATCTCGTTGAATTCATGCGTTGGCTAACAGAAAGAGTTGTATAAAGTAATGTTTAAAGAAGTCAATTATATCATGCCACTCAATTTTACTTCTCCAATTGTGGCCAGGTATTGTAAACATTCCTTTCCTCGAACAAAACAGATATTGCTGGAAATTCTCAGCAGGTCTGGTAGCAGCTGTGGAGAGAAATCAGAGCTAACGTTTCGAGGTTAGTAACACTTCTTCAAAAACTGATAGTAGCTAGGAAAATCATTGACTTTCTATAGAAGATGTGGTGGAAGAGGTGGGGAGACTAAACAATAGGTGGATATAGAAGCCAAAGAGCCTAGTTGGACAGTCAAGTAAGTGGTTAAAGGTCAGTCTGGGGAGGAATGAATTACTGCTAATGGGGACGACCCAGTTGACAATGGATACTGTGTGGTCGCAGCACATGTGATGACAAGGCCTGGTGTATGTGGAAAGCATGGGGAAAGGTGCTCAAGTACTAAAATTGTTGAACTTGATCTTAAGCTCTGACAGCTGCAGGACTCCCAAGCAGAAAATAACGTGTTGTTCTTCCAGCTTGTGCTGAGCATCTCTGCAGTATTTCAACAAGCCTAAGACAGAAATATAGGCCAAAAAACATGGTGGTATGTCAAAGCTCAGGGTCTTTTTCTGATAGGTGTTCTGTGAAGCAGCCAATCAGTCTGTGCTTTGTAACCCCACCCCCACATGTAGAGGAAACCACATTGTGAGCAGTGAAGACAGTAGATTGGAATGAGTGAAGTGCAGGTAATATGCTGCTATACCTAAAAGTCCATTTGGTGTCTTGCGTAGTGAGAAGGAAAAGAGGAAAATTATGTTACATCTTCTGCAATCTCAGGGGAAGGTGTCATGAGGCTGTGGGATGTGTTAGGAATGAAGGATGAGTGGACCAGAATTTCCTGGAGGGAAGAGTCCTTGGTGAAAGATGACAGGGGAGGGGGATATGTGTCTGGTGGTGGCATGGTGTTGAAGGTGGCAAAAATGGTGGCTAATAATCTTCTGGATGTGGATACTGTTGGAATTATAGGTGAGTACAAACGGGACCTATCTCTGGTGGGGAAGGGAAGAGACAGGTGAGGACTGAATTGCATGATATGGATTGGCTGAGGACCGATCAACTATTGTGCTGGGGACATCCTTGGTTGAGGAAGAAGGTGGCCCCTTTATCGAAGTTGATATCATTAGACCTGAGATAGAGGAACTGGGAGAATGGAATAGAGTCTTTACTGAAAGCACTGTGTGAGCATGTATAGTCAAGGTAAGTGTGGCACTCAATGGGTTTGTAGTGCATACTGGTGGTCAAGCTATCCCTAGAAATGGAAAGGGAGATATCAACGAAGGGAGGAGTCAGAGATAGACCAGATTAAAATGACAGTATGCTGGAAACTGGAATCAAAATTTTCACTTCTCAATGAGAGAGGGTTGCAGCACTGATGATGTAATTGACATACTGGAGAAAGAGTTGGGGATGGGTGCCAGAGTAGGATCCACAGTTCTTTCAGTTTCATTCCTCTGACTTTATTTCTGTTGACAACTCACCAATTGTTCCACCATTAAACGACATAAGCTGTCATTTCATTCATTTCTGCTCTGTGATTATTACATTTACTTTCTTCATTACATGTTTTTCAACTCTACATTCTGATTGTGCTTTGGTGAAGGAATCCCCTAAAATGTATTGCCGAGGTGAATGAATACTTTCCATCATTGACTGGGAAAAAAAAGAACTTTCTGCAAGATTCTGTAAACTGCTTTAATAAAGCAAAGAAGTATAGATGCTGGAGATCTGAAAAGCACAAAAAGAAAAATTGCTGGAGAAACTCAGCAGATCTAGCAGTACCTGTGGAGAGAAAAACAGTTAATGTTTCCAGTCTAGTGATCTCTCTTCATAACCTGTTGTAAACTGATACCTTGTCTCCAGATTTAATTGCTCGATGGGAACCATTCTTTCTGTCACAGTGAATGTGTTAACACTTGCGATTCTGTCCTGAGGAAAATGTGGGGTCTTCAGATGTAACACTGATTATCCATTGGAAATAATAGCTAATGATCTTCTTATCTTGGTTGCTGAGGTGATTTTAGAATGGAGTTGAAGTGATCTGTCACAGGATGGTGGGAATGTTTGGTGCGTGTGTCCTATCGGTTTTCCCTTCCTTTCCCACCTCATCTCAGTTCCAACCCTCCAACTTGGTATCACCTCTTGACCTGTCCAAATTCCTTCCCACCTCTAAGCTTCACCCTCCCCTCCGACCTATCGGCATCACCCCCCCACCCCTGCCGTATCTATCTATCACGTTCTTAGCTATCTTCTCCCATTTGTATCTCAGCCCCCTCTCCCTCCACATTCCTGATGAAGGGTTTATGCCCAAAACATTGATTCTCCTACTCCTTGGATGCTGCCTGACCTGCTATCCTTTTCCAGCACCACACCTTTCAGTTCTTAATCTGGTCCAATCAGGGAGCCCTCACTGACAGGTATAAACATGAGCCCCAGGAGTTCTGTTCACTCCCTGAGCCAGCTCTGAGCCATCTGATTGTCATGTACTATGCAGGTATAAATGAAGGGTTACTTGGTGATACAATGCCCACTTTTGTGGAGTTACTTCATACTATGAATAGGAAAAAGCAAGGAAATGAGAATGCAATCAAGTACAGCATTTTAATAAAGGTTGAATAGATTACGTTGGAGGGAGGGAAGGAAAGGATGGAAGAAGGAAGGAAAGCTTTGCTACTGTATCTGTTTTAACCAGCTCGACAGATAGCACATTCCTAACACCTACTGCTGTATGTAAAGAACTATCTGCACATACCTCCTTTAAACATACCTGTCCACCCTTAAACCTCTGCCCCCAGTATTTGACATGTTTACCCTTGGGAAAATGACTTCAAAACTCCACCCTAATCATACCTCTCATAATTTTACATACTTCGATCAAATTATTGCTCAGCCTCCTATGCTCTATTGAAAACAATCCAAGCTTGCCCAGCCTCTCCTTATAGTCAATAAACTGTACTACTGTAGACTTCAAAACTTTTATAACTGTTCATTGATTGAATGAATCAATGAAGATAGACGGTTATACTCGAAAGCAGCAGCAATAACTCTTTCTGGAATAAACTATCAAAGAATTTAGACAAACTTGCAGGAATTGAAAGCAATGAGCTAAGTCTGGCAAATGGAGGAGTGGGGGTTGCATGAACAAAGCTGCTTTGATACCTGTTTGATAAGCTGGATGCTCGGTTGCCACAAAGGACAAGGATTGCCATGCAACAGAATTCAAGGATTTATCTGCAAGAATGTTGTGACTTCAAATAGACAGGCTGAATTTAACAATGAAAAAAGAAGCTACTGTTGATGAGGAAGCATGCTGCAGATTCAGGTATTTCAGAGGACTAATCAACATTTTCGATGAAAGAATCTAAACAATCATCAATAATGACCTGATGGAAAAAATCCTACATGGGAATCAAGCACCAAATCTCCCCCTATTAGCAGAATTTCTGTGAACAATGCTGTAGAAGGTTAGAACCCTGGACACTTCCAGAGATAGACCACTATTGATGGGATAGTGGCCAAGGTTCAACGTTGCTTTCGTAATAGCTAAATCGAGTTGAGAGATTTAGCTTGCTTACTTGAGGGATCTTATACTGGTTGCCGAATGCAATAAAATTTAAACCATTGTTTCAGTATTTAATTGTAAGATTTGTTAACAACGACTTAAAAGGTAACTTGTGATGATTTGCACACAACCCTGCTATCCAAGCAAAATCCTGGTCAACCTGTTTTGCACCCTCTCCAAAGCCTCCACATTCTTCCTAAAGTGGCAGCCAGATTAGCATACAATAACCCAAATGTGGCCTAACTGCAGTTTTATACAGCTGCCAACATGACTTGACAACTTTTATACTCAATGAAATGACTGATGAAGGCAAGCATGATTTATCTCTTTTTTAATCACCTTATCCACTTGTGTTACCACTTGCAGGGAGCTGAGTCTAGCTCTGTGGCTAAGAAGGGAAGCAATAGAAGAGTGATAATGATAGGAGATTTAATGGTTAGAGGAACAGATAGGAGATTCTGTGGTCATGAATGAGACACCAGGATGGTATGTTGCTTCGTGGGTGCAAGGGTCAGGGCCGTCTAAGATTGAGTCTACAGAATTCTTAAAGGAAAGGGAGACAGCCAGGCGTGGTACACATCGGCACCAATTAGATAGCTCGGAAAAGGAATAAGGATTTGAAAAGAGAATACCGGGAGTTAGGTTGGAAGCTAGAAAGCATAATGAAAAGAGTAGGAATCTCAGGATTGCTACTGCTGCCATGGGCTAATGAGGTCAGGAACAGAGAGCAAGTGCACATGAACATGTGGCTGCAGAGCTGGTATAGGGGAGACAGGGCTTCAGATATGTGGATCGTTGGGATACCTTCTGGGGAAAGTGGCACATATACAAGGAGGGCGGGTGGCACTTGAGCTGGAGGGGCACTAATATCTTGTATGGGAGGTTTGCTAGAGCTCTGAGTGAGGGTTTAAACTGGATTGGCGGAGATGGGGGTGGGATCAGATGATAGAGTAGGTAATGAACAGGCAAATACGGCGGGCAGAGTGTCTGCGAGGAGCGGTAGATGGCAAAGGTGCAGTCACGGGTTAACATGTGTCTATTTTAATGCAAGAATTTAGTGGGCGGCACGGTGGCACAGTGGTTAGCACTGCTGCCTCACAGCGCCTGTAGACCCGGGTTCAATTCCCGACTCAGGCGACTGACTGTGTGGAGTTTGCACGTTCTCCCCGTGTCTGCGTGGGTTTCCTCCGGGTGCTCCGGTTTCCTCCCACAGTCCAAAGATGTGCGGGTCAGGTGAATTGGCCATGCTAAATTGCCCGTAGTGTTAGGTAAGGGGTAAATGTACGGGTATGGGTGGGTTGCGCTTCGGCGGGTCGGTGTGGACTTGTTGAAGGGCCTGTTTCCACACTAAGTCTAATCTAAAAAATTATCAGGAATAAAGGTGATGAACTTAGTTCCAAGTACTGATCCATGCTCTATGATGTCGTGGCCATTATGGAGACTTGGATATCACATGGGCATGAATGGTTATTGGATTTTCCGGGGTTTAGAGGTTTCAAAAGAGGGAGGGAGGAAAAATAGGTGGGAGAGAAGCATTGCTAATCAGGGGTAGTACTACAGCTGTAGAAAGGGAGGTCGGTGAGGAGGGTATGTTTACAGAGTCAATATTGCTGGAAGTCAGAAACAGGAAAGGAAAATTAGCTTTACTGGGAGGTTTCTACAGATCCCTAATAGTAACAGAGACATGGAGAAGCAGATTGAGAAGCAGATTTTGGGAAGTTGCAGAAGTAACAGGATTGTTGTCATGGATGACTTTGACTTCTTTAATATTGATTAGAATATTCTCAGTTCAAAAAGTTTGGATGGAGCAGTTTTTGTCAGGTGTGACCAGAAAGGGTTCTTGACTCAATGTGTAATTAGGCCGACTGGAGGGGAGGCCATATTTGAATTGGTGCTTGGCAACGAACTATGCCTGCTGTCCGATCTCTCAGTGATTCAACATTTTGGTGATAGTGATCACAACTCCCTAACCTTTACTACAGTCATGGAGAGGGATAGGGAGCAGACGATATGACAAAGTATTTAAGTGGGGGAGGGGGAATTACAATGCTATTAGGCAGGAACTGGGGTGCCTAAATTGGGGAACAGGTGTTCTCAGGGAAATGCATGATAGAAATGTGGAGATTGTTTGGTGAGCCCTTGCTGATAGTTGATTTGTTCCACTGAGGCAAGGAAGGGATAGTCAGGTGAAAGAACCTTGGGTGACAAGGGATGTGGAACATTTAGTCAAGAGGAAGAAGAAAGCCTACTTAAAGTTGAGGAGGCAAGGATCAGACAGGGCTCTAGAGGATTACAAGGTAGGCAGGAATGAACTGAAGAAGCGTCTTAGAGAGCTAGAAGGGGTCAATAAGAAGCTTCAGCGGGTAGGATTATGGAGAAACCGAAGGCATTCTAGACGTATGTGAGGAACAAGAGGATGGGGAGAGTGAGAGTATTGCCAATCAGGTATAGCTGAAGGAACTTGTGCCAGGAGTCGGAGAAGGGAGGCAAGGTCCTTTATGAATACTTTGCTTTAGTATTCATGATTGAGAGGGACCTTGATCTTTGTGAGGACAGTGTGAAACAGGTCGATGTTAAGGAGGAGGAACAGCTGAAATACATAAGGATAGATAAGTCCACTGGGACAGATGTGATACACCGAAGGCTACTACAGGATGTTGCTGTGCCTCTGGCGATGATCTTTGCATTCTGGAATAGTATCTGATGATTGGAAGATGTCTATTGTTATTCCCTTGTTCAAAAAGGGGTATAGAGATAATCCTGGGAACTACAGACCAATCTGTCTTATATCTGTGGTGTGCAAATTGCTGGAGAGGATTTTGAGAGACAGGATTTATTTTTTTTAGATTACTTACAGTGTGGAAACAGGCCCTTCGGCCCAACAAGTCCACACCGACCCGCCGAAGCGCATACCCCTACATATACCCCTTACCTAACACTACAGGCAATTTAGCATGGCCAATTCACCTGACCCACACATCTTTGGACTGTGGGAGGAAACCGGAGCACCCGGAGGAAACCCACGCAGACACGGGGAGAACGTGCAAACTCCACACAGTCAGTCGCCTGAGTTGGGAATTGAACCCAGGTCCCTGGCGCTGTGAGGCAGCAGTGCTAACCACTGTGCCACCGTGCCGCCCGACTAGTGATTTATGATCACTTGGAATTCACAGTTTGATTATAGATAATCAGCATGGCTCTGCAAGGAGAAGGTGATGCCTTACAACCCTTTTGAATTCTTTAAGGATGTGACAAAACACATTGATGAAGGTAGAGCAGTGGATGTGGTGTATGTGGCTTTTAGCAAGACATTTGATAAGATTCCCCACAGTACTCTCATTCAGAAAGTAAGGAGGCATGGGATAGAGGGAAACCTGACTGTCTGGACACAAAATTGGCTGGCCCATAAAGATAGAGGTTGGCAGTGGATAGAAAATATTCATCCTGAAGCTTGGTCACTAGTGGTGTTCCTCAGGGATTGGTTTTGAGACCTCTGCTCTTTATGACTTTTTATAAATGACTTGGATGAGGAAATGGAAGGTTGGGTTACTAAGTTTGCCAATGACACAAATATGTTGGTGGAGTGGCGGATAGTATGCAAAGTTGCTGTAGGTTGCAACGGGACATTGACAGGATGCAGAACCGGGCTGATAAGTGGCAAATGGAGGTCAACCTGGAAAAATGTGAAGTGATTCATTTGGAAGATTGAATTTGAATGCAGAATACAGGGTTCTTGTCAGTATGGGGGAACAGAGTTGGAGTCCATGTGCATAGATGCCTCAAAGTTGCCATCCAGATTGATAGAATTGTTAAGAAGGCGCATGGTGTGTTGGCTTTCGTTAGCAGGGGGAGTGAGTTTAAGAGCCACAAGGTAATGCTTAGCCCCACAGAGCCCGGGGTATTTGACACTTGGTATATTGTGATCAGTTTTGGTCACCTCATTGTAGGAAAGATGTGGAAGCTTTTGAGAGTCTGGAGGGGAGATTTACGAGGATGCTGCCTGGACTGGACAGCATGTGAAATGAAGTAAGGTTGAGGAAGCTAGGGCTTTTCATATTAGAGTGAAGAAGGGTGAGAGGTGACTTGATAGAGGAGTACAAGATGATGAGAGGCATAGATAAAGTGGATAGCCAAAGACTTTTCCCTAGCACAGAAATGGTTATCATTAGGGTGCATAATTTAAAGGTGATTGGAATAAGGTTTAGGGGAGATGTCAGAGGTAGGTTCTTTATGTAGAGAGTGATGGGTGTGTGGAATGCACTGCCAAAGGTGGCAGTAGAGTCAGAGACATTAAGAATGTTTCAGCAACTCTTGGATAGGCACATAGATATTAGCACAAATGAAGGGTATGTAGGTTAGCTTGATCTTAGAGAAGGATAAAAGGTAGGCACAACTTTGAGGGCTGAAGGGCCTTTATTCTGCTGTACTGTTATATAGACTTGGACTCCAAGATCCCTATGTATATCAGTGCTACTGAGGGCCCTGCCATTTGCTGTATACTTTCCTCCTGCATTTGACCTTCCAAAATATATCATCTCATACTCTTCCAGGTTACAATCATTGCCATTCCTCTATTCAACTTTCCAACTGATCTGTACCCTACTGTATCTTTTGATAACTTTCCTAACCACCCAGAACTCCATGAATTTTAGCATCATCTACAAACCTACTAATCATTTCATCCAAGTCATTATCTTTATTCCAACCACAGAGCTCCAGTGTTGAATATTGTGAAACACCAGTGATAAACACCCCTCTACACCTAACCTCTGTGGCCAATCCTATTTTGTATCCAATTTAGCAATTCGTAATGGATTCCATTCAATTTAATCTTCTGGGAAAGCCTATCATGACGGACCTTGTCAAACGCTTTCATAAAATCCATGTTGTCAACATCAACTGCCTTACTCACATCAATCATCTTCATCCCTTCTTTCAAAGCACAATCCCATTTGTGAGACAAGATCTTGCCACAAAAAGCCATGATCATGATTACTAATAAGTCCATTCTTCTTCTAATGTGAGTAAATCTTGAGCCTATGAATCTTTTCAAATATAGCCCCTGCCTCTGGTGTATGGTTCACCACCCTATAATTTCCTGGATTATCTCTGTTACTTTTCCTGAACAAGAGAACGACATTGGATATTCTCAAGTCTTCAACATGGGTGTGGCTAATAAGGATACAAAGATCTCTCACAACGTCTCACCAATCCCTTCCCTCATTCAGTACCTAGCTCTCCTCTTGACACTCCCCACATTATCAATGTACCCCTTTCTAAACCTACTATCATCTAATGTACTTCTCGGTGAATACCACGCAAACATAGATAGATACATAAATAAAAACCAGACAGAAAGACAGGTAGGTGTATTGAGGAAATATTATCTGGAGAGGTAGAGAGGAGAATAATGATAGCACACAAAGGGACATCAGAAATGAGTGAGCCAAGTTCAAAATCGTATTAACTGTCCTCAGGAATAACTTGTGTTTGTTATCTCTTTCATTGTCGCCTCAATAACTCAAGTTGAGTTATTTCTTTTAAATACATGCCTGAAATTAAAATACAACAAACTTTTGTGAAACCAAGTAAATTCTCAAGCCTTCCTTAGTTTCAGAACTAAGGCTAACGGGAACAAGTCAGGAACAGATAGAAAGCAGCCCTGTCAAACAGAATGTCAGATACACAAATGGTCTTACTGAAATGTGTTATGGACCAGGCCAGACTCAAACATTTCAAGAAGGTAGCCAAGACCCTAACTTTGCTAGTTGTTTTAAACAGGTGTAAAGTGTATATTCTAGGAGAGAATCAGCCGGTCAAACCACTTAGTTTAAAACAAAACAGAATTTATTTACAAGATTACTGAATGAAACACAAACAACAGAAAAAAAACCCGTAAACTTAACCTATCCGAAACACAAATCATCCCAACTTAATAACGTTGTTCCAAATATTCACAACAATCCACATAAACACCCCTTAGCACAAAAGGTAAAGTCAAACATAGGTCTTACAGGATAGAAGCTAGTGAGAGGTGAACAGCCTGGAGCTGCCTCTTTGGGTCCAGCAGCTTTTTCCACATTACTGTTAAAAACCAAACCAAACTTAACCAAGCCAGAGTAAAGCCAAGCTGGCAGAACTGGCCACTCCCCTTTCATCTGTATGCCGCAAATCTCTGACTGTAAGGTAAAAAGGAAATAAAAGGGAAAGTAGGTAATTTTATAGAAATAATCAGATTAAATAATGAACCCCAAAATGAAATGGAAACAAATGCATGAAAATTTCAAAAGCAATACAAGAGCTGATACAGTGAAAGAGACCAATCTAAATAGACACCGTGAAAGAAGAACGAAGGTGGGCAATATAAAACAAATGAAATATATGGTAAGAAACAATATAAAGTAATGATGGAATTCATAAGATAGATAGAGACAGATAAAAGAAAAGAGAATGAAAGGAATACCTTGAAGAAATACATAGGAACAGAGAAACATAGCATTTGGAACATTGATTGCTCCTAAAATACTTCTGCCCATCCACCTCTGTAACTTCCTCCAGACCCTATAATCTTCCCTATCTCTTTAACCACCTCCAGCCACACCACAAAAAAAATCACCCCATCCACTATCTCTGTAACCTCTCCCAACGTCTATAATCATCTCTACCTTTGTAACTTGTTCCAGAAATGACAACCTCCATATATATGTAGCCACTTTCTGTCTCTGCAAAGCTCCCTATTGCTTTTAGATCATCTGGCCATTACAACTTTTTCTAGGAATTTTATCTCCATATATCTGCAACCTCCTCCAGCCTCTACAGATCTCCATATCTCTACAAACTCATCCAGCCCCTAAAACATTCACTATTTCAGTTACTTTCTTCAACCCTTGCAAATTCTGCCATTGAGTAACTGTCTGCCATTGTCATACCATACCTATTTCAGAGATTGCTCTAAGCCATACAACCATCCTTAATATTGCATTATTCACCAGTCATTATCAACATCTTTAACTAATCGTACTGCTAGAAAGATAGGAGTAAGCAGCAGCGACTCTGTCCACTCTGTCATTGGAGAATATCAGGCTGATATGATAACAATCTTAGCTCTATAGACTCAACTGCTTGCCAAATTGCTTACTTGATGAATATCTCTCTCTCTCACTCAGCCTTGAGGTAATTTCATCGACCAAACATCAATTGTTTCTCCGAGAAAGAAAACTCCACAGTCTAACAATTATTTTCACCTGCATCTTAAAGCATACAAAGCCCGAGTGACGGTACACTGGAAGAGAGACGAGAGGCAAAGAGGAGAGTAATCAAAGTACAGCAAAGAGTAATTGTCATGGAGAGGTATGCTGGTCATTAGAATTGACAAAATTAAGAGAAACAAACATAAGAAAAATGTTTGTGGATTTTGATGACGTCATTGTGTTGTTACAACACGGGGTTAAATCCTTCTGCTAATTTATACCAGACCCATAGAAAAGCTCACCTCACTTCGTAATCTGTTAAACTATGAGTAACAACGAACAATGAAAGTTCTACTATTTAAAGAAAATAATAACGCTATTCTTTAACTCCAAAAGAGACCATTAAACAACAACTATCTCCATCTTAAGTCTCCTTTGTCTGAATGATTTATTTTCCTCCCACACTACAACAACAATCTAACAAAAAACCCAATTATGTTTACAAAACAAAAAGTTTCAAAACCAACCATCTTCCTCTCTAGATTTTCCAGTGTCATTGCTTTGGTCTTCTGCTGCATGGGTCTTCCATAGATAAAGGTAACTTTCACAGAGCGGGTCTGTGGGCAGTCTGTACTGATGCTCTTTGTCCCTCCCTTGCTAACTATTCAAAATGCCTGATTTTTATTCCCCAAAAATCATATTGTTTCATTGATTTGATATCGGCAAAACAGTAAAATTCAAACTAGGTTGGGCTTTCGTCTCTTGGGACATAATTTAAACTGATTGGCTAAATTCAAATTGTTGTGGGACATAGCAACTTAGCTCAGCTATTTGTTTCCCAGCCAACATTTTAAATTTTTTCAGCACACTCCGTGCTTGCTAGGTCCTTGCCAACTTTCACTTTCTCTTAAATGTACAATATACACCTACAACTTCATAACTGTGTTTTGCAAATTTCATAAACTGCACTGTTTTAATCAGAAAGCTAAGCAGAATTAGAGATGCAAGATTAACGCAGGGTGTTAATCCAGAGATCTAGTTTATAAGTGTTCCACAAGCATTCCTCGTTTTTTTCCAGGGAGAGAAACAGAAAAAAAAATACAGAGGCAGCATTTGAAAGATGTTGAATTAGAGATATTTGAGAAAACCAAGGGAAGATGAAACAAAGGTTATCAGAAAATGCAATGGGTGTTTAATCAGGTTTCAAGTTATTTTTCACTTTTAACAATGGCAGAGTTGAAAGCTAATTGAGTTATAGTATTGAAACAGACTCTTCGGTTCAACACCTCCAATACTGACTGAGATTCCCAAACTAAACTAGTCACACTTGCCTGCATTTGGCCCATAGCCCTCACCTTTCCTGTTCATTCAACTGTCCAAATGCCTTTAAAATACTGCAACTGTAACTGCATCTACCACTTCCTCTGACAGTTCATTCTATATACAAACTTTGTGACAACGTTGCCCCTCAGATCAGCGCTTCGAAAGCTAGCAATTGCAAACAGACCTGATAAACTCTCACCTGGTGTTGTGTGACTTTTAATCAGCACCTCTGGTTCCAGTTCCCTGATTCCATTCCTGCCCCGCCCTCCCAGCGAGCTGACGTCATCACGCTTCCGTCCCGTTGCCCTAGTAACGGCGCAGGGCGCCAGGAGATGACCATGGCGGCGAGATTGGGGACCTCAGGCCCTCGGGCGCTGTGCTGGGCCCTGGGCGTGGCGATGCTCATGTGGATGAGTTCGCCGTTGACGGGGGAAGGTCTGCGCCCTGTTTCTGCAGCCGGAGTCCGGCTGGCGGGGCCGGTTGACGCGACTTCTCCGCTCCCAGGTCCCCAGAGCGGGAGCAGCAGCAACCCTGACCCTGCGAGGGTCGGAGGGGAGAGTATGACCCCTGACCCTGCGAGGGTCGGAGGGGAGAGTGTGACCTCTGACCCTGCGAGGGTCGGAGGGGAGAGTGTGACCCCTGACCCTGTGAGGGTCGGAGAGGGCATTTTGACCCCTGACCCTGTGATCATCCCAGGGGAGAGTGTAACCCCTGATCCCGAGAGGGCCAGAGGGGAGAGTGTGACCCCTGACCCTGTGATCATCCCAGGGGAGAGTGTGACCCCTGATCCTGAGAGGGCCCCAGGGGAGAGTGTGACCCCTGACCCTATGAGTGCTGGAGGGGATATTGTGACCCCTGACCCTGCAGTGGCTGGAGGAGGCAGTGTGACCCCTGACCCCACAGTGACCAGAGGAGGTAGTGTGACCCCTGATCACCCAGGCTCACAAGGGGCGAGTGTGACCCCTGAACCCAATCTGTGGACCAGTCATTCCGAGAACCCGGGTGACGAGTCATCTAAAAGTCTGACAGCAGGTAAGGCAGCAGCAAGCCATCCAGCCTTTTGATCCTGTTACTCTCTCTGCTCTGGTACCTTTTTAACTTATTTTATCATCGTTTGATTCCCTTTTGATTATACACCTGACTCATTCAGACTGAGTATTCCAGATATTTATAACTTGCTGTGTGAAATCATTTGACTCACCTATATTGTCGCATCTCCAGTAGTTATCTGATCTACTTTCAATTTACAGATTGATTTTGGTATATGAAGAAGGCAGGAATTCAGATATTCTGAGCTGAGGATTACCATTGCACAGAAACTGAAGTGGACTATTAACATCAGAGGCTAAGAACCCCATAGAGAGTATCTCATCTCCTGTGTCCCCAAGCCAGTCGAGAAAACAAGCACAAGCAAGTGGGGAATGTGATGTAATACTCCCCACTTGCCTGGATTAGTGCTATTCTAACAATCCTCAAGAAGCTTGACACCATTCAGAATACTGCAACCTACTTGATTAGCACCACATCCGCAGACATTAATTATCTCAGCCAGTCGCATTAGTCTGTATCATATATGAGTTGCATTGCAGAACTTTGTCAAAACTCGTGATGCCGGAGTTGGATTGGGGTGTACAAATTTTAAAATCACACAACACTATAACCAGGTGTTGTGTGATCTCTAACTGTGTCAAAACTCCTTAGGCAACACCTTCCAAAGCAACAACCATTTCCATCTAGGCGGACAGAGGCACTGCTTACAAGTTTTTTCCAATTCACTAATTGTTGTAGCTCTGTTCATCGAGCTGGGAATTTTTGTTGCAGACGTTTGTCCCTGTCTAGGTGACATCCTCAGTGCTTGGGAGCCTCCTGTGAAGCGCTTCTGTGTTGTTTCCTCCGGCACTTATAGTGGTTTGTCTCTGCCGTTTCCGGTTGTCAGTTCCAGCTGTCGGCTGCAGTGGCCGATATATTGGGTCCAGGTCAATGTGTTTGTTGATAGAATCTGTGAATGAGTGCCATGCCTCTAGCAATTCCCTGGCTGTTCTCTGTTTGGCTTGTCCTATAATAGCTGTGTTGTTCCAGTCGAACTCGTGTTGCCTGTCATCTGTGTGTGTGGCTACTAAGGATAGCTGGTCGTGTCGTTTCATGGCTAGTTGATGTTCATGGATACGGATCATTAGCTGTCTTCCTGTTTGTCCTATGTAGTGTTTTGTGCAGTCCAGCATGAGATTTTGTACACTATGTTGGTTTTGCTCATGCTGGGTATCGGGTCTTTGTCCTGGTGAGTTGTTGTCTGAGAGTGGCTGTTGGTTTGTGTGCTGTTATGAGTCCTAGTGGTCGTAGTAGTCTGGCTGTCGGTTCAGAAATGTTCTTGATGAATGGTAACTTGGCTAGTCCTTTGGGTTGTGGCATGTCCTCATTCTGTTGTCTTTCCCTTAGGCATCTGTTGATAAAATTGCTTGGGTATCCGTTTTTGGCGATTACCTTGTAGAGGTGTTCTTCTTCCTCTTTTTGCAGTTCTGGTGTGCTGCAGTGTGTTGTGTTTCTTTTGAACAGTGTCTTGTTCTTTTGTGTGTGTTGGGGTGGTTGCTTTCGTGATCAGGACTTGGTCTGTGTGTGTGGCTTCCCTGTATACCTTTGTGACGAATTCCCCATTTGGTGTTCTCTGTACCATCACAACTAGGAATGGGAATTGGTTGTCCTTTTCTTCTTCTCCAGTGAATCTGAATCCTGTGAGTGTGGCGTTGATGATCTGGTGTGTGTTTTCTATTTCTGTGTTTTTCATGATTACAAAGGTGTCATCCACATATCTAACCCAGAGTTTGGGTTGAATTTGTGGTAAGACTGTTTGTTCTAACCTTTGATTACAGCTTCTGCTATGAATCCAGAGATGGGTGAGCCCATGGGTGAGCCGTTGATTTGTTCATATATTTGGTTGTTGAATGTGAAGTGTGTTGTGAGGCACAGGTCCAGTAATTTGAGTATGCAGTCTTTTTTGATAGGTTCCCCGTCTTGTTGTCTGTTCTGTATGTCCAGCAGGTTGGCTATTGTTTCTCTGGCTAGGGTTTTGTTGATAGAGGTGAACAGTGCCATTACATCGAATGAAACCATGGTTTCTTCCTTGTCTATGTGTATATTTCTGATGATGCCCAAGAATTTCTGTGTTGACCGAATAGAGTGTCTGGATCCGCTGATCAGGTGTTTCTGTTTCTGTTGTAATTCTTTAGCCAGTTTGTGTTGTAGTTGTAGTTCTTTAGCCAGCCACTGTCAGACAACAACTCACCAGGACAAAGGACCCAATACCCAGCATGAGCAAAACCAATGTAATGTACAAAATCTCATGCCAAGACTGCACAAAACACTACATAGGACAATCAAGACAGCTAACGATCCGTATCCATGAACACCAACTAGCCACGAAATGACACGACCAGCTATCCTTAGTAGCCACACACGCAGATGACAGGCAACATGAGTTCGACTGGGACAACACTGCTGTTATAGGGCAAGCCAAACAGAGAACAGCCAGGGAATTCTTAGAGGCATGGCACTCATCCACAGATTCTATCAACAAACACATAGACCTGGACCCAATATACCGGCCATTGCAGCGGACAGCTGGAACTGACAACTGGAAGTGACAGAGACAAACCACTATAAATGCAGAAGGAAACAACACAGAAGCGCTTCACAGGAGGTTCCCAATCACTGAGGATGTCACCTAGACAGGGGACGAAGTGTCTGCTATACAAATTCCCAGCTCGGCGAGCAGAACCACAACAACGGGCACCCGGGCTACAAATCTTCTCACAACTATGAATTCACTGATTATCCTGACTTGGAACTTTTCACTGTTCCTTCACAGTCACTGGGTCTTCCTTTATGGCAGTGTGGGTCTATCAACACCAAATAGACTGCAGTGATTCAGGAAGGCAGCTCAGCACCACCTTTGTAAGGGCAATCAATGACAGCTTATGAATGCAGGCACAGTCAGTAAAAAATCACTTCCTGCGAATTAACTAAAAAAGGGCAACAATGAGAGATTCTTTAGGATTATCCAAACTCTTTAAAGATCCTTCTTTGTGATATCCTTTCAGCTGTTCCCATTTGTATCTGTGACTTGATTGAAGGACTCTGTGAAATCGGCTGTTGCTGTGACCCTGACTGTTCCGGTGATGACATTGGTGCCTTCTCTTCATGCCTGCCTGGTAGTGAACCGTAAGTCCTAGTTATGTGACCACATTTATCCTGGTCCAACATTGCTTTAAATTTAGATTTCTCTTCCTCTTACTCAGGTCCTTCCCTGTTCCTTTATTTGTAGCTGTATCATCTGTGATTTCAGATGTATCGGTGCTGGAAACTCTACTGTGTGTTATTCACCACCCACTTCCCATAGTCTCTCCAGCAGTCAAAAAGCATAAGTCAGGACTGTGATGGAATGTTGTCCATTTGCTTGGATGAATGTAGTGCCAGTAGCACTCACACTTGACACCATCCAGGGGACAAAGCAGCCCACTCGATGGACACTGCATCTACCAGTATTCACTTCAAAATTCACTTCCTCCACCCTGCTGCATAGGGACAAATGCATTGCAGCAACTCAGCCAGGAACCTTTGATCTCCTCTTCCAAATTTACGACTTCTATCACCGAGAAGGATTGAGGCAGTTGATGGATGGCAAAACCACAACTGCATGTTGTCCTCTAAGTCACACACACCATCCTCACTTAGAATTATAGAATGCCGACTGTGTGAAATCAAACCATTTGGCCCATCGAGTTCACACTGACTCGCTGAAGAAAATTCCATTCAGACTTAACTGCAGACCCTATCCCTGTAACCTTGCATTTGTCACGGCTAATCCACTTAGCCTGCACATCCCTGGACACTATGGGCAATTTTGCATGGCCAGTCCACTTAACCTGCACATCTTTGGACTTTGGGAGGAAACTGAAGCACCTGGAGGAAACCCACGCAGACATGGGGAGACTGTCGAAACTCCACACAGTCGCCTGAGGCTAGGAGGGGTGGAGCAGCAGTGTTAACCATTGAGCTATTTTTTTTTGGAATGTCATTGCTGTGGGTAGAAACTTCTGATGTTCCCTTCATAACAGAACTTTGTGTATACTGACATCCCAATGACTGGAGAAGTTCAAGAAGGTGACTCAACACCACTGCAAGGGTAATGAGGCATGTGCAATAGCTTTTGACCTAGCCAGCAATGCCCACATCCAGAGAAAGAATTTTTAGAAATTTTTATGAATTCCAACCATGGCTTGGCCTTACAACTCCACTTATTGCTGTTATTTGCACCAGTCCTACAATTCTCAGTTTCACATTAGTATCCTGCCATGGACCATCTTTACTCCTATCACCTCCTGCAGCTCTACAACCTTCTGTGCGATCTTACGGTATTGACCTCGCTCACATGCTCAGTTCCCTTTACTCCACAACTGGCTGCTGCCCTGTCAGCTGCTTGGTTCCACAGTACTCTCTCCCCTGTCCTTTTCTGCTGCAGCCTTAGCTTATCACTCTATATGTGACTTGGCGTTACAATCTTGCTTCAGTTCTGGGACGTTGCATTATGTTCAAAGTATGGGAGAAATCCAGTGATTTTACAATACTGTTGATTGTGGGAGGGAGCTTTCTTGCAAAACTTTCTGCCCTCACCATTCCCTTAGTATGATCAGAACAGAACAAGGTCATTCAGACCCTTGAAGCTGGTGTACCATAACATGTATTTGTGTCTAATTTTAACTCAGTTCCGTTCTCTACCTTTGTAACATTTGTCTGTATCTGCCAAATATCTTGTTCATCTTGGTGTCAAAACTCCAAATATCATCCAACCTCCATGACTTTTAGGAAAAAAAGTTAAGGATTTTAACTCTCTTTTTTCCTTGCTGAATTTATTCCTTGATCCGAGCTTTAAATTTCCTCAATTTTTGTGTACACACCAACAAAATCTTTGACCAGCAGTGCACTGATACAAGAGCCATTACAGGAGCTTGGAGCAGTGAAAAAGAGTGGAGCATTGAGCGTCTCGCCCTGCACTGCTATTCAAATCAATTCTGTCTTGTTGGAAATGATAACTGCTCTATAGCCCTTGTCCTGGTGCTGGATATTTTACAAAAGTCTTTGATGTAATAGCTCGGTGTTGGACGTGATACAAATGTCAGTGTCTTTAGAGCTGAGTATTGGACATGAACTCATTGTCTATCTAGACAAAGTAGAAGCAGACATGGACCATTTGGTTCCAAGCACCTATCTGCCATTTAATAAGATCATGACTGATATGTTTATCCTTTAAATGTTGCATTTTTGTCGACATTGGTAACCTTTGATTTCCTTTACCTAACAAGAATCTATCCAACTTCACCTGAGAAATATTGAAGTACCCAACCTTCACTGCTTTCTGAGATCGATAGTTCCAAAGTTTTTTTTTAGATTAGATTACTTACAGTGTGGAAACAGGCCCTTCGGCCCAACAAGTCCACACCGACCCGCCAAAGCGCAACCCACCCATACCCCTACATTTACCCCTTGCCTAACACTACGGGAAATTTAGCATGGCCAATTCACCTGACCCACACATCTTTGGACTGTGGGAGGAAACCGGAGCACCCGGAGGAAACCCACGCAGACACGGGGAGAATGTGCAAACTCCACACAGTCAGTCGCCTGAGGCGGGAATTGAACCCAGGTCCCTGGCGCTGTGAGGCAGCAGTGCTAACCACTGCACAACTCACTACGAGAATGTATACTCCCACATGTGAATGGACGAGTTCTAATATTAAATCAGTTAGGGAATTCAGGCTAACAGGGAGAAGGCAGGGGTTGAAGAACATACAGCCAGGAACATATCGGCAAAGCAGCCTTGATGAGCTTAATGGGCTAATTCTGCTCCTTTTTTTAATGGCCTTCTGGTTCTGGGATCTGGAAACAGGAGGCTATTCTTCCCCTTGATTCTGCAACACTGAAACAGGAGGAAGTCATTTAACTCCTTATACCAGATGCATGGCAACAGGAGGATGATCGTGAACCAGTAAAGACTTGTACAATGGCAGAGTACCTACACTAACTCCAGCCAGTACTTAGCATTGGACTCCAAGGACAGCGAGTACTGTACAATACCCAGTACCCACTGTAAGATCACAGATTCCTGAACAAGACCCAGCACCAGACTGTAAGGA
This sequence comes from Hemiscyllium ocellatum, assembly GCF_020745735.1. Lineage (NCBI taxonomy): Eukaryota > Metazoa > Chordata > Chondrichthyes > Orectolobiformes > Hemiscylliidae > Hemiscyllium > Hemiscyllium ocellatum. Next base: position 18,326,110 of record NC_083438.1, read on the forward strand.
TGCAGACTTATGTACAGTACCTACCACCACATATAAGGGCAGTGACTCTTGAAAAATACTCAGCACTGGATTGTAGGGAAAGTGACACCTGCACAGTACCTAGTACTAAACAGTGTAGATTTAAAAATGGAGTGTAACGTTGGAAAATGTCGAGTTATTTACTTTGGCAGGAGAATAAAAGAAGCAGAATAGAATGCCAATGGAAAACAACTATAGGTTTTCCATGTACGGATGTATTTACATGTTCTAGTGCAGGAATCACAAAACATTAGCATACAAATACAGCACATATCAAGAAGATTAGTGGATGTTGAAAGTTGGAGGTGTAGTGGACAGTGAAGAAGGTCAAATTACAACAGGATCTTGATCAGTTGGGCCAATGGGTTAAGGAGTTGCAGATGGATTTTAATTTAGGTAAATGCGAGGTGCTGCATTTTGGAAAAGCAAGTCAGTGCAGGGCTTATACACTTAATGGTAAGGTTCTAGGGAGTGTTGCTGAACAAAGAGACCTTGGAGTGCAGGTTCATAGCTCCTTGAAAGTAGAGTCACAGATATATAGGGTAGTGAAGAAGGCTTTAGGTATGCTTTCCTTTATTGATCAGTGCATTGAGTATAGGCATAGGAAAGTCATGATGCGCTCTACAGGACATTTGTACTGGTTTTGTTCCTATTGGAATGATATTGTGAAACTCACAAGGGTTCAGAAAAGATTCATAAGGGTGTTGCCAGGGTTTGAGCTAGAGGGAGAAGATGAATAGCTGGGGCTGTTTTCCCTGGAGCATCGGAGGCTGAGGGTTGACTTTATAGCGGTTTATAAAATCATGAGGGACATGGATAGGATAAACAGGTAAGGTCTTTTCCCTGAGGTGGGCGAGTACAGAACAAAAGGGAATAGGTTTAGGGTGAGAGGGGAAAGATATAAAAAAGGACCTAAGGGGCAACCTTTTCACACACAGGATGGTGAGTGTATGGAATGAGCTGCCAGAGGAAGTGGCGGAGGCTGGTACAATAACAGCATTTAAAAGACCTCGATATGGGTATAAGAATAGGAAGGGTTTCGAGGGTTATGGACCAAGTACTGGCAAATGGCACGAGATAAAATTAGAATATCTGATCGGCATGGATGGGTTTCCATGCTGTATATCTCTATGACTCGAGGACTAATGACATGTTCTCCTTTACTGTTGCAGAAACTGAAGGTATAAGTAAGGATGTTATGCTTTAATCATACAGGACCTGGACACGACCACATCTGTAATTTGTCGACATTGGTAACCTTTGATTTCCCTTACCTAACAAGAATCTATCCAACTTCACCTGAGAAATATTGAAGTACCCAACCTTTGGTCTCCTTACCAAAGGAAGAATATAAATGCATTAGATGCAGTTCACAGGTTTACTAAACTGATACACTGAATGACTGAGCTATGATGATAGGTTGGAGGAGCCTGGCTTGTTTCACTGGCCACAGAATGACCACCGTTTGGCTGAAGAAATTCCTCCTCATCTCGTAGCTAAAGGGTCATTCCTTCACATAGAGGCTGTGTCCGTGGGTCCTACTAACAAGAATATCTTCTCCAAGTCCCCTATATTCAGGCCTCTCAGTATCCTGTAAGATTCAGTCAGGACTTCCTCATATTTCGAAACTCCATTGGGTACAGACCAAGGGTTCTCAACCACTCCTTCATCCCCTGGATTATTCTTGTCAAACCTTCTCCAATGCCCAGCACTTCTGTCCTTTGACACAGGGCCCAAAACTGCTCTTAATATTCCAAATTATACTGCTTCAGTTAATAATTAGAGGTGGCCTTTAGGTTTTTGTTTTGACACCGTTGTACAATGAAAGGGGAGTGGTCAATATTCCCAGTTCAGGTTTTTTCTCCAGTTTGGTCTGTTTTCGCAAGGTGTCAAAACCTGTTGGGAACCTAGAAAAACAGCTACAGAGAAGAGAGGTTCGATGCTTTAACAGTGGTCTCGCTTGAACTTTCTCTATGAAATCTCTCCTGTCTGTAGGAACAGCTTTGTTAAGTTGCGGTTTTGAGTCGGTTGGGTTATTGCTTAACTGAAGTTATTCTGAATGTGTTTTCTTTTGTTCATTTTTCATCTGTAGTTTAAACAAATTCTGTTTTGTTTAAAGCTTATTGATTTGACAGGCTGCATCCGTCCTGAAATATCCTAAAAAAAACAACTTGGAGCCTGGGCTACTTTCTTAAAATGTTTTGAAGGGACCTGGCCTGGTACATAACATGCTAGTGGCTATTATTTCATCTTGACATTTGGGTTCGGAATTGGATCTTAGTTCTTTGTGACTCTGAGCTGCCTGACCACTGCTTCTCATACCAACTAATCCTAGTTCTTTATCACAAAGGAAGCCAACCGTCACACTTTTTTTTTCTGTCACCTATAGGGTTATCAACAAGGTGTGCATTGAACGTTCGGTGATGTTCACCAGTAACAGCCCATTTCCTGCAGGTTTCGTTGAAGATGGTCCAGACACTCTCTTCTGTGTATTTGTTAATAATCGTAAGTAACACAAAATACATTGTTTGAGAGCAACAAAATTTGCATATGTAGCAAGGTAACCAGTAAAATGATAATAAAGTTCGAATGTGTTTTACAGAGCAACATTTTATGACTTAAGTCACAGAAGGATTTGATAGACAGTGACCATCCCAAACAAAAAAATGGATCTAACCATTGCTTTGGACATTCAATCGCTTTACTATCGCTGAATCTCCCACAAAATGCTTACATTTAGCAGAAACTGAAATAGAATAACCGTATGAATACTGTGACTGCAGTGAAAAATCAGAGTCTGGGAATCCTACGGCAAATAATTCTCCTGATGCCATAATGTTGACCATCATCGATAAGACATGAATTAGAATTGTGATAGTAAACTCTCCATTTGTCTAAATAGGTGTGGTTCCAACAAAACTCCAAGTCGGCACAGCTGCCAGCTTGGTCAGTACCCCATCGACCAGCTTCAACATTCACTGCCGTCAGTATCAATGCACTGTGGCACCAGTGAGTTCGGTCTAAAGTACAGTGCACCAGCTCAGAAGGCTGCTTCGACAGCACCTTTCAAACTTACAACCTCTACCTCTTGGAAGGACAAGTGCAGCTGATGCCGAAGAACACTGTGACCATTTATAACTTCACCTGCAGACCACAGGCTGTCCTGACTTGGAGCTATATCAGCTGTTTTTCTCTGAGCTCTGAGAAAGGCCACTGGACTCAAAACGTTAACTCAATTTTCTCTTCCCAGATGCTACCAACTGTGCTGAACTTCTCAATAATTGCAGCAAGTCTTCTGTGTGCCTGTGATCCAATCCTCCCGTGACTACATTGAAAAATCAGAGTCTAGGAATCCCACAGCAAATGATTCTCCTGATGCCATCGATAAGACATGAGTTAGAATTGGGATAGCAAACTCTCCATTTGTCTAAATAGGTGTGACTCAAGACGTTAACTCAATTTTCTCTTCCCAGATGCTACCAACTGTGCTGAACTTCTCAATAATTGCAGCAAGTCTCCTGTGTGCCTTTGATCCAATCCTCCTGCAAGAAAAATCAAGAATCATTAGGCTTCCTACTTGCATGCTGCAATACCCTGCCTTGCTGTTTTTCCTAAATAAGAATGGGAGAAAATGGAACTAATTGAAAGTGATCCTGAACAGCTTGACAACAGTGGAAAGATGTTACAGGAGGATGATGTGCTCAACACATGAAATGCTACGGACAGGTCGAGAGAAATGAAGGGGAGAATGATTGCCTTTGGCGCAGTACCATAGGATGTAATTTGTCACTCTAATAACAGCAGTTTTACTGCTGGGTCATGAACTGAGACAATGTCCATAAAGACTTTGGAGAAGATGGAGGCTGGAGGTGAATTCGATGGTCGCAAGGATAAAAGTTTGATGCTGGTCGATTTAAAGCAGAAGATGACACCTGAATGGAGGGAATTATCACAATATCGACCAATGGGATCCCTGAAGGGCAAGCAGAATGGCCAGGGATGCAGATCAAACAGGGTCATTAGAAGCACAGGCTGAGTCCTATGAATATGGTATTCACATGTAAAACTAGAAAAGCATTTGGAGACAAATGCATGCAATGCAGAGGAGAATGGAGGGGAGAACAAACATATGTTATTGCAAACTTGGCCAGTGGTCTTTGGGAGTGAGTGAGAGGAGGGGAAGAGAGTAAAGCAGGAACGGAATTGAGCTGATAGGGCACGCTTGTCTTTGAAATAGTAAGCTCCATGACCTCTCCACACTGCTGAAGTATGGGTGTGGAGACAAAGGAGAGGGATTTCAAAAGGTGAGTGGGACAAAAAGCCAGTGGTTTATTACATTTCAGGAAGATCCTGCCAGAGTGAACGGAGCAGGTCAGTGAACAGCGAATGAGGGCGAGTGTAGTTTGCTGCCAACTTGGTTACAGCAGCCAAGATTTACCTAAGGTCAGGTTGACTGAGGAAGTAAAAATCACAGACCATGTCCAGGAGAGTTTGTTCTCACCAAGTTGCATCAGCTAATAAAATGTACAGCGCTAATCTCAAGGAGAGATGTATCTTGGTGCCTGTTGGTTACATAGACTTCTCTTCTGTGGCATATCAAGTAGCAGTTCTGCCTCTGGATGTCATAAACTGTATATGTACAGGCTCGCACGACTAAGACTTGATCTGGTAAACCCAGTTTGACTCTCAGGTGCAGTGTTAATAGAGTGCTATCATTGTTGGCAATGCCATTTCTTTGGATGAGATTTTAATCCCATGTCCTCCGATAGACAGAAAAAGATTGTTTCCAATAAAGGTTTCCAGAAGAGGTTTCTTTTGTGCGATGGCCAGTGAAATTGGATAGTGCCACTGAAATTTCTTCTGACACTGTATACTATTGCAGGATCTTGTTGTGCATGTATTGACTGCTGTATTCCTAAGATTGCAATAAAAGCGAGGCTTCAATATGTTCTTGATTGGAAGTGATTTGAGGGGTCCTGTGGTTCTGAAAGAGGCTTTGTGAACGCAAGTCTTATTGTTTCAATGTGGGCTTCTTAATGACACATGGATACAGAGCTTTGGTCTCATGCGTGTTGCAGATTAGATATTACAACACCTCGATCAAAGAGCTGTCTGGCTGGTTCATTTTTGTGCATCTTCATCTTATGGGTGGGGGAATGGTGGGTGTAAATGTTAAAAATGGAGAGAAACCTGGTGCAGAGATCAAAACTTAACACAACATGCTGTTTGTTGTTTCAGCAAAGACAAATTTCTTTGTGACACCACAGCACATTGACAGAGAGAGTTTCCCATTGCTGGTTTCACAGTTTGGCAGAGGTTCTTTTAATCGCCCTTTGGAGCGGCAAAGCAGCGAATGGGTAAGATTGGATGCATTCATTGCCAAACGTTGACGCTGCACCTCACAGATCACTGGTCTGCCTATGGGATTCCCCTCCTGTCTGCATGCATTAAATCTTCATTCTGTTCCCCCCTGTGCCCGCAGAATCCAACCTAAGCTGAGGGAACCCTCCCCTCCCCAGCTTGCTGGATTCGCAGTCCCCCTAGATTATTAAGGGCTGCACAGTGGTTCAGTGGTTAGCACTGCTGCTTCACAGCACCATGGACCCGGGTACAATTCCAGCCTCGGGCGACTGTTGTCAGGAGGTTTCACATTCTCCCTGTGTCTGTGTGGGTTTCCTCCGGGTGCTCTGGTTTCCTCCCACAATCCAAAGATGTGCAAGTTAGGTGAATTGGCCATGCTAAATTGCCCAAAGTGTTCAGGGATGTATGGGTTAGGTGCACTAGTAGGGAGTTAACTGTAGAGTATTAGGACAGGGTAGGGAATGGGTCTGAGTGGGTTACTCTTCAGAAGGTCGGTGTGGACTTGATGGGCCATATGGCCTGTTTCCCACTGTACGGATTCTGTGATTGAGATGCCTCAACTCACCAGTGTTTCCTCTGCCCCATCCGCTGAGTGGAGGGGTATCAGAGCTGAATGAAAGGATGATAATGCTGAGTGATGGGGACTTGGAGATGATTGTGGGAATTTGGGAGCAAGCACAGGATACTTTGGTGATGGCTAGAGGTTCCTGCCATGTTGAGCATACTAGGCAAGTGCCATGCAAATTTAAGAGCAGCATATCCCCAATTTTGATTGGAAATGCCAGATCTGAGAAATGGATCTCCTTGAGACTTCCATGTTGCAGAGAGCGAGAACGCTGCAGTCAAACAGATTAAGTGTTAACTTTGCTTCTACTTTATTGTGTATAGCTTTCCCATTGTATTCAGTACTGAAGAAGTGACCAAACTTCAAAATGCTTTCAGATTTCCTGATTTGCTGAAAGGTGCTTTTATCAAGAGAAGTTTTTCTGCTTTAATTTACAGTTAGAGGCTAAGCTACAGCTACAGGTGGAAATTTTCACTGGGTCGACCAACAGCTTAGTTAAAATGGTAGGATTCAGATGCCGTCTTATTAAAGGTAGATACAGGAAGGTTTTGTGGTGAAATTCCAAGGGTTAAATCTCTGCACTGAAAACTTTTGGGCAAGCAATTAAATTTGACACCCTGCAAGAAGCTAGCTTTGAAAGAATGCAAAGATCCTGTGGGGTCCATAGTAGAGGTAACAAATTCCTAGAAGAAGGAAATCACGTAAGGATTTTGTTGCAAAATAATACTTGAAGGTAATTGCAGAGATAGAGTGGAAAGACTTTGGAAGGATTTGAGTCTTAATCATTGCAAACTGGAGTGGAGTGATGAGCTTGGGTTATAAAGGTTACAAACTTCTCTGTACAAAAAGAAAGAATTCTTGTTCCCCAAAAACTGATCTTTTCAACAGTTGTAGGCATGAACGGGACTCTAATTCTCACAGTTTTCTCTCTCCTTTCCTTACAGCCTGAAACATTATCCAAAGCTTCCTATCAGGTAAGGTTCAAAATGATCAATCAGCTCACTTTTGCCAGACAGAGTAATCTTTTCCTTATATAGAACCTTTTTAGTAATGATATGGAGTTATTATGATGCAGTTTGTAGCACTCTTGTCTCTGAGACAGAAGGTCCAAGATAAAGTTCCACTCCAGGTCTAATGGCAAGGGAGGTTTGTTCATAATGTGGCCAAACTAAATTGCCATCATCTCTAAATCATTTCAGCATGCATCACTGGTAGACAGTAAGAAGTGGGAAAGATTCCCAGTGAGCCGTATGAGAGAAAGGTTGGAGACTCTACTATCACTATCTATAGTTCTAGACAATAACATGCATGTAAAAGTGTTTGTTGCAAAAATTTAGATTTCTTGGTTTGGGAGGAGTTGCAGTTGGTTGAATAACATAGATGGCTGATGGGGAATCAGATTCAGTTTTATCCCTGTTCTGCCTGTGTAAAAACATTGCAGGCTCCCTTCAGGCTCCCCTTTATTCTTTTCCTCTCTAACCTTAAACTCATGCCCTCTAGTCTTCGATTCTCCAAACCTGGGAAAAAGATTGAGTGCATTCACCGTATCCATGCCTCTCGTGTTCTTGTGCACTTCTAGAATATCCCCCCTCAGTCTCACACACTCCAGAACAAAAAGTCCTAGCTTTTCAAACTTGTCCTATAACTCAGTCCCTTGAGTACCGGCAATGTTCTTGTAAATTCCTTCTGCACTCTTTCCAGTTTAATGACATCCTTCCTATACCAAGGTGACCAAAACTGAACAAAGTACTCCAAATACCACCTCACCAACATCCTGTAAAACTGCGAAATAATATCCCAACTTCTTTATTCAATGCCCTGACTAATGAAGGCCAGTGTGCAAATACCTTCTTCACTGCCCTGTCTACCTGTGATTCCACTTTCACAGAATCGTGCACCTGCACCCAAACACCTCTGTTCCACTGCACACCTTAAGGCCTTACCATTCACCATGAAACTCCTACCTTGATTTGGCTTTTCAGAATATAAGACCTCACACTTATCTATATTAAACACCGTTTGCCATTTCTCAGTTCACTTCAGCTGATCAAGTTCCTGCTGCAATTTCTGATAACCCTCCTAACTGTGCATAGTACTGCCGATGTTAGTGTCATCTGCAAACTTATTAATCTTGCCTTGTACATTCTCATTCAAATCATTGACATAGATAACAAACAGGAATGGGCCCAGCACCAATCTCCGAGGTACACCACTACTTACAGTCCTCCAATCTGACAAGCACCCTTCCAATAATACTGTCTGCTTCCTACCGTCAAACCAATTGTGTGTCCAATTTACCAGATCCCCCCACCAACCCGGATTCCATGCAACCTAACCTTCTAGAGTAGCCTCCCATGGGGAACTTTAACAAATGCCTTACTGAAATCCATATAGACTATGTCTACCACCCTGCTCTCATCAATTTTCCTGGTCACTTAGAATCGTAGAGATGTACAGCATGGAAACAGGTCCTTCAGTCCAACTAATCCATGCCGACCAGAAATCCCAACGTAATCTAGTCACATTTGCCAGCACTTGGCCCATATCCCTCTAAACTCTTCCTATTCATACACTCATCCAGATTTTAAATGTTTCAATTGTAACAGCCTCCAACCACCTCCTCTGGCAGCTCATTCCATACATGTACCACTTTTTGCATCAAAACGTTGCCACTTAGGTCCCTTTTACGAGGTCAATTCCTGGAATGGTGGGACTATCTTACGCTGAAATATTGGAGGGACTGGGCTTGTATAAGCTTGAATTTAGAAGGCTGAGAGGGGATCTGATTGAGACATATAAGATTATTAAAAGATTGGACTCTGGAGGCAGGACGCATGTTTCCGCTGATGGGTGAGTTCCGTACAAGAGGACATCGTTTAAAAATAAGGGGTAGGCCATTTCGAACAGAGTTGAGGAGAAAGTACTTCACCCAGAGAGTGGTGGGTGTATGGAATGCTCTGTCCCAGAAGGTTGTGGAGGCCAAGTCTCTGGATACTTTCAAGAAAGAGTTGGATAGAGCTCTTAAAGATAGTAGAATCAAGTGTTGTGGAGATAAGGCAGGAGCAGGATACTGATTGAGGATGATCAGCCATAATCATAATGAATGGTGGTGCAGGCTCGAAGGGCAGAATGACCTACTCCTGCACCTATTGTCTATTGTCTATTTATATCTTTCCCCTATTGTGGTTCTGTTCTGTGTTGCAAAAGTTTCGTCCCCTGTCTAGGTGATATCCTCAGTGCTTGGGAGCCTCCTGTGCAGCGCTTCTGTGATGTTTCCTCCGGCATTTATAGTGGTTTGTCTCTGTCGCTTCCAGTTGTCAGTTCCAGCTGTCCGCTGCAGTGGCCGGTATATTGGGTCCAGGTCGATGTGTTTGTTGATAGAATCTGTGAATGAGTGCCATGCCTTTAGGAATTCCCTGGCTGTTCTCTCTTTGGCTTGCCCTATAATAGTAGTGTTATCCCAGTCGAATTCATGTTGCTTGTCATCTGCGTGTGTGGCTACTAAGGATAGCTGGTCGTGTCGTTTCGTGGCTAGTTGGTGTTTGTGGATGCGGATCATTAGCTGTCTTCCTGTTTGTCCTATGTATTGTTTTGTGCAGTCCTTGCATGGGATTTTGTACACTACATTGGTTTTGCTCATGCTGGGTATCGGGTCCTTTGTTCTGTTGAATTGTTGTCTGAGAGTGGCTGTTGGTTTGTGTGCTGTTATGATTTTTAGTGGTCGCAGTAGCCTGGCTGTCAGTTCAGAAATGCTCCTGATGTATGGTAGTATGGCCAGTCCTTTGGGATGCGGCATGTCATCGTTACGTTGTCTTTCCCTTAGGCATCTGTTGATGAAATTGCGCGGGTATCTGTTTTTGGCGAATACATTGTAGAGGTGTTCTTCTTCCTCTTTTTGCAGTTCTGGTGTACTGCAGTGTGTTGTGGCTCTTTTGAATAGTGTCTTGATGCAACTTCTTTTGTGTGTGTTGGGGTGGTTGCTTTCATAGTTCAGGACTTGGTCTGTGTGTGTGGTTTTCCTGCATATCTTTGTGCAGAATTTTCCATTCGGTCTTCTCTGTACCATCACGTCTAGGAATGGGAGTTGGTTGTCCTTTTCTTCCTCTCTCATGAATCTGATTCCTGTGAGTATGGAGTTGATGATCCAGTGTGTGTTTTCTATTTGTGTTTTTAATGATTACAAAGGTGTCATCCACATATCTGACCCAGAGTTTGGGTTGAATTTGCGGTAAAAACTGTTTGTTCTAACCTTTGCATTACTGCTTCTGCTATGAGTCCAGAGATGGGTGAGCTGATGGATGTGCTGTTGATTTGTTCATATATCTGGTTGTTGAATGTGAAGTGTGTTGTGAGGCACAAGTCCAGTAGTTTAAGTATGCAGTCTTTGTTGATAGGTTCACCGTCCTGTTGTCTGTTCTGTATGTCCAGCATTGGCTATTGTTTCTCTGTCTAGGGTTTTGTCGATAGAGGTGAACAATGCCGTTACATGGGATGAGACCGTGGTTTCTTCCTTGTCTATGTGTATATTTCTGATGATGTCCAAGAATTCCTGTGTCGACTGTGTAGAGTGTCTGAATCCGCTGATCAGATGTTTCAGTTTCTGCTGTAGTTCTTTAGCCAGTTTGTGTGATGGTGTCCCTGGTACTGATAGGAGAGAAGGGCTCATGCCCGAAACGTCGATTATCCTGCTCTTTGGATGCTGCCTGACCTGCTGCGCTTTTCCAGCAACACATTTTCATCTCTGGTAGTGATACTATGGATCTGAGTGGAATGTCTGGTTTGTGCACTTTTGGTAATCCATAAAATCTGGGGGTGTTGTTGCTTTCAGGTTTCATTCTTTGTAGGTCAGACCTGGTTATCTGTCCGTTTTTTTGTAGATTCCTCAGTGTGTTTTTTATCCTATTGGTGAGCTGTGGGGTAGGGTCACACTCCCTCTTTTGGTAGGTGTTGGTATCTGCAAGTAGTTGTTGTGCTTTTTGGATGTACTCTGCTTTGTCCAGGATGACCTCTTTCCCCTCTCACCCTAAACCTCTGCCCTCTAGTTCTGGATTCCCTGACCCTAGGGTCAATACTTTGTCTGTTGCCCCTCATGATTTTATAACCTCTTAAAAAGTCACCCTTCAGCCTTTGATGCTCCAGGGAAAACTGCCCCAGAATATTCAGCCTCTCCCTACAGCTCAAATCCTGTAACCCTGGCAACAGCCTTGTAAATCTTGTCTGAACACTTCCAAGTTTAACAACATCCTTCTGATAGGAAGGAGACCAGAATTGCACACAATATTCCAAAAGTGGCCTAACCACCATCTTGTACAGCCGCCACATGACCTCTCAGCTCTTATACTCAATGCTCTGACCAATAAAGGAAAGTCTTCTTCACTATTCTATGTACCTGCAACTCTACTTTCAAGGAGCTATGAACCTACAGTCCAGGTCTCTTTGTTTAGCAATATTCCCTGGGACCTTACCTTTAAGTGTATAAATCCTGCTCTGATTTGTTGTCCCAAAATGCAGCACTTCGCATTTATCTAAATTAAACTTCATCTGCCACTCCTCAGCCCATTGGCCCACCTGATCAAGATCCCATTGTAATCTGAGGTAACCTTCTTCGTTGTCCGCTACACCTCCAATTTTGGTGTCATCTGCAAACTTAACTATACCTCCTATGTTCATATCCAAATCATTTGTATAAATGATGAAAAGTAGTGGACCCAGCAATGATTCTTGTGGCACACCGCTGGTCACAGGCCTCCAGTCTGAAAAACAATGCTCCATCAACACCCTCTATCTTCTATCTTCGAGCCAGTTCTTTATCCATAACCTTGCTAACCAGTCTCCCATGGGGAACGTTGTTGAATAGAGTCCATATAGATCACATCCACCACTGCCCTCATCAATTCTCTTTGTTATTTTTTCAAAAATCTCAATGAAGATTGTGAGACATGATTTTCCACACACAAAGCCATGGTGACTATCCCTAATCAGTCCTTGCATTTCCAAATATGTGTAAACCTTGTCCCTCAGGATTCCCTGCAACAACTTGCCCACTACCGATGACCGACTCACTGGTCTATAGTTCCCTGGCTGGTCCTTACAACCTTTCTTAAATAATGCTACCACGCTAGCCAACCTCCAGTCTTCTGGCACTTCACCTGTGACTATCAATGATACAAATATCTCAGCAAGGGCCCCAGCAATCACTTCCCTAGCTTCCCACAGAGTTTGAGGGTACACCTGATCAGATCCTGGGGATTTATCCACCATTATGCATTTCAAGACATCCAGCACTTCCCTCTTTGTAATATTGGCATTTTTCAAGGTGTCACCATCTATTTCCCCATATTTTGTATCTTCCAGGTCCTCCTCCACAGTAAATACTGATGCAAAATACTCATTTAGTATCTCCTGCAGTTCCACACAAAGGCCGCCTTGCTGATCTTTGAGAGGCCCTATTGTCTCCCTAGTTATCCTTTTGTCCTTAATGTATTTGTAAAAATCTTTTGGATTCTCCTTAATTCTGTTTGCCAAAGCTATCTCATGACCCCTTTTTGCCCTCCTGATTTCCCTCTTAAGTATACTCCTACTGTCTTTATACTCTTCTAAGGATTAACTCGATTTCTCCTGTCTATGTCTTCATTTTCTTAACCAAACCCTCAATTTCTGTTGTCATCCAACAGTCCCTATCAGCCTTTCCTTTCATCCGAGCAGGAATGTACTGTCTCTGGACTCTTGTTATCTAATTTCTTAATGCTTCTCATTTTCCAGCCATACCTTTACCTGTGAACATTCTGTCCCCAGTCACCTTTTGAACGTTCTTGCGTAACACTGTCAAAATTAGCCTTCTCTAATTTAGAACTTCAACTGTTAGATCTGGTCTATCCTTTTATCAAAGTACTCTAACAAATTTGTCAGGCATAATCTCCCATCTACAAAGCCTTGCTGACTCTTCCTAATCAAACCCTCTCCTTCCAAATGCATGTGTTATCCCTCAGAATCTGCTCAAGTAAAATATCTGCCACAGATGTTAAGCTTAGTGGCCTATAGTTCCCAGGCTTTTCTTTGCAGCCCTTCTTGAATAACAAGGTGAGCACTTCGGGGACAGTGACCACAACTCGGTGACTTTTACTTTAGTGATGGAGAGGGATAATCGTGCGCCGCAGGGCAAGAGCTATAGCTGGGGGCAGGGAAATTATGATGCAGTGAGGCATGACTTAGGATGTGTGGATTGGAAAAACAGGCTTCAAGAGAAGAACACTAATGAGATGTGGGGATTGTTCAAGGAGCAGCTACTGCGTGTCCTCGATAGGTATGTACCAGTCAGGCATGGTGTAAAGGGCCTTGTGAGGCAGCCGTGGTTTAGTAAGGAATTGGAGTCCCTTGTGAAAGGGAAGAAGGCGGCATATGTAAAGATGAGGCGTGAAGGTTCAGTAGGAGCGATTGAGAGTTATAAGGTAGCCAGGAAGGAGCTAAAGAGGGAGCTAAGAGAAGCGAGAAGGGGACATGAAAAGTCTTTAGCTGGTAGGATTAGGGAAAACCCAAAGGCTTTCTATAGGTATGTCAAGAATAAAAGGATGACTAGGGTAGGTATCGGTCCAGTCAAGGATAGTAGTGGGAAGTTGTGTGTGGAGGCGGAGGAGATTGGAGAGACATTAAATCAGTACTTTTCATCAGTATTCACTCAGGAACAGGACACTGTTGCTGATGTGAATATGGAATCACAAATAATTAGAATGGATGCCCTGGAAATATGCAGGGAAGAGGTTTTGGGAATATTGGAAAGGATGAATGTAGATAAGTCTCCTGGGCCTGATGGCATTTACCCCAGGATCCTATGGGAAGCTAGGGAGGAGATAGCAGAGCCATTGGCCTGGATTTTTATGTCGTCATTGTCAACGGGAATAGTACCAGAGGACTGGAGGATAGCGAATGTGGTCCCATTGTTCAAGAAAGGGAGTAGGGATAGCCCTAGTAACTATAGGCCAGTGAGTCTGACTTCAGTGGTGGGCAAAGTCTTAGAGAGAATGGTAAGGGATAAGATTTATGAACATCTGGGTAGGAATAACGTGATCAGGGATAGCCAGCATGGTTTTGTGAAGGGCAGGTCGTGCCTCACAAACCTTATTGAGTTCTTTGAGAAGGTGACTAAGGAAGTGGATGAGGGTAAAGCAGTAGATGTTGTGTATATGGATTTTAGTAAGGCGTTCGATAAGGTTCCCCATGGTAGGCTAATGCTAAAACTTCGGAGGTATGGCATTGAGGATACATTAGAGGTTTGGATTAGGAATTGGCTGGCTGGAAGGAGACAGAGGGTAGTAGTTGATGGATTATGTTCATCTTGGAGCGCAGTTACTAGCGGTGTACCACAAGGATCTGTTTTGGGACCATTGCTTTTTGTTATCTTTATAAATGATCTAGAGGAAGGACTTGAAAGCTGGGTAAGCAAGTTTGCGGATGACACAAAAGTCGGTGGAGTTGTGGATAGTGAGGAAGGAAGTGGTAGGTTACAGCGGGATATAGATAAGTTGCAGAGCTGGACGGAAATGTGGCAAATGGAATTCAATGTAGCTAAGTGCGAAGTCGTTCACTTTGGTAGGAATAACAAGATGATGGATTACTGGGCTAATGGTAGGCTACTTGGTAGTGTGGATGAGCAGAGGGATCTTGGTGTCTATGTACACAGATCTCTGAAAGTTGCCACCCAGGTAAATAGTGCTGTGAGGAAGGCATATGGTGTACTGGGCTTTATTGGCAGAGGAATTGAGTTCCGGAGTCCTGAGGTCATGTTGCAGTTGTATAAGACTCTGGTGAGGCCTCATCTGGAGTATTGTGTGCAGTTTTGGTCGCCATACTATAGGAAGGATGTGGAAGCTTTAGAACGAGTGCAGAGGAGGTTTCCCAGGATGTTGCCTGGAATGGTAGGAAAATCTTATGAGGAAAGGCTGAGGCACTTGGGGCTGTTCTCATTGGAGAAGAGAAGGTTTAGGGGAGATCTGATAGAAGTGTATAAGATGATTAGGGGTTTAGATAGGGTAGATACTAAGAACCTTTTACCGCTAATGGAGTCAGGTGTTACTAGGGGACATAGCTTTAAATTAAGGGGTGGTAGGTATAGGACAGATGTTAGGGGTAGATTCTTCACACAGCGGGTTGTGAGTTCATGGAATGCCCTGCCCGTATCAGTGGTGAACTCTCCTTCTTTATGGTCATTTAAGCGGGCATTGGATAGGCATTTGGAAGTTATTGGGCTAGTATAGGTTAGGTAGGATTCGGTCGGCGCAACATCGAGGGCCGAAGGGCCTGTACTGCGCGGTATCCTTCTATGTTCTATGTTCTATGTTAACAATCACTACCCTCCAGTCTTCTGGGACCTCACCCATGGCTAATGATGATGCAGAAATATCAGCTAGGGCCCCTAAAATTTTTTTTCTAGCCTCTTGCAGGATCCTTGGATATAGCTGGTCAGAACCAGGAGATTTATCAGCCTTCATACATTCTAATATGTCCAAAATCACCTCTACCATGATATGGCCTGTCCCCAATATATCACCAGGTTTTTATATCTTTTTCCACGGTAAGCACAGAGGCGAAATATTCACTGAGAACCTTGCCCATCTCCTGTGATTCCACGCATATATGTCTGCTTTGGTCCTTGAGAGGTCTTATTCTCTCTCTAATTATTCTTTTTCAATTAATATTCTTAAAGAATCTTTTTGGATTCTCCCTGATCTTCTCACCTAAGGCTATCTTGTGCCCCTTTTCACCCTCCTGATTTCCTTCTTCAGAAAACCCCTTTAACAGGACAAGCCAAACAAAGACATGCACGAGAATTCCTAGAAGCATGACACTCCAACCAGAACGCTGTCAGCAAACACATCGAGTTAGACCCCATCTACCACTCCCTGAGAAAAGGAACCAGAAGTGACTTCACCACAGGAAATAACATCATCAACCCAAAGAAACCCAAACATGTAAATACAAAGCAGGAATTCTCAGCATGAGGCCCACTGAAGATGTTACCCAGTAGAGTAACAAAATGTCTGGAATGAACATTGCAGCAAACCTCCATCCAAAACCTCAACCTGAGCTACAAATCTTCTGAAAACTCCTTTAACACCTATATACCTCCCAGGGATTCCTGAACTCCAAGTAGCCTGTTCCTGAGTCATCCAGAGTCTCGTATTCCTGCCAACCTTGCAATTCAGCCTCACAGAAACGGAAATGACGGCGGATGATACGCTGTATATGGAGGTTGGTGGGGTGGTAGGTGAGAACCAGTGGGGTTCTGTCCTGGTGGTGGTTGGAGGGGCGGGGCTCAAGGGCGGAGGAGCAGGAAGTGGAGGAGATGCGGTGGAAGGCATCGTCGATCATGTCTGGGGGGAATCCTCAAGGACCTACCACCACCCTCACCTACCACCCCACCAACCTCCATATACAGCGTATCATCCGCCGTCATTTCCGCCACCTCCAAACGGACCCCACCACCAGGGATATATTTCCCTCACCTCCCCTATCAGCGTTCCGAAAAGACCATTCCCTCCGTGACTCCCTCGTCAGGTCCACACCCCCCACCAACCCTACCTTCACTCCCGGTACCTTCCCCTGCAACCGCAAGAAATGCAAAACTTGCGCCCACACCTCCTCCCTTACTTCTCTCCAAGGCCCCAAGGGATCCTTCCATATCTGCCACAAATTCACCTGCACCTCCACACACATCATCTATTGCATCCGCTGCACCCGATGTGGCCTCCTCTATATTGGGGAGACAGGCCGCCTACTTGCTGAACGTTTCAGAGAACACCTCTGGGACACCCGGACCAACCAACTCAACCACCCCGTGGCTCAACACTTTAACTCCCCCTCCCACTCTACCAAGGACATGCAGGTCCTTGGACTCCTCCATCGTCAGACCATAACAACATGACGGTTGGCGGAAGAGCGCCTCATCTTCCGCCTGGGAACCCTCCAACCACAAGGGATGAACTCAGATTTCTCCAGTTTCCTCATTTCCCCTCCCCCCACCTTGTCTCAGTCGAATCCCTCGAACTCAGCACCGTCTTCCTAAACTGCAATCTTCTCCCTGACCTCTCTGCCCCCATCCCTCTCAGGCCTACCACCCTCACCTTGACCTCCTTCCACCTGTCACATCTCCATTGCCCCTCCCCCAAATCCCTCCTCCCTACCTTTTATCTTTGTCTGCTGGACCCACTTTCCTCATTCCTGATGAAGGGGTTGTGCCTGAAACGTCAAATTTCCTGTTCCTTGTATGCTGCCTGACCTGCTGCACTTTTTCAGCAACACATTTTCAGCTCTGAAAATCTCCAACATCTGCATTCCTCACTTTCTCCTCGAAGCCTATAGCACAACACCAATAACGTCCCCATCCCCTTCTTGCTTCTGAGCTCTATCCACAAAACCTCAGTGGGTGATCTGTCATGTATTTCCTCTCTGACTACAGAGTGACACTCGCCTGAATCTAAATGCAGCTCCCACTCCCTGCTTTCCTCCACCCAAAGCACCTATACCCTGACACATTAAGCTGGCAATCGCTTTGCCATGTTTCTATAATGGCTGCAATATCCCAGCCCCACATACCTATCCACAACCTGGGTTCATCGGCCTTATCTGCCAGTCCTCTTGCACTGAAATAAATATAATTTAATCCAACGAGGCATTCCACGCTCCATGTTATGTTCCAGCCTGACCTGTCTCTTCAACTTACTACTTTTGATTACTGTGTCTCTTTCCAGCCTTGTACTTGCCCCCTTGCTGTTGATGATCCCACTCCCCCTCCAATCAATTTTAAACTCTCTCTTGTAACACCAGCAAACCTGGCGACCAAGATATTAGTCTGCCTCCAGTTCAGGTCCAACAAGTCCCTCTTGTACAGGTCACTTCTGGCCCAAAAAGATCTCAATGAACTAAAAAACTGAATCTCTGCCATCTGCACCAATTCTTTAGCCATGCATTCATCTGCCATAACCTCCTGTTCTTTCCCTCACTAGCACGTGGCACTGAAAGTAACCCAGAGATTACCATCATTGAGTTTCTGGTTTTTAACTTGTTTCCGAGCTCTCTAATCAGTCCGCACCTTGAGAACATTCTGCAGCTGCTCCAGGACATCCTGGATCCTGGCACTCGGGAGGCAACATTCCATCCTGGATTCTCTGTTATGGTCACAGAATCTCCCCCTAACTATTGAGTCTCCTGTCACTAAGGCCCTATTTACCTTTACTCTTTCCCGTTGTGCCTGAGAGCAACTCATAGTGCCACCGCACCCCTCCCCCTCCCAAGGAGTATCCAAAACGGGCAATGTATTCGAGGGGAATGGCCATAGTAGATTCCTGCTCTCTCTGCCTATTCCCTTTGTCTTTCCTGGTGGAAGCCTGACTTCCATACTTTGCCCTGCAGCTCTGCAAACTTTGCAATAGACTTCCAACTTAGTTTTGATCTGAATGAGTTGTCTACTTAGTGTTCCTAAATCCCTCTGCCTGTCCATATTTAATGGTGTCTTGTCACATAGACCATGAGATGGCGACCTGTGGCCATGTGGAGAAAAAAGTTTTTGAAGTTCTTTCACACGAGGCTGTGGTAACTCTTTGGTAGAGGTGTGAACTTGATCCCACTTCCTACCCTTTTTAATTGTACTCCAGAATATTTTGCTTCAAGTATTATCTAGTTTTATAGTGAAAGTCACCCATGAATCTGCTTTTAGGCTATATGTCACAGTACCACGTAGATCTTACCATCGCCTGTGGCTTCACAACGCACAATTATTGATTAGACCACCTCTGATATCTCTTCTATGTTGCTTTGTGCCCCTGGATCCATTCCCTTCACAATCTGATGTATTCTGGCTGCCCAAAAAAAAACTCTGCTTCGATTTGCTTAATGAATGTTTAATGATTTACTATACATTAAAAACAAGTGGATAACTAGAGAGAAGGTAAAACCACTGTTCTCAGGATGGTAACGGGTGACAAGTGATGTTCTGCAAGGCTCAGTGTTGGGGCCACAACTTTCCACTTTATACATTAATGAAGAAACCGAGATGTTGGGAAAATGTTTTCATGGAGATTTGATGAAGTGTGCTAATACACTAGGGCATCTTGAGATAATGGAAGAACTGGTGTTGGGTCACTTTAAGAGTATTAAAGTGGTATCTACCCCAGGTTATTGAGAAAAACAAGAGAGGAGATTGCTGAGGCCTTGACCAAGATCTTTTTATCGTCACTTATCACTGGAGAGGTCTCGGAGCACTGGCGAGTAGCTAATGTTGTTCTACTATTCAAGCAGAGAAATAGGGAAAATCCACGAAATGTTGGACTGCTGAGTCTCACATCAGTGGATAAGTAGCTATTGGAGAGAAAGGATTTACTCAAATTTGGAAAAGTATTTGCATAGTAGCTTTGTGCAGGGCTGATGATGTCTTAACTAACTTGATTGATCACCTTCGTCACCTCCTTGTAAAAATCAATGAGGCTAAAGCAGTGGATGTTGTCTGAATGGATTTTAGTACGGCTTTTGACAAGGTTCTTCATGGAAGGCCCATCCAGAAGATTACGATGCATGGAATCCATGGTGACTTGGCTGCGTGGATTCAGAATTGGCTGGAGCTCCATAACTAGTGGTGTTCTGCAGGGATCTGTACTAGAGCCTCTGCTGTTTGTGAAACATATAAATGACTTCGATGAATACGTAGATGGGTGGGCCAGTAAGTTTGCAGATGATACAAAAATCGGTCGAGTTGTGTACAGTATACAAAGTTGTCAAAGGATATGGTGGGATATAGGTCAGTTGCAGCCATGGGTAGAGAAATGGCAGATAGAGTTTAATCCAGGTAAGTCAGAGGTGTTGCACTTTGGGAGATCAAATATTAAGGAAAAGTATACAGTATACAGGACACTGAAGAGCATTGATGTAGCCATGATGTGGAGGTGCCGGTGTTGGAATGGGGTGGATAAAGTTAAAAGTCACATAACACCAGGTTATGGTCCAACAGTTTATTTAGAAGTACAAGGATTTGGAATGCTACTCCTTCAGGTCACTAATGGGGCAGGATTCTGTTGACTATCCTCCAAGGCTGACTTTGGGATATGCAACATTGCAGAGTTGCTGAGCAGAGGCTGATAGCCAAGTTCAGCACACTCACACTCACACTCTCCATATGTATATACACACACCCCAATGGGATGAACTTGCATCTGTTCAAAAAGCACACACTCTATAGGCAGTCAGTCCATGTGACATTTTATCAATTCGTATTTTGGAAATAGAACCAGTCTGACTCAAGTTTGAGATACAGACAGACTTTTAACTTCACACTGTTAATGCATTGTCTGAGCTGAGATGTCACTTTTGTAATAAAACGATAAGTTATCTCAGGAATGTAACTTGAAAGAAGTCTGGGATTTATATGTTAATGAACTGAAACCTGCAATTCCATTCTCGGTGATTAAAGATTTAACAGCAATCTAGATTTGTTCAATACATCCCATCAGTTGTTTGACACTTTGATCTTTTACTATAAATTCTGCATCCTATGATTCTACTCCACTAACAACCTGACTAAGGAACAATGCTCCAAAAGCTTGTACTTCCAAATAAACTGTTGGACTATAACCCAGTGTGTATGATTTTTAGCACTGATGTACAGAGGGATCTTGGCGTTCAAGTCCATAACTCTCTAAATGTGGAGTAAGTAGATATGGTGGTAAAGAAGGCATCGAGCTTGCCTTTATTTGTCAGAGAATTGAGTACAAAGGTCAGGTTCAAGAGTGTGGTGCTGGAAGAACGCAGCAGGCCAGGCAGCATCTGAGGATCAGGAAAATCAACGTTTCGGACAAAAGGTTTGGTTAGGCGATACTTGTTTTCACTTCTGGCTGCCACATCACAGGAATGATGTGGAGGTTTTGAAATGGATGCAAAAGAGGTTTACCAAGATACTGCCTGGATTAGAGGGAATGAGCTATAAGTAGGGGCTGGAAAGCCTCAGGATGTTGTCTCTGGCACAGCGGAAACTGAGGGGAGACTTGATAGATGACCATAAAATTATGAGATGCATAGATGGGGCTAACGGTCAAAGTTGAAATATCTAAAACTAGGGGGTATGCTTTTAAGTTGGTAAAGGGAAAGTTCAAAGGAGATATGCGGGGCAAGTTTTTTTACATAGAGAATAGTAGGATTCTTGAATGCATTGCCAGAGATAATGGTGAAGGTAGATACAATAGGATATGTGTCAGGCACATATAAGTTAGATAAGCAAGTGAATATGCAAGAAGTGGAAGGATATGCACTAAGGGCAGGCAGAAGAGGTTAGGTTAGTTTGGCATCATGTTTGGCACAACATCGTGGACCGATGGGCCCGTTCCTGTACTGTACAGTTTGATGTTCTATAGTATTTTTAATTTTGTAATTATCCACTTTGAAACATCCATCAGTTATGTTTCTGTAGCTACCTATCAATGTAGCCACCCCCAACAAGGGCACCCTGTCAAAATCAATATTTTCTCTTCCCCTGATGAATCAGCCTAATAAGCCCCTCCAATTCTCTTCCTCATGTCCACGAGATACAAGCTGAAATAGATCGGCTGGACATAGGGATCAGGTGTTGCAGGATCAGACTGGGCCATGTTAGGGCTGGTTTAGGAAAACTGCTCATGATTGCAGCATCATCCTGCAGCACAAAGATACCTCCAGCAGCTTTCATTGCAGCAAACTATCTTCTTAAACTCTTTCCCTTCTTTTCTCTTTTCTCACCTCCAACAGTAAGTGCAAACAGTGTTTGGACACTGGAAGTGAGGCTGATTATCTGTCTGTGCAGCTTTCCTCCCTTTGCTGATCCCAGTGAGTGAACATTTTTGAAGGTCATCGATTCCACATCCCCCCCCCTCACCAAACACATACAATTGACGAGTTTTTCTGTTGTCTCACTTGTGGTGCTGCAATGCTAATCTTGATCATGACCTCCACTTATTTCAGCTGTCACAATAAAAAATTAGAGTCATAGCATCATACAGCATAGAAACAGACCATTTAGTCCAACTGGTCCAAACTGACCAAATTGAATAGACCCATCTGCCTGCATTTTCATATTCCTCCAAATCTTTCATATTCCTGAACTTACCTCAATGTCTTTTAAATGTTGTAACAGTATCCACATCCACCACTTTGGTAGTTCATTCCACACATGAACCACTGTCTGTGTCAAAAAGAATTTGTTTCTCATGTGCTCTATAAATTTTTCTCCTCCCACCTTAAACATACACCCGCTAGTTTTGAACTCCCCCACTTTAGGGAAAGAAAAACCTTGCCATTCACCTTATTTATGCCTCTCGTGATTTTATAAACCTCAATAAGGTCACCCCTCAACCTTTTACACTCCACTGGAAAGAGTCCCAGTCTATTTTTATATCTCAAACCCTCCATTCCCAGTAATATCCTGGTAAATATTTTCTGAACCCTCTCCAGTTTAATAATATCCTTCCCAGAACAGAGCAACCCGAACTGCACACAGTATTCGAGAAGAGGCCTCACCAATGTCCTGTACAATCTCAATATGATGTTCCAACTCCTATATGTCTACTGCTCAGCCCACATCAGTATCTTTTTGCTTACTTCATTAAAAATCTCAATCAAGTTTGTGAGGCATGATTTTCCTCATAGTTAGGTTGGACGCTAGAAGGTAGAATAAGCAGTGCAGCAATCTCAGGATTGCTACCAGTGCCATGTGCTAGTGAGGCTCAATAGACAGCAAGTGCAGATGAACACGTGGCTGCAGGACTGGTGTAGGATGAAGGGCTTCAGATATGTGGATCACTGTGATATCTTCTGGGGAAGGTGGGAGCTGTACAAGAAAGGCAAGTTGCACTTGAACTGGAGGGACACCAATATCCTGGGTGGGATGTTTGTTGCAGCTCTTAGGAAGGTTTAAACTAGATTGGCAGGGGGATGGTGACATGATACACCAGACACAGCGTGTAGAGATTAGTGAGGAGGGATAGGCACTTGACAGGACAAAGGTGCAGTCAGTGTGATGGGTTGAAGTGTGACTATTTTAACACAAGAAGTATCAGGGATAAGAGTGGTGAACTCAGAACATGGATCAGTACTTGGAACTATGATGTTGTGGCCATTACGGAGACTTGGATGTCACTGGGGCTGGAATGGGTATTGGATGTTCCAGGGTTTAGTGGTTTCAAAGAGGTGGAGGAGTGGAATTGCTAATCAGGGATAATATCACAGCTGCAGCAAGGGAGATCATCGAGGAGGGTTTATCTATAGCATCAGTGTAGGTGGAAGTCAGAAACCAGAAAGGAGCAGTCACTTTATTGTGAGCTTTTGATAGCCCCCCACTCCCCCAAAAGCAACAGACACACTGAGGAGCAGATTGGGAGGCAGATTTTGGAAATGTGTAGAAGTAACCAGTTTATTGTCATGGGTGACTTTACCTTTCCTATTATTGATTGTAACCTACTTAGTTCAAATATGGAACTATTTTTGTCAGGTGTGTCCAGGAAGGATTCCTGACACAATAGGCTGAGTAGAGGGGAGGCCATATTTGGTTTGCTGCTTGGCAATGAACCATGCCAGGTGTCAGATCTCTTGAGCAAGCATTTTGGTGATAGTGATCACAACTCTGTGACCTTTACCTTACTCGGGGAGAGGGATAAGAGCAGACGGAATGGGAAAGTATTTAATTGGGGGAGGGGAATTTTAATGCTATTAGGCAGAAACTGGGGTGCCAAAGTTGGGGAACAGATTTTCCCAGGGAAATGTGCAACAGAAATGTGAGGCTTGTTTAGGAAGCGTGTGCTGATAGTGCTGGACAGGTTTGTCTCACTGAGGCAAGGAAGGGATGGCAGGTTATGGAGCATCTAGTCAAGAGAAAGAAGGAAGCTTACTTAAGGTTGACGGAAGGATCAGACAGGGCTTTAGAGGATTACAAGAGAATTAGAAAGGAGCTGAATAATGGACTTAAGAGTGCTAGAAGA
The DNA here is from genome assembly GCF_020745735.1 of Hemiscyllium ocellatum. Taxonomy (NCBI): domain Eukaryota; kingdom Metazoa; phylum Chordata; class Chondrichthyes; order Orectolobiformes; family Hemiscylliidae; genus Hemiscyllium; species Hemiscyllium ocellatum. The sequence continues at coordinate 18,350,041 of NC_083438.1, forward strand.
GGACATGATAAAGCTTAAGTAGGTAGTATGAAGGAAAACCCTGAGGCGTTGTACATTTACACGAGGAGCAAGAGGATGGCCAGTGTGAAGGTCGATCAGAGATAGTGGAGGGAACTTGTGCCTGGAGTCAGAGCAAGTTGGGGTGGTCCTTAACAAATACTTGGCCGCAGTATTCACTACTGAGAGGGACCTTCACATTTCTGAGGACAGCATGAAACAGACTGAAATGCTAGAAAAGGTTAATGTTAGGAAGGGGGATGCGCTGAAAAATTTTGAAAAACAAAAGGATTATTAAATCCCCTGGGCCAGACGGGATATACCCTCGGTTACTACAGGAAGCGAGGGAAGAGATTGCTGCGCCTTTAGCTATGATCTTTGTGTCCTCACTGTCCACTGGAGTAGTCCCAGATGATTGGAGGGTGGCAAATGTTATTCCCTTGTTCAAGAAAGGGAATAGGGATAATCCTAGGAACTGAGGACCAGTCAGTCTTACTTCAGTGGTGGGCACAAAGTATTGGAGAGGATTCTGAGAGGCAGGATTTATGATGACTTGGAAAACCATAGTTACAAATCTCACAACAGGTTATAGTCCAACAGGTTTATTTGGAAGCACTACATTTCAAAGCATTGATCCTTCATCAGGGGTGGTTGTGGAGAATATGACACAGAATTAAAAACAGATGTTTACAGTGTGATGTAACTGAAATTATATATTGAAAAAGATCTGGATTGTTTGATAAGTCTCTCATCTTTTAGAGTGATTTGGAGATGCCGGTGTTGGACTGGGGTGTACAAAATTAAAAGTCACACAACACCAGGCTATAGTCCAACAGGTTTAATTGGAAGCACTAGCTTTCGTAGCACCGCTCCCTCATCAGATGGTTGTGGTCTGATGAAGGAACAGTGCTCTGAAAGTTAGTGCTTCCAATTAAACCTGTTGGACTATAACCTGAACCTTTTGAAATGTCCATGTTGGTTTCAGTTCTTTCATAAGTAAAGTAAATCCCAGAACTTTTTTAAAGTTACCTTCTCAAGTGAACTTTAACGATAGGTGCCGTGTCGACCCAGATAATGTATTGAAGGTGTGAGGTGCCCTGTGTGAGGCTGTCTGTTCTGCAATGTTCAGACTTATTCTATTTCTAAACAAGGGATTTACGGAATCTTAGATGGATTCATGCAGTTTTTGAGCAAAATCAAATTTAATTCTGCAGGTGTGTGTGTGTGTGTGTGTGTGTGTGTCGTGCAATGGGTCACCTATAGTGTGAAATGAATGCAAGGTCCCAGCTGAAGCAATCTGCATGGATACCAAACTTGGCTCGGCCACTTTGCATTGTTGCCTATCCCGAATTCCGGAGTCCGTCTTGGAGGATAGTCACCTGAAGTTCCGAGGTCAAATGTCCCGGACCACTGAAGTTCACTGACTGGGAGGCAACACTCCTGTCTGTTGATTGTTGTGTGGTGTCCATTCATCCGTTGCTAGCCTCTGCTCGGTCTCACCAATGTACTGCGCCTCAGGGCATCCTTATCTGTAGCGTATGCAATAGACAATGTTGGCCGAGTCACGTGAATACCTGCCACATATATGCTGGGAGGTGTCCCCACGTGTATTGGTAGTACACTGAACTAGGCTGATAAGTGGAACTTTAAAAAAGTTCTGGGATTTACATGTGAAAAAACTGAAACCAACGTGGTCAATCTAAAAGATGAGAGACTTAACAAACAATCCAGGTCTTTCTCTATATATAATTTCAGTTACATCACATTGTAAACATTTGCTTTAAATTCTGTGTCTTACGATCTTATACTTCACAACCACCTGATGAAGGAACAGCACTCCGAAAGGTAGTGATTCCAAATAAACCTTTGGACTATAACCTGGTGTTGTGTGATTTTTAACTTTGTACACTCCAGTCCGACACTGGCATCTCCAAATCTGGAAAACCATAGGTTGACCAGACAGTCAACATGGCTTTGTGAGGGGCAGGTCATGTCTCACAAACCTTGTTGAATTCGTTGAGGAGTTGACAAACCACATTGATGAAGGTCGAGCAGTGGAGATGATGTACATGGATTTTCGCAAGGCGTTTGATAAGGTTCCCCATGGTAGGCTCTTTCAGAAAGTAAGGAAGCCTGTTTGGCTGGATACAGGATTGGCTGGCCAATAGAAGTGGTGATAGATAGAAAGTGTTTAGCCTGGAGTTTGGTGATCAGTGGTGTTCCGCAGGGATTGATTCTGGGACCTCTGTTCTTTGTGATTTTTATGAATGATTTGGATGAGGAAGTGGAAGAGTGGATTAGTAAGTTTGCTGATGACACGAATGTTGACGGAGTGGTGGATAGTGCGGACGGCTGTTGTAGGTTGCCAAGAGGCATTGATAGGATGTAGAACTGCGTTGATAAGTGGCAAATAGAGTTCAACCTGGAAAAGTGTGAAGTGATTCACTTTGGAAGGTTGAATTTGAATGCAGAGTCCAAGGTTAAAGGCAGGATTCTTGGCAGTATGGAGGAACAGAGGGATCTTGGGGTCCATGTCAAGGATAGTAGTGGGAAGTTGTGTGTGGAGGCGGAGGAGATTGGAGAGACATTAAATCAGTACTTTTCATCAGTATTCACTCAGGAACAGGACACTGTTGCTGATGTGAATATGGAATCACAAATAATTAGAATGGATGCCCTGGAAATATGCAGGGAAGAGGTTTTGGGAATATTGGAAAGGATGAATATAGATAAGTCTCCTGGGCCTGATGGCATTTACCCCAGGATCCTATGGGAAGCTAGGGAGGAGATAGCAGAGCCATTGGCCTGGATTTTTATGTCGTCATTGTCAACGGGAATAGTACCAGAGGACTGGAGGATAGCGAATGTGGTCCCATTGTTCAAGAAAGGGAGTAGGGATAGCCCTAGTAACTATAGGCCAGTGAGTCTGACTTCAGTGGTGGGCAAAGTCTTAGAGAGAATGGTAAGGGATAAGATTTATGAACATCTGGGTAGGAATAACGTGATCAGGGATAGCCAGCATGGTTTTGTGAAGGGCAGGTCGTGCCTCACAAACCTTATTGACTTCTTTGAGAAGGTGACTAAGGAAGTGGATGAGGGTAAAGCAGTAGATGTTGTGTATATGGATTTTAGTAAGGCGTTCGATACGGTTCCCCATGGTAGGCTAATGCTAAAACTTCGGAGGTATGGCATTGAGGATACATTAGAGGTTTGGATTAGGAATTGGCTGGCTGGAAGGAGACAGAGGGTAGTAGTTGATGGATTATGTTCATCTTGGAGCGCAGTTACTAGCGGTGTACCACAAGGATCTGTTTTGGGACCATTGCTTTTTGTTATCTTTATAAATGATCTAGAGGAAGGACTTGAAAGCTGGGTAAGCAAGTTTGCGGATGACACGAAAGTCGGTGGAGTTGTGGATAGTGAGGAAGGAAGTGGTAGGTTACAGCGGGATATAGATAAGTTGCAGAGCTGGGCAGAAATGTGGCAAATGGAATTCAATGTAGCTAAGTGCGAAGTCGTTCACTTTGGTAGGAATAACAAGATGATGGATTACTGGGCTAATGGTAGGCTACTTGGTAGTGTGGATGAGCAGAGGGATCTTGGTGTCTATGTACACAGATCTCTGAAAGTTGCCACCCAGGTAAATAGTGCTGTGAGGAAGGCATATGGTGTACTGGGCTTTATTGGCAGAGGAATTGAGTTCCGGAGTCCTGAGGTCATGTTGCAGTTGTATAAGACTCTGGTGAGGCCTCATCTGGAGTATTGTGTGCAGTTTTGGTCGCCATACTATAGGAAGGATGTGGAAGCTTTAGAACGAGTGCAGAGGAGGTTTACCAGGATGTTGCCTGGAATGGTAGGAAGATCGTATGAGGAAAGGCTGAGGCACTTGGGGCTGTTCTCATTGGAGAAGAGAAGGTTTAGGGGAGATCTGATAGAAGTGTATAAGATGATTAGGGGTTTAGATAGGGTAGATACTAAGAACCTTTTACCGCTAATGGAGTCAGGTGTTACTAGGGGACATAGCTTTAAATTAAGGGGTGGTAGGTATAGGACAGATGTTAGGGGTAGATTCTTCACACAGCGGGTTGTGAGTTCATGGAATGCCCTGCCCGTATCAGTGGTGAACTCTCCTTCTTTATGTTCATTTAAGCGGGCATTGGATAGGCATTTGGAAGTTATTGGGCTAGTATAGGTTAGGTAGGACTCGGTCGGCGCAACATCGAGGGCCGAAGGGCCTGTACTGCGCTGTATCCTTCTATGTTCTATGTTCTATGTTCTATGCTCATATATCCCTCAAAGTTTCCACCCAGATTGATGGGGTTGTTAAGAAGGTGTATGGTGTATTGGCCTTCATTAGCAAGGGAATTGAGTTTAAGAGCCTCGAGGTTATGCTGCAGCTCTACAGAGCCCCGGTTAGACCACACTTGAAATATTGCGTTCAGTTCTGGTCATCTCATTATAGGAAAGATGTGGAAGCTTTTGAGAGCATGCAGAGGAGATTTACCAGAATGCTGTCTGGACTGGAGAGCATATCTTCTAAAGAAATCTTGAGGGAGTTCAGGCTTTGCTCATTGTAGCGAAGAAGGATGAGAGGTGACTTGATAGAGGTGTATAAGATGTTGAGAGAAATAGATAGAGTTTTCCAGATAGTCAGAGATGTTTTCCCATGGTGGAAATGTCTGTCATGATGGCATAATTTTAAGGTGATTGGAAGAAGGTTTCAGGGCGATGTCAGAGATAGGTTCTTTACTCAGAGAGTGATGGGGCGAGGAATGCGCTGCCAGCAATGGTAGTAAGTCAGATACACCAAGGACATTTAAGCAAGTCTTGGATAGCACTTGAAGGTTAGTAAAATGAGGAGTATGTTGGAGAGTCTGATCTTACTTTAAGATAAAAGGTCAGCACATCATCAAGGGCTGAAGGGCCTGCAATGTGCTGAATTGTTCTATGTTATAAAACCATGCTGACTATCATCAATCAACCATTGCCCCTCCAACTGCATCTAAATCCAATCTTTCAGAATCACTTCCAACAGTTTACCCACCACCAATGTCAGACTCACAGGTCAATAGTTTCCAAACTTCGCCTTTCTTAAAGCATGCCACATTAGCCACGCTCCAGTCCTCTGGTATTTCACCTGTGTTTCTGGATGATACAGATATTTCTGTATTGGGGGGGGGGGGGGGGCATAATTTCTTCCCTAAATTCCCTAGGAAACACTTGGTCAGGTCCTGGAGGTTTATCTACCTTTATGTTTTCTAAGACCTCCAGCACTTCCTCTTCTGTATTTGAACAACTTCTTGACAAAATCATAAAACGTCCACCTGTGTGACTGTGGCATAGGGAATCCGTTCCTCCTCACCGCCTTGATCCGTCACCAGACTTTGTTTTTATTTGATGTTTGTAAGCACACTATCCTCCTCTCGTTGTCCTCCAACTGGATGTCTGGTCCGAAGGCAGTTACTGAAAGGGTTTATCATTGGCCATTGCTTTCCCCTTTACCACATGCTTTCTCATCCTGTTATCTAACTGGAATAATAATCTAGAGATTCAGGCTAATATTCTGAGACCATGGATCCAAGCCAACTATGGCTGCTGGCGGAATTTAGACTCAATTAATTGTACAACTCTAATATCCATATTAGGTACTGTAAAACTAGTATTAATTGTCGAAAGAACTCATTAGTTCACGGGTGTCCTTTGGAGATGGAAGTCTGCCACCCTTCACAGATCTGGCTTACACGTCATTCCTGATCCAAGAAAATGTATACGGTTGATCCTTAACTACCCTTTGAAGTGGCCAAAGTAGACACGGACTTCGAGGGTGAATAGACAGAGTCAACAATTGCTGGCTTTGCCAGCGACACTAAAATCTCATGAACAAAATACATTTAAAGCCAGAACATTTGCTTTATGCATGTATGCAGCCAACAAGTCCTTTGACCATCCTCTGTCTCAAAGTTGTCAGGCAAAAGATGAGAGTGAAGATAATAAATCGAACATATTCTGTCATCAGATAGTTCCTTCTTCAACATTGAAAACTGGATGAGCAAGCATTTCTTCCATGCCAATACTGGGATGGTCAAAGCCATTAATTACCTCTAGTCACAAGTGCTCTTCCTTTCCCTCGCTTGATGATAAATGAGACTGTTCAAAGCCTTGATATCCACTTTTTTTTTCCTGTGGGCTTTTGAAATAAGATCAGAAGTATAGTCTCAAGGTTTGACCACAAGGTGAATTTCAGAATACATGTCTATGCCATAACAAAGACTGCCTGTTTTTCATCTCTGTAACTTGGAGGTAGTGAGGACTGGACATGCTGGAAAGTCAGAGTCAATAATGCGTGGAGCTGAAAAACAACACAACAGGTGAAGCAGTGTCAGAGGAGCAGGAGAATCAATGTTTCAGGTCGGGATCCTTCAGAGACCTGATGAAGGGTCCAGACTCAAAAGATTGATAGTCCTGCTGCTCTGAAGCTGTTGATCTGCTGTGTTTTTTCCAGGTCCAGACTTTATCTAGTTTAATCTCTGTAACACAGTTGACTCTGCTGGCAGCTCTCCTTTCAGTCATCACACTCCATTGCAGACCATTTGGTGCTCCTCCATGCCTTCATGATTAGATCCATTGGCTTTCCTGTGTCTACTGCTCCTCTCCCTGTCTGTATTGATGGGAAAGGTGAAGTTTTGGAAGTGGTGGTGGGTTCTTGCCTATTTGCCTGTTTGGGCTGTCATCTAATTCCTCAATGGCGGCATCATTCCAACATTTTACCCCATCGGATGGGGCTGTGAAAACAAATAAGTCCCCCTTTTATAGAGAACCTTTCACAACCTCAGGTGCCCCGTGTGAGTATCAAGCTAGTGAGTCCTCTTGAAATATAGTCACTATTATAAATGGGCACTGTTTGAGGTACAGCACCATCACACCGTCAGTAACAATGAGATCATCTGTCTTTTTATTCTAAACTGACTGTGCGGGCAGCGATAGAGGTAGCTTAACCCTCGTACTAATCATACTGCGAACTTGTCTTCACTGTTCTTCCAATATCAGCACCAGAATCTATTGTATCAAAGTGAGAAAGCAACTACTGCCTCGGTTTCATGCCTCAACCAGAAAGACAGCACGTCTTACAGGGCAGCATTGAGGAGATAGTATGAAGCAAAGGTTATCCACTCGTGGAGTTCAGTTAGCAAAATTTCGATGAAAAGAGGAGTGCACATGTGTCATGTACAGCAGTGTGAGAACATAAGTAACAGGAGTAAGAATGAGTCCCATGGCCCCTTGGGCATGCTCGGCTCTTCAATAAGGTCAGAACTGATCTGAATGTGGTTTTAACGCCATTCTCCAAAGTGCCCTCTGCCTCCATAATCCTTGATGTCCTTCTTGACCAAATACCTATCCAATTCAGCCTGTCGTGTTTCCCAGTCTCCACTTGCTTTCTGGGTTCATGAATTCCAAAGAAGAATGACCCTCTGTGAGAAAAAGTTTCTCCATCTTTAATGGATATTTCCTCATGAGAGAAGCAGGTGTCCACCCTGAGAAAACCATTCAGGATTGTACAGAGATGTTTCACTAACCTGTTTGAGATATGTTATCCCATACCTCTTGTGTAAAGATAACATTCCATGGTGCCTGCATTCTGAGGTGTTGTGATACTGCATTGAAGAGGAACAGTCTAATGACAGAACATGCTCAATTTGTTACCTTCAAACATCTTTTGCCTCCATTTGTCCAGGTTGGTGACCAGATCAAAGTTATCCTGTTGGAATCGTTTTCACTGGGCATTTTGCGGCAGCCGACAGCATTGACAGGAGGAGAGTGCACTGACAGGAATCCGGTTGGTATGTACCCTCCTCACTCTGCAGCATTCTGAACCAGCCTTATGTCGTTGTTCCTTCAAGAATTGTTCTGGATGTTCATTGGCTGTTTCTACTTCACATTTCGTCTCATATAGCTGTAATCTGTTGATTGATAATGGAAGGAAATGCAGAATATTGAGGTTGCCGCACAGGTTTCAGAAAGACACCCACACAGACACTGACGTGCACACATTCAGATATGCACATGTACACAAATGCACCCACAGTATGGGCGACATAGGCATACAGATACAAATATACAAATTAGGAGCAGAAGTAAACCATTCAGCTCTTCAAATCTGCACCGCCATTCAATGGGATATCTCTTAGACTGCCTATTTGTTTATGTTTTGAATTCCCATCCGTCCCTACAAACTTAGATACTTGTTAAGCAAGACAATTAATCCATTCTACTTTAAAAATACTCACTGACTGTGCCAGCTCCTGTGGCAGCGTTCTGAATCCCAGCGATCCTCTGAATCAGCAAAAATTCTCCTCATCTCTGTCCTAAAAGGGTATCCCCTACTTTTTAACAATGCCTGTGTTGGGAAGGCAGGTTTTGTTTGTGATCAGTTCGTTCCTTCGCAGCAATCTTTGCCATTTAAAAAAAAATCCTTCCAGAGTTGGTTTCAATTGGCTCTTGTTTTAAAATGAAAAAAAAACTTACATTTATTTGTCTGGTTAAACTTCAATTAAATTTCCCCTGACATGCTCGAAGTAGCAACTTGTATCAATTATTTAAACAGTCTGAATTTCAGAAACAATTCTGTCCAAGGGTGGTGGTTTTAAACATAGTGTTTAGATTTGAGATGTAAATAATCACATCCAGTTCAGGACTTTCCCATTTTCACGTACATTGAGCAAGCTTCATATTGTGTTCTTAAAACCTGTTTAAAACACTAAAATAAAAAAGAACCTCTCACTCTACAAGAAGCCCATGAGTTAATATTGTCTAAACATACCTTTTGAATTGAGAATCAAAAGTGTAGTTATGTTCAAATCTCATATCTAGCCACCCAGAAGTAGTGATAGTGGGGGATTTCAACTTCCCCAGCATTAACAAGAGTGGTTAAAATATGAATGGTTTAGAAGGACTTGATTTTTAATCTACATTAAGGCGATTATTTTTTAAGTGAGTAGAAAGTCCTGTAAAAAAAATGGAAATTTTGATTTTAACTTCAGGTAGTGAATTAATTGAAATATTAGTTAAATATTTTGCAGACAGTGGTCATAATTCCATTACTTTCAAGATTGTTATGGAGAAATGATGTTCTAAACTGGGGTAAAGGCTGATTTTGGTCAGGACAGATAAGATTTCCCATGGTAGACTGGGCGGAAACACTTTTGGGTAACTCTTTGTCAGACATATGGGGCACATTTAAGAAGGAAATAGGGGGAGAGTACAGGCCAAACATGTTCCAGTAATGATCAACAAATCGGGTTGGACCCTGGGCGTTGAGAGATACGCAGAACTGCACAAAGAGAAAAAGGGAGACATGTGGCAGATACTGAGGGCTGAATACAATAGAAACCTTTAGCAGAGGAAAGAACATGCAAAAGGGAGGTGATAAAGGAAATGAGAAGAACGTGGGGGAGGGAGGGGTCATGCAAGGATAACAGCAAGAAAATACAGGAAAATCCTCAGTCATTTCAGTCTCCCATGGGGAACCTTGTCTAACGCCTTACTGAAATCCATATAGATCACATCTACTGCTCTGCCCTCATCAATCTTCTTTGTTACTTCTTCAAAAAAACTCAATCAAGTTTGTGAGACATGATTTCCCACGCACAACGCCATGTTGACTATCCCGAATCAGTCCTTGTCTTTCCAAATACAAGTACATCCTGTCCCTCAGGATTCCCTCCAACAACTTGCCCACCATCGAGATCAGGCTCACTGGTCTATAGTTCCTTGGCTTGTCTTTACTGCCCTTCTTAAACAGTGGCACCACGTTTGCCAACTTGCAGTCTTCCAGCACCTCACCTGTGACTATCTCAGCAAGAGGCCCAGCAATCACTTCTCTAGCTTCCCACATAGTTCTCGGGTACACCTGATCATGTCCTGGGGATTTATCCACTTTTAACCATTTCAAGACATCCAGCACTTCCTCCTCTGTAATCTGGACATTTTGCAAAATGTCACCATCTATTTCCCTATAGTCTATATCTTCCATATCCTTTTCCACAGTAAATACTGATGCAAAATATTCATTTAGTATCTCCCCCATTTTCTGTGGCTCCACACAAAGGCCGCCTTGCTGATCTTTGAGGGGCCCTTTTCTCTCTCTAGTTACCCTTTTGTCCTTAATATATTTGTAAAAACCCTTTGGATCCTCCTTAATTCTATTTGCCTAAGCTATCTCATGTCCCCGTTTTGCCCTCCTGATTTCCCTCTTAAGTATATTCCTTCTTTCTTTATACTCTTCTAAGGATTCACTCGATCTATCCTGTGTATACCTGATACATGCTTCCTTTTTTTTAACCAAACCCTCAATTTCTTTAGTCATCCAGCATTCCCTATAGTTACCAGCCTTGCCTTTCACCCTGACAGGAATATACTTTCCCTGGATACTTGTTATCTCATTTCTGAAGGCTTCCTATTTTCCAGCAGTCCCTTTACCTGCGAACATCTGCCTCCAATCAGCTTTCGAAAGTTCTTGCCTAATACCGTCAAAATTGGCCTTCCTCCAATTTAGAACTTCAACTTTTAGATCTGCTCTATCCTTTTCCATTGCTATTTTAAAATGAATAGAATTATGGTTGCTGGCCCCAAAGCACTCCTCCACTGACACCTCAGTCACCCACCCTGCCTTATTTCCCAAGAGTAGGTCAAGGTTTGCACCTTCTCTAGTAGATACGTCCACATACTGAATCAGAAAATTGTCTTGTACACACTTAAGAAATTCCTCTCCATCTAAACCTTTAACAGTATGGCAGTCCCAGTTGATGTTTGGAAAGTTAAAATCCCCTACCCAATTATTCTGACAGGTAGCTGAGATCTCCTTACAAGTTTGTTTCTCAATTTCCCTCTGACTATTAGGGGTTCTATAATACGATCCCAATAAGGTGATCATCCCTTTCTTATTTCTCAGTTTCACCCAAATAACTTCCCTGGATGTATTTCCGGGAATATCCTCCCTCAACACAGCTGTAATGCTATCCCTTATCAAAAATGCCATTCCCCCTCCTGTCTTGCCTCCCTTTCTATCCTTCCTGTAGCAATTGTATCCTGGAACATTAAGCTGCCAGTCCTGGCCATCTCTGAGCCATGTTTCCGTAATTGCTATGATATCCCAGTCCCATGTTCCTAACCATGCCCTGAGTTCATCTGCCTTTCCTGTTAGGCCCCTTGCATTGAAATAAATGCAGTTTAATTTATTAGTCCTACCTTGTCCCTGCCTGCCCTGACTGTTTGACTCACTTTTGTTGTCAGCTGTACCCATCTCAGATTGATCTCTTTACCCACTATCTCCTTGGGTCCCGGGTCCCGGGTCCCGCGCCCCCCCCCCACCCAACCTTACTAGTTTAAATCCTCCCAAGTAGTTTTTGAGAATTTCCCTGCCAGTATATTAGCCCCTTCCAATTTAGGTGCAATCCATCTTTCTTGGACAGATCACATCTCCCCCAAAAGACATTCCAATGAACCAAAAATGTGAATCCTTCTCCCATACACCAGCTCCTCAGTCATGCATTTGTCTGCGCTATCCTCCTATTTGTGCTCTCACTAACTCGTAGCACTGGGAGTAATCCAGATATTACTACCCTTGAGGACCTCCTTTTTAAATTTCTGCCTAACTCTCTGTAATTTCCCTTCAGAGTTTTAACCTTTTCCCTTCCAATGTGTACACTGACCTCCTGCTGGCCCCTCTCCCCCCGTGAGAACATTCTGCACCCTCCCTGAGACATCCTTGATCCTGGCACCAGGGAAACAACACACCATTTTGCTTTTTCTCTGCTGGCCACAGAAACGTCTGTCTGTACCTCTGACTATAGAATCCCCTAATACAATTGATCTCTTGGAAGCTGACGTACCCCTCATTGCATTAAAGCCATCTCAAAACCAGAAACCCGGCTGTTCGTGCTACGTTCCCCTGAGAATCCATCACCCCCTACATTTTCCAAAACAGCATACCTGTTTGAAATGGGTATATCCACAAAAGACCCCTGCACTCTGTGCCGATCTCTCTCACCCTTCCTGGAGTTAACCCATCTATGTGACTGTATCTGAGACTTTCCCCACTTCCTATAACTGCCATCCACCACATTCTGTTGCTGTTGCAAATTCCTCATCGCTTCTATCTGTCTCTCCAATCGATCCACTCGATCTGATAAGATTCGCATCCAACAGCATTTATGGCAGATATAATCCGCAGTAACCTTTAAACTCCCACATCTGACAAGAAGTACATATCGCTGCAAAGGCCATTTTTGCTCCTTCACCATGTACAGACCCAGAAAATAACCCCGTCTTATTCCTCTACAAACACTGCCCAAGTTAAATTAATAGCTAAGGCTTATATTTTAAGTTTAATCAAGAGACTTATCTCCAAAAACATATAATCAAGAAAGAATCCACTATACTCGCTACTGCAGCCTTTCTGTTGGACAGATTTAAAACTACAATTAATTTATCTGATTCTGTGCTGTGAACTTCGCCCAACAGTTGTGAACTTCGTCCAACAGTTAAATTATTAAAAGAGATTGGACAAACGGCTTGTTTTTCTTCAAGCAGAGGAGACTGAGGGAGAACAGGAATGAAATGCTTGAAATTAGTGGGAATTGATAGGGTAGACAGGAAGGAACTTTTCTTGTTTAGTGCAAGGTTCAATGACCTGAGGGTGTAGATTTAAGGGAAGGAGTGGGAGGTTCAGAGGGGAATATAAAGAATTTTTTTTATCCCAACCATGGCGGGAATCTAGAATTCACTGACTAAAAGGATGGTAGAAGCAGCAGCCTTCAACATTGAAGAGGAATTTAGATGTGCATTTTGATGCCAAGGAACATTAGGCCAGACACAGACTCGCTGGCATGAAGGGACTTTTTAGTGCCTGGATTTCTATGACTTGATAATTCTCAGATTTAAAAGCCGTGAGCAGAAAGCGTTAACTGTCGGCTGGTCTATGATGGGCTGGATCAAGTCACCAGGTTACAGTCACATCGTAGCTTGTACTAGGTTCTTTTCGATCATATTGCTTTTTCTCAATTTTTACTTCTATCCCGGAAACCAGAACAAACATCTGTATTTAAATTAGATATCTGCCAAATTTTCAATAATCTATGTTTATGGGACAAGTTTTTCACAGCAGATATTTAAAATTAAAATTGAAAAGTAAAGTTAATGCCATTTTCAAATTTTGTCTTAACTTTTGGCTTCTTTCTCAAATCAGTTTTGAATTGGTGACGCTTTTGGATTCAGTACTGATTTCATTTGAATGTAAGGGATATTTGCGTTGTATTCACAGAATTCCCACAGCTGTTACAATCAGTTTTCACATGGAGTGTCTTAGCTTTACTGGGGGAAATAGACCAATAAAGAGTTTGATCTCAATCTTAACTGTGCCTGAGGGTCCTTCAAACATCCCTTCTGGTTCCTGTGTGATGTATTACTTCGTCTTTTTTTTCACACTGAATGTAAACCGAACAGTGGGGAAAGTGCTCTTCTATATTCCGGAGATTACCTGCCTTGCCTTGTGAGCATTCCCTGTTGCTGTCTGTTCAGAGTTCTGCTTGATGTATGTTGATTTTTAAACTACATCCCTCCTCAAGATTCCTCTTCTTTGCCCAACTTCCAGTTGGAGTAGACTGCACCCTTGATAACAAGGACTGCGTTCTGCATCTGACCACTTGTTGATATACCCTGTTTCTCGGGCGCAGGTAGTTTACTCTGCGTGAATCATTCTCATCTCACTTCTGAAGTTCATCTGTTTTCTCCATTTTTGAATGAAGCTATGAGGAGGTCAAAAGGTAAGTGGCCGTGGAAGAACAAAAACCTAGCTTCAGTAAGATATTTACTGCTAAACATCTGCTTTGTAATGCTGTTGGTGATCCCTCCATCACTTTACTGATGATCAAGAGGAAACTGATGGAGCAGTAGTTGGGCAGGTTGGATATTTCCTGGTTTTTGTATCCTGGGTAATGCAAAACAGTTTTTCACATTGTGGGGTGCATGCTGGTATGGTGCCTGTACTAGACCAGGTTAGCTAGGGATGCAGCAAATCTGGAACATATCTTTTCGACTCATATAATATCTTCAGGGACCATGGTCTTTGTTGCTCTCAGTTTCTTGTTATCAGTCATTTCTTGTTATTACATGAAATTAAAACTGCTCGATTTTGGTACATTTATCTAGGTTTTCTGCAGGATCGTAGCACCACTTGTACCCGGAATGTTATAAATCTGACTGATAGTTGCGATACGCTGGCGTCACTGAATGCCGTCAAGTATTATGAGAAGATGTACTTATTATTGGTAAGGATGAGATTGTCTTGTCTTTCTGTTAGTGACAGCTACAGTCAGTTTTGCATTATCCATGACCCCTCAAACCAGAATGCTGTATCAGTTTGATCTGAAAACAAAAAAATGCTGGGGATCGCACAGGTCAGGCAGCTCCATGGAGTGAAAGCGGGCTGATGTTTTGAGTCTAGATTACTCGTCATCAGAGCTTTTTTGCCTTGGCATCCCATCTAAGTTCTTTGTAAATTTATGAGAGTTTCTGCCTCTACACTCTTACAGGCAGTGAGTTCCAGAGTCTCACCAACCCCTCGGTTAAAAACAAGATTTCCTCACATCTGTTCTAAAGCTCCTGCCCCTTACCTGAAATCTATGCCTCCCTGGTCATTGATCCCTTCACCAAAACAAAAATGTTCTTTCCTGTCAATGCCCTTCATAAGTTTTAAATCTCAATCATGTCCTCTCTCAGTCTGCCCATTCTCTTTTTAGAAGTAAAACTCTCCAGTCGAAGCAACATCCTAGTAAGTCTCCTGTGCATGCTATCCAGTGGTGTCACTTCCCTCCTGTAATGTGGATTCCAGACATTCACACAGTACTCTAGCTGTGGTCAAAGCACAATTTTATCCTGTTTCAGCATAACTACCTTGTCTCCCTGCCTCATCAAATAAAAGCAAACATCCTATGTGCCTTGTTAATCACTTCATCCACCTGTCCCACTACATTAAGAGAAAAATGGATATGCGCACAAGATCCTTCTGATCCTCAGTGCTTCCCAGGTTATAACGTTTATTTGTATTCCCTTACATAGAATATTACATCAGTATAGGCCCTTTGGTACTCAATGCCATGCTGACCTGTGAAACTAATCTAAAGCTTGTCTAACATACACTATTCCATTATCATCCATAAGTCTATCTAATGACTGTTTAAATGCGATTAATGTTGGCGAGTGCACTACCGTTGCAGGCAGGACATTTCCACGCCTATACTGCTCTCTGAGTTAAGAACCTACCTCTGGCATCTGTGCTATATTTATCACCCCTCAATTAAAAGTTATGTCCCCTCATGCTAGCCATCACCATCTGAGGAAAAAGACTCTCACTGCCCACCCTATCTCTCTGATCATCTTGTATGTCTCTATTAAGTCACCTCTTAAACATCTTCTCCCTAACGAAAAAAACCTTAAATCCCTCAGCCTTTTCTCATAAGACCTTCCCTCCATATCAGGCAACATCCTGGTAGATCTTCTCTGCACTCTTTTCGATGCTTCTACATCCTTCTTATAACGCGGCGACCAGCTCTGTACACAATACTCCAAGTGTGGCTGCAACTTGACCTCATGGCTCTGAAACTCAATTCCTCTACTAATAAAAGCTATCACATAGTATGCCATCTTGTCAACCAGGTTGGATAGGGATCTATGTTAATTTGCAGGGATCTATGCATGTGGACACCAAGATTTCTCTGCTGATCCACACTCCCAAGAATCTTACCATTAGCCCAGTACTCTGTATTCTTGTTACTCCTTCCAAAGTGAATCACCTCACACTTTTCTGCATTTGCCACCTCTCAGCCTAGCTCTGCAGCTTATCTATGTCCATCTGTGACCTGCAACATCCTTCCACACTGTCCACAACTCCACCAACTTTAGTGTCACCCCCAAATTTACAAACCTGTCCTTCTGTGCCCTCATCCGAATCATTTATAAAAATGACAAACAGCAGTGGCCCCTGAACAGATCCTTGCGATACATCACTAGTAACCGAACTCCAGGATGAAAATTTCCCAGCAGCCACCACCCTATGTCTTCTTTCAGCTAGCCAATTTCTGATCCAAACCACTAAATGACCCTCAATCCCATGCCTCAGTATTTTGTTCAATCGCCTGCAGTGGGGAAACTTATCAGACTCTTTACTGAAATCCTTAAAAACCACATCAACTGCTTACCCTCATCCACCTGTTTTGTCACCCTCAAAGAACTCAGTGAGGTTTGTGAGGCACGACCTATCCTTCACAAAACCGTGTTGACTATCCCGAATAAAATTATATCTTTCTCGGTGATTCTAAATCCTATCTCTTATAATCCTTTACAAAACGTTGCCACAATAGAAGTAAGGTCAATCCAGGGTTGTCTGTACTGCCTTTCTTGAACAAGGGGACAACATTTGCTATCCTCCAGTCTTCTGGCACTATTCCTGTAGACAATGATGAGATAAAGGTCAAAACCAAAGGCTCTGCAATCTCCTCTCTAGCTTCCCTTGTTTTGTTTATCCTGCCCAAGTATTTCAACTCACACTTATCCAGATTGAATTCCATTTTCAACTGTCCATCCACAGTAGGGTGATGCTTTGAGAGGGGGGATGTTTCAACATTGACTCGTGTTATGAAGCTAAATGAGAAGCGCATGAATTGTAGCAAGGCGGCAGGTGCCGAGTCAGGGTTGCTGCATGTCAAGCCGACAGTAGAATGTTAGCAAAGCTCATGATTTACACATGATTTTCGCATAAACCAAATCATCCGCTGACATTTCCCCCACCTCCAAAAAGACCCCACCACCAGGGATATATTTCTCTCCCCACCCCTTTCTGCCTTCCGCAAAGACCGTTCTACCTGGTCAGGTCCACGCCCCCCTACAACCCACCCTCCCATCCTGGCACTTTCCCCTGCCACCGCAGGAACTGTAAAACCTGTGCGCACACCTCCTCCCTCATCTGTATCCAAGGCCCTAAAGATCCACATCCATCAAAGTTTTACCTGCACATCCACTAATATCATTTATTGTAACCGTTGCTCCCGATGCGGTCTCCTCTACGTTGGGGAGACTGGGCGCCTCCTAGCAGAGCGCTTTAGGGAACATCTCCAGGACACTCGCACCAATCAACCACACCGTCCCGTGGCCCAACATTTCAACTCCCCCTCCCACTCTCCCGAGGACATGGAGGTCCTGGGCCTCCTTCACTGCCACTCCCTCACTACCAGACGCCTGGAGGAAGAACGCCTCATCTTCCGCCTCGGAACACCAATGTGGACTTCAACAGTTTCCTCATTTCCCCTTCCCCCACTTCACCCTAGTTCCAAACTTCCAGCTCAGCACTGTCCCCATTACTTGTCCGGACTTGTCCGACCTGCCTCGCTCCTTTTCCACCTATCCACTCCACCCTCTCCTCCCTGACCTATCACCTTCATCCCCTCCCCCACTCACCCATTGTACTCTATGCTACTTTCTCCCCACCCCCACCCTCCTCTAGCTTATCTCTGCCTTTATTCCTGATGAAGGGCTTTTGCCCGAAATGTCGATTTCGCTGCACTTTGGATGCTGCCTGAACTGCTGTGCTCTTCCAGCACCACTGATCCAGAATCTGGTTTCCAGCATCTGCAGTCGTTGTTTTTACCTCATGATTTATTCAGATGTTCATGTTCTGTCAAGCTTGTCAAGAGGTAGGGGAAAATGAATATTTTGACTTGGATTGAGTCTCATGCAAGATTTACTCTGATCCCATTATGTTTTTGTTTTACAGACTCCGAATATTACCTTTGTGGAGAACTGGGTAAAGCAATTCTATTGTAAAAAGATTTCAATTCTGATGTCCAACTTGACATAGTATTTCTGTATCTCCAACTCTTCCACTTTTACCGTTACTTCCATTTCTGTCGTCTTCTCCAAATTTCTTTTTCCTTTTTTGTTCAGTTCTATTTTGACTTTTTATTCATCCATTTTTCCTAACTATTTTCTTTCTTATTAATTCATAGCATATGTCTGGTACTGATTGGGCCAGCATTTATTGCCTCTCCCTAATTGCCCAGAGGTAGTTAAGTCTGCACCCTCCTTGGATAGGTCTGAAGAACTCATAGGCCACATCAGGAAAGGACAACAGATTTACTTCCTTAAAGAATATTTGTGAACAAGATAGGTTTTTGCAACAATTGAAAATGGTAATGTGAGTTTCCCCTTACATGAGGAGGGATGTGGATTCATTGGAGATAGTTTGAAGGAGCTTCACTAGATTGATTGTAGAGATAATGGGTTTGCTTCTGAAGAGAGTTGAATAGCTGAGCACTATACTCGTTAGAGTTCAGAAGAATGAAAAGACATCTAATTGAGGCATAAACAATGTTGAAGGGGATTGACAAAGTCAGTATGGAATAGATGTTTCCCCAAGTGGGGCAATCAAGCATGAGAGGTTGCAATTTTCGGATCAGGGCTTGCAGATTTACACCAGATAAGGAGAAATTGATTCTCTCAAAGGGTCATGAATCATTGGAAGTCATTATCCAAGAGTAGGTTGGATGCTGCGACTTTGAGTAAATTTCAGAATGAAATTATACATTTATAATTAGTAAGGAGTTGAAAGATTATGGAGAACAGGCAAGAAAGTGGAGTTGATACCAAGATGAAATCACCTATAATTACATTGAATGGTGGAGCAGGATCAAGAGGCTGAATTGTCTATTTCCGCTGCTCATTCGTATGTCCTACATTAGTGTCATTCGGCTAGTTTTCTATTCCAGATATTATTGCTTTCACATTTCACTACCTATTCTGGTTTGATCAAGCCCATGTCCCAGAACTTTGACATGGGAATCTGGATTTCTAGTCCAGTGATATAATGATTGTGTCACACCTCTTCTGTCTTCCCTAGTCTCTGCCTCCCTCCCTCTCTCTCACTGCCTCTCTCTTTTTCCCTGACCTGCACTTCTTTCTTTCCCTATTCTCCCCAGCTCTCTTTTCTGGCATCTCTCACTCTTTCCTTGCCTCTTTCTTCAATTCTTTCATTATTTTGCCTATATCTCCTTTCCCCTTTCTCTATTTCCTTATCTGTTGCTCTTTTCCTTGTTTTCTCTTTCCTCCCATTTCTCTTTCCATATCCTGTCTTTTTCTCTCTTTCCCTTTTTGTCTCTCTCCCATTTCTTTCTCTTTCCCTATCTTTCTGTTTTCTCCCTTTCTTTCCCACAACTTTGCTCACTCTCTCCACTGCCTATTTTATTCTCTCTCTAGCTTTTCCTATCACTCTTTCCGTATTTATACCCTGTCTACATCGTTGCCTGTTTTTCTCTCTCTCATTTTTTCTCACCCTCCTTCCCTCTATCTCGAACCCTTCCATTCCCTGTATGGTATGATTGCAAAAAGTTTACAGAAAAATGTGTGAAAATTTGAAAGATGATTTTGTAGAACTGCATAGAAAATGTGAAGATGGAGAAGTGTGAAACCATTGTGATGAATGCACAAGTGCATGCAAGCATGAAAAAGTACATGTTGTGTTTGAAAGTGTTTTCAAAAAGTTAAAATTTCAACAAGGAGAAAAGGAGAGCAAAACTGGAAAGGATCAGAAAGTGCAAAATGGATATAAAAATGCTTCCTGTTTGTAAACAAATAAAGGAAACACAGTAACATTTTAAAACATGTAAAAGGTTATAATAAAGTATGTGCTACATTAATGGAGGAGAAAAGATCTGAAGAATGAGTGCAAAATGTACAAGAGTGAATTAATAGCAAAATGTTTCTAATAATGATTCCTCTAAGAAATAAAGTCAGGGAGATACTTGAAAAAGTAAGTACTGTTTGAGAATTTAAATCTGGAATGTGTATCATAAAAGAAAGGTCCTTGGGAATAGAAAGGTTCAAGTAAACAATAATAGTATGTGATGTTAAGACATTAGTTTTCCAATATGCTAATCAAACTTTTAAAGTTAATTACAACGAATAATCCTGAATCGTTCAGAACTATCAGATTCTGAGTAGCCGAAAGAGGGTGCTGAGGCACCCTGTGCCTGACATACATACTCTTGGGTTTTGATGAGGATGTTAGGAGATTACAGGGTGACCTGGACAAGTTAGGTGAGTGGGCAGATGCATGGCAGATGCAGTTTAATGTGGATAAATGTATGGTTATCCACTTTGGTGGCAAGAACAGGAAGGCAGATTATTACCTCAACGGAATCAATTTAGGTAAAGGGACAGTACAGAGAGATCTGGGTGTTCTTGTTCACCAGTCAATGAAGGCAAGCGTGTAGGTACAGCAGGTAGTGAAGAAGGCTAATAGCATGCTGGCCTTCATAACAAGAGGAATTGAATATAGAAGCAAAGAGGTGCTTCTGCAGCTGTACAGGGCCCTGGTGAGACCACACCTGGAATACTGTGTGCAGTTCTGGTCTCCAAATTTGAGGAAAGACATTCTGGCTATTGAGGGAGTGCAGCGTAGGTTCACGAGGTCAATTCCTGGAATGGCGAGATTACCTTACACTGAAAGACCGAAGTGACTGGGCTTGTATACCCTTGTGTTTAGAATACTGAGAGGGGATCTGATTGAGACATATAAGATTATGAAAGGATTGGACACTCTGGCAGCAGGAAACATGTTTCCGCTGATGGGTGAGTGCCGAACCAGAGGACACTGCTTAAAAATACAGGGTAGACCATTTAGGACAGAGATGAGGAGAAACTTCTTCACCCAGAGAGTGGTGGCTGTGTGGAATGCTCTGCCCCATAGGGCAGTGGAGGCCCAGTCTCTGGATTCATTTAAGAAAGAGTTGAATAGAGCTGTCAAAGATAGTGGAATCGAGGGTTATGGAGATAAGACAGGAAGAGGATACTAATTAGGAATGATCAGCCATGATCATATTGAATGGCGGTGCAGGGTCGAAGGGCTGAATGGCCTACTCCTGCACCTATTGTCTATTGTGATGGCCCTTCTGACGATCAGAGTACAATATACCAGAGGCTTGTGGTAGGCTGAGTGATTTTGATGTGAAAGGGCATGCTTTCAACAGTCACAAGTGAATTGCCTAAAATGGGTCCTTGGGTGACATATGTTCCAGATGAATGAAGTGAATGGGACGAAGCAACAATTGTGGAACAAAGAAGCAAATCATACAGTAAGTTTCAATATTAATTACATTTTCAAGATGGTAACCAAGAAGTACAGTTTATGGACTGGCAAAATTGGTTCTAAAACCTGGAAAGTAATAAAGCACAGCCAGTCTTCACTTCATCTTGAACTTTGGCTTTTTCTTTCTCTTTCTTTCTTCATGTCTGTCTCGTCATTTTCTTATAGACTTGCAAAGCTCAAATATTACCATCACTAATCTGTTACAACAGTTTTGTTGTTGATTTCAATTCTAATATGCATCTTTCTGTCCTATCTCTGTTCCTTCTTCCTCTCTCCCTCACTTCCTCCTTGCTCTGTTACCTCCTCCTCTCTGTGTTACCTCCTCCTCGCTCAGTTACCTCCTCTTCGCTCTGTTACCTCCTCCTTGCTCTGTTTCATCCTCCTCTCTATGTTTTTTTCTGTTACGATAGAGAGTAAATCCCTCTGCTAATTTAAACCAGATTCATGCAAAAGCTCACCTCATGACGTAATCTATGAATTTTCGAGTGACAAAGAACTATTCCAAATATCACTATTTAAAGAAAAAAATTAACAATTTTATTCTTTAAGTCCAAAAGACAACATTATGCAACAACTATTTACAACTACTTTCCCCAAAACCGACCCTTTACTTCCCACTATACAATGTTGGTCTGATATAAAAAAACCTCTGATTAATATTTCCAAAAAATAAGACGTTTCAAAACCAATCAGCTGGGTCGATTCTCCTTGGTTGATATTCCTCTGTAGATTTTCCTGGGTCATCTTTTCTTCGGTTTTCTGCTGCACAGATTTGTTATGGGCAGGTACCTTTCAGAGAGCTATTCTGCTAGCAGTCGGTTGATGCTTAGCTGCTCTTTGCTATTCTCTGCTGTTCTTCCCAACTGTTCAACATACCTGATTTTATATTACCCCACCCAAAAACATTGGACCGTCTCGTTGATTTGATGCCACCAAAACATCAAGATCCAATCAAATTTGAATTTTAGTATCTTGGGGCATAAGTTAGACTGGCCGACTTCAAATTTGTTGTGTACCATGGCAATGCAGCTCCAGCTATTTGTTTCACAATAAATGTTCTATTTTTAAATTGTTCAGCACACTCTGTGCTTTCAGTCAGTCCTTGCTAGCTTTCACTCTCTCTTAAAGTTACAGTGCACACCTACACCTTTGTAACACTTCCTCTTCTCTGTTTTCCCTCCATATATTCCATGTCTATCTGCGCCTCAGCTCTCTGCACTGCCTTCTCTGTCTGAGTGTTCCCTTGCCATTCCCTGTAGCCCACAATCTATTCCCTTTCGCCCTTCCCCCTCTATGTATGCCTCCCTTGCTCAGTCTGTTTCTCTTCATTCTCCGTCTCCCTTTTTCTGTCTCTTGCCCTTTGTTCCCTGTGTGCGTCCCTCTGTTTCTCTGTTGCTGTGTGTCCCTTCCTCTATGTGACTGTGTTACACGACCTTTCCATCTCACTTGATCTGTCTGTTTTTGTCTTTCTGTATGTCACTCTGTGCCTGCCTGTATCTCTCATTCACTTCATATCTCCCTCAGTGCAGTCTTTGTGCACCAGCCTTCTGTCTCCCTTCCTGCTCCTGTGTCTTATCTCACCTATTTCTTTCTCTTTTTTTCTTTCTTTATCTCTTCCTGTGACACATCTCTCCCTCTCACTATTTCACTGTTTTTCTGATTGCTGTTTGTCTTTCACCCTTTCTTCCCTTCCCTTTCTCTTTTATCTTTCTTTCTGCTGTGCCCAGAAATGTACTTTTTTGTTGTTTCTAACCCTGTTCTGTGCCTGCAAGTTTTTTTTCTAAATTGTCCATTTTTGGGATTCACTGGCAATCTCAACCTTGTTGCCATCCTTTTACGCATGTGGCAATTGGTAAACCTGATGAGCTTTTATGATAATTCAATTAGGATCGGATCATTGTGAATAAGGCAGGCACTTTTTCCAGAATAGATTAATGAATTGAATGTAAATTCCATCGCTGCGGGTGGATTACTGCTGCAATACTTTCATATTGCCAACCACTGCCCATGTTCAATGGGATTGAGTAGGGAGAGCTTTACTCGCGTTTAATTCAGTGCTCTTCCAGTCTTGGGAATGTTCGATCAGACATTGTAAAAACAGCTTAGCTTTAATCCTAAAGTTGTGTTATATGTCCTGTGGGATTGATTGATTGATGGGGGACAGTATAGAGTGATGCGCTTAGAATGTTTGATGGGGATTTTGTGTGGATAGAGTTTCAGTCTGTATCTAACCTCAGTTATATTCTGTACTTGGTTCTTGCTTTGCTGAAACTTGTGTCTGATCACTCACTAGTGCCTGGGGGTATGAGTGAATACCAAAGTCAGTATTACATTCTCGATTCTTTTCTTGGTTTGCAGGTTCGTATTTCAGTTGTCAATGAAAGTGTGCTCCCACCGTGGTTGTCGAACAACGAATGCATGAACGTCGTGTCAGAGGTAAGAGTTAAGGCACAAGAAGGGATTTGATAAATGCACAGTTCTCCGTAGTGTGACAACTCAGCAGGTCCGTAGGGTATGCCACTGTGAGTAAGCAGAGAGAAAGGAAGCATGACCGAAGGAGTTCCGGTTAGCTGTTTGACTGCAAGGTGCAGCACAGCTGAGCCTGAACCGTCAGTCTGTGAGGAGGTGCACTCACCTTCAGAGTACATTTACATTCATTTTACATGATCTTTGCTCCACCTTTAGAATCTGGAAGACTGAACCTACTCTTCCTGGCCTGTCAGTCACCGTGCCAATCCTGTGGTTGTGGTTCCACAGCCAAAGTCATTCCACATTTATGATCAAAGTATTGGGTTCACTCGTCCATGAAACAGCTTTATACTGTGAGCCTGCCCCACATTATTATTTGATTCCAGCTTTAAACGTTCTAGTTATTTGATTCTGGTCTATCGGAACATTGGAATGTGCCAGCTGTTACAGTAAGATGCTAGTTGCTGGGTTCTGAGAGAGTGGTGACCATATGGAGAGGATAGGAGCCGAAATAGGCCACTTGGCATTTTCAGTCTTTCCACAATTCAATATGTTCATAGCTGATCATCCAACTCAATATTCTGTTTCGATTTAGCCTCAAGAACATTCTATAACTGTTTCCTGAAAAATATTTAATGTTTTGTCTTAAATCACTTTCTGTGGCAGGGAATTGCACAGGCTCACCATTCTTTGAGTGAGGAAATTTCCTCTCATCGCAATCCTAAATGGAATACCATGTTTCCTTAGACTGTGACCCATGGTTCTTAAATACTCAGTTGTCTGTGTTTACATTTTCTAGTTCTTTTGTAATTTTGTAGATTCTAAATAGATCCCTTCCTCATTCTTCAAAGCTCCAGTTCCAACCCATCCAGTCGTTCTTTATATAGAGTCCTGCTGTTCCGGGAATCAGTCTGATAAATCAATGCTCCATTCAATGCGTAACTGGAACATCGTTCCTGCAGTGAAGAAATCAAACTGTGCACAATACTCCATATGTGGTCTCAGCAAGGTCCCTGTAAAATTGCAACAAGACATTCCTCCTCCTCTACTTGAATTCTCTCAATATGAAGGCTAACATTCAATTTGCCTTTTTCACCACCCATTTGATCTGCATGCTTACTTTCATCAACTGGTATACGAGGACACCTAGATCTTATTGCACCTTCCCCCTTTTCCAAGTTATCGCCATCGAACAATGACGATCTGCCTTCATTTTATTTGCTGCCATTATACATCTGCCATGCATTTGCCCACTCATTCAAGTGTGCAAATCAGTGATCATCTCTGCATCCCCTTCCAAACTCACCCTCACACTTAGCTTTGAATTATCTGCAAACGTGGAGCTATTATGTTTCTTCCCTCATCTAGATGTTTGAGGACTCATTGACTGAGGTAGTATGAGCTGAGGTTAGAAACAGGAAAGGAGAGGTCACCCTGTTGGGAGTTTTTTATAGGCCTTCAAATAGTTCCAGAGATGTAGAGGAAATGATAGCAAAGATATTTCTGGGTAGGACCGAGAGCAACAGGGTGGTTGTTAAAGGGGATTTTAACTTTCCAAATATTGACTGGAAATACAATAGTTTGAGTACTTCAGATGGGTCAGTTTTTGTTCAACGTGTACAAGATAGTTTCTTGACACAGTATGTGGACAAGCCAACAAGGGGCAAGGCCACATTGCATTTGATATTAGGTAGTGAACCTGGCCAGGTGTTGGATTTGGAGGTAGGTGAGCACTTTGGTGATAGCAACCACAATTTGGTTATGTTTCCTTTAGCAATGGAAAGGGACAGGGCAAGAGTTATTGCTGGAGGAAAGGCAATTATGATGTGATTAGGCAAGGTTCAGGATGCACAGGATGGGGAAGGAAACTGCAGAGGATGGGCACAATTGAAATGTGGAGCATATTCAAGGAACAACTACTGTGTGTCCTTAATAAGTATGTACTTGTCAGGCAGAGAGGAAGTGGTTGAGCGAAGGAGCCATGGTTTACTAAAGAAGTTGAATCTCTTGTGAAGAGGGAGAAGAAGGCTTATGTTAGGATGATGCGTGAAGGTTCAGTTAGGGTGCTTGAGGGTTACAGTTAGCCAGGAAGGAACTAAAGAGAGAGCTAAGAAGAGCCAAGAAGAGAAATGAGAAGTCGTTGCCAAGTAGGATCAAGGAAAACCCTAAAGCTTTCTATGCATATATCAGGAATAAAAGAATGACTGGAGTAAGTTTAGGGCCAATCAAGGTTAGTAGTGGGAAATTGTACGTGGAGCCCAAAGAGTTAGGGGAAGTGCTAAATGAATATTTTTTGTTAGTATTGACACTGGAAACAGACAATGTTGTCAAGGGGAATATGACATATAGGCTACTAGACTAGATGAGATTGAGTTTTACAAAGAGGGGGTGTTAGCAGTTCAGGAAAGTTTGAAAATAGATAAATTCCCTGGATGTGATTTATCCTACGATGCTTTGGGAGGCCAGGGAGGTGATTGCTTTGCCTTTAGCTTTGATCTTTATGTAGTCATTGTTTACAGGAATAACGCCAGAAGACTGGAGGATAGCAAATGT
Organism: Hemiscyllium ocellatum; assembly: GCF_020745735.1. Lineage (NCBI taxonomy): Eukaryota > Metazoa > Chordata > Chondrichthyes > Orectolobiformes > Hemiscylliidae > Hemiscyllium > Hemiscyllium ocellatum. Next base: position 18,376,253 of record NC_083438.1, read on the forward strand.
TGTCCCCTTGTTCAAGAAGAGGAGTAGAGACAACCCCATTAATTATACACGAGTTAGCCTTACTTCGGTTGTGGGTAAAGTGTTGGAATAGGTGAGAAAAGATAGGATTTATTATCATGTAGAAAGGAATAAACTGATTAGAGATAGTCAACACTGTTTTGTGGGATAAGTCGTGCCTAACAAACCTTTCCGGGTTCTTTGACCGAACAGGTGGATGAGCGTAAAATAGTTGATGTGGTGTATATGGATTTCAGTAAGGCATTTGATAATGTTCCCCATGGTAGGTTTTTGCAGAGGCATGGCATTGAGGCTGATTTAGCGCTTTGGATCATAAATTGGCTAACTGAAAGAAGACAGAGGGTAGTGTTTGCTAGGAAATGTTTATCCTGGAGTTTGGTTACTATTGCAAGGATCTATTTTGGGGCCATTGCGTTTGTAATTTTTATAAATGACCTTGTTAAAGGCTTAGAAGGATGGGTTAGTAAATTTGTCGATGACAGTAAGGTTGATGGAGTTGTGGATAATGCTGAAGGATGTTGCAGGTTATAGAGGAATACACATATGCTGCAGAGCTGGGCTGAGAGGTGGCAAATAGAGTTTAATGCAGAAAAGTGTGAGCTGATTCACTTTGGAAGGAATAAACTGTAATGGACTCATGGTAGGATTCCTCGTTGTGTAGGTGAGCAGAGAGATCTTGGTGTCCATGGGCATAAATCCCTGAAAGTTGCCATCCAGGTTGATAGGGTTGTTAAGATGGTTGAAAAATGTGATGCTGGAAAAACACAGCAGGCCAGGCAGCATCCGAGGAGCAGGAGAATCAACGTTTCAAGCAAAAGTCCTTCTTCAGGAATGAGGCTGGTGTGCCAGGTGGGCTGAGATAAAAGGTAGGGGGGAGGAGATTTGGGGGAGGGGCGCGGGGAATACGATGGGTGGAAGGAGGTAAGGGTGAGGGTGATAGGCCAGAGAGTGGGTGGGAGCGGAGGGGTTGGGAAGAAGATTGCAGGTCAAGAGGGCGGTGCTGAATCCGGGGGTTGGGACTGAGAAAAGGTGGGGGAGGGGAAATGAGGAAGCTGGAGAAATCTACATTCATCCCGTGTGGTTGGAGGGTTCCTAGGCAGAAGGTGAAGCGCTCTTCCTCCAGGCGTCATGTGGTCAGGGTCTGGTGATGGAGGAGACCAAGGACTTGCATGTCTTTGGCGGAATGGGAGGGGGAATTAAAGTGTTCAGCCACGGAACGGTTGGGTTGGTTGCTGCAGGTATCGCAGAGGTGTTCCCTGAAACGTTCCGCAAGTAGGCGGCCTGTCTCCCCAATATAGAGGAGACCACATCAGTGCAACGGATAGAGTAAATGATGTGTGTGGAGGTGCAGGTGAATTTGCGATGAATATGGAAGGATCCATTGGGGCCTTGGAGGGAGGTGAGGAGGGAGGTGTGGGCGCAAGTTTTGCAATTCTTGTGGTTGTAGGGGAAGGTGCCATGAGTGGAAGTTGGGTTGGTGGGGGGTATGGACCTGACAAGGGAGTCGCGGAGGGAGTGGTCTCTCCGGAACGCTGGTAGAGGTGGGGAGGGGAATATATCTCTGGTGGTGGGGTCTGATTGGAGGTGGCGGAAATGACAGAGGATGATATGATGTATCTGGAGGTTGGTGGGGTGGAAGGTGAGGACCAGTGCGGTTCTGTCCTGGTGGCGATTGGAGGGGCGCTGTTCAAGGGCTGAGGTGCGAGAAGTGGAGGAGATGCGGTGGAGAGCATCGTCAACCATGTTGGAGGGGAAATTGTGGTCTTTGAAGAAGGAGGCCATTTGGGTTGTTCGTGGAATTGGTCCTCCTGGGAGCAGATGTGGTGGAGGCGAAGGAGTTGGGAATATGGGATGGTGTTTTTACAGGGGGCAGGGTGAGAGGAGGTGTAATCTAGGTAGCTGTGCGAGTGGGTCGATTTATAGTATGCCTGAAATGTCGATTCTCCTGCTCCTCGGATGCTGTCTGGCCTGCTGTGTTTTTCCAGCATCACATTTTTCAACTCTGGTCTCCAGCATTTGCAGTCCTCACTTTCTCCTTGTTAAGAAGATTTCCAGTGTGTTAGCTTTTATTGGTAGAGGGATTGAGTTTCAGAGCCACGAGACATGATGCAGCTGTACAAAACTTTGGTGCGACCACACATGGAGTATTGCGTAGTTTTGGTCACCGCATTATATGAAGCACGTGGAGGTTTTGGAAAGGGTTCAAAGGAGATTTACCAGAATATTGCCTGGTATGGAGGGTAGGTCATATGAAGAAAGGCTGAGGGACTTGAGGCTGTTCTTATGAGAAAGATGTTTGAGAGGTAACTTAATTGAGACATATAAGATGATCAGAGGGTGGTTAGTGACAGCCTTTTTCCTCGGAAAGTGATGGCTAGTACGAGGGGATGTAGCTTTAAATTGAGGGGTGATAGATATAGGAGGTAGTTTCTTTGCTCAGAGTATTCGGTGTGTGGAACACATTGCCTGCAACAGGAGTATACTCCCAAGTTTAAGGGCATTTAAATGTTCATTGGATAAACATATAGATGAAAATGGAATAGCGTCGGATAGATGGGCTTCGGATTGGTTCCGCAGGTCAGCGCAACCTCAAGGGCTGAAGGGTCTGTACTGTGCTGGAATGTTCTATGTTGTTATATTCTAATATTCTATAATCTGTCTAAATCTTTATTCACAATAATGTATATGGAACTTTGAGAAGTTGGTGATGCAAAACAGTACATCTGCCATTCTCACCTGTGGGAAATGACAAATTTTAAATAGAATTCATAAATTCTCCAGCAATTTGAGAACCTGAGGAGAAGGAAAGGGTCAGTCTGTTTTTGCTCTTTTGCCAGCACATATCTTAATGATTTGTTTGCACTGATGTCCAGTTCCAAAGGCTCTGAAGCTCTCCTTTCTACACATCTGATTCAATTACATTTGCTGCTTTTTCTTCCAAACTGACCAGTCCATTTGTAGCTTTCTTCTGTTTATTCCTTCTCAGATGTAGTTCTCATTCCCAACTGCCTTTGCAAAACATAGAGCTTGTGTGCTACATTCTTGAGTAATCTGCTACATTCTGTACCAAACCCTCACTACTCTATCCTGATTCACAGTAAGTATGGCTGATCCATCATTGCTCTGCTAACTGAAAGCACTGTGAAGTGTGTATTTAAATCTCACCATGGAATTGTGCATTCTTGTTGCTGCAACCTGTCTCAATTCTGTAAGTCTTTGTCATCTTTAATAGTTAACCCTCTGTCACATTCCTTCAGCCCTTGTCCCTGTCTATCTCCTTAACCTCTCCCAGCTGCCAGTTATTAAACTTGGTTCCAAATCTTCTCCTTGTGTCATCCTTCTCTGTCTCAACCTTCCTTCTGTCCTATAATTACCTTTGCCATCTTCAAGAATCATCCCCATTTTCAATTACCTCCACAAGCTGATTGATTCCACCACAACACAAAAGCCATATCTTGCAGATACTGCTGGAGGGCTGAAACAAAAACAGTGCCACATAAACTGTGCTGGCCTGGCAGCTTGTTAACTGAGGATGTCAACTTTGTTTCAAACTCCACACACACACTCAGTTTCTCATTTACTGCGATCTCACTAACCTCTTTGTTAACTTCAGATCCCATCCCTGTTTTCTGTGTGATCTTGTTCCTCCCTGCTCTTGTAAATTCTGGTTCAGTTCTAGTCACCTCATTATAGGAAGGATGTAGAAGCTTTGAAGAGGGTGCAGAAGAAGAGCTTATGCCCGAAATGTCGAATCTCCTGTTCCTTGGATGCTGCCTGACCTGCTGCGCTATTCCAGCAACACATTTTCAGCTCTGATCTCCAGCATCTGCAGTCCTCACTTTCTCCTTGCAGAGGAGATTTACCAGGATGCTGCCTGGACTGGAGGGCAGGGTCTTATGAAGAAAGGTTGAGGGAGCTAGGGGTTTTCTCATTGGAGTGAAGAAGGATAAGAGGTGACCTGATAGGGATGTACAGGATGATGAGAGGCATGGATAGCCAGAGATGTTTTCCCAGGATGGAAATGGCTATCATGAGGAGGCATAATTTTAAGGTGATTGGAGGAAGGTTTAGCAGAGATGTCAGAGGCAGGTTCTTTACATAGAGAGTGGTGGGTGTGTGGAATGCGCTGCCAGCAGTCAGATACATTAGGGACATTTAAGTGACTCTTGGATAGGCACATGGATGACAGCAAAATTAGGGTATGTAGGTTAGTTTGATCTTAGAGTAGGATAAAAGATTGACACAACATCGAGGGCGAAAGGCTTGTACTGTGCTCTACTGTTCAAAGTTTCAAATTCAAGCTCTGCAGCCATTTGAGGTCTTTGCAGCTCTCCGTCAACTCTGGCCCCTGGTTGATACTTGATTTCCCTCATCTTGGAGTTGGTGGCAACCCTTTCTCTGCCTGGATATGTAAAGCTCTCCAACTCTCTTTCCTCCTTGAATGTATTCCTTAGTGCTTCCTTTTAGATCGTATTTTCCATCCCCTGTCTCTAATTGTCACTTCCTGTCTCCATGTCAATTGTTCCTCAATAGGATTCCTGTGAAATTTTGGGGATATTTACTACACAAAATATGCTTTAGAAATGTGAATTGTTGTTATTATGTTGAAAACTACTGTTTCTATCAGGTGACCTATCACATCATGCACGATGGAAATAAAGGGATTGTTGGTGCCAAAGCAGCCTTTCGCTTCATTAATGTCTCCTTCTCTGACTCCAAGATCCAGCAGAGATTTAATGTTTTCTTCCTAAGGGTAGGTATAAGTTCTGGATTCTTCGAAGGTTAAACTGAAAAGCAACAAGCATAAATTTAACCTGACCAATCACCACTCTATGGGTTGATTTTCTATTATCAGTAAAGTGATAAAAGGTGTCATCAAAAGCTCATTTTCTTATGAAGAACCTGCTCCATAATGTTCAGGTTGGGGCCCACTCAGGCAAGTCAGCTCTTGGGACTCATTACAGCCTTAGTTCAAGCATGTACAAAAGAGCTAAGTTCTAGAGGTAAGGTGAGAATGACTACTTTTGACATCAAGGCCACATTTTACTGAGTGGCATAAAGGAGACCGAGTAAACCTAAAGTCAGTGGGAGTCAGCAAGAAAACTCTTTGCTCATTGAGGTCTCACCTAACATAAAGGAAGATGGTTATGTTTCTTGGACAGTCAACTCAACAGGAGCCCCTCGGGATCGTGTCCTCGGCAGAGCCAACTTAGAATCAAAGAATTGTCAGAGTGTATCATCAGTGACCTTTCGACAATCAGAAAGTCAGTAAGGTTATAAGTGGGGATGTTTGTTGATGATTACACAATGTTCAGCACTGCTCAAGGCTCAATTGCTGAAGCAGTACCTGCACAAATACAACAAAAACCTGGAAAATATCGAGATTTGTGTTGAAAAGTTGAAGAAGGCAGCTCGCTACCATCATCTCAAGGGCAACTAGGGGTTGGCAGTAAATGCTAGACTGGCCAGCAACTTTCACATTTCATGAATGAAGAAAAAAAAGACATTGTACACTGTACAGGAACTTTCTACTGCAGTTTACTGTCCACTTGTCTCCTGTTTTATTGGGGGGGACTGCACAGGGGTCTCCTTTACCAGAAGAAATAGTCTGCATGGGTCTCCTTTTATAGTTCAGCGATCGAGAGTTAATATGAGTTTCCTGTTACAGTTCAGTGCAGTTTTCTGTTAATAGCCCATATTGATCTCCTCTTAATTACGATAATTTTTCTGGGTGGCAGGCTGTTAACTATTTGCTTGTGTAAGTGTAGTGCTAGATCCAGAACTGTTCATAATAAATGATTTGGATGTGGGGACCAATATGTTCTGATCACACCAAACTGGGGACACTTGTAAGGAGCATGCAACAAAGGACGGCATGATGGCTCAGTGGTTAGCACTGCTGCCTCACAGTACCAGGGGACCCGGGTTCAATTCCAACCTCAGACGACTGTCAGTGTAGTTTGCACATTCTCCCGTGTCTGTGTGGGTTTCCTCTGGGTGCCTCGATTTCCTCCACAGTCCAAAGATGTGCAGGTTAGGTGAATTGGCCATGCTAAATTGTTTGTTGTGTTCAGGGATATGTAAGTTGGGATGCATTAGTTGGGTTAAATGTAGGTGAATGGGTCTGGGTGGGTTACTCTTCGGAGGGTCAGTGTGATCTTGTTGGGCCGAAGGGCCTGTTTCCGCACTGTAGAGATTCTATGATTCTCTGAAAGGACTTGGACAAGCCAGTTGAATGCAATAGAACACATCAGATGGAATATGATGTCAGGTTAGTGTGAAGATATTCCAGTTGAAAAATACAGAAGGACAGAGTATTTCTTACATGATGAGTGACTGTAAAGTGCAGATGTCCAAAGGGATTGAGATGTCCTTGACCATCGCTCATTATAAATTGGCATGCAGGTGCTGCAAGGGAAGTAATATGTTGGCCTTCATTTCAAAGGGATTTGAGTACAGAAGCAAAAGTGTATTCCAGCAGCTTTATAGCGCCTTCAGCTGGAATATTTTCTCTTGTTTGAGATGGTCATTACTTAGCACCTGTGTGGTACAAATGTTACTTTCTATTTAACAGGCCGAGCATAGGTATTGTTCGGGTCTTGCCAAATCTGCTTCAGTACCTGAGGAGTCGTAAATGGTGTTGAACATCTACAATCATTAACGAACTTCCCCACTTCTTTTACCCCATTGGGCTGGGATCCACCATCACAGCTTGCACATCCAGTGTATAAGATTATGAGGGGCATGGGCATAAAATCAGCTGTTTCCCTTAATTGAAAGGTTAGTAACAAGGAGATATAATTTTAAAGTGAAAGGCAGGAGGTTTAAAGGGGATTTGAGGAAAAACGTTTTCACCCAGAGGGTGGTGGAGTACAATGTTTGGGAGGATAGTTGAGGTAGGAAAGCTCGCAACATTTTGCAAGAACTTGGATGAACATTCGATGTGTCATTACATTCAAAGCTGTGGCCTTAGTGTGGGAAAATGGGATTTGATTTCCACAAGGACTGTGTAGTGGCCACCTCTTAATAAACTCTCTGGATGGCAGGCTGTTATGATTGGGATAGTGTAAGAGTAATGCTAGGTCCTCTGTACCGTAATGGAGGAGTACATCTGCTCCAGGTAGATTACTGAGGACAAGGTCAAATAGATTCTTAGCTGTTGTTATTTTCCTCAACTGCTGCCACGGAATTAGTCTGGAAGTTATGCTATTTAGGAATCAGCCAACTCAGTTATGGTGTTACCGACCCCCTCATAGAATCATATAGTATAGAAGAGGGACATGACAGATCAAGTCTGTATCACCAAAAATATACTATGATCTACAGTCATCCGACCTTCCCACACTAGGTCGATAGCTTTGAATGTGATTACACATCAAGTGCTCATCCAAGTACTTTTTAAGATGTTGTGAGGGATTCCACCTCAACTACTCTTCCAAGTAGAGCATCTCACCCTCTAGGTGAAAACAGTTTTCGTCAAATCCCGTCTAAACCGCTTACCTTTCACTTTTCAGGTCTCCCCATTCCTAACTATATCACTTGAGGTTGAGTAGATTATGCCTGCAGCTCTGGTGAGACAGGATTTACCCAGGAACAATGATAGTGCTGTCTGGGACAGTGTGGTGTGTTTCTGCGTGTATGACTATGACAGACCAGTCTGTTGGGCAGCTCTCTTAATATTGGCATCAGCTGTCAGATATCAGCAAAGGGGGCTTTGCAGGATCAAAAGGACTGTGTTGCCGTCTAGGTTTTTTTTCCCTGTTTGGACTTAATAGTGGTTTATTATGACTGATTCACTTGCTAGGTTAAATATGGTTAGGAATGTTGAACCACATTTCTGTGGGTCTGGAGTCACGTAAAAATGGCAGACTTCTTTGCCTTAAAGACATTGTGAATAAGGTGTTTTTTGTTATTGACAGTGGTGGCTTGGGCACTAGGTCCCTGGTTCAGTGACATTGTCACTATACCATTGCCTCTCTAACTGCAAGGGAAGGACATGCAAGGTAATGAGCAGAAGCAGAAAATGGCTGTAGGTAGGTAGAAGTACATTGTATTTGCCACAGTGCAACAGTAGAAGTAGGCATAAGCTTTTGATCACAGTGGACCAGAATTCACGGTTACAGTGAGAGACAATGTGCATGGGTCCTGAGCTATATTACAGAAGAACTAGGAGTGGGAGTAGGCCATCTGGCCCTTCAAGCCCACTCCGCCATTCAACATGATCATAGCTGATCTTTTCATGGCCTCAGCTCCACTTACCTGCCCTCTCTCCATAACCCTTAATTCGTTTACTGTTCAAAAAAGTGTCTATCTTAGCTTTAAAAGCATTCAATCAGGAAGCCTCAACTACTTCACTTGGCAGGGAATTCTACATGTTCACAACCCTCTGAGTGAAGAAGTTCCTTCTCAATTCAGTCCTAAAGCCCCCCCCCCTAATTTTGAAGCTATGCCCTCTTATTCTAGGTTCACCTGCCAGTGGAAACATCCTCTCTACCTCTACCTTAACTACTTTCTCCATTATTTGTATGTTTCCATAAGATACCCCTCATTTTTCTAAATTCCAGCGAGTATAATTCCAGTCTATTCAATCTTTCCTTGTAAGCCAACATTCTCAACTCCTGAATTAACCTAGTGAACTCCTTCCCCCCCACCCCCTGCCATGCCAGTGTATAGTTTCTCAAGTAAGGAGGCCAAAACAGCCGGCAATACTCCAGGTGTGGCCTCACTAGCACCCTATACAGCTGCAACATAACCTCCCTGCTTTTAAACTGAATGCCTTTAGCAATGAAGGACAAAATTCCATTTGCCTATTTAATTACCTGTTGTACCTGCAGACCAAACATCTGTGATTCATGCACAAGGGCACCCAGGTCCCTCTGCACAGCAGCATATGATAGTCCTTTTTACTGTTATTCCTACCAAAATGGATGACTTCATATTTATTAATATTGTACTCCATATGCTAGACCTTTGCCACACAAAGAACAAAGAACATTACAGCACAGGATCAGGCCAATCAGCCTCCAAGCCTGTGCCGATCCATATCCTTTATCTAAATCTGCCGCCTATTTTCTAAAGATCTGTATCCCTTTGCTCATTGCCTATATATGTATCTGTCTCGATACATCTTAAATGACGCTATTGATCCTGCCCCTACCACCTCCATTGGCAGCGCATCTCTTGAATTACTCCCAGAAACTTCTGCATTGCTGTGCCACTGTCTTTCCTGCAAGGCTGTTCTCCCAGTCAATTCTACTCAGCTCCTGAATTCACTGCAACCTCTCTTCTGGGAATGCTAACTTGGAAGAAGCTCTGCTTTTCTGTCTGTGATTTCTGTTTAAGTTGTACATCTTATTTGCCTTTGGTGCTAACTGGTTCCCTCCATAAAGTGTCAGTCCCATCACATATATCTCCTGTAAACCTTTCCCCTCTCACTTTGAACTTGTGAACCGTAGTAATTGAGTCCTCCACTCTGGGGAAAAAAGTTTTTTGCTATTCACCCTGTCTACAACTCTCATGATTTTGTAGGCCTCAATCAGGCAACCTCCTTCTTTCCAATGAAAATAATCTTAGTCTACTCAACCTCTCCTCATAGCTAGCACCTTCCATACCAGGCAACATCCTGGTGAACCTCCTCTACACCTTCTCCAAAGCATTCACATCCTTTTGGTAATGTGTTGACCAGAACTGTACACAGTATTCCAAATGAACCAAGGTTTTATACAACTGTAACATGACCTGCCAACACTTGTACTCAATTTCCCCGATGAAGGAAAGCATGTATGCCTTCTTGACCACTCCACTGACCTGCATTGCCACCTTCAGGGAACAATGGATCTGACCACCCAGATCTCTCTGTGCATCAAATTTCCCCAGGACTTTTCTATTTAATGCATAGTTCGCTCTGGAATTGCATCTTCCAAATGCAGCACTTCGCCTTTGTCCGGATTGAACTGCATCTGCCCAACGCTCCAATTTATCTGTATTCTGCTGTATTGTCTGACGGTCCCCTTCACTATCTGCTACTCCACCAACCGTAGTGTTATCTGCAAACTTGCTAATGAGGCAACTGACACCTTCCTCCAAATAATTTCTGTACGTCACAAACAACAGTGGTTCCAGCACGGATCCCTGTGGGACACCACTGGTCACAGGTCTCTATTTTGAGAAGCTCCCTTCCAATACTACTCTGTCTCCTGTTGCCCAACCAGTTCTCTATCTATCTAACTAGAACACCCTGGATCCCATGCGACTTCACCATTTTCATCAGCCTACCGTGGAGAACCTGATTAAATGCCTTGCTAAAGTCAATGTGTATGACATCCACATCTCCTCCCTCATCAATCAACTTTGTCATCTCTTCAAATAATTATATTAGGTTTGTAAGAAATTACCTTCCCTGCACGAAACCAATCTGCTGATTACTGATAAGCCCATTTTCTTCCAAATGGGTATATATCCTAACCTTTAGTATCTTCTCCAGTAGCTTCCCTATCACTGATGCCAGGCTCCAGGGTGGTGAATCTGTAGAATTCACGACTCCTTAGTCCTGGGGATACTGAGACATTGAGTAAATTTAATGAGTAGATAGACAAATTATTAATAAGTTATGAGTTGAAGGGTTATGGAGAGCAAGTAGGGAAGTGGAGTTGAGGCCAAGATTAGGTCAACCATGACCATATCAAAAGATGGAGGAAGCTTGAGCTGAATTGCCCACTCCTACTCCAAGTTCTTATGTCCTTATGTATATTACAGTGCTGGTTATAGTACAGATAACTCTTGTTGCAGTGCAGCATTTGGGGGTTTGAGTTAATCCTGAGTGAGATTTGGCAGACTTTGTCAGATGTGATTTATCAAAGGACTGAACTGTCATGTTTCTCATTTGTGATTAGATGAAGGAAAGTATACCAGCAAAGAGACGGAGTGGGAATCCTGGATACCTGAAAGGAAAACCCATCCTGGCCTTCAATGGTGAAGAAGCTGCATATCCTTTCCCAATATGTGGACTCAGGATTGAAAAATGTCAGAGCAACGATTCCTGAAATGGACAATGCGGAGCCATTTGTCTGGGTCAGTTCTCAGAACTAGACAACACTGGTCAGTCCTCTCTCTATCTTCCCAGAGCTGGATTCTTGGCTGACTCAATTCTCAGTATATCCCCCCAACAGATCAGGCAGTAGGATGGTCAGTCTTCTCTGTTTCCTTCCAGCATTGGATTGTGTCAATTTTCACTTTATCCCCCTGGAGATTGGACACTGTACTGGTCAGTTCATAGTGTATCCTGCTGCTCAGTGGACACTGGACTGAGTCAGTTCTCACTATCCTGTAGGGAGAGAGAGAGACTAGGCTGAATCAGTTCTAACAGTATTGCTTGGGGCATGGGTACTAGACTGGATTCGTTCTCTCCGTATCCCTGCATGTAGACACTTTGATGGTTCAGGTGTCACTGTATCCACTCGAATCTAGACTCTGGGCTAGGTCTGATTGCACTGCATGTTCCTGGGGAGTAGACACTGGGTTGGTCACTTCTCGCTGTATCCTGCTGAGGATGGGTAACTGGGCTAGGAGAGTTGTCTTTTTATCTGGATAATGGGTCGCATCAGATTTCACTATAATCCCTAGGGACTAGAAACTAGTCTGGCTCGGTTCTCACACCATTCTTTGAGGAAAAGTTGCAGAGCTGTGTCTGTGTTCATTGTACCCTGTAGTCTGAAAGTGGGACAGGGTAGAGGCTGCGTTTCTGAACTACTGAGTCATGTCACCATGCTTGCTTCTGCGCACACAAGGCTTGTGAGGAGTCTCCTTGTCACTGAGGAGTGAGATAACTGAACATTTGTTGAGATCCTTGACTAGTTATTGCACAAGCCTGACAATCCTGAAGAGTAGCAGTGACGGGTCCTGTTCTCCATCATTTCGGTCCGACGTACTATTTCAGTACAACATGAGAGCCGATTGTTTGCACAGGTGAGATTTTAGAAATCAGTTTCCAATCCTCCTTCCTAAGTTAAACCTTGTCCTATTCTTTTTGCACTCTGTAACCCAATATCCCACTTCCTTTTCCATTCCAAAGGCCATCAATGACACCTTTTTAAGTGTCAACAGTGACCAGAAACTGAACTGCAAAAGCCATTATGGTTAGAGTCAGGCTTACAACGGCAGCTCAAAGGTGTTGAATTCTGCAGTGTATACTCCCTATAGCTTATCCAGCAACTACAAGGCACAAGTGAAGAGTGAGAGGCTTGCCTATATGACTGCAGCCCCACTAACATTCAAGAAGCTCCACACCATTCAGGAAGAAGCATCACCGCCTTATGTCAGTGATGCACAATGGCGGCAGTGTGTAATACTATCCACACAACGTACAACAGCAGCTCATTAAGGTTTCTTTGAATGTATCTCCCAAGGTCACAAGCTCCACCACTTAGAACGACAAGGGAATCACCACTGACATGCAAGTTCTGTACATGTCACACAGCAACCTGACTTGAAGCTGGATCACTATGACTTGATCAGAATCCTGGATTTCTCTGCCTCACAGTCCTGTGGTTGTTCCTTCTCCTCATGAACTGCTGTAATTCACCATGAATTTCTCTAGGGCTAATCAGGATTGGCAATCATTTCTGGTCCATCCATTGAAACTGATCTGCAATGAACGAATTGAAAATTCTCTTTAACTATGTTACAAATCACACAACACCAGATTATAGTCCAACAGGTTTAATTGGAAGCACTAGCCTTGGGAGCGCCACTCCATCAGGTGGTTGAAGGAGTGAGGCTCTGAAAGCTAGTGCTTCCAATTAAACCTGTTAGACTATAACCTGGTGTTGTGTGATTTGTAACTTTGTACACTCCAGTCCAACAGCAGCATCTCCAAATCATGACTCTTTAACTATGGTGTAGTTAAATCCATACTTGAATTCATCCAACTAAATTTTTTTGATAAGATACGTAACCAACAGCATGTATGGCAGATATACTCCGCAGTAACCCTTAAACTCTCTTTAACCGCCCACATCTGACAAGAAGCACATATCACTCTACTAAAGGCCCTTTTTACTCCATCACAATCTGCAGACCCATAAAATTCTTATTCCTCTATACTGCCCCAGGTTAAATTAATAGTTATGGCTTATATTTTAAGTTTAATCAAGAGATATATCTCCAAAAACATAGGCCACACCTAAAACAAATAACACTTATCTGATTCTGTGCTGTGAACTTCGTCCAACAGTTCCTCCAAGATCACTTGTGAATTTCACTGTTTGTTAATTTTCCCAGACGTACTCCGATGTCCAGCGATTTATGAATTCAAACAGCAAAGGCAACGTCAATTTTCTCTCTCTCTCTCCTGCACTGACCTCACCATGTGCTTCCTTTGTCTGTTCTTCTCAGACTGGAGGCCTGTGACCAGTGGAGTGCCACAAGGATCGGTGCTGGGTCCTCTACTTTTTGTCATTGACATAAATGATTTGGATGCGAGCATAAGAGATACAGTTAGTAGGGTTGCAGATGACACCATAATTGGAGGTGTAGTGGACAACAAAGAGGGTTACAACAGGATCTTGACCAGATGGGCCAATGGGCAGAGAAGTGGCAAATGGAGTTTAATTTAGGTAAATGCGAGGTGCTGCATTTTGGGAAAGCAAATCTAAGCAGGACTTGTACATTTAATGCTAAGGTACTAGGGAGTGTTGCTGAACAAAGAGACCTTGGAGTGCAGGTTCAAAGCTCCTTGAAAGTGGAGTCTTGGGTAGATAGGATAGTGAAGAAGGCGTTTTAGTATGTTTTCTTTTATTGATCAGAGTATTGAGTACAGGGGTTGGGAGGTCATGTTGCGGCTGTACAGGACATTGGTTAGGCCGCTGTTGAATATTACGTGCAATTCTGGTCTCCTTCCATTGGAAAGATGTTGTGAAACTTGAAAGGGTTCAGAAAAGATTTACAAGGATGTTGCCAGGGTTGGAGGATCTGAGCTACAGGGAGAGGCTGAACAGGCTGGGGCTGTTTTCCCTCGAGTGTCGGAGGCTGAGGGGTGACCTTATAGAAGTTTACAAAATTAAAAGGGGCATGGATAAGGTAAATAGACAAATCTTTTCCCTGGGGTCGGGGAATCCAGAACTAGAGGGCATACATTTAGGATGAGAGCGGAAAGATATAAAAGACCTAGGGGGCAAGTGTTTCACACAGAGGATGGTACGTGTATGGAATGAACTGCCAGAGGAAGTGGTGGAGGCTGGTACAATTACAATATTTAAAAGATATTTGGATGGGGATATGAATAGGAAAGGTTTGGAGGAATATGGGCCGGGTGCTGGCAGGTGGGACTAGATTGAGTTGGGATATCTGGTTAGCATGGACAGGTTGGACTGGAGGGTCATTTTCCATGCTGTACATCTCTATGACTCTATAACTAGGTTACCCACCTACCTCAGTATCAAAACAACTCTGAAAAGACGCAAAACTTATAAAATATCTGACAAAAAGTAAACCATGGAATCCATCCTTGTCCTTTCCAATTTGTCAGGACTCTTTGTTATAGTTGACTCCACCATCCTCCTCCAAAGCTGTTGTCTGTCTGAGTAGGACGGCACTCATCCGGTTCTTTACTTATCTAATTGTCACCAGAAAATCTTCAGTGACTTCCAATCCTCCTCCTGCCCCATTAATGCTGGTGTCCCTCAAATATATCTTGGCTCCCTTGTATTTCTCATCTATACATTGTCTTCTGCAACCAACATCCAAAAGTATGTTGACGTCAACACAGCTGACCATCACCACCACCACCACCATTTGTTCTGACCCACAAATGTCTATGAATTGTCAGACCGTATGTCCAAAGTGCAATGCTAGAGGAGTAGAATATCCTCCAGGGTAGTATTGTGAAGGCCTTTGGGAAGTTATGTTCCTAAAGCTGAACTCATTGTGTGCCTTCCTGCCACAAACTATTTCACTGCCATTAAAACAGTCCTTTCCCTGTCAACTGTCTAATGCAAACACAGCCTTTTCACAAACTTGGAAGGGAGACAAGCGTCATTAGACTTGTAAATCACATGTCCAGGGACATGGGTTCCCCTATCATCTACTGAAGCCTTCATCTATGCTGTTTTTAAATTTGGATTGTCACAAAATCTCTGCCGTATCTCCTGAATTACTCCCAGAAACTTCTCCATTGCTGTGTCACTGTCTTTCCTGCAAGACTGTTCTCCCAGTCAATTCTACTCAGCTCCTGAATTCACTGCAACCTCTCTTCTGGGAATGCTAACTTGGAAGAAGCTCTGCTTTTCTGTCTGTGATTTCTGTTTAAGTTGTTCATCTCATTTGCCTTTGGTACTAACTGGTTCCCTTCATAAAGTGTCAATCCCAACTGATTCACTAGTCATCCTTTGAAGATAGGAATTCCCTATCTGGCCTCCCTCTACTCTTTGAGTACAGTCTTCAGGATGCTATTTAAAGCCACCACTTTGAACAAGCATCTGGTCACGCCTCTGTAGGTGCCTTTGTTCAGCTGTAATACCATTACCTGTGTATCTATCTTCTCCCTGTCAATTTGCAATGTAAATTTAATCCTATTGTGGTTACTCCTCCTCCGGGTTCCTGCACCTTAAGCTCCCTCATTGAGTCTGCCTCATTGCATAACACTAAGTCCAATATTGCCTATTCCCCAATGGGCTCCACCACAGGCTGCTCCAAAAAGTCATCTTGTAGACAATCCACAAATTCACTTTCTTGCAGTCCATTATGAATCTGGTTTTCCCAGTCCACCTGCATATTAAAATCCCCCATGATCATAGTAACTTTGCCTTGCCTACATATCTTTCCTATCTCCTATTGTATCTTGTGCCCCACTTCTGACTACCATTTGGAGGTCTGTGCATAATTCCAACTATGGTTTTTTTAACCTATGCACTTCCTCAATTCTGCCCACACAGATTTTACCCGATCTGACCCTACTTCGTTTCTTACTATTGATTTAATTCTGCCATACCTTGCATTTATTTCAGCATTTAATACACTGCAACTTCTGTTCTAGAAATGCTAACTCTGAAGAAGCTCTGCTTTTCTGTCTGTGATTTCTGTTGAAGTCATACATCTTATTTGCATTTGGCGCTTATTGGTTCCCTCCATAAAGTGTCAATCCCAACTGATTCACTAGTCAACTTTTGGAGAAAGGAATTCCCTGTCTGGCCTCCCTCTACTCTTACTGTACAGTTTTCAGCAAGCTGTTTAAAGCCACTACTTTGAACAAGCATTTGGTCACCTCACCCAATATCTTCTCATGCATCAAGAGTGGCAGGTTGTGTCTTTTTTTCAACAATCAAAACACAGTTCCCACGAAGCTATCTTAAATTTCCAGATTATATTGAATTCAGATTTCACCACCTGCCATGTCAGAATTTGAAACTATGTCGCTAAGCCTTGGGTTCTGGATCACCATGTAGAAAGTGAGGACTGCAGATGCAGGAGATCAGAGGGTGAGAGTGTAGTGCTGGAAAAGCACAGCTGATCAGGCGGCATCCGAGGAGCAGGAGAATCGACATTTCAGGCAGAAACCCTCCATCAGGAATAAGGCTTGTGGGCCGGGGGAACTGAGAGATAAATGGGAGAGGGTGGGGCTGGGGGGAAGGTAGCTGAGAATTCAATAGGTAGATGAAGGTGAGGGAGAGGGTTCTAGGTCAGGGAAGAGAGTGGAGTAGATAGATGGAAAAGATGATGGATAGGTCAAGAGGGCGGTGCCAAGTTGGAAGCTTAGACTGGGATCACCACTTCAATGTTACATTCCTGCTCCTGCTTCTAGCAGTGATAATAACTCTGGACTCATAGTTGAGAGGGCCATGCACAGGGGCACAGTTTCAAACCTCACCATCACAGCTTGCCTTTTAAATTAAATTCTTCAAACTTAGATCTGAAAGCTAGTGTCGTTAATAGTAGTCATAAAATATCACTGACTGCTGTTAAGGCAAAAATGGAAATCTGCTTAATTTCTTATCCTTCAGAGAATGAATCGCTGCCCTTACTTAGGGCCTGGAGTGACATGTAAACCAGACTGTGAAATGGCCAAGCAATCCATTCAGCTTATGGGCAGTTAGGAATGTGCGACAAATGCTGGCCTCCTCAGCTGCATCCTTTGAAAGAATAAAAGAAACTGAAGAAGGCTATATTGTCTCTTGAACTTATTTCATTGTTCAGTTAGACCATGACTGACCCGTATCATAAATCCGTCTTGCCATGTGGGATCTTTAACCCTTTACATGCCCTGACGCAACAATAAAATCAGTCTCAATGTCTGAAATGTTTAACCGTACATCAGCTGCAGTAGATTGCTTTAGGTGGATGGTTATGCTTTTGACAACCCTTTTCTGATGATATCACCCCAATTACCTGACTAACCTAACCTGACTGTAATTGAAGCCTTTGTTCTGAAGTCCTGTATTCAAGGAAATACTCTCGTCCCACGCCAATGTGGTTGACTCTTTACTCAGTCCGTGAAGTGACCCAAGGATTACTTAGTTTTTCAACTCAAGAAGGCAACCTACCACCAGGGTTTTGGGGCCACTGGATCCGGGCAAAAGCTGCTTGCCTTTGTCAATGAAGCCCATGTCTTTGAAGGCACAAATAGCAACAACTATTGACGAGCTTTCTTGGTTTCAATTTTCAGTTTCGAGTCTGGACGTACGTGTAGTGATCTCCAGATGAACATCAACTCGCTGCTCCTCGGGAATGATCCACCCGACTCCCTCGGCATTCTGGGCAATGCCAGCGGTAGAAATCCGGAAAGTCTGACCAAGATCATCAGCCCAGTGCCCGAGGCTTTGGTAATCTGAACATCCCTCATCTCCCTGACCAGATATATGACTGTCACAAAGACTGGGTCTTGGAGGGAGAAGGTTTGGATCGTTTCTGGGTCGGATTGCAGCGGGCTGAGTAGTAATGGTGGTGAAAGGTGGGGTTACAAGGATCATACCACTCCAAGCATGGTGGGTGGGGTTCATTGCTGGAGGGGCAGGAAAGTGGAAGTGTATGGGTGGGTTCACTATTGGAGAGGAAGGAAAGAAAAGATGAGTCAGACCATTCTAAGACCAAGGTCCAGGGAACGTAGGAATTAGGAGTGGTATCATGCAATTCATCCCTTCAAGCCCGCTCTGCCATTTAACATGGTCATTGCTGATGTTATCCTGGTCTCAGCTCCACTTTCATGCCTGCTCCCCATAGCTCTTTGTACCCCTTTTCACCAGATAACGTATTTCTTTTTTTCACCTGTGGATTGACTCTGCCTCCACTGCACTTTAGATCAGCAAGTTCCACAGATTCCCAACCCTTTGACAGTACTAGTTTCTCCTCATCTTAGCTTTGAACCTACCTCCTCTTAACTGTGACCTCATGGGATCATCTGTTCAACATCCACTTTATCAATCCTGTTTAGCATTTTATATTCCTCAATCAGATACCCTCTTCATTCTTTTGAACCTGAGCCCAAACTATTCAACCTTCCTCATACGACAGCCCTTTCATCCCTGGAATCAATCTGGTAAACCTACTGTGAATTGCTTCCAGGGCTACCAAATCCTTCCTCAAGTAAGGGGACCAAAACTGAACATCATACTCCCAATATATCCTCACCAACACCTGAACACCTGATATGATTGTAACAACACTTCTTCAGTTTTATAATCCAATCCTTTTGCAATAAATATCAGGTTTCTGTTTGCCATTCTTATTATATGATTAGATTAGATTCCCTACAGTGTGGAAACAGGCCCTTCAGCCCAACCAGTCCACAATGACCCTCCGAAGAGCAGCCCACCCAGAACCATTTCCCTCCAAACGATGCACCTAACAGTATGGGCAATTTAGCATGGCCAATTCACCTGGCCCGCACATCTTTTGTGACTCTGTTGAAAACCGGTGGAAACCGGAGTACCCAGAGGAAACCCATGCAGACACTGGGAGAATGTGCAAACTCCACACAGACAGCCACCCAAGGCTGGAATCGAACCTGGAAGCCTGGTGCTGTGAGGCAGCAGTGCTAACCACTGAGCCACCATGCCGCCTCATGCTGCACCCACATATGCACTTTCTGTGATTCAGGCAGGAGGAAGCCCAAATCTCTCTGAACTGCATTTTGAGTCTGCTTCCTACCTGAATAATAATTTGTTCTTTTATTTTCCCAGCTAAAATGGGCAGCAAAAGTGTTGGAGTGTTGAATCATTCCTAAAGCTGGGAGAAAAAGGGTCATCTCATTCTCAGGGAGGCAGGAAGAAGTGTGAGATCATTCCCTATGACCTGGGGAAAATGATTTGGAATTGTTCTGGATGATGAGAAGGAAGAGATGTCAGCTTGTTCATGTGGAAAAGTCTTCTGCCGTTGAAACATTCATGGACAGAGGAGTGATGAGGCATTGCATGATTCTTAGAAGAGTAACGATTGATTGGGCTATTGGCTGGAGAGGAGAATGTTTGTTATGTTTGTTCCTAGAGTGAAGGATGATAATGGATTAGATCATTTCAGGGAAGAAACTTAGATAGATTGGGCCATTCCCAGAGGGAGAGAGAGGGAAAGGTGGATTAATCCATACCTGGGAGAGTAGAAGTAATGTTTTGGACCATTTCCCAGAGGGATAATGATGGTTTGGACCATTCTTCGGATGGAAAATGATAGCTTGGGCCATTCCCAGAGAGAGGGATGATAATTAGACTATTTTCTGAGCAGGGGTCATGTTGGATTGGATTGGGCCACTCTTGGAGAGAGGGGTAATGGTAAGTTTGACAATGGAAATGATGAATTAGAGTACTTCTGGGAAAGATGTGTTGATGGATTAGGCCACTTAGAGGGGAAGGTAATGATGGACTGGATCATTCTTGGAGGGTGATAATGAGTCGGGCCATTCTTGGAGAGAGAGAGAGAGGTAAAAGTACATTGGCCATTAAGAGAGGGGTGATAGGTTGGATCATTCAGACTGTGGTGATGATGACTTGGACCATTCCTGGGGAACTAGAAGAAGGATTAAGATGATTTACAGAGATGTGGGAGTGGAATTTTTCTCCTGTCAAGCAAGGAAAAAATAAGGATGCAAATGATTAAGAGCAGATAGCATGGGGTTGAAAGAGAAATCCTAAATAATAGGATGTCTCCCTTTAAAGCAGTTCTCTGGCAATATTGTTTTCCCTCTAAAGAGATTTTTGAGCGTGCAAGCTTTCTTGTAATGACGCTCTTGACAACGAGATTTTCTCTGTCCCTCTGTGGGGTGGGATCTGAGGAACGAATGGCCTAGTTGCAGCTACTGTATTTAAAGGGGCAGCTGAGAACAAGGTTCACGCCAAGCTTTGTGATCTAATCTTGAAAATCAGCTCCCATTCCACTCCCCCTTGTTTTTAGTTCAATGTTGCTGAAGTAGTTAATCTGCCATTTTTTCCTTTGCAGAATGTGAACTGTCAGTCCAGTTGCACCCTGGCTACTGCTTTAGAGATTCAGATTCTGTGGGCAAACCTGGGCCCTATCGCCAATCCCCAGGCAGCAGTGTTAGGTGCCCGTTTCCATTACCAGAAGCAAGATGTACAGGTTAGTTCAGAAGCAAAAAAGGAACTGATGTTATATCTTTAGAAATCATTTGATTACATCCTCATCTGGGGGAATCATACTCTTGCAAAAGTAACAACAACTTGGAGAGGACACAGAGAAGATTTACCAGCACTTTCTTTACATTGTTCTGTACAACTTGGGAGATGCTGACTTTGCCAGCATTTATTACTGCTCTGTGAAGATGGTGATGAGCTGTCTTGAATCTCTGCAGCCTTTGTCATCTAGGACACCCCCAAGACTGTCCAGGATGTTGACCCAGTGACAGTGAAGGAATGATGATAAACGTTTGATCACTGGAACACAGTGGTCACTATCAGAGACCCCTTCAGCACCCACTCTCTGGGAGTCAGTTGATCATAGCTCCCTTCCAGCAAAACTGGAGCTTGATGTACATGGGCATAAGACTGGGCAAAATTCATGGAGACCCTAGGCTCCCCAAGCATCAGGAGTTCCCCGTTTGAAATCTCAGCTCCCAGCCAGACTTGGAAACGTTTAGCCATTCCTTGAATGTCACTGAGTCAAAATCCCAGCCCTCCTTCTGAACATCAATGTGGGTTTAGCTACAGCAAACTGATTGCAGTGATTTAGGAAAGCAGTACACCGCCACTATCTTAAGGGCAACTTGGGGTCAGCAATAAATGATGGACCAGCCAGATGCCCAAATCCCACGAATGAATAAAAAAAAATAAAAGCACCAAGTTTGGCACTGATTAGCTTAAATTAGATTCCCTACAGTATGGAAACAGGCGCTTCTGCCCAATAAGTCCATGCTGACCCACCGAAGAGTAACCCACACAAACCCATTCCCCCGCCCTATATGTACCCCTGACTAATGCGCCTAACACTATGGGCAATTTAGCAAGGCCAATTCATCTGACCTGCACATCTTTGGATTGTGGGAGGAAACTGGAGCACCCGGAGGAATCCCACGCAGACACGGGGAGAATGTGCAAACTCCACACAGACAGTTCCTTGAGGCAGGAATCGAACCCAAGTCACTGATTCTGTGAGGCAGTAGTGCTCACTACTGAGCTACTGTGCCGCCCCAAAGTAAGTTAATTAGCTATTCATCTCACAGATCTTCATATAATCATACTATCCCTATTGTGTGGAAAGAGACCATTTGGCCCATAGAGTCCAGACCATCCCTTCAAAGGCACTCCACCCTATCCCCATAATTACCATGGCTAACCCGTCTAGCCTGCGCATCCCCAGACACTATGGACAATTTCACACGGCCAATCCACCTAACCTGCACATCTTTAGACTGTGGAAGGAAACCAGTGCACCCAGAGGAAACCCATACAGACACTGGAAGAATATGCAAACTCCACACACAGTCATCCAAGGCTCGAATCGAACCCGGGTCCCTGGCACAGTGAGGCAGCAGTGCTAATCACTGAGCCACCATGCCATCCTGATATGGTTATAGCTATTATCGAACAGCTGATATACTTCTACATCAATCCGCTTTTCAACTTCACTCAGCCTAGGGAACTTTTATTGGGTACAGTACAGGGGGAACTTTACGCTGCATCTATCCCCATGTTGGACCTTCCCTGCAAATATTTGATGGGAACAATGTAGGAAAAGCTTTACCATACGCTGGACACACTCAGGGAATGTTTAATGGGGACAGCGTCAACAGAGCTTTCTTTTCAGTTTTCAAAGAGAACTCTGTATCTGAACCCGTGCTGTCCCTGTCCTCAGTGTTTGATGACGGCAATGTTGAGAAAGCTTTAATTTCAGTTTAAAATAGTAGAGGGAGCTTTTCTTGATATCTAATTAAATATAGCGCTGTACCTATCCTGGGATTGTTTGATGGGGACAGTTTATAGAGAACATTACTTCCAGTTTAAAAAAAAGAGTTTTATGTTCAGTTTAGAAGAAGAGAGAAGGTTTCCTCTCTATCTAACCCCATGCTCCCTGTCCTGGGAGCATTTGCTAGAGACAGTGCAGAGAGAGCTTTATTTTCAATTTACTTTTATCTTAAAAGAATAGAGGTAGCCACATGCTGTCCTTCCAAAGCGAATGTTTGATGGGGACGTGGGGCCTGGTGCCTCGACAGCCACTGGGAGCCTGGAGCTTCTTATAGCCGCCAGGGCCTAGATCCGCTATAGCCACCAGGAGCCTTGTACAGCCACTGGCAGCCTGGTGTCGCTGCAGCCACTTGGGCCCGGATCCGTTACTGCTGCCTGGGGCCTGGATCAGCTACAGCCGCCTGTGGCCTGGATCAACTACAGCCGCCTTGGGCCTGGGTCCACTACAGCCGTGTGGGGCCTGGATCTGCTATAGCCTGAAATGACTGTTGGGTCCTTGGCACATACATGAGTCGCAGGTCCATTTCCTCCATGACCTAGACCTCAGCTCCCCTTTCTTCTACTCGCTGGAAAAAAGCCAGGTCAGCCCAGAGGGTAGCTGACTGACACCTACAGCCAACTGTCCAGGGGCTAGTCTTTGGGGCTAGAAGGACTGACTGTAGAAGTCCTCTGGGATTTCTGGGACGTCCTGGGGATGTATGGGGCGTGCAACTATGCACAGGTCCTCAGGAATGTATCACAACCGGTGAGTTGGTCCTTTGTTGCTGCAGGGCCGTGGTCGTTCTGACCAACAAAGGGACTCACCATTTGTAAAGAAAACTGCTATCTAGTCACCCTCCTCAGCACAGAGTACACAACTATTGGCACAGTGCTTTCATTTTGCCTCTGTACTGGACCACATGATTCACCCAGAATTCTTTCCTGTCCCAGCCAGAGCATCCACCTGGTCTGGGATGCAAGACCATGAGACATAGGAGCAGAAATTAAGACATTCAGCCCATCGAGTCCGCTCCGCCATTCAATCACGGCTGATAAGTTTCTCAACCCCGTTCTCCTGTTTTCTCCCCAGAATCCTTGATTCCCTCAATACTCAAGAACCTATCTATCTCAGTCTCAAATATACTCTATGAGCTGACCTCCACAGCCTTCTGTGGTAATGAATTCCATAGATTCACCATTCTCTGGCTGTAGAAATTTCTCCTTATTTCCATTCTAAAAGGTCTTCCCTTTACTCTAAGGGTATGCCCTCTGGTCTTGATATCTCATACGAATGGAAACATCTTCCCAATGTCTACTCTGTCCAGACCATTCAGTATTCTGCATGTTTCAATTAGTTGTCCCGTCATCCTTCTGAACTCCTTTGAATATAAACCCAGAGTCATCAAACAGTCCCCATACTACTCTTTTTATTTCTGGGACCATTCTCTTGAACCTTGTCTGAACACGCTCCAGAACCGGTACATTCTTCATCAGATATGGGGCCCAAAAGTGCGCGTACATTCCAAATGTGGTCTGACCAGAGCCTTATAGAGCCTCAGAGTACATCCCTGCTTTTATATTCAAGTCCTCTTCTCAAAATAAATGCCATCATTGCTTTTGCCTTCTCAACTGCTGGCACAACCTGCAATTTACCATGAGAGAATCCTGTACTAGAACTCCCAAGTCTCTTCGCACTTCAGAATTCTGAATTTTCCCCCGACTTAGAAGATAGTCCATGCCTCTGTTCTTCCTCAGACTTTGCCATATTGTCTCCATCTGCCACTTTTTTACTCTCCTAACCTGTCCAAATCCTTCTGCAGCCTCCCCATGTCTCTCTACCTATTGTCTGTAAACTTATCGAGAATGCCCTCAGTTGCTTCATCTAGATCATTAATGTATAAATTGAAAAGTTGTGGTCCCAACGTTAGCCTTGAGAACACCACTTGCCACTGGCTGAGAAGGACCCTTTTCATAGATTGTAGAAGATCATAGATCAGAGAATACCTACGGTATGGAAACATGCCTTTCGGCCCAGTAAGTCCACTCACAGACCCGTTTCCCCTCTGACTAATGTACCTAACACTGTGCAATTTAGCATGGCCAATTTACCTGACCTGCGCATCTTTGGCTGTGGGAAGAAACCAGAGCACCTAGTGGAAACCCATGCAGACACAGGGATAATGTGCAAACTCCACACAGACAGTCGCCCAAGGCTGGAATCAAACCCTATATCTGTGAGGCAACAGTGCTAAACACTGAGCCACCGTGCCACCCTAATCAAATATTCAGCAATGCCCCAACATTTCCTCATTTTACTCAGCAGCTTTCTGTGCAGCACCTTGGCAAAGGCACTCTGGAAGTCCAGGTAGATAACATCCATTGGTTCTCTTCGGTCTAACCTGCTCGTTACTTCCTTAAAGAATTCAAGCAGATTTGCCACGCATGACCTCTCCTTGATGAAACTATGCTGACTTTGTTCTATTTTACCACACGCTTCCAAGTATTCAGAAATATCATCCTTCAAAATGGATTCCAATATCCATGGCCGAAGTTAGGCTAATTGGTCATAATTTTCCGTCTTTTGCCTTACTCCCTTTTTAACCGGGATGTCACAGTCGTGATTTTTCCAGTCCTCCGGGACCCTTCCTGATTGTAGCGATTCCTGAAAGATCACCATGAGTGCCTCCATTGTCGCTTCAGCTATCTCCCTTAGAACTCTGGGTTGTAGTCAATCTGGTCCAGGAAGAAATCAGAAACAAAGACAAAAATTGCTGGAAAAGATCAGCACATCTAGCAGCATCTGTGGAGAGAAATCAGAGTTAACATTTTGGATCCAGTGAACCTTCCTTAGAACAGGTGGTAGCTAGGAAAAAGTTGTTTTCTGTGTAGAAGATAGAGTGAGGGGAGGGGGTAAGGAGTAAACAGTGGGTGGGGATAGAGCCCAAAGGGAGAGAATAATAGGTGGATTGACAAAGGAGTGGATAATTATTTGCCTGGGAGAATGAAAAGCCATTAATGGGGATTATTAGTGACTAACAATGGGTTGTTTGTCATATTGGACCATATGATAACAAGATATGTGAAGGTTTGGGTTAGGATATGGGACAAGGTGCCTCAAGCCCTAAAACTGTTAAACTATATTGAGCCCAGAAGGCTGCAGAGTTCCCAAGCAAAAAATAAGGTAATGTTCTTCCAGCCTGCACTGAGCTTCACTGGAGCACTGTGTCAAGATTGAGACAGAGATGTTGGCCAGGAACAAGGTGGTGTGTTGCAGTGGCAGGTGGCTGGAAGCTCCAGGTCTGTCTTGCAAACAGAATGTAGGTGTTCTGTGAAGGTGTCACCCAGTCTCTGCTTTGTGTCCTCAGTGTAGAGGAGACCACATTGTGAGCAACGAATGCTTCGAACTAGATTGAGTGAAGTACAGGTAAAGTGCTGCTTCACTTGGAAGGGGTGTTTGGACCCTTGGGTACTAAGGAGAGAGGAAGTAAATAGGCAAAAGGTACACCTTCTGCAGTTGTAGGGGATGCCGCTATGCAGCCGTGGGGATTGTTGGGAGTGAAGGACGAGTGGATGAGTGTGTCCCAGAGGGAACAGTCTTTGGGGAAGGCTGACAAAAGAAGGGAGGTGACTATGTGTCTAGTGGTGGCATCTTCGGGAGGTGGTTGGAAATGGCGATTAATGATCCTCTGGATGTGGATACTGGTGGGATAGTAGGTGAGGATAAAGGAGTCTCTATCCCTGTTTCAGGAGGGAAGAGAGTGGGTGAGGGCTGAAATACAGGAGATGGCAGCCAACTGGGGGGCTGTCAATTGCTGAGCTGGGGAATCATTGGTTGAAAAAGAAAGTGGACATTTTGGAGATTCCTTTGTCAAAGTTGGCATCATCAGAACAGATGAGACAGGGGAACTGGGAAAATGGAAGAGTTTCTACAGGAAGCAAATGTGAGGATGTACAGTCAAATAAACTGTGGAAGTCAGGTGGTTTGTAGTGTATATTCATGGCCAGCCTATCCCCAGCAATGGAAACCAACATGTCAAGGAAGAGAAGGGCAGAGTCAGATGAACCAGGTGAAGTGAGAGCAGGGTGGAAATTGGAAGTGAAATTGATTCCTAGTTCAAATTGGAAAATTAAGAGATTGGTAGGGACAATGTTGAAGGATCTTTATTTTCAGATTACTTTCTGTTTAACAGAATAGATGGAGCTTTACTTTCAGTTTGCTTTCAGTTTAAAAGAACAGAATAAGATTTAATTTCAGTTCAAAAGTGCAGAAGAGTCTTTACTCTATATCTAACCCTGTGCTATATCTTTCGTGGCACTGTTTCTTTAGGTAGCTTTACTAGTTGAGATGTCATGTTGAGGTTGTACAGGACATTGGTGATGCCACTTTTGGAGTACTGTGTACAGTTCTAGTCGCCCTGCTACAGGAATGATATTACATTGGAGAGGGTTCAGAAAAGGTGTACCAGGGAGTTACTATGACTGAAGGGTTTCACTTATAAAGATAAGCTGGGACTTTCTTCACTGGAGTGTCGGAGGTTGATGGGTGACCTTATAGAGGTTTATAAAATCATGAGCGGCATAGATAATGTGAATAGCAAAGGTCTTTCCCTGACGATGGCTGAGTTCTAAACTAGGAGGCACATTTTTATGGTGAGAGGAGAAAGATTTAAATGAGACCTGACTGGCTATTTTTTTCACACACACAGTGGCCTATATGTAGTATGCACTGCCAGAGGAAGTGGTAAATGCCTTGAAAAAAATAATTGGATAGTTATATGAATAGGAAGGGTTTAGAGGGATATGACCCAAATGCAGGCAAGAGAGACTAGTTTAGTTTGGGAAACTTGGTTGGCATGAATAACTTGTACCAAAGGGTCTGTTTCTGTGTGACTGTATGACTCTAACCCTGGTATTGACCTGTCCTGGTAAGACTGATGGAGTACAGTGAGATGGAGCTTCACACTGTCATCATCACCCACTCACAGGACAGGTATGGGGCTTTACTTGGTTGAAGAGGGAGTTTTTGTCTGATTCTGACCCCATGCTGTATCTGTCCTGGGAGTGTTTGATTAATCAGTGTAGAAGCAGCTTTGCTCTGTATCTAAACTTCACTCTTAGAATGTATGATGAAAGATTTACTCTTTCAGATGCTAATCATTGGTCTTTTGTCTGAAGTGTTCATCTAGCAGTGTAACTCTGAAAACCTTTGTGACCTTCGTTGATACAACGCGATATCCGCCAGCACCGAGAGACCAACCAACCATTGAGCAGAAGCTGCCATTCGATTTCTTCTATCCCTTCAAGGTCTACAGTAGCGGAATGCGCGTGTGTTCAGCATCGATACTTGGTACAGTTGGCAGTGTCTTTCTGACAGGATTTCTGGCTCAGCGCTGAAGTTCCAGCACACAGATTGACCTCATGTCAAGCCCATTTCAAAACCGGTGGGAACAGGATTTTGATCTGGTGGTAGTCAGCAGCAAACTGAGTGGAGTGGCTGTCACTGTGTCCTGATCTGGAATTCAGGGAGAAACACTCACTGTCTCTGCGTTGGGATTAGAGGATTAGCTCTCGCTGGTTCTTGAACTTTGATTAGGTATCAGCTTTCATTGTCTCTCCACTGTGACAATGTTTCACTGTCCCTGAACTGGCTTTAGGTGAATAAAGGGCATGCATCTGTATTCAGGAATTAGCTGGTACTCGTTCCTGAATTTGGAAAAGTGATGTAATTGTCACTGTCCTCCAACTGGGATCAGGGGAGTAGCTCTCACTGTCCCTCCATTGGGATTAGGATAAAGGTCTTACTGGTTCTTCCACTGGGATGTGTGGAGTTACTTTCACTGTGCCTCTCCTGGGATGAGATCAGTAGATCTCTCTCTCTCTCTCTCTCTCTCTCTCTCTCACTCACACTCACTCTCTGTCTCACACATCTCTCTCACTCACACATCTCTCTCTCTCACTCAGTCTGTCTCACTCTCTCTCTCTCTCTCTGCACTGAGACCAGGGAGTGTGTAACTCTCACTGGTCTCTTGACTGGGATGAGGGGAGTAACTTTCACTGGTTCCTCCATTAGAATGAGGGGAGTATGTCACATTCTTCCCACACTAGGATTAGAGGATTATTTTTCATTGGTTCCTCTAGTGGGAGGAGGGGAATAACTCTTAATGTCCTTCCATGGGGATGTGGGGAGTGAATCACATGGTTTTTCTAATGGAATGAGGGGAATAGCTTTCACTGTCCCCTCCAGTTGGATTAGCAAGGTAAAAACAATGACTGCAGATGCTGGAAACCAGATTCTGGATTAGTGGTGCTGGAAGAGCACAGCAGTTCAGATAGCATCCGAGGAGCAGTAAAATCAACATTTCAGGCAAAAGCTCTTCACCAGGAAAACTGACAAAGGGCTTTTGCCCGAAACGTCGATTTTACTGCTCCTCGGATGCTGTCTGAAACTGCTGTGCTTTTCCAGCACCACTAATCCAGAAGTTGGATTAGCAAGTCAACTCTCAGTGATTCTTGCGCTGTGGTTTGGGGAGTAGCTCTCATTGTTCCTTCACTAGGTTTAGGGGAATAGTTCTGCAACCCCTGCGGTGGCATTAGACGATTAGCTCTCACTGTCTCACAATTGAGTTAAGGAAAACAGTTCTCACTTCCTGCATTGAGCCTTTTGGCAATAGCTTTGCAGCTGTTACAATCCCTACACTGAATTGGGTTTTGCTACCCTACTTTAATCACTCCAGTTGGAAGACTAATGTCTTCAGGAATAAATGAAGTTAAGTAAGTAAGATTGCTATAATTTCAAAGAGCCAAAGGGCTACTCTCTCTCTCTCGAGAGGGATGACTGGTGGTTGTGAAACCTGAGAGTCACCACGCCTCAGGCGAGGGGTGAGGTGGGGCCTTCCCCGTAGCCTCAGCTGGTGTGGGAATTGAATGCACACTATTGGTGTCACTCTGCATAGTAAACCAGATGACCAGCCAACCGAAATAACCAACGCCCTACAAATTATGACATTTCAGGCTCATCATGCACTTTGGGCCAAAAATCTGGCCCAGTTGGCACCTTCTTTGGTAAGAGAACACTCCTGTGGGATCTGTGCATTGGGTTGATCTTTCTATGGTCATTTCATAACCAGTACCAGTAATTTAAGGTCAAAGTGTATAATTTGTCTACTTATTCTAATCTACATCTTTGTAAATAAATATGATTCTCGTAATTGTACTGTTGATGAGTACCTCAATCTTGCTTCAATCATGTTCTCAATATTTCTCAGCTCCATTGTGTGATTGTATTAAGAACTTGTGGGTAGAAAGGCTCAACTTCTCTGAAATCCCTTAAATATGGAAAATAAATACAAGCATACATCCCTAGAACAAGTCTAAATAGAAATTGCTTTCAATTCCTTCTTTCTAGTCATCCACAAGGTCTAAGTCTTGCTGAGATCACACATACCCAGATTTTGTCACAATTGACTGAATACACTCTTGAAACGGAAGGCTAGGAGTTCACCTGATAAGTTTTTTTTCGGGACTGTTAAAGAATTCAATAGGTTTAGGGTTTGATATAGAAACGTACTGAGATGAGAACTAAGGATCATACATTTGAGATAGTCTCTAAGCAATACAAAACTTCATAAGCCAAGGGGAAGCTATGAGATCCAAGTATTGTTAATAGAACGTAGAACAGTACAGCCATTCGGCTTATGATGTTGTGCCGAGCATTTCTCGTAATCTAAGATCTACCTAACCTATACACTCCTTAATTTACTGCTATCCATGTGCTTGTCACCTAAATGCCCCTAAAATGCCTCTGACTCTACTACCACCGCTGGCAGAGCATTCTACGCATCCATAACTCTCAGCATAGCAAAGTGCAGTCCTCTATCCACTACCACTCGTTGTCTTCTTTTGGCCAGCCAATTATGTATCCAGACAGAGAAATGTCCCTGTATCCCATACCTCCTAACTTTCTGAATGAGCCGATATGGTGAACCTTATCAAATGCCTTACTGAAATCCATATACACCATATCTACTGCTCGATCTTCATCAAGTTGTCTTGTCACATCCTCAATAAGGTTTGAAAGTTGTGACCTGTCCCTCACAAAGCCATGCTAACTATCTTTAATTAGACTATTTTCCAAATAGTCATAAATCCCATTTGTCAGAATCCTTTCCAGGATCTTGCTTACCACAGATGTAAGACTGTGACTGGTCTGTAATTCCCAGGGATTTCCCTATTTGCTTTCTTGAACAGAGGAACAACATTCACTTCTCTTCAATCATCTGGTACTACTTCTGTGGAGAGTGAGGATGCAAAGATCATCGCCAGTGGTGCAGCAATCCCGTACTGTGCTTCCTGGATATATCTGGACTGGCCCTGGGGACTTATCTATCTTAATGCTTCTCAGAATTTCCAGCACATCCACTTTTCTAATGTGAATCTTTTCATGCTGACTAACCTGGTCCATGGTGTTCTCATTATCAACAAAATCCCTCTCTCCAGTGAATACAGAAGCAAAAAACTCATTTAGGGCCACCTCTACCTCTTCAGACTCCAGGCACGAGTTGCCTCCACTATCTTTCATTGGCCCTACCCTCTCTCTGGTCATTCTGTTATTGCTCACATAAGTAAGTGCTCTGGGTCAAATGATGACCCTGAATCGATTGCTGATCTAAAAAATGTATCAGGTTCGTTAATGTCCTTCAGGAAGGTAACTGCTCTCCTTATCTCCTCTTGCCTACATGTGACTCCAGACCCACAGCAATGTGGTTATATAATGCGCAATTCAGATGCCTCGATATTGATCTTGTTACCCTAAGAGACACAGGATGAGGAGGAGGTCAACAGAAGGAGGGAGGTGGTAGGTACGTACAGGAAGGGACTTGCAAGAGACAAATGACCCTACTGATGGGAGGTGCTTCACCATTGTAAATGAGCTTATGTGGCATTTTAGCAACATCCTCAT
The DNA here is from genome assembly GCF_020745735.1 of Hemiscyllium ocellatum. NCBI lineage: Eukaryota > Metazoa > Chordata > Chondrichthyes > Orectolobiformes > Hemiscylliidae > Hemiscyllium > Hemiscyllium ocellatum. The sequence continues at coordinate 18,407,606 of NC_083438.1, forward strand.
TCCTGGTCGTCCTGAGATAAGTGCACAGCTTGTGCCTGTCTGGGTCACTCTAATGAGTAATCAGCATACCACTATCATCAGTGTAGACACACCAAAGAAAAGTGTCAAGGCCAGTAAGGAATTCCACACTGACCTCGAGGAATCTCTTGCATCTTCCGAGTAGCCAACACTTTGATACACTCCTATGAAGTCATCCGCTGAGTTTGTAGATCCTGCATTGGAATCAAAAATAGCCAGCTCTTCAAACTGGAATATAAGTGAGTCATCTCCGATCCTGCCTGAGAAAACAGAGTTATGGATTTCAAAATAAAAACCTAGAGAACTGCAGATGCTGTAAATCAGAAACAAAAACAGAAGTTGCTGGAAAAGGTCAGCAGGTCTGGCAGCAATAGAAAATAAAGTTAACGTTTCAGATCCAATGACCCTTAGAATGGACCCCAAACATTACCTTTGATTTCTCTTTGCAGATGCTGCCAGATTAGATTAGATTTACAGTGTGGAAACAGGCCCTTCGGCCCAACAAGTCCACACCGACCCGCCGAAGCGCAACCCACCCATACCCCTACATTTCTGCTGACCTTTTCCAGCAATTTCTGTTTTTGTTGCTATGGATTTCAAATGCTAGGTACCAAGTTTGCAACGTGAACTCACATTTCTAGATCATTGATACTGTACTGGTAAAATAATCAGGGAACTTGGTGATGGTCGATGTAAAATAATCAGGGATCATTAACTACAGAACAATACTGCACAGTTCCACTCTGGGCCTTACTCTCCAATCACTCGGTTCTCAGGCATGGCTCTCTGCGAGTGCTCCACTCAAAGCCTCATCTCTGTTCTGTTCCTCCATCTATTGGAATTTAAGACGTTACAATGTGGCTCCATTTTCCCTTGATTCGCTGAGGCACGGAATATAAGAGCAGGAAGGCCATGCTGGGGCGACATCAAACAGTAGTTCAGCCAAAACCCAAGTACCTCATGTAGCACAGTCACCTTATTACAGAATTTGCAATATTGCCACACCAATAGGGATTAAGAGATCTACAAGGATATTGTAGCAGTAGTGTGTGAATTGCTCCTTCTGAGGCCCAGCAGGCATATGAATGGATGCTAATGTCCGTGGCTGTACTAGTTCTACAATTTGCTTCTTTGGATGGATGCAAAGTATCCAATGGCACTGTTTTGAAACAGATAGTTGCATGTGGTGCCGTAGCATTTTTAAAACCCTTAATTTCACAAAATCAGATTTTTTGTTTGTTCACGAACATGCCCTTTCATGCAACTTGCTGCGTACCCAAATTGCTTTTATTATTTTTTACTCACTTGTGGAACTTGGGTGTTGCTGGCTGACCAGCATTTAGCATCCCTAGTTGTCCTTGAACTGCTGCCATCCACATTTTGTCTGTTGACCCATCGTCCTTAGGGAGGAAATTCCAGGCTTTTGACTCAGCGACACTGAAGGAACAACAATATATTTCCAATTCAGGTTGCTCGGTGGCTTTGAGGAAAACTTGGAGGTGATGGTGTTTGCAGGTATCTGCGCCTTGGCCCTTCTAGATGGAAGTGGTCATGGATTTGGCACATGCTGTCAGAGGAGCTTTGGTTATAATACACATTGTTGCAACTGATCATCAGTGCAGGAGGGAGTGGATGTGATACAAGCCAAGCAGGATCGCCAATGAGGAGGCAGGAGGTGAGTTACTTGCTGCAGTATTCCTAATCTCCTGGGAGAAAGATTTAAAAGGGGCTTGTGGGGCAACTTTAAAGTGGTTTGGATGTGGAATGACCTGCCAGATGAAGAGGTAGATGCCAGTACAGCTACAATATTTGAAAGACATTTGGATAGGTACCTGAAACGAAAGGAGTGAGCAAGATCTGGTGACTGGAGTACACTGTGGCAAAATGTGATAATGTCCAGTTTCGGTCAAAATTCTACCTAAATGGTAGAGGTGGCAGAGCTCTGAGATTCGAGGATTTTGGGTGCTGAGTACATGATACCTGAAAGGCTAGCATGCAAGTAATTGAGAGAAATAATGGAAAGTTGTCCTTTACTGTGAGGGGAATTGAATACAGAAGTTTGCTCGAGTTATTCAGGGCATTGGTGAGACCACATCTAGAGTACTGCAAGATGTATTTGGTCACCTTATTTACAATATGAATACATTGAATATGCTTACCAGACCTATACCTAAAATGAGTAGGTTACCTTATGAAGGAAGGTTGGTCCAGCTGGGCTTGAATCCACTATGAGTTTGGAAAATTAAGAGGCTATGTGATTGAAACAATAAACAAAAAGTCCTGACGGGTTCTTGGCAGGATGGATTAAGGGGGATATTTCCTGTAGTGGGAGAAACTACAACTAAGAATCACTGTTTAAAAATAAGGATTCACTAATTAAGCTGGAGATGAGTTTTAATCCCTCATCAATCAAAAAATGTCTACAACAATATGACAAAGCTCTCCACTGCTTCTTGGGAAAGAGAATACCAAATGTTAATGACCCTCTAAGAGATATTCCTCTTCCTATCTGTTTTAGATGAGAGATCCCTAAATTTCAACCCCGCAGTTCTAGATTGGTCGACAGAGAGAAATGTCATCTGTGCATCTATCCTGTCAGGCCCCCTTAGAAATTATGCCTGATTTAGACCTCTCGAGCCTATAGATGAGCAGAACCTAAAGCTATTCCATTAATTAGAATCCATCGACATGTTCCTTGCCTTTGGGTTCTGACAGACAGTTTGGTCAAATATGACATTAAGATTTCACAGGAGAAACCTCTGGTGACATATCTGTGTCATTGTTAAAATCAATAATTTCCATCTCTGAAACATTATCCAATTGTCCAGTGTCCTTCAGAGGGCTGTGGTGGGAGAGGGATTCAAAAAGGAAACGAGGAGGATACAAGCCCAACGTGTTCCTCTGGGGTGATAAGTAGTAGCATGCCCAGACAACCATGGACGACGACAGATATTCAGGATACAATAAGAAAGGAAATAAAGACTTTTAGCAGATACAAAGGGAACAAATCCACACAGGCATTAGTGGAAAGTGTAAGGTGGAGCTTAAGAAATCAACTAGGAAAGAGGGGATGTGAGAAAGCTCTGTCTGGTAAAAGTAGGGCAAGTCTCAAGATATTCTATGACAAGAGGAAGAGGACAACCGAGGAAAGAGTGGGGTCCATTAGACACCACGAGGGCAATCTATGCGTGGAGCCAGAAGACATTGGTAGAGTTTTGAACCAACACTTATTTGTCTTTACCCAAGAAAACGAGGATGAAGGTAAGGAGCCCATTGGGAGAGACTACAAGGTGCTTGAGAAAATTGATGTGAACAACAAGGTATTGGATGTGTTGGCAGACTTGTGGACCAATCGCCAGGTCCAGATTAATTGTGTCCCAAACAGCTGTTGGAGGGAGGGGAGGACATTGACCCAAACTTTTAGTTCCATTCTAGCCATGGTGGGCCATGGAGAACAGCTAATATGGTTCTGATATGTCAGACTGAGAACTATAGACAGTGAGTCTCACGCCAGTGGTAGGGAAAACTATTGGAGAAATTTCTGAAGGAGAGCATCTATCTCCACTTGGAGGAGTAAGACTTGATGTGTATAGTCAGCATAGCTTTGTCAAAGAGATCATGTCTTATAAATCTGATTGAATGTTTTGAGGTAACCATGTTGGTAGATAAGGGTGGTGTAGTTGATGTTTATACGGATTCCAACAAAGCCTTTGACAATGTCCCACAAAGGGACTTACCAAGAAGTCAAGTCCACATGGGATCCAGAATAATTTGATGAAGTGGATTCAAAATTGTAAGACAGAGAGTGATGACAGGAAGCTGCTTTAGTGACTGGAGGCAGTGTCTAGTGGTGTATGCTGGGTCCCCTTTTATTCATCATTTATATATAAGACATAGATGACTGTGCAGGATTGGATTATTAAGTTTGCATATGACACAAAGATTGGATGGCTGGTTAACAGTGCTGTTGAGTGTCTTGGGCTACAAAAAGATAGAAGTGGGATGGTCAAATGGGCAGATAAGTGGCAGATGGAATTTAACGCTGAAAAGTGTGTCATTGTACTTTGGAAGGAGTAACTGGACAAGGGAGTGTTCAATGAATGGCATGAAGTTCTATGGAACAAAGGGACCTTGGGAGTGTTTGTCCATAGATCTCTGAAGGCGGAAGGATATGTTTGTAGGGTGGTGAAAAAGACATATGGGACATGTCTTTATCAATTATGGCATTGATTACAAAAGCAGGGAAGTCATGTTGGAGTGGTATGAACTTCAGAGTGTCCACACTTAGAATACTCTGTACCTTTCTGGTCACCACATTACAGCAAGCGTATGATTGCATGGAGGGAGTGCAGGAGAGATTCACCAGGTGGCATGGTAGCTCAGTGGTTAACACTACTGCCTCACAGTGCCAGGGACTTGGGTTTAATTCCAGACTCAGGTGACTGTCAGTGTGGAGTTTGCACATTCTCCCAGTGTCGTGTGGGGTGCTCTGGTTTCCTCCCAAAGTCCAAATATCTGCTGGTTAGGTGAACTGGCCACAGTAAATTGCCCATGGTGTTCAGGGATGTGCACCATAGTCAGGGGAAATGTAGAGTAATAGGGTAGGGGAATGTGTCTGGGTGGGTTACTCTTTGGAGGGTCAGTGTGGACTTGTTGGGCCTAATGGCCTGTTTCCACACTGCAGGGATTCTACACTTCTGCCTTTTCTTTCTTTCAGAAGGTCACAAATCTATAGACGTCACTTCCTGAAAAGTGGGGCAAACAGTACCTTTACTTAATTTCTGAGGCCAAGATGGGTGACCTTTTCGATATGCAAGCTGATGAGAGAGGTAGGCAGGAATATAGATTTGAGGTTACTATCAGATGAGTCAAAATTGTAGTAAATAGTGGAGCAAGCTCGAGGGGACGAATACACTCCCCCTGTTCTTTGTGTGTTACTGGCAGAGAGAAAACACTGAAGGGAGAAGTTTGTGACTGCTGCTGGGGTACCAGGCATTAAAACACCTGCTTCTTAACCTATGGTCACACATTAGTTGAACTTGGTTCCAACATCTGGCAGAGTAGGCAAGTGACACCCTCTGTACTTTCAGTCAGTGGTACCCTGGTGTTGCATGCATTTGCAAAGGCTGCTCTGTATTTTTCCATTCCTGGTGGCTCAGGTTATGCCCGACTCTTGTTGAATTGGGCCACACTTGTGGGTAGAGTGCTGTAGTGGCTTCTAGAGTATGGCTTAGCAGTAAGCTCTCCCTTCGATAACAATGACCATCATGCCTGTTGAAAGCATCACAGGGTGACAGTCAACCTGTTAAAAACATACCTTCCAAAGCCGATCAGTTCAACCAACCAGTAAGCAGTCAATGAGCTGGAGTCACATGTAGGCCAGGATGACAGTTTCCATTCTTAAAGGACATTAGTGAACCTGATGGATTTTCCCTGACAATCGGCAATTAATTCATGGTCATCATTAGACTCTTAATTCCAGTTTTCTTATTCAATTCAAATTCCACCTCACGCTGTGCTGGGATTTGAACTCACGTCCTCAGGACATTACTTGGTAGGCTAGTGGTATTGTCACTGGACAATCAGCTTCCCTGTAATAGGACTAGTGAGGACTGTCTTCCTACTGCTGAACATGTGTTGTGATGGAGTTAAAAAAAAATCAAATGACACTAGCTACAGCTTTGGGGTCTCAAGTATGCTACACCTCACTACTCCTGGAGGCTTAACATGTTTATGGAAGTGCACAAAGTACTGAGAAGATAGACTCAGGGTAGCAGAAAACACAGACAAGGTTTCTATATGTAACAAGTATTCTTATTATTACAAATAAATAGATTGTAACCACAGGTGAACAACTATAAATTGTCAACAAATAACTCTCCCTTCCGAAGAGCCCTCTGCATACACACACAGACACACGGAAGAAAATAGTGTTATGCATGGAGTGGATAAAGAAACGAAAATTGGGTAAGTGGTTCATTAGCCCATATTGTCAGGAAAAACCCCATAGTGTTCACGGAGGTGATCCTTTTGCTTGCCAGTATTTTCTGTTCTTTAATCTCTTTCTTCCAGGTTCTTTCCACTTCTTCACAGGAGGCAGAGGCAATTGGTACATTAGCTGCAAAGTCTCCGATCTACTAGTGATAGGTCACAGCTTACAGCAACTAGTGATGGAACATAAACTACCTTTCTTCGGTCTTTAGCTATTTTACTTGTTAGAAAGACACACTACTTTGTCCCTGCAGCAGTCTGAAGGCCTCTGCCAGTATTGTTCACACCCACAAGCTCTTCAACCTACCTAGAGCCAGTTAGTTGTTGTCATGCTCATAGCCTTAGGAATCCACAACTTGACAAAACCAGTTGCCAGCCAAAGCTCACTTTGCACATAGTCCCTGGACTGGCCCGTCTCTAAATTGCCTCCCCTCCTGCTTGAACAGATCGGCAGTGTAAGCACAACTTACAATACAATTCAGAAACTTGATTTTGAGAAAGTGCCACAATTCCTCATTCAATCCTTTTCTTTCAAATTTAGTCCATGAACAAAAATACACAAATATAAATGGATATTGCCCTTAGAAACAAGACTACACAGTGTTGAATATCAAGTGACCTCAAGGATTGGCTATTCTGGATACATTTTATGATTTGATTTGACTTATTGTTGTCACATGTACTAAGATACAGTGAAAAATTTTGATTTGTGAGCAGCATAGGCAGGTCATAACAAACGAGGACACTTGCTTGCATGAATGTTCATGGAAGTATGAAGCAAGCTTGATACCACACCTCCCTTCCATCCTCCCGTTCTATCTGCTGTCACAATTTCATGTTATTCCTCTTGAAATAAAAAAAAGTTCCCCTGATGTTACTGCACCAAATTTTCATTCTTATTCATTCATAAGATTTAGGTGGCATAAGCATATTGCCTGTCATTAACTACCCTTGAGTAATTATTGCTGGGCTAGCTTCTTCAACTGCTGCAGTACATCTGCTGTATGTGCACCCACAGACCTATTGGGGAGGGTACTGTCCAGGACTTTGACCCAGAGACACTGAAGGAACAATGGCGTAGTTTTTCAAGTCTGGATGGTGTATGACTTGCATTGGACATAGTAGGTGGTGGTGTTCTCAAATCTGCTGCCCTTTCTGCTCCAAAATAATTGCAGTGTCTGTGCATTAGCTCACACTCCTGATGAACTTTCTGCCAAATCGGACAAATCCACTTGCTGCAGTGTGCAGTTTTCTGCTTTATTAGCAGCTATGTGGCCAATTGTTTTATCATCCATCAACATTTTTGTTAAGTTTTCTCTCTTTGATCTTGGGTGGGATCTTTCGCTGGCAAGTGTTTGTTGCAGATCGCAAACTGTGGTTGGCTAAACCACTTGAGAGGGTAACCACATTGCTTTGGCTCTGGAGTCATGGGCCAGACACCCCAGATAAGAATGGCAAACCTCAAGAGGGCACATTCACAGTTTGGCTTTTAGAACTACTGACGATAGTTCCAGAACTGGTTTTGTGTTTCAGACTTATTAATTGATTTTAACTTCCACCGTGTTGGGGTTTGAAGCTGTGTCTCGACAGCATTAGTGTTATGGGGTGATGTTTTGGATAGGAAGGGAAATGGGAAGAACAGAAGATGGTAACTAGGTAATAGAAATCATTGGATGCATGTCAGGGTGAATGGTCTCTTTCTTCACTGTAACAATTCTGTGATTAATTCTATGAACAATCAAGAAATCAAAGATGTACAGCATGGAAACAGAGCGTTTGGTGCAACTCGTCCATGCTGACTAGATTTCCTAACCGAATCTAGTCCCATTTGCCAGGACTTGACCCATATGCCTCTAGTGAAAGTTAGGACTGCGATGCTGGAGATTAGAGACAGGACTGTGGTGCTGGAAAAGCATAGCAGGTCAGACAGCATCCAAGGAGCAAGAAAATCGATGCTTCGGACAAAAGCCCTTCATTGATGATTCCCAATCATTTTCCTGCTCCTCCGGATGCTGCCTGGCCTGTTGTGCTTTTCCAGCATCTCACACTCGACTATTCTCCAGCATCTGCAGCCCTCACTTTCATCTATTCTATTTTAACCTTATTGCGAATTCTCTGCCAAGGATGGCGACCTTGAAGAAGTTCTACTCCTCTCCGTATGCCTATAAACCCTTCCTATTCATGAAACCATCCAGATGCCTTTTAACATGTAACTGTATCAGTCCAACGCTACAGCGACAGGCCCTTTGGCCCAAACTGGTCCTTACCAATCAAAATGTCAATGCTAAACCCTTTTCCCTGCACTTGACCCATATCCTTCCATGTCTATGTATTTGTCCAAATGTCTTTTAAATGTGCCCGCCTCAAACACTTCCACTGGCAGCTCATTCAAAATGTTTATTACCCTCTCTTGTCAAAACATTGCCCCTCAGGTTCTCATTTATTCTTTCCTCTCCAAACTTAACCTGATGCCTTCCAGTCCTTGACTCCCCAACTTTGGGAAAGCGACTGAACACACTTAACCTATTCATGCTTCACATGATCTTGTGGAAATTTATAAGATCTCCCATCAGCCTCTTACATTTTAAAAGAAAAAAGTGCTAGCTTGTCCACTGAGTCCTGGCAACAACTTTGTAAATTTCTTATGCACCCTTTCCAGTTTAATGGTGTCCTTCCTACAGCAAGGTGACCAGAACTGATCACAATCCTCCAAATGCGACCTCACCAACATCCTGTACAACTGCGACATAACATCCCAACTTCTATATTCAGTGCCCTGACAGATGAAGGCCAGTGTGCCAAAAGCCTTCTTTACTGCTCTATCCACGTGGACACATTACCAATATGCCACATTCTCCTAAGCTTACACACCCGACATGAAACCCACATCACTGATACTGAGATACAAACAGCGAAGGACCCAGCATGAGTCCAGCAGAAGCTCGTTGGAAAGCAGTCCTTCCCATTCCCGAGTTGACCATAAGCTTGTTTGTTGCCATTGGGCGAACTTGGGTCCCACTGGGCCCCTTTCCAGTGAGCTTTTAACTGACAGACCAGACTGAAGCAGCACCCTACTGCGCCTGATGCCAGACATTCTCATGTCCTTCATCACCAATACAGGCACCCAGCAGACAAAGGCAGGGCTCCAAACCGGGTAACACTTTATTGATTCATATAAATTCTGTGAACCAACACTGTCACCCAGGTGGAGTTTGCATTCTGGTTCGGAAGTGCTTTCTTTGCTCCTTTTAGTGTTTCCACAAAAAAGGTGATTTCAGCAACACCCCCCACTTCGCCTGTCTACTCCCCCCAACAAACATCTCCCTCTTAAATAAGTGGCACTGGTACTCGGTCGGGGCTGGCGAGGTGCTTACGGTCGGCGATCTCGAAGAGCCCGGGCACAAGGGGCTCTGGCTTCGGGTGGAGATACCATCGCTGCCTCCGGGGCAGTGGGCGGTTGGGGATGCGGTGAAGGTGTGGACGCGCTGGAGTCCCGAGGGGGGCGGGACCGTGCCACTCCTGTCGCACCACCCTGTGCCCGGGCCTCGTCGGCGCCCCCGCTGGCCGGAGGCAGGGCAGACTCCAGGAGGCCGGTGACGCGGCCAAAGCCGCGGTCGATGCGCGCCCCCAACCTTTCCAAGCCTGAGGAGATGGTGCAGGCCAGGGCCTGGATGGCACTGGTCTGAGCCTCGATCAACGAGGCCAAGGCCGGTGCCACGGGCTCCAGAACGGGGGGCTTCACCGCCGTTTCCACTGAGCTAACCATGTGCTCCATGGCAGACTGCAGGGTGGTGATACCCTGAGGCAGAACGCCACACAGTATGGAAGCAGAGTCTTCAACACTCTCCGATAGGGTGAGGCAGCTCCGAGACAAACTGTCCAAGGCTTCCAGCAGTTGGTGGTGGACATGGAAGATCTTACGCTTGAAAGCCGGGCCACTCAATTCCGCGTCTCGGTGCTCCTCGGCATAGCTGGAGTCGGAGCTGGCCCTGTGGCCATCTGTCTCCTGCACTGTCCTTTCCAGTATGTTCAGCTCCTGCTCGCTGCCGCCGAACAATTCACCGCGTGAGGACTCTTGGAGTTCGCCCTCTCTCCCATCAGCCACACTGATCTCCGTGTTGTGGTACTGAAAGGACGGAGCTGGTGATGGCGCCTCGCCCATCAGGGGGCGCTCCTCCATCTCGTGCCCAGCCAAGCCCAGGTAATGGGACAGACCTGGAGGAAAAAAGGGAGAGGGGAGAAGGGGGTCAGCGGGCACCCGGGAGCCAGGGAAGGTAATAGCTGCACGGAGTGGCCACCCACCCACCCCCCTCCCCACCAATCCAGGGCGACCGCGCTTCCGACGCCACGCCTCAGCGAATCACGAGTGGCTACAGGAATGCAGAAGGCACCCTGCGAAACTTGGCCTCCAGCCTCGCCATTCTCGATGCTCCTCCGGCTGTAGATCTCCACAATATCCAGGGCCTCCTGCTCCATCTGGGTGGGGGCTTGGATGGAGAGCGGGCGCTCTCCACCGCCCAGCGGGTTCCTTGGTTTCTGCGCCAGCTTGTCCTGCGGAAAGAGCCGGGAACCCGAGTTAGTTGCTTTGTTTATTTTTTTTTCCCCCTACGTTCAGCAATGTTTGGAAGAACTTGCTGCATCTTCTACCTACGTTCCAGGCGTCGAGGTGAAATTCTCATTAGGCATTAGCAAGTTGCCGATTAAAAAGGGATTATTGCTTGTTAATTACCTTATTAATTCCAGATCTCACCACCTGAATTTTAGTTTCTTTGTTTAATTCACTCGCAAGATGGAATCATCGGCTAGGCCGGCATTTATCGCCCATCCCCAATTGCCCAGAAGGCAGTTAAGAATCAACTGTGTTGCTGTGGGTCAGGCCTCACATGTCATAGAATCTCTACAGTGTGGAACAGGCCCTTTGACCCAACAAGTTCACACCAACCCTCCATAGAGTAACCCACCCAGACCCATTTCCCCACCTTATTATCCTTATATTTTCTCTTGACTAATGCACCTAGCCCACACATCCTTGAACTTCTTGGGCAATTCAGCATGGCCAATGAACCTAAACTGCACATCTTTGCATTGTGGGAGGAAACTGGAGCGCCCAGAGGAAACCTACACAGACACGGGGAGTGTGCGCAAACTCCACAAGGACAATAGCCAGAGGCTGGAATCGAACCCAAGTCCCTAGTGCTGTGAGGCAGCAATGCTAACCACTGAACCACCATGCCACACCATGTAGACCAGACTGGGTAAGGATGGCAGTTTCCTTCCCTTAAGGATATGTGATTCAGATTGGATTTGTCTGACAGCCAACATTGAGTTAATGATCATTAGACTCTTAATTCTGGATTTTTAAAAAAAAATTCCATCACGTGCCAAGGCAGAGTTTGAACCAGTGTCCATGGAATATTACCTGGGTCTCTTGGATGAACAATCTAGCGCTTATCCTACTACCCTCCCCTAACCTCCATTCCCCTACTGCCAGTATGGCCAGCTGCTGTGAGTCAGATGCAGGGAGAGTGGAGCAGGATGGCCTGGCACAGATGGCACACAGCAGCAGTAGCATCCACAAATGGAAAAGGGAGCTTTTCACAGAATCACCATCTCCACCGTGCAGATACAGGTCATTCAACCCATCGAATCTACGCTGACCCATTAAAGCACATCCCATCCAGACAGCCTCTGCTCCTGAATTGTCAACATGGCTAACCCACCTAGCCTGCCACATCCCTGGACACACCACTGGGCAATTTAGCATGGACAATTGACCTAACCTGCACATCGTTGGATTGTGGGAGAAAACCGCAACATCCGGGAGAAACCCACCCAGACAGAAAGAGAATGTGCAACCTCCACAGTCAGTCGCCCGAGGTTAGAATTGAACCACTGTCCCTGGTGTTGTGAAACAGCAGCGCTAACCACTGAGCCACTGGGCTGTACGTTCTTGTGGAAGGTCAGTGACCTGCAAGGTCAACTCTTGCTTCCCTCTGCAAGAACTGTTGGCATTTACCAAAAGTGGTCGAAGTTGGATAGATTTTAGCCATAACTGACAGAAAATACACAAAGCCATCACACACAGAGGCCAGGAAATTATTGGGCGTGTGAAGGAAGTTGGAGATTTGGAAAGTGTGAGTATTTGGTGCAGTGAGGCCATCCGCCTTGAATATTTATCAAGTGGTTCATGCTAACAAGACAAATTATCTTCAATATCTGTCCCCTGTTTAATGTTTGTAGCAGGAAGGATGAGGGAGAAACAAAACAAAATAAGAATTTGAAAGAAACATGGTTTCAGCATAGACTGAGTTAAGGGAGACCAATGTCTGTCTGAACTGAAATATGTGGGAGTTTGTGATTGTAAGATTAGCTTCCTTGAATGCCTCTGATGCAGTTACCTTGAATCTGAGGGCAAGTCCTTTTTTTTAAAAAAAATTATCCCAACATGTTGGCAAAGCTGATCGTGCCAGCATTTATTGACCATCCCCCTAACTGCCCAAGGGAAGGTGCTAATGAGGCACTCAAATACTGCAGTCCATGTGAGATGTTGTGGTTTAGATTATCTTTAACCCACTCACCAGCTCGCTATATTCATAAATGAATGGGAACCCAGTATTAATAACTCCTTTACTAACCCACTTGTTCATGTTTCATTCATGCATAACTCCCCACTCGAACACTGTTTCATTCATTCATTAATAAAATTCCAGTCTGTAATTTATTTTACAATCATAAGATATAGGTTTTTTTAAAATTTTGTCTAATCAAAACAGCCTTTTCAAGCCCATTCACACCTTATCGACCCTTGCTACCTCTGACTAAGTGTAGCATACAGACCAATATCATGACTGCCATCAAGTCTCCATGAAAGGTTATAACATTAATCAGCCCTTGTCAACCGTCTCTCAGACCTGAATAGATTACAGGACAAACAGTTTCCCTAATTAGTATGCACTTGTTAAAATATCTTTTAAACTGGGCCATTATCCCTTTAAGAAACCGTCAAAGCAGGGCTTCCGTGAAATCGCGTGAATGAATGAATGAAACTCACACTGGCAAATAACAGACAAACCTCACAATCCAACTGCGATAATCAATTTAATAAACTTTATTCTTTTATTAGATACAGGTACAATTTCTAACTTAGAGCACTTGTTCACTAACTTAAAAGACAGAAGGACTAACACTTCTTAATTATGTAAGCAGACTGGACAGACACTCAAAACTATCAGAAGTAGCAGCCAGTATTTGACATGCTTTAACCTATCTCCCAGGACAGAAGCCCCTCAAACCTTTGTGTACTATAGATAAAACAGTGTAACATATATTAAAATTCCATTACTATGGTAAGAATTGTGCATAAAAAGGCTCGTGTGAGAACTGTATTTCAGGATTCTATTGCTACCTTGAACTTGTGCTACTTGCGGTTTCTGAATAAAGAAGCTAATTTTGCCACTCACTGATTTTGATCATTATTTGAACATGATGCCATAATGCCCAGAGATTTTAGTGTTAGGAATTTCAGGATGTTGACCCCCAACAGTAAAAAAAAACTGATTTAATTCCATCGCATTATCCCTACTTGGGACATCATTATCACTTCATTGCTGCTGGATTAATACCCTGGAACACTCTTCCGAGCAAGTGTGGGTGTTACAACAGCACAGTGACTGCAGAGCTTTAAGAAAAACACTTCCCATCACTTTCTCAAGGGCAATTCAGAATGGGTCACAAATACTAGCCTTGCCAATGATATTAACGTCCCAGGAAGTGATGTTAAAACAACACAGAAGGGTCATATAATGAGAGAGCTACAGCTCAGAAAAAGGCTTTTTAGCGCATCACATCTGTACCAGTCAAAACAACGACCTAACAAGTAGATAGGACAGTGAAGATGGTGGTGCTTGGTTTGCCTTTACTCATCAGTGCATTACGTATAGGAGTTGGGAGGTATGTTGCAACTGCACAGGACATTGGTTAAGCCAGTTTTAGAATGCTGTGTGCAATTCTGGTCTCCCTGCTACAGGAAGGATGTGGTGAAACGTAATGGTTTAAAAAAGATTTACAAGGATGTTGACAGGGCTGGAGGGATAGGCTGAATAGGCTGGGGCTATTTTCCCTTAACATCGGAGGCAGAGGCGTGACCTTATAGAGGTTTATAGAATCATGAGGGGCATGGATAGGGTGAATAGACAAGGTCATTTCCTCAGGGTGGAAGGGTGGAGAAGTCCAAAACTAGAGGACATAGATTTAAAAAGGATCGAAGAGGCAACTTTTTCCATGCATAATGTTGTGTTTGTATGGAATGAGTTGCTAGAAGAGGTATAGTTACAACATTTAATAAAGGCATCTGGATGGGTATACAGTACAAATATGAAGGGCTTAGAGGGATGTGGGCCAGGTGCTGGCAAACAGAACGCGATTTATTTAGAATACCTAGTTGGCATGGACAAGTTGGACCGAAACATCTGTCTCCGTACTGTGGATCTCTGATGCCAACAATGCAAATTCCATTTTGGAGCACTTGGCCCACAGCCTTGTCAAGTTTTTTTTATTTACTCATGGAATGTGGGCATTGCCAGCTGGCCAGCATTTATTGCCCATCCTTAATTGCCTTTGAACTGGGTGGCTAGCTTGCTCAGCTATTTCAGAGGGCACATGAGATTTAACCACATTGCTGCACACCTGAAGTCGCATGAAGGCCAGACCAGGTGAGGATGGTAGATTCCTTCCCTGAAGGACACTAGTGAACCAGATGAGTTGTTGTTGTCAATCAACAGTTTTCACGGTCTTGAGTAGAATCACAGAGACGTACAACATGGAAACAAATTCTTTGATCCAACTCGTGCATTCCGACCAGAAATCCTAACTTAATCTGGTCCCATTTGCCAGCACTTGGCCCGTATTCCTCTAAATCCTTCCTATTCATATACCTATCCAGATGCCTATTAAATGCTGTAATTGTACCAGCCTCTACCACTTCCTCTGGCAGCTCATTCCACACACAAAACCACTCTCTGTATAAAAGAGTTGCCCCTTACGTCCCTTTAAATTTCTCCCCTTTCACCCTTAACTTATGCCCTCTAGTTCTGGACTCCCACACCCCACAGAAAACACTTGGTCTGTTTACCCTATCCATGCCTCTCATGATTTAATAAACCTCTATAAAGGTCACCCCTCAGCTTCTGATGCTCCAGGGAAAACAGCCCAGCCTATTCAGCCTGTCCTTGTAGCTCAAACCCTGGCAATATCCTTACAAATCTTTTCTGAACCCTTTCACATTTCACAACATTCTTCTGATAGGAGGGAGACTAGAATGGCATGCAATATTCTAAAACTGACCGAACCAATGTCCTGTATGGCCGCAACGTGACCTCCCAACTCCTAAAGTCAATACACTGACCAATAAAGGAAAGCATACCAAATGCCTTCCTCACTGTCCTATCTACCTGCAACTCTACTTTCAAGGATCTATGAACTTGCACTCAGAGGTCTTTGTTCAGCAACACACCCCAAGACCTCACCATTAAGTGCACAAGCCCTGTTCTGATTTGCCTTTCCAAAATGCAGCACCTCACATTTATCTAAATTAAACTCCATCTGCCACTCCTGAGCACATTGGCCCATCTGATCAAGATCCCGTCGTACTGAGGTAACTTTCTTCACTGTCCACTCCACCTCCAATTTTGGTGTCATCTGCAAATTTACTAACTGTACCTCCCATGTTCACATCCAAATCATTTACATAAATGACGAAAAGCAGCAGACCCAGCACTGATCCTTGTGGCACACTTCTGGTCACAGGCCTCCAGTCTGAAAACCAACCCTTCATCAGCACCCTGTCTTCTACCTTCAAACCAGTTCTGTATTCAAATGGCTAGTTCTTCCTGTATTCTATGAGATTTAACTTTGCACAACAGTATACCATGAGGAACCTTTTCAAACGTCTTACAAAAGTTTATATCTCACATCCACCACTCTGACCTCACCATACATCTTTGTGACTTCTTCAAAAATCTCAATCAAGTTCGTGAGTTATGATTTCCCATGCACAAAGCCTTTCCAAATGTGTAAATCCTGTCCCTCAGGATTCCCTCCAACAACTTGCCCACCACTGATGTCAGGCTCATTGGCAGTTATCTGGCTTTTCCTTACCACCTTTCTTAAATAGTGGTACCACATTAGCCAACCTCCAGTCTTCCACTGCCTCACCTATGACTATCAATGATACAAGTATATCTCAGCAAGAGACCCAACAATCACTTCCCTAGCTTCCCACAAAGTTGTAGGGTACACTTGATCAGGTCCTGGGGATTTATCCACATGTGTTTTAAGACATCCAGCACTTCCCCCTTTGCAATATGGACATTTTTCAAGACATCACCATCTATTTCATCATATTCTATACCATCCAAGTCCTTATCCACAGTAAACACTGATGCAAAATACTAATTTCTGCCCCATCTCTTGCAGTTCCACACATAGGCTGCCTTGCTGATCTTTGAGGGGCCCTATTCTGTCCCTAGTTACCCTTTTGCTCTTATTGTATTTATAAAATCCCTTTGGATTTTTCTTAATCCCATTTGCCAAAGCTGTCTCATGTCCCCTTTTTGCCCTCCAGATTTCCCCCTTAAATATACTTCGACTGCCTTTATGTGCTAACGATTACCTTGATTTCTGCCTTCTATACCTGATGTGCATCCTTATTTTTCTTAACCAAAATGTCAATTTGTCTAGTCATCCAGCAGTCCCTACACCTACCAGTCTTGCCTTTCACCCAAACAGGAACATACCGTCTCTAGGCTCTTGTTATCTCATTTTTGAAGGCTTTCCATTTTCCAGCCATTGCTTTACCTGCTAACATCTACTCCCAGTCAACTTTTGAAAGATCTTGCCTAATACCATCAAAATTGGCCTTCCTCAAAAGTTCCACTTGTAGATCTGGTCTATCATTTTCCATCACTACTTCAAAACTAATAAAATTATGGACGCTGGCCCCAAAGTGCACCTCCACTGACATCTTGGTCACCTACCTGGCCATATTTCCCAAGGATAGGTCAAGTTTTGCAGCTTCTCTCATAGGCATATCTACATACTGAATGAGAACATTTTCTTGTACACACAAATTCCTCTCCACCTAAATCCTTAACACTATGGCAATACCTTCTTAATTCCAGAAATTCTGGTTACAAATTCAACAACCTGTCATGGCAGGATTCAAACTCAGGTCTCCAGAACACTAGTTGAGTTTCTGGATTAATAGTCTAGTGATAATACTATGAGGCCTTTGCAGTAACATAATATCATTCATTTGAAGAATAAGATTGAGGCTTTCTACATCTACCATTCTTACAGGTAGTCAGTTCCAGATGCCCATCACACTCTGGGTAAAAATGTTTCTCTCACATCTGCTCCAAACCTTCTGTCCCCTCCCTTAAATGTACGGCCCTGGTCAATAATCCAGCGACCAAAGGGGAAAAGTTCCTTCCTGTCTACCTATCACAAAACTTTTTTTTTAAAAAAGGTTTTGTGATTTACACATGAAAGAAGTGAAACTATCACTGTATTCTAATAGATGAAAGGCTTAACAGACACTCAATTTTTCAATGTATAATTTCAGTTACATCACACTGTAAATTTTTGCTATAAATTCTGTGTTACGATTGAGCCCTCCAATATCACCTGAAGGAGCATCGCTCCGAAAGCTAGTGTGCTTCCAATTAAACCTGTTGGACTATAACCTGGGGTTGGGGGGTGGGAAGGGTAAATCCAGAATAATCTACATAAACTGATCATATTCAAGAGGTATGACATACTTGCTGTCAGTCAGTACTTGGGAAAAAAGACTGATATGTGGACAGCTAGATTGGACACAAACGAAAATTGCTGAAAAACTCAAAGTTAATGTTTTGGGTCTAATGACCTTTCCTCAGAACTGAATTCTGAGGAAGGGCCACCGGACCTGAAACATTAACTTTGATTTCTCTTTACAGATACCGCCAGACCTGCTGAGCCTTTCCATCAACTTCCATTTTTATTTTGAGTTACAGCATGTGCAGTTCTTTCAAATTTTATTTAGCTGGATTGGATTGCCTGGCACCTTGGCATGCGAGGATATCCAAAAGGAAATGATGGAGAAGTTTAATGTATTTACAGTGGTTAAAAAAGTAAAGGCCTGTGTTCATTGGAGAAGACATCGGATATAAGGATGGGCAAGTTACGCTGCAGTTCTGCAGAATTTTGTTTAGGCCACACTTGGAAAATTGTACAGGAGGATGTAAATGCTTTGGAGAGGGCACAGAAAGATTTACCAGGATGTTGCCTGGTATGGGGTGATCTTAGCTATGAAGGAAGGTTGGGTTCATTTTCACTGGAATGCTGGAGGTGGAGGGGTTACCTGATAAAAGCTTATGAAGACTGTGAATGGCAAGGATAGAGGGGAAAGTAAGAGGCTTCTTCCCAAGGTGGAGGGGTAAATTACTAGGGGACAGAGGTTCAAGGTGTGGGGTGGGATTTTTAAAAAAGAGAGATATGTGAGGGCAAGTTTTCACATAGGACGGTGGCGAGTGCCTGAAACATGCTGCCAGAGGTTGCGGTGGGACCAGACACAATAGCAGCATTCAAGTAGCACGTGGATGAATACATGAATAGGAAGGGAATAGAGGGATCCTGTAAGTGAAGACATTTTGCATATGGAAGAGCAAAAATGTATGGCAATAGGCTTGGAGGGCCCAAGGGCCTGTTTCTGTGCTGTATTATTCTTTGTTCGAATTCGCCACGTCTAGCAAAAAAGGGGAGTCAAACCTACATGAATAAAATGGTTTGAAAATCTCCATGATAATTGGCCTATGCCACAAGGACATATAACTGCCCTGCAGAAGAGTTTAAGGAGTTTTCTGCGAGAAAGCTACATCTTCAAAACTGGCAGTTAAAGGCTAAATGTGACAAGGAGCAAGTCTGATCGGGCAGCAAGCTGCAAACTTGCAATATTTTGGACAAAAGAATCTAAAAGAATCATCGATAATATCACATTGTACACCTGAAGCACAAAAGTCTGTAAAAATCCAAAACTAGAACCCTTAATTAGAAGAACTTGGACAGCACTGCACGTGGCTCACATCTTGGACGCTTCCAGAAAATGACATTGTTTGTTGAAATTGTAGCTAAATTCCACTATTGATTAGATAATAGCCAAGTTAAGTTGTGAGGCTGAACTTGTTTACTTGAGGGGTCTTAGTTTGGTTGCTACATGTAGTAAAGTTTAAATCATTGTTTCAGTATTCGATTAACTGAGATTTCTTAATAAGTAGCCAAATTAAAAAAAGGTAACTAGTGTAATTTATCCACAGCAGAACATATTCAATAACTGAGCTTCCACATCCCTCTAGAGTAGGGAATTTCAAAGATTCACCACCCTCTAAACAAAGAAATTCTTCCACATCCTCGTCCAAAGTGGACTACCTCTGATTCTGAGGCTGTGCTCCCGGTTCCAGACTTGCTCAGAGTCAAGAGAGTGTTGCTAGGAAAGCACAGCAGGTCAGGCATCATCCGAGGAGCAGGAGAATCGCCGTTTCAGGCATAAGCCCTTCATCAGGAATGGTGAAGTGCTGATGAAGTGCTCATGCCCGAAATGTCAATTCTCCTGCTCCTCGGATGCTGCCTGGCCTGCTATGCTTTCCCAACACACTGTCGACTCTAATCTCCAGCATCTGCAGTCCTCACTTTCTCCTCCAGACTTGCTCAGCCTGAAGAAACATCCATCCATTGAGAGAGTTTACACAATTCAGCTCACCTCTCATTCTTGAAAACTGTGGAACATAAAGCCTCCATTTCTTTGAGCGCTCCTAAAAGTACTGTCCCAATTTCCACTACACTCTTGTGTGGGAACTTTGTCTTTCCTCAGGCAAGGGGAATAGAAACTGCAGACAATACTCCAGCAGCAGTCTTCGTGTCCCTTACAACAGAAGCAAAGCTTCTTGGCTCTGGTGCTCAAATGCTCTTGTCATAAAATGCAAAGTATTAGGTAAGTGGACCAAATAAATGCATAAAATAGGAGGGAGGAATGGAATGACCAACAAGTGCAAACATTTAAAAGATGATAGCTAATGTAGAAACAAGTCCGCTCATAGTCAGAACACGCAAAACAACATCCACTCAGTTACAAGTTTTCCAAGGAAGCTGTGCGAATTTGGTTGACAAGGACAAGAGGCTTAAACCAACAAAAGATGAAAATTAAACATGGACAATGAAAAAGGAGTAAGCAGAGAGTGGGGACTTTTGGGGGTAAAATTAAGGAATAGTCATGGAGCAGAGTATAAAATGGGAGACTGGACAAGCATGCTGCAAAAGCAGAATGGTATTAATGGTTGGGTTTCCCTTTCAGATAGGTGGAGACAAGCCGGCCAGCAGAAGTCAGAAAGGTCACGAATTTTGAGTTTGCCTAGAACTTTCATTGGCAGTATGCCTTGCAGTCAAAGATAGGACTCGCTCAATTTAATAACAAGGAAGAAAACAGTTGCACAATTGATTGATTGATGGCCACAGTTTTAAAGGAAGTCAGTAACGACATTACAGACATCCTTTCTATGATGTTAGAAATTTCACTCTGCTTGGGAATCCTTCAATTAGATTGGAACATGATGCATATTTTGAAGCAAAATGAGAAAGAGCAACCAGGGAATTCAGGGCCAGTCGCCTAATGTTCATTGTTGGGGAATTACTAGAGCCTGTAATTAACGGTAGTGTTACAAAATCGAAAACATGTATGGTCATGATGATAGAAAGTGCTTTTCTGAATTTAAAATACAGCCACAGTTGCGAGTTAAAGGTCAGGCTATTCTAGATGTAACAATTGGCTGTTGAATGGATCCCTGAGTTTTGGTTGTTTTGACAACAATTTGAATTTAACCAGTTAGTTTAAATTATGCCCAGGATACCAAAAGCCATTGGAATTTAAATTTTATTGTTTTTGACACCTGAAAACCAACCAAATTATAAGAATTTAATGTGTCATGGGGGTATAGAAACACAGTAGTTTGAAAATTAAGGGACAGCAACTACCATTGAAAAGTGAGCAACTGCTGTAGAGCTGGACAGCAAACTGCCCATCTAACATTTTGTCCTCAAAGAAATTAGAGGACAATCTATCAAAAAGGTACCTTTTCACGTGAAACATTCTCAGAGTAAAAAAAAGAAGACGATGACCCAGGGAGATTAGCAGCTGGAAGAGTCAAAATGCCAAAGACACCAGACACTGTCATCTTGAGATTAAGTCAATGTAATGTTTACTAAGTGTGTTATTGGAACAGTATATTATTTGTATGGAGTTGGGGTCAGATAGTAAGTAGTAAGAAAAAGAGGGGGTCTTGGATTTGCAAATAGTTTTTGTTTAATGTTCACTACTGGAGTTAGAAAAAGTAAATTGTTTTTTTTAAATTGTGGAATTTAGGAGCTCTCTGTCACTCACGTACATTTTAAACCAATTACGAGGCAAGACGAGCTTTGCTGGGTGTTTGATTTTAAATAACAGAGGAGTTCGACCTCTGCGTTGTAATAGAAGGTATCATGAACCTTTCTGCTGATCTGAGAGCTGGCGTGGATTTGTAAAGGGTCTGATGCCTGACAAAGCTTTTATTTTGAAGGGATGGCTAAAATGGTGGACGGCAAAATATCTGTGGAAGTTTTCAATATGGATTTTGAAAAGACACTTGATGAAATCCCTTGCATGAGTCTGTTAACAAATGTGGTGCCCACCAGACTGAGGAAAAATCATTGACTTGCTTAGGGAACTGATTTGATTAGCAGGAGACAGTTGGTATGGAAAATGGACAGGCACTCAAATTGGCAGAAAAGACAGACACCACAAACATCACTGTTGGACTCCAAATAGACACTCTATTTCCTAACAACCAAGTTGATGGGCTAGGAGTCCACATAGATGAGTTTGCCTATACCTCAAGATGGGAGGCTTTGTAAGTACTATCAATGGAAACAGATTATAAGAAGATGTTGGCACATCAGGTAAGTTGGCAAAGTTGTGGAGCAAAGTGATTTCTGTGTAGGCAAATCACTTTGACCATCAAAGGAACAGAAGAGGACTGTTCCTTCAACGCCACCCATTCCCCCCCCAGCCCCTCCCCTCACCAGCACCACCACCACCCCCGCCTTTAATATGGTAAGATCTGTAGAAATTCAAAAAGACCTTGGGGGCTAAGTACACAGGTAGCTATAATGTCACAGACATACATAGAAAATTATCAAAAACGTTATGGAGGTGATGGCCTTTGTGTCCAAAAAAACTCCTTAAGTCAGAAAGAGGCTATTTAGCCGATTGAGTCTGTACTGACCCTCCGAACACCATTCCATCCAGACCCAGTCCCCCTACTGGTCTTCACAACCCTACACTAACCTTGGCTAACCCACCTAGCCTATACATCTTTTGTCACTACAGACAATTTAACGTGACCAATTCACCTAACCTGCAAGTCTTATGAATTTGGCAGGAAAGCAGAACATCTGAAGGAAACCCATGCAGACATGCAGAGAACATGCAAACTCCAGACAGACAGTCACCCAAGGCTGGAATCGATCTTGGGTCCCAGGGACTATGAGGCAGCAGTGCTAGCCATGAGTCACCATGCCACCCTGGAGTACCATGTTTACCTTTGAGTATAGTGAGCAGCTCTGGGCATATGTGAAAAGGGATACATTTCAGCCTCCAGGGTAATGGAGTGTAACTTTATTAAAATGACAACCTGGATTACCTAGGTGGGGGAGAAACTACAAGATGGGACTGCCCAAACTTTTGTTCAACTCCCCGCACTTAAGATTAAAGATCAAATGTTTCAAGGAATTCAGAGGAAACAACAGGGCGGAACTTTCCATTTCTTTTTAAGCCGAATGTGGTGCAAGGAACAAATCGTGCTGAACAGGAGAGACCACCAGAGCTTATGTGCATCAGCAAATGAAACGTGGTCACTCAGTTGGCTTTCTGTTGGGGTCTTTTGGATCGAGGAGGCACAGAATAGAAGGGTCTTGGAAGGTTTCAGGGCAGACGTCATAGGGAGGGGTGGCAAGATGCATTGGAAGCAAGGACTCGGAGGGGCCACTCAGTTTCCACACCCACCACATCCCTCCCCCACCTAGGTAGTCTCAGACTGGGGTGAAAAACGCATCTCCCAACCAACGCCAGCCAAGTATCACAGCAGTCAGGAAGGCTGCCAATGGTCCTAGCCTGACAGGGACTGAGTCAATCACGAAGATGGCACGAGGAGGACCCGAGTTGTTGGCGGGACACTAACAGCCAAGAACCAAATTCCTGTAGCATTTTAATTAGATGCTCCCCTTACACCCAGCCCTAGTGCTGAAGAATGGTTACACCCAAAATGTTGGCTTGCTGTGTTCTTCCAGCCCCCTGCTTGTTAACCAAATGATTCCAGTTTCAGATGACTTTGAACTAGGCGGCCATAAGGTGAGATCTCAATCAATGCTGCCTTGCCTGCAATGAAACATTACTTTGTTGCAGTAGACTGTAAACAGATTTTGGTGAAACAGGGAGTCTTTCAATAAGTATGTCTCATAAAATATATAAGACATTGCACAAGCCACGCTGGTCGCCACATTAAAGGAAAGATGTGGAGAGGGTGCAGAAGTGGTTTACCAGGATGCTGTCCTGATTAGAGGGTATGAGCTATTAGATTCATAGTAATAGAAGCGGGAGTAGGCCATTTGGCCTGCCGAGCCTACTCCGCCATTTGTTAAGAGCACGGCTGATCTATCCATCTTGTATGTTTTGTCCGCAGCCACCACTTCATCTGGAAGTTCATTCCACAACCAACCACGCTAGTGTCCCTCGTGTCTTTTAAATCTCTCTCCTCTCACTTTGAAAACATGCCCACTATTCTTGAAATCCTCAACCCAAAGGAAAAAGCGCCTGTCACTCACCTTACCTATACCCCTTTACGATTTTATAAACCTCTATAAAGGTCACCCCTCAATGTCCGACACTCCAACTAAAGAAATCCCAACTTCTGTTAACTCGAACCCTCCATTCCCAGCAAAAATCCCAATTTTTTTTTCTGAACCCTCTCCAGCTTAATAATAACCCTACAATAACTGGGTGACCAGAACCGCACACGGTACTCCTGACAAAGTTTCTCCAACCTCCTGTACAATCTTAACATGATGTCCCAAATCTCACTCAAAAGGTTGGAACAATGAAGGCAAGTGCACTAAACACCTTCTAAATCATCCTGTCTAAATCTGATACAAAATTCAAAGAATTATGTACTTGAACCCTTAGGTAACTCTGTTCTACCACACTATCCAAGGTCCTACTTTTAACTGAATAAGTTCTGTCCTTGTTTGTTTTACCAAAAGGCAATACTTCACATTCATCCAAATTTAAACTCCATCTGCCGTTCTTCAGCCCATTGACCCAACTGATCAAGAGCTCTTTGCTCATTTGGAGTTGTGTGCAGTTTTGGGTCCCATATCTCAGGAAGGATGTACTGGCCCTGCAGCATGTTCAGAAGACATTCAGAAGAATGGTCCGAGAGGTATCCAATTGAAACATACAGAATATTGAATGGCCTGGACAGAGTAGATGTTGGAAAGATGTTTCCATTGGTAGCAGAGACTAGAATCTGAGGGCATAGCCTTAGAGGAAGGGGAAGACCTTTTAGAATGAAAATAAGGAGAAACTTCAGCCAGAGAGTGAATCTGTGAAATTCATTGCCACAGAAGGCTGTAGAGGCCAGATCATTGAGTATATTTGAGACAGAGAGATAAGTTTTTGAATATCAAGGGAATCAAGGATAATGGGGAGAAAGCAGGAGAATGGAGATGACAAACTGATCAGCCATAGTTGGATGGCAGAGCAGACTCAATACCTTAATGGTTTAATTTCTGCTCCTATGTCTTATGGTCTTAGATATACTTCTTCACTGTCGACTTGGCCTGCATCGTGATCCAGGAACTCTGGGAAATTATCTTTTAATGCATTTAATTGGGGTCTTCAACACTTCCAACAATCCTAACCTAAACTGATATATTCTGGAGAATTTAACCAAAATTTATCTAACTGTTTCACATCCTCTCAACACCAGCATCATTCTTACATGTCTATTCTTCACCTTTTCATGCAACTAGTGTAATCTGTGAATGAGGTGCACTGGTTACAATCAGAGAGCTACAGCACAGAAAAAGGCTTTTCAGCCCAATGTGCCTGTTCCATTTACTGATCCCTCCACCATGAGAAAGGGTTCTTCCCATCTACTACTCCATCTATGCCTTTCATAATTTTACACATCTCAGTCATATCCTCTTCTGTCTCCTCTGCTCCAATTAAAACAACCTCGTTTCATAAATGAAACCCTCCAGCTCAGGCAACATCCTAGTAAATCTCAACATTATCTTCTCCAGTTCCTCCTGTAATGTGGATTCCAGAATTACATGTAATACTCTAGCTGTGGCCTATCCAACCTTTTGTGCAGTTTCAGAATCGACTCTCTGCTCTTAAACTCCAAGCCTCAGCTAATAAAAGGCAAGTACCAAATGTCTTCATAACCACTTGAAGTAAATGATGCACGAACTTAAGGTTTGTTTAGAGGTAATGAGTTTGGACAGTATTCCCTAGTGTGCAATCCCTAGTGTGCAAACAGGCCTAACAAGTGCACACTGACCCTCTGATAACAACCCATCCATCCCATTCCCTTACCCTATTCCTCTCCATTTACCCCTGATTAAACTCAGACATCCCTGAACACAATGGGCAATTTAGCATGGCCAATTCACCCAACCTGCACATCTTTGGATTGAGAGGGAAACTGGAGCACCTGCAGACATGGGGAAAATGTGAAAACTGTACACAGACAGTTGCCAGAGGTTGGAATTGAATCCGGGTCTCCGACGCTGTGAGACAGTAGTTTGCAGCCCACTGTCAAGACTTTGTGACACAAAACGGTGCACTACTACATACACTTTTAACAGATCATTCATTTTATTATTGTTTGCAGGAACTGGCTCTGCACAGGTTTGCGATTATCTTTTGCCTCCAGGTCAAGTGAAAAATAATTCACAAGCTGAAAGGCACTTTGGAAATGCTATGTCATGAATGAGGAATGCAAGCTATTCACTTCATTCCAAAATTGAAGTTAAAGATTGAGAACTGAGCAGAAATGGAATATAAACTATAGAACGGTTATAACACAGAAGGTGCCCACTCAGTTCCTCTGGTCAGTGTTGGCTCTCTGCAAAAGCTACTCAACCTGTCTCATTCCCCTCCATCTTCATCTTCAAATAGTTATTAAGTTTACTTTGACAAGGAAATAAACGCAAAGTACTGCAGATGCTGGAAATCAGAATTGGAAACTAAACATGCTGGAAAGACTCAGCAGGACTGGCAGCCTCTCGGGCAAGAGAAACAGAGTTAACGGAGGGCCGTACAACTCTTCCTCAGGATTGTGGTGATGGGTCAGGTGTTGGATTTAAACATGCAAATGGTAGTTTGGCCATTTTTGCAAGTGGGCTTAACTGAAGGAGTACCATAGTCTTGCCGCAATTGTATAGAGCTTTAGTGGGACTGCGGCTCGGGGGTAGTTTATGATTTTTGTCTCCTTGCAAAGATATCCTGGACATCCAAACTTTTGCAGGTTAGGTGAATTGGCCATGATAAATTGCCTATAGTGTTCAGGCATGTGCACGTTAGGTGCATTAGTCAGGGGTAAATGTAAAGTAATAAGGTAGGGGAATGGGTCCGGGTGGGTCGGTGTGCACTTGCTGGCATGAAGGGCCTGTTTCCACTTGATCTGGAGAGCATGAAGAAATCCTCAAAAGACTGTTCTCTGTGTTGGAAGGATTGCCTACTGGGGTCAGATTGAGTTGGCTGGCCCTGTATTCTCTGGAGTTGCAAAGATTGAGAGATGGTCTTGTTGGGGCATTCAAATTTCTTACAGACCTGATTAGTGCAGATTCAGCAAAGTTGTTGCCCTGCTGTAGCTCAGGTGAGGGGTGGGAGTGAATCTCAAAAAAAAGAATCCCAGTCCCAGAAATAAGAGGCAGACCATTTGCGAAGAGGTAAGATGGACTTGATTTATTCAAGTCACTTGCCGCCCAAGGCGAAAAAACAAGAAACCCAACTGTTATCAAAAAAAAGTTGCTCTTCTGACTGGGTGCAGTTTAATTTCAGCTTTAAGACAGGAATTTACAGATAATCAGCCAAAGCTGATTAATTTATCAACCAGTTTAATACAGTTATAGAGTCATGTCGATGGAACCAGACCTCTCGCTCCAACCAGTCTATGCCAACCAGAATCACTAACTAAACTGGTTCCACCTTCCTGCGTTTGACCCATATCGCTCCAAACAATTCATATCCTTGTACTTAGCGAAATGCTTTTAACTTTGTAACTGTAGCCGCTTACACCACTTTTTCTAGAAGTTCATTCCTCATATGAACCACTGTAAAATAAGTGGTCTCTGAACGTCTTTTTAAAATATTTCTCCTCACACCTTAAAACTATGCTCCCTAGTCTTGAAATAACCTAACCCGAGGGAAAAGACACCTGCCATTCACCTCATTCACACCTCTCCTGACTTTATAAGCCTGTAATAAAGTCACCCCTCAACATCCTCTGCTCCAGTGGAAAAAGTCCCTAGTTTCAGAGACCTTTGAAGTCAGGACCATAATGTGAAACCTTCTGTAGTGCTGCCTTGTGGTAGTGGAATGCAAGTGCAGATAGGTGAGACATGAAATGATCAGTCTCTCCTTTTTCCTCAGTGGTGAGTACTTCTACACTCTGATATAAAAAAGGTCTTGGAGAATTTGAGGCATGAAGGGGAATATGATACTACGCCTCGAAAGAGATGCGTTCTGTACTGCTTCTCTGGTAAATGGGTGCGGTCACAGTAATACCCAAACATCTCCTTCAAACAAGCAGTTGGTAAACAGCTTTGAGTTCTCCCTGGTTGTGTTTTTTTCTAAAGTAAGACAAAGAGAGAGTCATGAGCAGGTGGGATCAGTCTCACAAAGACCCAAAAGAATTTTGATTTTGCGTTCAGTAAGTTGGAAGCTTTTGCTGGCTGCAAGAGAAAGGTTTTCAATTCTCTTCTACTTCCTCTTGTAAAGAAATCAAAAAAAGGGCATATTATTTTTGAATTTTTTTTCTCCTGGATGGGAGAGAAATCATGTGTGAGACTAATAACGGTGTTGCTGAATTGCCTTTGCAAGAGTGTGTATATGGGATGCTGCCAATGTTGATGATTAGTGGTTTAATAATACATTATCTTGTTAAATTATGCCAATTCTGTTTGTTTTAACTATTATATGACATAGAACATTACAGCACAGTACAGGCCCTTCAGCCCTCAACGTTGCGTCAACCTATGGTGAGAATGTATATAGGGGTATAAGCAGACACGGCAAGAGTTAAGTTTTGAATTTTGTGAAACCAGAGGTTCAGCTGAGCATGACTCAGATCAGGTAAGAACTCATAGTTAACAATGAGGTGCTGGATGCAAGGATAATGGGTTAACAAGGTGGAAAAGCAGTCATTATGTAGAGCCATTTAACAAGATGAGGTAGCACTCAGTATGTGAGGTCAGTTTAACAAGGTGAAAAGTATTCATTGTGTGAAGCCAGTTATTCATTGTGAAAGAGCAGATGGCTTCATATTTACTATTGACAGTCGCTGATTGTAATGGTCACCCAACCAATACGTATGTTGCCTTATCTGGATACTCCTCCCTGTAAAAATAACTATATTTCATTGGGAAACTTCTGTTCCAGAGAAGGCCGTGAACCCATGTCTCTGTGCACATGGACGATTGTTCTCTCTCACTCCAGGGCCCAGAATAAAGATGAAGGAGGTAAAACTATACTGTGTCTCTAAGTGTTTAGCTTCGACTGGGGAGGGGGAGGGGCAAGAGAAAGGAAACAGGATGATGACACAACAAATCTGTAGCCCATCTATCCTGCACTATTTCTACTACATGAAAATCAAATAAAGTCTGTTTTGATTAAAGCTTAGTGGTAGACCAATCAAATCACATTTGGAATACAGCACCTTATGCTTACCTTTTTAAAAATGTTACAGTCTAGGCTATCTCTATAACATTCTTTGGCACGGTTGGGAGTCTGGTCTTGTCCAGAACAGAAATTAGTGACTTTAAGGATCTCGGATAGTACAGAGAACTGGAGATCAGAGACAGCGGGAACTTGGCAAGGAGCAGCTGAACAGAGCAGCCCAGCATTACAATCCAGAACCTGAACACCTACAGGGATGTCAGGATGTAAAAAGGTGATACAGCACAAGTGGAAGCTGCTGATTGAGCAAGAACAGAAGCAAGTGATTAAGACTTGTAATTCATAAAGTCTGTATTTTGTGGTTGATAGTTTGTACAGGTGTATTCTGTTTTAACAAGGTCAACAGAAGAAAAGTCCTAAAGCAACTGATGTTATTTGATTTTAAGAGACCTTTTAATAGTTTAACCCAAAGAAGGGGTTACCCCACATCAGATCAAATCAGAGCTGTGATTTGCTCTTTCTGTTCTAGGCAGACAGCTGGGCATATTTCCCAGAGAATTTCTCCAGTTGCTGCTCCTGGAAGCCCAGAGCTGGAACAGCACTGTGGAGTGTGCGGAGCATCTGTAAAGCTGAGAGTATTGATGACAGTGTGGCTCAAGGTGGTCACACTGCAGGCTAAGACTCTACTAGCTGAAAGGGAATGGCTGCCCACCAGAATGAGCAAGAGGACTGAGCAGATATTGCAGGAACGAGGGAGTGCAGTGCTGCAAAAACACAGGGCAGGCAGCATCTAAGGAGCAGGAGAATCGACGTTTCAGGCAAGAGCCCTCAAAAGGAATGAGGCTTGTGAGCTGAGAGGAGCGGAGAGATAAATAGGAAGCAGGGTGGCGAAGGTAGCTGAGAGTACAATGGGTAGATGGAAGTGAGCTTAAAGGTGATAGGTCAGAGAGGAGGGTGGAGTGGATAAGTAGGACGGGTTGCAAGGGGAAAATGAGGAAACTGGTGAAGTCCACATTGATGCTGTGTGATTGGAGAGTCCCAAGGCAGAAGATGAGACGTTCTTCCTCCAGGCATCAGGTGGTTAAGGTGTGGCGATGAAGGAGGCCCAGGACCTGCACGTCCTTGGTGGAGTGGGAGGGGGAATTGAAGTGTTTAGCCACGGGTCAGTGGGGTTGGTGGGTGCAGGTATCCCTGAGATGTTTCCTGAAGCGCTCTGCAAGTAGGTGTCCTGTCTCCAAAGTAGAGACAACCACTTTGGGAGCACCGGATGCAGTAAATGATAGTGTGGAAGTGCAGGTTAAACTCGGATGTAGAAGGTTCCTTTGAGGCCTTGGACGGAGGTAAGAGGTGAGGCGTGGGCGCAGGTTTTGCAATTCCTGTGGTGGCAGAGGAAGGTGCCAGGAGGGGTGGGTGGGTTGGTGAGGGGGCATGGACTTGACAAGAGTATCATGGAGGAGTCCACCCTCCTCTCCAACCAATCACTATTATCCCCACCTACCACACCCCCACCCTCTTAGCTCACAAGCCTCATTCCTGATGAAGGGTTCTTGCTCGAAACATCAATTCTCCTGTTCCTTGAATGTTCCCTGAACTATTGTGCTTTTCCAGCATTACACTCTCAACTCTGATATTCCAGCATCTTCAGTCCTCACTTTCTCCCAGGCACTGCAGGAACCCCTGGTGATATTTATGTTGCAAAACTGCTGTCTCTTTTGGGGGAAATGGCCTCAGGAGAAACCAGGAACAGCTACATTTGTTTGGATCTTCTACACGGGAGAAAGTGTGAGAAGGCAATCGTCATAGAAGATTCAATAGTAAGGGGAATAAATATCTGTGGCAGCAAATAGGATGCCAGGGCAATACATTTTCCATTTGGTGCTAGAGTCAAGGATGTTAGAGACCAGGTACAGGACATCCTAGAGGTGGGAGGATGAACTGCCTGTGGTTTTGGTACACATCGGTATCAATGGAACATGTTAATAAGAAGTGATGAGGTCCTAAAAGTAGAATATAGGGAGTTACTGAGATTTTAAGGGGTTAATTTGCTCTGCTGACCTTCAGGAAATTGGATTTCCTAGGGGTAGGATGGTATGTTTCTCTGTCTTTGCAGGTACAATGTAAAAAAAATTGCACAGCCCATCTAATTACACATTTGGAGTAAACTTACATTATTGTCTCCTGTCCAGAATCATTAAGAACATTGCAGTTGGAATTCGGACTACACTCTGCAGTTTACAAAAAACGATTTACACCAGATCTTGCCATTCAGGGATGATTTACCTCACATTGTTTCTGGAAATGGTCTAGTCACTGCATTGTGTCCTGAGTGGCATGTGACTGTGGGGGAGGGGTAGGGGGTGTCTTGTGGGCATTATTGACTGCAATGTGAAATTTTGTATCAAGGCCGAACTGGTTCCTTTGTACAGGGAGCTTCTCTTGACGTGCTTCGCAAGCTTTATGAAGAGTGCTAACTGACCTTCCAAAGCGTGTATTTGCTTAATAAATTTTGGCTGTTCACAAAAGTTGGCGTATTGCAGCTGCATCAACTGTGTAAGAAACTCAAGAAAAAGAACCTAACATTACAAAGTAAGTTGAAAAGTAGGATATCAAAAGGTGGCAAGCTCAGGATTACTATCAGAACCATGTTCTTGGCAGAGTAGAAATAACAGGATATATTAGACAAACATGTGTATAGAAGACTGGCGCAAGGGAGACAGTTTCTTTGGGACTGTTTCTGGGGGAGGTGGGACCAGTACAAATTGGACGGATTGCAACAAGGCAGGACCAGGGTTGATGTCCTAGGACAAGTATCTGCCATGGAACCTATTGAGAAGGAGCAAAACTTGAACTTCTCTTGGGAAATAAGGCAGACAAGTTAATGAGGTGTTAACAACTTAAACTGGCCCCAAGTCAATGGGGCCATTTATTATAATTTTATTCGTTGTAAAATAGTGATGGAAAAGGATGGAGAAAGTGAGGACTGTAGATGCTGTAGATCAGAGTCAAGAGTGTGGTGCTGGCAAAGTATAGTAGGTTAGGCAGTATCAGAGAAGCAGGAGAGTCGATGTTTCGGGCACAAGCCCTTCATCAGGAGTGAAGGGCTTACCCAAAATGTTGATTCTCCTACTCCTGACCTGCTGTGCTTTTCCAGCACCACACTGTTGACATGGAAAAGGATGGACCTGATCTAAAAGTTCAAACTCTAAACTGGAGTAAGGCCAACTTTGATTGTATTGGGCAAAAAGCTAATTGGGAGAGCCTAAGTTGATAGGGTTGTTAAGGAGGCGTATGGTGTGTTGGCTTTCACTAACAGAAGGATCGAGTTTAAGAGACCTGAGGTTAGGCTGAAGCTCTATATAGCCCTTGTTAGCCTACACTTGGAATATTGTGTTCAGTTCTGGTCATGTCATTACAGGAAGGATGTGGAAGCTTTAGAGAGAGTGCAAAGGAGATTTACGAGGATGTTGCCTGGACTGGAAGGCATGTCTTATGACAAAAGGATGAGGGAGCTGAGGCTTTTCTTATTGCAGTGAAGGAAGTGAGAAGCAGCTTGATAAAGGTGCACAAGATGATGAGGGGCATAGAAAGAGTGAAGTAAGAATTTTTTTCCTGGTGCAGAAATGGCTATCACAAAGGGGCATAATTTTAAGGTGATTGGAAGAAGGTTTACAGGAGATATCAGAGGTCAGTATGTTGGAAGTGTGGAATGCACTGCCAGCAGTGGTAGTAGAGTCTGATATATTAGGGACATTTAAGTGACTCTTGGATAAGCACATGCATGATAGTAAAATGAAGGGTATGTAGGTTAGTTTGACCTTCGGGTAGAATAAAAGCTCAATACAACAGACGGCCGAAGGGCCTATACTGTGCTCTACTGTTCTATGTTTTAAGTACTTTTTGGTAAAGGGATGGGGGAAAAAGTGAGAGGCCTTCAAAAATGAGATGCTGAGAGTCCAGAGGTCGTACATTCCTATCAGTATGAAAGACAAAGCTGGTAGCTCTCAGGAATACTGGATAACTGGAGAAACTGAGGCTCTGGTAAAGAAAAAAGGAGGCATACATCAGGTGTAGACTACTGGGATCAAACATTTCCCACCAGTATTTACTGTGGAGAAGGATGTGAAAGCTTGCAAACGTGGAGAAATAAGTAGTGACATCTTGAACAAGTGTCTACAATACACAACAAGTGGTGCTGGAGGTCTTAAGATACATAAAGGTGAATACATATTTCAGGACCTGATCAGGTGTATCCCAGGCCTTTATGGGAAGCTAGCAAACTGATTGCTGGGCCCGTTGCTGAGATATTTGTATCATCAATGGCCACGGGTGAGATACCGGAAGATGGAAGGTGGCTAATACGGTGCCACAATTTAAGAAATGTGGTAAGGAAATGCCAAGTGGCAGTAGACTGGTGAGCCTGATGTCAGTGGTGGGTATGTTGTTGGAGGGGATTGTGGAGAACAGGATTTACATGTATTTGGAAAGGCAAGGACTGATTAGAGACAGTCAACTTGGCTTTGTGTGTGGGAAATCATGTCTTCCTAATTTGACTGACTTTTTTGAAGTAGTGACAAACAAAATTGATGAGGGCAGAGCAGTGGATCTTGTATTTATGGAACTCAGCAAGACATTTGACAATATTTCTCATGGTAAACTAGTTGGCAAGGTTAGTTCACACGGAATCCAGGATGCAAGATTGAAGGTAGAAGACAGAGGGTGGTTGTTTTTCAGACTGGAGGCCTGTGACTAGCATATAAATGCTTTTCATCATTTATATAAATGACTTGGATCTGAATATAGGAAGAGTGGTTAGAAAGCTTGCAGATGAAACCAAAATTGATGGTGCAGTGGACAGTGAAGGTGGTTACCTCAGGGTAGATCGGGATCTTGATCAGATGGGCTGAGGAGTGGCAGATGGAGTTTAATTTAGATAAATGTGGGTTGCATTTTCGAAAGGCAAATCAGGGCATGGCTTATATACTTAATGGCAGGGTCCTGGGGAGTGTTGCCAAACAAAGAGACTTTGGGTTGCAGAGTTCATTGTTCTTTGAAAGTGGAGTCAGGGTAATGAGGGAGGCATTTGGTAACGTTGCATTGAGTTTAGGACTCAGGATGTCATGTTGTACCTGTATAGGACATTGGTTTGGCCTCTTTTGATCACTGCACTCAATTCTGGTCACCCTGCTATAGGGAAGATGTTGATAAAGTTGAAAGGGTGCAGAAACGTTCTACAAAGATGTTGCCGAAGTTGGAGGGTTTGAGCTA
The DNA here is from genome assembly GCF_020745735.1 of Hemiscyllium ocellatum. NCBI lineage: Eukaryota > Metazoa > Chordata > Chondrichthyes > Orectolobiformes > Hemiscylliidae > Hemiscyllium > Hemiscyllium ocellatum. The sequence goes on from NC_083438.1 coordinate 18,441,903, forward strand.
TAGGGAGAGGCTGAATATGCTGGGGTTATTGCCCTGGAGTTTGAGGCTGAGGGGTGACCTGATAGAGGTTTATAAGAATCATGAGGCATGGACAGGGTGCATAGTCACAGTCTTTTTCAGAGGGCAGGAGTCGAAAACTATCGGGCATAGGTTTAAGATGAGAGGGAAACTATAATGACAGATGATTGAGGACAATTGGCAGAGATGACCTAGATTCAGATGACGTCCGGTCCATTTCGGTAGAGGTAAATAACAGCAAAGGAAGGAAGACACAGGTAGGTATCATGTCCAAACCACCAAACAGTCGTGACATACTTGAATAAAGGTGATAAAACAAATGAGAGGAGCATGTAACAGAATACAGCAATATTATGGGTGGCTCTAATCTTCATGTTGATTAGATCAATCATGTTGGAAAGAAGAGCTGTAATAAGAAATCCATAGAACCATAGAATCACTACAGTGTGGAACCAGGCTATTTGGCCCAACAAGTCCACACTGACCCTCGAGACAGTATCCCACCCAGACCCATTCCCCTACCATTATTACTCTACATTTCCTCTGATTCATGCACCTAACCTACACATCCCTGATCATGTTGGGCAATTTAGCATGGCCAACTCACCTAACCTACACCTGTATGTGGGAGTGCGTTTAGGATAGTTTCCCACAGCAATAGGTCTTGGAGTCAACTGAGACACAGGCAAATTGTAACCAGTAATGAGACAAGTTTAATAAGTGACCTCAGAGTAAAAGATCCCAAGTAGTGATCATAACAGGTCAGAACTTATTCAGTTGTGTCGGAAACAACTGTTTAACCAAAATAAAGGGAATTACATTTAAATGAGGATAGAGTTAGCTAAAGTGGACTGGCCAGAGAGATTGGCAGCAGCAAAGGCATGCATTTAAAAAGGACGCAAATCATGAATCTGTATCCGCAATAAGGAGGAGAGATTCTGAGAGGGCTAAACCAACCATAGCCAACCAAGGAAGTTAAGGAGAGCATAAAATTGGAAGACAAAGCACGTAGGGAGGCAAAGGTCAGTGATAGCCCTGAGGGCTAAATTCAGAATCCAGCAAAGAAGGACTAAAAAGACAATAATGAGAGAAAATACTGACAAAGGCAAATTAGCAAGGAATATAAAAACTGACAATAGTAGCTTTATTGAAGATATCAAAAAGGAAGGGAGAGATCATAGAGTCAGAGATGTACAGCATGGAAATAGACCCTTCGGTCCAACCTGTCCATGCCGACCAGATATCCCAACCCAATCTAGTCCCACCTGCCAGCACCCGGCCCAGATCCCTCCAAACCCTTAGATCAAAACAAACAAAAGGCCATAAGAAAATGAATCTGCACAGATAGTTATAGGGAAGAAGGAAATTACAGAGAAGTTAAACAAATATTTTGCATCAGTCTTTATGGTGGAAGGTACTTCAATTATCCAATTAATAAGAATGTAAAGGGGAGGAATTACAAATCATCATCACCAAAGTAGTAACACTACGCAAACTATTGGGTTAAAAAGGAAGAAAGGTCCTTTGGCCCTGATGGCTTACATCGAGGATATTAAAAGTAGCGGCAGAGACAGTGCATGCATTGGTTGTAATTTTCCAAACATCAGTGCTGGAGAAGTACTCATGATTGGAAAACTGCTAATGTAACACCCCCATTAAAAAAAAGAGAGAGAGAGGGGCAAAAATCCATTAGCGTAATATTTATCATTGGAAAAAATGTTGGAGTAAATTAGTAAGTCATAGCAGCATATTTGGGAAATTAGAATCTAATCAAGATTAATCAGGACGACTTCATGAAAGGGAAGTCCCATTTGACTAACTTATTCCCTTTTGAGTTTTTCAGGGAAGTATCAAACAGAGTGGAGAGGGGAACCAGTAGATCTATTGTATTTGGACTTCCACAAGGCGATCAACAAGGTAACTCACTAAAGGTTAAGTCAAAAGATAAGAGCCCCCATGGTGTTGGAGACCATATATTTGCTGGATAGAAAAATGGCTAATGGACAGAAAAGAGCAAGTCAAGATAAGCAGTTCCTTTTCAAATTGGCAATCAAGGATTAAATGCCAGAACTACAACTGTATATAGTATGTTAATAACTCAGGAAGGAAGCAAATCTACTGTAGCTAAATTTGCAGGTGATACATAAAAATAGATGGAAAGGCAATTTGTGGAGAGAATACAAACAGTTTACAGCTAGATCAATAGGCTAAGTAAGTGGTAAAAATGTTAGCAAATGACATACAATGTGGGCAAATGTGAAGTTCATTTTGGAAGGGAGGATGAAAGAACAAAATGTTATTTAAACAGAGAAAAGCTGCAGCACAAAGGGACCTGGGGGGACTTGCGTGTGAAACAAAGCTAGCGCACAGGTACACAATGTAACCAGGAAGAATAATATAAGATTGACCCTTATTTCAAGGGGGTTGGAGTTCCAGAGTAGGGAAGTCTTACTACAACTGCACAAGGTGCTGGGGAAACCACATCTAAAATATTGTGAGCAGTCTTGTCCCTTATTAAAAATATATATATCTTTTCATTGGAGGCAGTTCAGAGAGGGTTCACCAGGATGATCCGTAGCCCGAGGGGCTTCCTTATGAGCAAAGCCTAAACAGTTCGGGACTCTACTCACCGTAGCTCAAAAGAATGAGGTGGTCTCACGACAACATACAGGATTCTTTAGGGCTTGCCAAGATAAATACTGCGAGGACATTTCCCCCCTCATGGAAGAGTCTAGGCCAGAGGGAACAGACAGCACCAGTTTAAGACAGAGATAAGGAGGAATTTCAGCTCTCAATAAAGGGAGTGTTTTTGGAACTCCTTGCCACAGAGAGCTGTGGAGGCAGATCCTGGTGTACATTTATGGCTGAGATAGAAAGACTCTTCAATTTGGGAATAAAGAGCGATAGGGAAAAGGCAGGAAAGTGGACGTTAGATCAGCCATGATCCTATTGGATGGCGGAGCAGGCTCAAGAGGTTGAGTGGTCTACTCCTGTTCCTCTTCCTTTTGGTCTAATGGGAAGGCAAGGCAAAGATTCTTCTGACTACTGCTGTTTCTTGGGAGGGATCCTGCCCGTACCATTGATCGCCTCAAACTCTCTCTGATGGTTGAGGTGTACAATAGAAAAATTAAGCAACACTTTTCTGAAGTGAAATTAACTCTTACAGCCATACAGAGGTGCAGCACAGAAACAGACCCTTCAGTCCAGCTCATCCATGCTGACCAGATATCCTAAATTAATATAGAATCATATTTGCCAGCATTTGACCCATGTCCCTCTAAATCCTTCCTGCTCATGTTTCCATCAGGATGCCCTTTAAATGTTGTCATTGTACCAGCTTCCACCACTTCCTCTGGCAGCTCATTCCATACACGCACCACCCTTTCTGTGAAAAAGTTACGCCTTATGACCTTTTTAAATCTTTCTGCTCTCACCCTAAACATATGCCCTCCAATGCTAGATTCCCCCACCCTGAGGAAAAGACCTTGTCTCTTTACCCTGTCCATGCAGCTCATGATTTTAAAAATCTCTATAAAAAGGTCCCCTCAGCCTCTGAGGCTCCAGGGAAAACAGCCCCAGCCTCAGCTTCTCCCTCCAGCTCAAACCCGCCAACACCCCTTGTAAAATCTTTATGAACCCTTTCAAGTTTCACAATATCCTTCCTATTTCAGGGAGACCAGAATTGCTTCTTTACACAAAAGATGGTCCAATCTGGGACTCTGAATAACAGTGACCCTTTGTGGAACAATCAACTGTTAAATTCAAAAAGTGGAGATTGATGAATTTCTGGACATGACACTCCTTTAGATTTGCACCCTATCATATTCACACTCACCACCAATACTCAGTTGCAGCTCCTCTGGCAGCATCATCCAAACCCACAACCATTTCCGCCAAGAAGGACAAAGATAACCAACATGAGAACACCACCCTCTACATCCCGTCTTGTAAATGTATTGCTATTCCTTCAAGCTACTGGGTCAAATTCCTGGGGCTCTCCCCCCGATAACACTGTGGGTGTCACTATTCCAAGGACTGCAATGGTTCAAGAAGGCATCACACCCACAGATTGTCCAGAGCATAGTATGAAGGGCTTTTGCCCAAAACGTCAATTTGCCTGCTGCTGCTCCTCCTGCTGTGTTTTTCCAGGACCACTCTAATCTACACATCAACAATTAATGCTGACCTAGCCAACAGCGTTCCACATTCCATGAACAAATAAGCATCTTTGAAAGTTTACGTCCTTACGTGTAAGGAATGAAGGAGGGTACATGATTTTAGGACACACATCAGCATGGGCCCCACTGAATGCCAGAATGTGTCAAGGGTTAAATGCCTTACTCCTGTTGTTTCTGGATGGTAGATCGCAAATTCAAACAGGAAGTCTACAAATCTGCTCCATCTTGTCTTTTGCTCTCTCCACAGATAGTGTCAGACCTGTTGACTTTCTCCAGCACTTTGACCAAAAATAAAAACAAAGCAGTGGCAGTTCTGAAATTGTCAACAAAATTCAGTTAAGGTTGAAGGTCACGAATGTTTCTTGGATGTGACCATCACTGGCTAAAGCACAATTTATTGCCTCTTCCTAATTGCCATGAATAAAATGGTGGTTAGGTAGCTTTGTAAATCTCAGTAGACCTTACAGGCAGGGTTCTGGGCTCCCTAGTCATCGACAGCATCCTTTCTGCATTTATTCTCCCTAGTCCTGTTGTTAGAAATTGATAGGTTTCTGTGAGATTCCCCTTGTTCTTCTGAACTCAAGTGAATGTAATCCTAACTGATGCAGTCTCTTTCATACATCAGTTCGATCATACTAGGAATCAGTCTTGTAATTTTTGTTGCAATCCTTCCATCACTAAAGCTTTCTTCCTCAGAAAGAAGAGGCCTAAAACTGCACAAGATATTGCAGTTGTCCTTTCAGCAAGGTCCCTGCACAATTGCAGCAAGACATCCCTGCTACTGTACTTGAATCCTCTCGCTATTAAGGCCAACATACTATTTGACTTTTAATTTCCTGCTGCACTGCACACTGGCATTCAAAGACACCCAGGTCTCTTTGCAGTTCCCCTTTTCTCAATTTATTTGTTATTAATAAATAATCTGCTGTCTGGTTTTGCTACAAAAGTGGATAACCTCACATTTATCCACCATGCATTTGCCCACTCACTCAACTTGACCTAAACCACACTGAAGCTGTATCCTCACAGTTCACCTTTCCACCTTGCTTTGCATCATGTGCAAACTTGGAAATGTTATATTTGATTCCCTTAGCCAAATCATTAAATATTTATCCACCATAACATCTGCTCTATCTAATGCTTGACTCACGTTTATCACCTTAGTTGCACTTTTTCCTTTGAGAATATGACCCCGACTGTGGAATGAGTGACGATTGTTTCAATCCTTTTAGCTGAAACATCATTCTACTAAATTGGTGCTGTCAATTCCAGGCACAATACACCCTTCCTGAGGTGTAGTACCCAAAACCGAACAGTTACTCCAGATGGGACCTCATAAGAGATCTCGGTTCTAACATAAATTTTCACTCCTTTGGATAGAAGCCCTCATGACAGAGAAAATACCATGTAGCTTTTTTTAAAAAATGATGACTTTTATCAGTTTATTGATTTGGGCTTGTTGACCTTTCTGCTTTGTCACCCAACGTACATTTTTAAAATACTTACTGATTGATCTGTCTGGGTGGAAGGACATCCTCACATACTTGAAAGCATAATACTGCAAATACAACATGGCACAGTTGTTAGCACTGCTGTCTCACAGCGCCAGGAATCAGAGTTTGATTTCAGCCTTGGGCAAATGTCTATGTGGAGTTTGCACACTTTCCCCCAGGTCTGCATGAGTTTTCTCCAGGTGCTCTGGTTTCCTCCCACAATCCAAAAGGTATGCAAGGGTATGTGAACTGGTCATGCTAAGTTGCCCATAGTGTTCAGAGATGTGTAGGTTAGATGCATTAGTCAAGGGAAATTTAAAGTAATATGTTAGGAGAATGGATCTGGATGGGTTATTCTTCAGAGGGTCAGTGTGGACGTGTTGGGGCGAATGGCCTGTTTCCACACTAAAGATTCCATGAATAGCTCTAAAAAAGAAGCTGGGGATCCTCCGCAGGTCTGCAAGCATCTGCAAACAGAGGACAGGAGTTCATGTTTGAATCTTCAACACTGAAGAGACAGCTGGAAGTGTGAATGCATGGGTGGAAGTGGAACAGAAGGCCAACTCGTGGGAGTAATAAACGACAAGGGAAGTTCAACATTAAAAGGTGTCATCAAACACAAGGTGGAGGGAGTGGTAACAGTTGTAATGTCAAAGGCAGCCCTCATACTAGCTCCATCTGCTCCAGTTTTGTATAGTTTATTAATATCCCTTTGCAACTTGCTTCTGCCACCTGCATTGTCACCATTCTGAATTAGGCTAGCTACTTTTCTTTTCCTAGCGAACCAATTCTAAAAATACAGACAAGTTATGACCCCATTACAGGTCTCACCAATTTGAGAACATATCCACTGTCTGTATCCATAAGAGCATAAGAAATAGGAACAACAGAACGCTGTTTGACTTCATGAGCCTGCTCTGCCTTTTCATTGTATAATGGCTGATCTGAGATTCCTCCAATCAACTTCCCTGCTCTTTCCCCATACTGATCAAGAATCTATCTCAGCCTTGAATATGCTTAAAAATTCCATCCCTTCAACTTTCTGTGGTAAAGAGTCCCAAAGATTCAACCCTCAGAAGAAATTCCTCCTGACTCCAATCTTAATATTAACTCAGACTACAAAGATATTCTCAATGAATGATATTCTGTAAATTGGGAGAAAGTGAGGACTGCAAAAGCTACAGATCAGATGCAAAAGCATGGTGCTGGAAAAGCACAGCAGGTCAGGCAGCATCCAAGGAGCATGAGAATCGATGTTTCAGGCATAAGCCCTTCATCAGGAATGAGGCTTGTGGGCCAGAGGGTGGGTTGGGTGGGTGGGGGGAGGGAAGGTAGCAGAGAATGCAATAGATACTCTAAATTGTTTGCATTCCTCTCGCAACCTGCTTTCCACCTGTTTTTGTGATGTCTGCAAATCTTCGGTCCAACTCACCCACGCTGACCACTTATCCTAACCTAATCTAGTCCCATTTGCCAGCACCTGGTTCATATCCCTTGAGACGCTTCCTATTCATATCCCCAACCAGATCCATTTTAGACACTGTAACTGTACCAGCCTCCGCCACATTCGCTGTGCAAAAAGGGTTACCCCTTACGTCCCTTTATGTCTTCCCCCTCTCACCCAAAACCTATGAACTCACCCATACAAGGGAAAATACTTTGTCTATTTATCCTATTGATGCTCATGATGTTGGAAACCTTTATAAAGGTCACCCCTCAGCCTCCAAGGCTCCAGGGAAAACAGCCACAGCCTATTCAGCCTCTCTCTACAGTTCAAATCTTCCAACCCTGGCAATATCCTTGTAAATCTTTTCTGATCCCTTTCTGAGAATGTGCGTGGGCTATAAACAGGTAGGGAAAAGAGTTGAGTTTGAGTTTTGTTAAACATGAGATTCAGTTGAGCATAACTCAGATCAGATAACTTACAGTTAACAATGGGGTTCTGGAGGCAAGGGTAATTGGTTAACAAGGTGGAAACCTTCCTGATGAAGGGCTTATGCCCGAAACGTCGAGTTTCCTATTCCTTGGATGCTGCCTAACCTGCTGTGCTTTAACCAGCAACACATTTTCAGCTTCAAGGTGGAAACATATTCAATATGTAGAGCCATTTAACAATATTGGAAGCATTCAGTGTGCAAGGTCAGTTTAACAAGGTGAAAAGTATTCATACGTGAAGCCAGTTAAGGTTAAGAACATTCATTGGGTAACAGAAGATGGCTTAATCTTTACTGTTAATGCTCGCTGATTGTAAAGTTCACCCAATTAATATGTATGTTGCCTTATCTGGATGCTCCGCCCTGTAAAATGACTATAATTCTTTCAGAAACTGCTGTTCAAGAGAAAACCAAGAACTTATGTCTCTGTGCCTGAGTGATTGTTCTCTCTGCCTCCAGGGCCCAGAATAAAGATGATGGAAGCAAAACTATACTGTGTCTCTGAGCATTTTGCTTTGACTGAGGGGAGAAAATAGGACGACATTTCAAATTTCACAACATCCTTCCAAATGGAAGGAGACCAGAATTGCTTGCAATATTCCAAAAGTGGCCTATCCAACATCCTGTATATTTGCAACAAGACCTCTCAACTCCGATACTCAATGCTCTGACCAATAAAGGAAAGCATACCAAATGCCTTCTTCACTGTCCTATATATCTGCAGTTGTCATTCTGAAAAAGGGCCACTTATACCCACTCGCTGTTCATTAGCCAATTACTTATCATTCCTGATGAAGGGCTTATGCTCGAAACATCGAATTCCCTATTCCTGAGATGCTGCCTGGCCTGCTGTGCTTTGACCAGCAACACATTTTCAGCTGTGATCTCCAGCATCTGCAGACCTCATTTTTTACTCAATTACTTATCAAGGTCAATTGTCTCATCCAAACTTACACGTCAAAACCAAAAGAATAAAAAGATTGAAAACTAGAGAACTGATAGTGAGTGGATATTGATTTCTGGTTAGACTTGGAGTTCGATGCAGAAATCTTATTTCCAGATTATAGAAAGGGTACATAGTACAAGAGGGCACAAAGAGTGTTAAGGATATATAATTCTGAAATTCTACGATCTCTGCCTTGAGCCAGAAAGGCTAACAAGTGAGCTTATAATGAAGATATGGCGGATGTGGGGACAATTAAGTTCAGCTAAGTGGTTTGAAATATTAAAGGATTTTTACAGAGTAGATCCAGGGTCAAGGAGTCTGCTTCATTTCCACCACATTCAGCATCCATTTTCACCCTCACTGACTGCAGCAGTGTGAACGATCAATGAGATTCACTGCAATAACATACCAAGGCTCCTCCAAAAGCACTTCCCAAACCCCATTACCTCCACCACCTTAAAGGATGAGGGCAATAGATACATGGGACACCATCACTTTCAAGTTCCCTGCTAAGACATAGGAGCAGAAATCAGGCCATTCAGCCCATCAAGTCTGCCCTGCCATTTAATAATGGCTGAGAAGTTTCTCATTCCCATGATCACCCTTGATCCCCATTCACAGTCAAGAAGCTGTCTCATCTGAATGACACTCAGCAACCTGGCCTCCACACCATTCTGTGGCAGTGATTTCCACAGATTCACCAGTCTCTGGCTGAAGAACCTTCTGCTATTCAAGATATTCACCAACTTGACTTAGAAATATATTGCTGGTTGATTGTGACTGGGCCAAAATCCTGGAACTTCCCCAATAATGACATGGTGGGTTTACCTACATCATGGACTGCAGCGGTTCAAGGTTAGCACCACCATTACAAGGGGCACCTGGGGACCAGAAACAAATGCTGGTTCAGCTAAGGATCCCACATCCCATGAATTCATTTAGGAACTATATAGGGGGTTTGGGGGAAGTGCTCCCACTTCAAGGAAAGGAGAGAAAAATCAACAAATCCACGGGGAAACTCAAACATTTCTTCAGGTTGGGAGAATTCGGTACTGTCAGTGCTAGGGACGGAAAGCAACTCATTTGCTGGGCGCGGGGAGGAAACTCGAGCGTAGATAATGTTGAAGAAGGGAAGAGAGAAGTAACGCTGAGCGTGTTGCCGGAGGATCGAATGAAAGGGGGTTTTAATATGAAGTGTAAATCCGGCATGCCGCCTTTAATGAGCGCTGTCTTTTTTTTGAATTTCACAGATGAATGAATTCCGTTATCGCCGCCTTGAGTTAAAATCGAGTGCAAGTGATCCGGGGCGCAATTTGCGTACTCACCCTGGCGGTGCGGGTGAGGTCATTGAACTTCTTGCGGCACTGCAACCAGGTCCTGGGAGTGATGCTCTTGAGATTGACATAGAGTGCCACCTCCCTCCAGGCCTGGCGCAGGGTCTGCCTGGGCATCTTCCTGCCATCCGAAGGGAAGAGGACCTCCTTGTGGGCTCTCACCTGCTCCACCAAGACCTTCAGGGCGGCATCGCTGAACCTGGGAGCGCGGGGCTCCACCATGGCCTCCGCCCCGCAAGGAGACCAAGTCTCCGCGGCGGCACCGCTTCCCTATTGTTGGGGCGGTGTGTTGTTGCAAGCGTGCGCTTTAAACCAGCGCTGGGTGCGCCGGATATTGCCCGGGGCCGGAACTCCCGCCCTGTAGCGCAGCGACCGGCGTAAGGTACGCCCGCGCCAGCTGCGCCGCTTCCCATTGGCTGCTTCGCTCGGAGGGCGTGGGTGGCCGCGCGTGGGCCAGTCACACACAAAGGGGGGCCGTCCTTCCACCGAGGGGAGCAGCCAATGAGAAGGCGGCCCGTTCCGGGCGGTCGCTCGCGCCCGCAGCGCCCCGCGCCATCCCCGAAATTGACCAGGTCCCGGAGCGGCGGGATCTTGTCAGTTTCCCCTCACCTGGCATCCTGTTAACCGGTGCTCACGGCATTGGATCCTGCAGATTCATTCCCGCTGGGGGATCCCGTTGCCAGCAGCGTCACACCGAGAATCCCGAGGACGGGAGGGGGTTCCAGGCAGTAGATCACGCAGCACCACTCCGGACAACCGAGGACGGGAGGAGATTACAGGGGGTAGATCCCGCAGCACCACTCCCGGCCCCGAAGATCCCGAGGACGGGAGGAGATTACAGGGGGTAGATCCCGTAGCACCACTCACGGCCCCGAAGATCCCGAGGACGGGAGGGGGTTCCAGGCAGTAGATCACGCAGCACCACTCCGGACAACCGAGGACGGGAGGAGATTACAGGGGGTAGATCCCGCAGCACCACTCCCGGCCCCGAAGACCCCTAGGACGGGAGGGGGCGATTACAGGGGGGAGATTTCGCACTGCCCCTCTCCTGCGATCCCCAAATCTCACCAACCAGTGCAGACGGGGCCAAATGCTTGCTTCTCCCCTCCTTGGGATCTGGGGCATGGGAAGGCTTACAGGATCAAATCCCAGGGATCCCCGAGCATGGCGTGCTCAGTGGGGAAAGGCATGTATGGGAGGCGTAGGTTGATCCCGAGCACGGCGTGGCTTGAGGGGGAGGGTCTCAGGGGGCGGATCCTGAAGTGTCCCTGTCCTGAGATTTCGGAACTCTGGTGAGAATTGGGCGGGGTACATTGCAGGAGCGGATCCTGCAGCTTTTGACCTGCTCCGGGAGATCATGGCCTCTTACAGGAGTGGATCCTGCAGCCTATCCCCTGGTCCCCATGATGCCGAGGGGTGTTGCATTCGTGAAGGGAGGGTGGGATGGCCAGTCTGGACAAGATCCTGCAGCTTCACTCTTGTTCCCAGGGATCCCGAGCTGCGGGTGGTTACAGGAGCACACCGCGCAGCTTCTCGATCGGTCCCGGGATCTTGGGGAAGTTTTTCTCCTCATCCCGGGAGTATCGGCAGGTGCTGCGAATCGCGGGGGATGGAGGGTGGATGCCTGAGGAGATCCAAGTTCGCATGAGTCCGTCTTTGCCTCACAACTGATTGACTCTGAGCGGGCCAGCAAGTGGCTGAGAGCCGTGGGATAGAGAAAGGGGTGATGGGGACGGGACAGAAAACGTTGGAAAAGAGAAGAGAATTGAGGGAGAGAGAAAGTGTGAGAGGGGGCAGCGAAATAACAGGCAAACGGACTGGAGAGGTAGACAAATGGGAGAGACAGCAGGGAAGAGTTTAGAATAGAATAGAGAAAGTTGGGAGACAGAAAATAAAACGGAAGGAGAAAGAGATCATGGGGAAAGGGAGACAAAGAGATAGGAAGGGAGGGGGAGAGAGGAAGGGATGAATGAAAAGAAAAGAGGAAGGTGCCTCAGTTGTACAAGAGAGTGGCAGGCAGGGTAGAGAGAGTGGGAGAATGCGGGAAATGGGAGAAGAGTCAGCAGGTGAGGGCAGGGAGGGTGAGAGATGGAGGGTGCGTGAGAAGAGGTGCAGAGACTCATCAGGACAACAGAAGATTAGTGGGCGGCACGGTGGCACAGTGGTTAGCACTGCTGCCTCACAGCGCCAGAGACCCGGGTTCAATTCCCGCCTCAGGTGACTGACTGTGTGGAGTTTGCACGTTCTCCCCGTGTCTGCGTGGGTTTCCTCCGGGTGCTCCGGTTTCCTCCCACAGTCCAAAGATGTGCAGGAAGTTCTGCAAAGATTGGGGAATGATTAGATTAGATTACTTACAGTGTGGAAACAGGCCCTTCGGCCCAACAAGTCCACACCGACCCGCCGAAGCGCAACCCACCTATACCCCTACATTTACCCCTTACCTAACACTACGGGCAATTTAGCATGGCCAATTCACCTGACCCGCACATCTTTGGACTGTGGGAGGAAACCGGAGCACCCGGAGGAAACCCACGCAGACACGGGGAGAACGTGCAAACTCCACACAGTCAGTCGCCTGAGTCGGGAATTGAACCCGGGTCTCAGGCGCTGTGAGGCAGCAGTGCTAACCAGGGAGAGAAAGATTAGAGGTGGGAGTGAGAAGGAGACTGAGAGCAGAAGAGAGATGCAGAGATAGTAGGAGAGACAGAGAGATGCATAAGCAGTTTGGAGAGACAGGCAGAACACAAATGAGTAAGACGTTGAGAGATAAGGACAGATGCTCAGCGCGAGAGCAAAGATGTGAGATACAATGACTGGCAGGGGATGGGGGTCACAAAAGAGTGTGGAATTGGAAGATGGAGCATGGGAGTAAAAGAGAAAGAGAGAGTGAGCGAAAGATTAACAAGAGGTTAGAAGTTAAATGAAAAAGACTAAGAGTAGGAAGATAAAGAGTAGGTTGGAGAGACCAAGTGTGTGCGGAAGACAGAGTAGGGAGGAAACACAGGAGAGAAGGTTAGACACAGACCAGCAAAGAAGGTGCAAGCATTTAGTGTGGAGGCGCAAACATGTCTGTGCTGGTCAAAAACAGCTATCTAACTAGGTTAGATTACATTCCCTACAGTGTGGAAACAGGTACTTTGGCCCAACAAGTACACACTGATCCTCTGAAGAGTAACCCACCCAGAATCATTTTCCTCTGTCTCGTTCATCTAGCAATTTAGCACAGCCAATTCACCTGGCTTGCACATCTTTTGGAATGTGGGAGGAAACCAGAGGACCCACAGGAAACCCACACAAATGTGGGGAGAACGTGCAAACTCCACACAGGCAGTCACCTGAAGCTGGGAATCAAACCTAAGTCCCTATCACTGTGAGGCAGGACTGCTAACCACTAAGCCATTGTGCTGTTCCTATTCTGATCCCATTTTCTAAGACTTCCCCATAGACTTGTTTGCTTTATCATGACAAGTGTACATATAAATACTTTTTAAATATACTTCTTAAATGTCATAAGACTTTATGTATTTACTATTCTTACAAGCAGTCAATTTCAGATTCCCACCACCCTCTGGGTAAAAGCATTCTCCCTTCCATCACCTCTACACCTGCCTCTTAGCTAAGATTTGTGCCTACTGGTCATTGACCCCTCTACGAAAGAGACATTTTTTTTCCTGTCTATGCCTGTCATAATTGTACCCTTCTCAATCATCTCCCCTGTCAATGTCCTTTGCTTGAAAGACAACTGTCCCAGTCTATTCAATCTCTCTTCATGACTGAAACTCTTCAGCCCAGGCAACATCCTAGGAAATCTCCTCTGCACCCTCCAGTGCTATCATGCCCCTCCTGCAATGAGCTAGAATTACACAGTACTCGAGCTGTGGCCAAATTAATGTTTGGATAGTTGATGAATGGTACAGGACCTTTGAGTTAAATAGTTTCTTTCTGAGCTTAAAAACCTCACGACATTATCACACTCAAAACACCAGACCAGGCATCATGCAGCGGGTCCTGATACGTCATGCACTAAATGCCTGGGCAACATAGACCATTTACAAAATCAAGAACCCTTCCCACCCCACTCATGTCCTCTTCCATCTGGCAGAAGAAGTTTGAAAACACATACCAACATATTCAAGAACAGCTTCTTTCCTGCTGTTCTCAGACATATGAATGGACCTCTCATATATTAGAGTTGATCTTTATCAGCACCTTCTCTGTAGCTTTAACATTATGTATGGCATTCTGTTCTATTACCATTCTATCCTAGATGAACCCTTATTTCTTGGGAAGGCGAAGTGGCTCAGTGGTGAGCACTGCTGGCTCACAGTGCCTGGCGATTGTCTGTGTGGAGTTTGCAAATTCTTTCTGTGTCTGTATGCATTTCCTTTGGGCGCTTCAGTTTCCTCCCACAGACCAAAGATGTGCAGGTTAGGTGAATTAGCTCGGCTAAATTGCTCATAGTGTTCATGGATGTGTAGAATAGGTGTATTAGTCAGGGGTAAATGTAGTGGAATGGGTCTGTGTGGGTTACTCTTCAGAGGGTTGGCATTGGTTGTTGCATTGAATGGCCTGTTTCCAAACTGTAGGGATTCTATGACTACCCTGATGTACTTAGGAAAGGTGTAATTTGACTAGTTAGCACACAAAACAGTTTCACTGTGTCGGGGCACATGCGATGATAATAAATCATATCAAATCAACAGAGTTCAGATAGTTGGTCCTGGTAGATCACATGAAAAGCCCCAGTACATTGAATAATAAACAGAAACCTACAGTGATTTACAGGTGATTATTTACAAACAATGTGAAGAGATCATCAATATATCTCAACTTATTCTTTGGAGGGTCGGTGTAGACTTGCTGGCCTGAAGGGCCTGTTTCCACACCATAGGAATTCTACTTCTAATTCCATTTATCATGCTAAAAAGAACAGAAGAGGTCTTATATGGTAAGTGCTGCTCACTAACAAATAGAAAAAAGTGTAAAACAAATCCCAGAGCATCAAATGCAAAACATCAGAACAAGAAGCACATGACAACTTCCAGTACATCACAGCCAAAGAATGATATAGAGATCATACAGTAAGTCTCGGGGGTCACATGATGAACTCAAGATGAGGGATTAGACAGTAGTTAACATTAAATCATATACAGATTATAGAGAACAGGGATTAAAGAGCATGAGGTAATGCATATTAGAGCAGACACCAGAACAGGAGCCATGCAGCAGTTCCTAGTGGAACATTCACAAACACCAGAACACGTGGCAGACCACGTGTATTCGTTAATCAAACACAAAGTGAAAGATCTTGGAGAATGCAGCATCTCCTTGTCGATCACACACAAAAAAAGGCCAGCAGGACAGAGAGCACAGCGTAAATCCCAAAACATCTCACATGAACATGAGATTTGGGAAATAAAGCAGGGGATAAAGCAATAACAACCAGGAGAGCAATAAAAGGGCAGTACATGGACTATAGAGCAAATTTGGGTGCATTACAACTGTACACCAGAAAATAAATCTTGCAGTAGGACCCAGTGCATTACACTTTGCACACCATAACAGGAACATTAGACACATCTCATTACGTTCCACACAATATGCTAGAACAGGAATCATAAAGTAGGCTGCAGTGCATTATTGCATACTACACCAGAAAAGATATCACACAATCAATCTCAATAAATTACGCACTGTCAACTAGGTCAGAAATCATAAATTCTGAATCAGTGGTGCTGGAAGAGCACAGCAGTTCAGGCAGCATCCAACGAGCAGCGAAATCGATGTTTCGGGCAAAAGCCCTTCATCAGGAATAAAGGCAGTGAGCTGGAAGCATGGAGAGATAAGCTAGAGCAGGGTGGGGTGGGGAGAGAGTAGGATAGAGTACAATGGGTGAGTGGTGGAGGAGATGGAGGTGATAGGTCAGGGAGGAGAGGGTGGAGTGGATAGATGGAAAAGAAGATAAGCCAGTTGGACAAGTCATGGGGGGAGTGCTGAACTGGAAGTTTGGAACTAGGATGAGGTGGGGGAAGGGGAAATGAGGAAGCTGTTGAAGTCCACATTGATGCCCTGGGGTTGAAGTGTTCCGAGGCAGAAGATGAGGCGTTCTTCCTCCAGTCATCTGGTGGTGAGGGAGTGGCGGTGAAGGAGGCCCAGGACCTCCATGTCCTCGGCAGAGTGGGAGGGGGAGTTGAAATGTTGGGCCACGGGGTGGTGTGGTTGATTGGTGCGGGTATCTCGGAGATGTTCCCTAAAGCGCTCTGCTAGGAGGCGCCCAGTCTCCCCAACATAGAGGAGACTGCATCGGGAGCAACGGATACAATAAATGATATTAGTGGATGTGCAGGTGAAACTTTGATGGATGTGGAAGGCTCCTTTAGGGCTTTGGATAGAGGTGAGGGAGGAGGTGTGGGCACAGGTTTTACAGTTCCTGCGGTGGCAGGGGAAAGTGCCAGGATGGGAGGGTGGGTCGTAGTGGGGCGTGGACCTGACCAGGTAGTGACGGAGGGAATGGTCTTTACGGAGGGAGGGAAATATATCCCCGGTGGTGAGGTCTTTTTGGAGGTGGCGGAAATGTCGGCGGATAATTTGGCGTATGCGAAGGTTGGTAGGGTGGAAGGTGAGCACCGGGGCGTTCTGTCCTTGTTACGGTTGGAGGGGTGTGGTCTGAGGGCGGAGGTGCGGGATGTGGACGAGATGCGTTGGAGGGCATCTTTAATCACGTGGGAAGGGAAATTGTGTCTCTAAAGAAGAAGGCCATCTGGTGTGTTCTATGGTGGAACTGGTCCTCCTGGGAGGAGATACGGCAGAGGCGGAGGAATTGGGAATACGGGATGGCATTTTTGCAAGAGATAGGGTGGGAAGAGGTGTAAACCAGGTAGCTGTGGGAGTCGGTGGGTTTGTAAAAAATGTCTGTGTCAAGTCGGTCATCATTAATGGAGATGGAGAGGTCCAGGAAGGGGAGGGAGGTGTCAGAGATGGTCCAGGTAAATTTAAGGTCAGTGTGGAATGTGTTGGTGAAGTTGATGAATTGCTAACCTCCTCGCGGGAGCACGAGGTGGCGCCAATGCAGTCATCAATGTAGCGGTGGAAGAGGTGGGGAGTGGTGCCGGTGTAATTACGGAAGATCAACTGTTCTATGTAGCCAACAAAGAGACCAGGCATAGCTGTGGCCCATACGTGTGCCCATGGCTATCCCTTTGGTCTGGAGGAAGTGGGAGGATTCAAAGGAGAAATTGTTAAGGGTGAGGACCAGTTCGGCCAAGCGAATGAGAGTGTCGGTGGAAGGGTACTTTTGGGGACGTCTGGAGAGGAAAAAATGGAGGGTTTGGAGGCCCTGGTCATGGTGGATGGAGGTGTAGAGGGATTGGATATCCATGGTGAAGATGAGGCGTTGCGGGCCGAGGAAACGGAAGTCTTGGAGGAGGTGGAGGGCGTGGGTGGTGTCTCGAACGTATGTGGGAGTTCCTGCACTAGGGGGGATAGGACAGTGTCGAGGTAGGTAGAGAGCATGGGGCAGGAGCATGCTGAGACAATGGCTCGGCCAGGGTGGTCAGGCTTGTGGATCTTGGGAAGGAGGTAGAACCGGGCAGTGCGGGGTTCCCGGACTATGAGGTTGGAAGCTGTGGGTGGGAGATCTCCTGAGGTGATGAGGTTCTGTATGGTCTGGGAGATGATGGTTTGGTGATGGAGGGTAGGATCATGGTCTAGGAGGCAGTAGGAAGAGGTGTCCTTGAGTTGGCATTTAGCTTCAGCGGTGTAGAGGTCAGTGCGCCAGACTACCACTGCACCCCCTTTATCCGCTGGCTTAATGGTGAGGTTGGGATTGGAGCAGACGGATTGGATGGCTGCGCGTTGTGAGGGTGAGAGGTTAAAGTGGGGAAGGCGGGTAGACAGGTTGAGGCGGTTAATGTCCCGGCGGCAGTTGGAAATGAAGAGATCGAGAGCAGGTAATAGGCCAGCGCGGGGTGTCCAGGTGGATGCAGTGTGTTGGAGGTGGGCAAAGGGGTCCTCGGAAGGTGGGCAGGAATCCTGATTGTGAAAGTAAGCTCGGAGGCGGAGGCGACAGAAGAATTGTATTAAATTCATTGATGCGTGGACGGAGGGGGATGAAGGTGAGTCCTTTGCTGAGGACTGATCGTTCATCCTCAGTGAGGGGGAGGTCTGGGGGGATGGTGAAAACCCGGCAAGGCTGGGAGCTGGGATCTGGTGTGGGTGTGGAGCTGGGAGTGGGGGCAGAGCCGGTAACTGGAGTGGGTGTGATGGTGGGGGGAATGGGGGTGGAGTCATGAGCAGGGGTAATGTGCCCCTCAGGATTCTGGGGGGTGGGGGTAGTGACAGTGGGGTCTGTGTGGGCGTGTCAGCAGACTGCAGGTGAGTGTCGCTGGTGGGGGCGGAAGTGGTGGCAGACACGGCAGTAGGGGTGGCGGAAGTCACTAAGCGTGTGGCATCAGCGATGATGTGAGGGCCGGAAGTGGCTTTGGGAGTGGCCATGATGGGGCGGAAGTGACATCATCAATCAGCGTGGGGGTGGAAGCTGCATCGGCCGCATGGCTAATGGTGTTTCCGAGGCCAGGGGAATCTTCTGGAATGTTTGAGGAGCGCTGGTTGTGGAGGTGGGTGGATAAAAGTTTGTTGTGCTTACAGTTTTTGATGTTTGAGATGGAGTTGAAGTACTGTTTGTTGAGAGGATGTTTGAGATGGAGTTGAAGCAGATCCCTATCTCATATGCTACATTCCAGAACAATAAACATTGAGAAGCTCCCATTAGGCTACACATTGTATGCCTGGATAGAAGCAAGCAGCAGATCCAAGTAAAATACACAATATGCAACAAAACAGCTTTCCGACAGCAGATCCCTGTTAATAATGTAATATAGAGACCAAGAATCGTGCATCTGATCCCATTAGGTTACACATCATATATTAGAACAGGAATCATGCAGCACCATAGGCTGTACACTAGGGTAGGAATTGTACAGCAGATCATAGTAAATTTCACATGATACACTAGGTCCTGAATCATAGAGCAGATCCCAGTACATCACATATTACATACAAGGGCAGGAACCACCAACCTCATCCCAGTATATTACACATAATAATCCAGACCAGGAATCATACGGCATCTCCCAGAGAATTAGTCAATATATGACAGAACGGGAATTGTGCAACATACTTCAGTGTGTTAATCACTTGATGACAGAGCAGAAATCATACAGCAGATCAGTGGACATTATACACTGTACACCAGAACATGAACTTTACAAAAGATCCCAGTACCTAATATGCTGAGCGCCATAACAGGAATCATTCAGCAACTACCAGTAGATTGCACACTGCTTGCTTGAATGGGAATCACACATCGGGTTCCAATACATTGTGCATGATGCAAATTGACAAGAATCATGCATCAGATCCCAGTAAGTTATACACATACACCAGAACAGGAATTATGTGTCAGTTCCTACTATTTATCCACCACATAACAGAACAGCAATTATACAGCAGATCAAGAATCATAGAGCAGATCCCAGTACATCACGTACAATAGACGAGGTCAGGAATCATCGAGCTTATCTCAGTATATTACACAATATAATCCAGACTGGCCTATATCCCAGTGCATTAGTCAATATGCAACAGAACAGGAATCAAACAGCACATCAGAACACATTTCACACCACAGGCCAGACAAGAACCATCCTGAGATCCCACTACATCACACAGCATACAGCAGGACAGAAATCATCAATCAGTTCTCACTACACTGCATGATATACTCCACAATAGGAATCATATAGCAGATCCCAGTATTTTATACTCAGTACACCTTGATAGCAATCAGATAGCAGATCCCAGTGAAGAGAGTAGGGTGCCTTAAAGATCAAAGAGGTTGTATTTCTGTTGAACCTCAAGAGATGGGCAAGATATGAAATGAATATTTCACATCAGTTTTTACTGTGGAGAAAGAAATGAAAGCTAGCAAACTGGGGGAAATAAATATGGATGTTTTGAAAACAGTTTGCATTATCGAAGAGGAAGTACTGGAGGCCTTAGAAAATGTAAAGGTGAATGAATCTCTAGGACCTGATCCAGAGTACCTGAGGATATTGTTAGAATTTAGGGAGGAAATTGTAGGACCTGTGGCCGAAATATTTGTAATACCTATAACTGTGGGTGAGATGCCATATGACTGGTGAGATGACAAATGTTATGCCTTTGTTTAAGAAGGGATGTCAGGAGAAGACTGGGAACTAGGTGGAGACGGTGGCTCAGTAGTTATCACTACTTCCTCACAGTGCCAGGTATCCCAGTTTGATTCCAGACTTGGGGGCTGTCGGTGCGGAGTTTGCACATTCTCCCCATGTCTGTGTTGATTTCCTCTGCTTGCTCCAGTTTCCTCCCATCACCACAGATGTGCAAGTTAGGTGAACTGACCATGCTAAATTGTCCATTGTGTTCAAGGATGGGTAGATTAGGTGCATTGAGAAAAATGTAGAGTAATAAGGTTGGTGAGGTCTGGGTGGGTTACTGCTTGAAGGGTTGGTGTGGACTTGTTGGGCCAAATGGCCTATCTGCACGTTATAGTGATTCTATGATATATATTTGTTGAGGCAAGGGATTACTAGGGACAGTCAGCCTGGTTGTGTGTGAGGGAAATTGTGTCTCACAAACTTGATTGAGTCTTTTGTGGAAGTAACCAAGAAGATTGATGACAGCAGAGCGACAGACATTGTTTACTTGAACATTGGTCAAGCCTTTGACAAGATTCCGTGTGGTAAAGTTAGATCACATGGGATTCATGATGAGCTTGCCAATTGGATACAAAATTGTCTTTACAGCAGGAGACAGAGAATAGTATTGCAGGGTTGGACTTGAGGCCGGTTATCAGTAATGTTCCACGGGGATCAGTGTTGAGTCCACTTTATTTTTTTCTCTCTTTTTCTGAATGATTTAGATGAGAAAATAGAAGGCATGGTTAATAACTTTGCAGATGACACCAGATTGATGGTATAGCCAATGGTTAAGAAGGTTATCCAAGATTACAAAGAAATGTTGATCAATTGAGTCAATGAGGAGTGGCAGATGGAGACTAATATAGATAAATATGAGGCATTGCATTTTGATAAAAAAAGGACAAGACTTATACAATTAAAAGTAGGGCCTTAGATGGCGTTATAGGACATAGAACATAAAGCATAGAACATTACAACACAATATAGGTCCTTTGGACCTCGATGTTCCGCTGACCTTTGGAACCAATCTGAAGCTCATCTAACCTACACTATTCTGTTATCATCCACATGTTTGTCCAATTATCATTTAAATATCCTTCAAGTTGGTGAGTCTTATTATTGTTGCTGGCAGGGCATTCCTCGCCCTTACTAGTCTCTCAATAAAGAATCTACCTCTGACATCTGTCCTGTATCTATCACCCCTCAATTTAAAGCTATGACCTCTCATGCTAGCCATCACCATATGAGGAAAAAGGCTGTCACTGTCTACCCTATATAACCCTCTGATTATCTTATATGTCTCAATTAAGTCACCTCTGAACCTTCTTCTCTCGAATGAAAACAGCTTCACATCTCTCAGCCTTTCCTCATAAGACCTTCACTGCAAACCAGGCAACATCCTGGTAAATCTCTGCACCTTTCCAATATTTCCACATTTTTGCTGTAATGCGGTGACCAGAACTGTATGCAACACATCAACTACAGCATGACCTTGTGGTTTTAAAATTCAATCCCTCTACCAATAAAACCTAACACACCACATGTCTTCTTAACAACCTTATCAACCTGGGTGGCAACTTTCAAGGATCTATGCACGTGGACACCGAGATGTCTCTGCTCATCTACACTTCCAAGAGTCTTACCATTAGCCGAGTACTCTGTATTCCTGTTACTCCTTCCAAAGTGAATCACTTCACATTTTTCTGCATTAAACACCATTTGCCACCTCTCAGCCCAGCTCCGCAGCTTATCTATGTCCCTCTGTAACCTGCAACATCCTTCTGCACTATCCACAACTCCACCGACTTTAGTGACATCTGCAAATTTACTAATCCATTTTTCTATGCTCTCACCTTGGTCATTTCCAAAAATGACAAACAGCAGTGGCCCCAAAACAGATCCTTGTGGTATAAACTAGTAACTGAACTCTAGGATGAACATTTCTCGTCAACCACCATCCTCCGTCTTGTTACAGCTAGACAATGTCTGAAAAAAATGCTGAATCACCTTCAATCCCATGCCTCTATATTTTCTGCAATAGCCTGCTGTGGAGAACCTTATCAAATATTTTACTGAAATCCACATCTGCCACATCAACTGCTTGACCCTCACCCACCTGTTTGGTCACCTTCCCAAAGGACTCAACAAAGTTTGTGAGGCATGGCCTACCCTTCACAAAACGATGTTGACTATCCTAATCAAATTATTACTTTATAGATGATTATAAATCCAATCTCTTATAATCATTTCCAACATTCTGCCTACAACTGAAGTATGACTCAAAGGTCTATAATTATCAATGTTGTCTCTACTCTGCCTTTTGAACAAGGGAACAACTTTTGCTATTCTTCAGTCTTTTGGCACTATTGCTGTGGACAATGATGACATCAAGATCAAAGCCAAAGGCTCTGCGATCTCCTCCCTAGCTTTCCAGAGATCCTAGGACAAATCCCATCCGGCTCAGGGGACTTACTTATTTTCACACTTTCCAAAATTGCTAACATCTCTTCCTTATGAACCTCAACCCTTTCTCCTCTCAGAACCTATATCTCAGTATTCTCCTCGACAACATTGTCTTTTTCCTGTGTGAATGCTGACGAAAAATATTTGTTTAGTGTCTCTCCTATCTCTTCAGACTCCACACACTACTTCCTACTACAGTCGTTGACTGGCTTTAATCTTACCCTAGTCATTCTTTTATTCCTATATTCCTGGGGAAACCTTTAGGGTTTTCCTTGATCCTACCTGCCAAAGACTTCTTATGTCCCCTCCTGTCTCTTCTTAGCTCTCTCCTTAGGTCCTTCCAGGTTGATGTGTATCTCTCAAACATTGTAGCTAAGAGTTCACACCTCATCTTAACGAAAGCCTCCTTCTTCCTCTTGACAAGAGATTCAACTTATTGGCAAAAGTGAGGACTGCAGATGCTGGAAATCAGAGTCTAGATTAGAGTGGTGCTGGAAAAGAACAGCAGGTCAGGCAGCATCCAAGGAGCAGGAAAAATGACGTTTCAGCAAAAGACCTTCATTCCTGATGAAGGGCTTTTGCTCATTCAACTTATTGAGTAAACCATGGTTCCCTCATTTGACCACGTCCTCCCTGCCTGACAGGTACATACTTATCCAGGACACACAGTAGCGGTTCCTTGATTGAGCTCCACATTTCAGTACTGCCCATCCCCTGAAGTTTCCTTCCCCATGTTATGCATCCTAAATCTTGCCTAATCACCTCATAATTGCCTTTCCCCCAGATATAACTCTGTGGTATATACCTATCCCTTCCCATCACTAAAGTGGTCACGATCAACAAAGTGCTTACCTACCACCAAATCTAACACCTGGCTGGGTTCATTATCCAGTACCAAATCAATGTGGCTTCACCACTTGTTAGCCTATCCACCTACTGTGTCAGGAAACCATCCTGTACACATTGGACAAAAATTGGTCCATCTAAAGTACTCAATAGCGTTTCCAGTCAATATTTGGAAAGTTAAAGGCCCCCATAATAACTACCCTGTTACTTTTGCTCCTATCCAAAATCACCTTTGCAATCCTTTCTTCTACATCTCCGGAACTTTTCAGAGGCCTATAGAAAACTCCCAACTGTGTGATTTCTCCTTTCCTGTTTCTAACCTTAGTCCATACCACCTTAGTAGATGAGTCTTCATCAAACATCCTTTCTACCACCGTAATACTGTCCTTGACTAGCAATACCACGCCTACCTCTCTTTTGCCAACTTCCCTGATCTTACTGAAACATTGAAACCTCAAACCCTGCAACAAATATTCCTGTCCCTGCTCTATCCATGTCTCCAAAATTGCCACAACATTGGAATCTCAACCTATGTTGGATGGTCACCCACCTTTTTCTGGATGCTCCTTGTGTTGAAGGGACACACTTTCTGCCTGCCAGTATACTCCTGAGACCTTGAAACTTTATTCATGACCTCACTACTCTCAACCTCATGTACACTGGCACTACAATTCAGGTTCCCATCCCCCCGTCAAATTAGTTTAAACACCCTTAAGAGCATTAATAATCCCACCCCCCCCCCTCCCCGCCACGGTATTGGTACCCCTCTGGTCCAGGCATACAACATCCTGTTTGTAGAAGTTCTACTCAAGCCAGAATGAACCCCAAATATCCAGATATCTGAATCCATCCCTCCTGCAACATTCCAGATGGCACGGATAACAAACCAGAGATAGCGACTCTGTTTATTCTCACTCTCAGCTTCCACCCTAGCTCCCTGAATTTCTGCCTTAGATGCCCATCCCTTTTCCTACCTATGTCATTAGTACCTATGTGGACCATGAGTTGGGGGCTGCTCCCCCTCCCATTTAAAGATCCTGAAACCACATACCCTGCCGCTGGGAGACAACACACCAATTACTAGTCTCTCTCATTTCCACAAAATTTCCTATCTGTCCATCTAATTATGAAATCCCCAATGACTAATGCTGTCCTCCTCTCCCCCTTCCCTTCTGAGCAACAGGAACAGACTCTGTGCCAGAGATCTGGGCCCCATGGCTTACCCCTGGTAATTCGACCTCCCCCTTCAACAGTAGCCAAAAAGGTATACTTGTTACTGAGGGGAATGGCCACAGGGGATCCTGGAACTGCCTGCCAGTTCCCTTTCCAGGACAAAGAGACAATGGTTCATGTACATAATCCTTTAAAGTTTGTCACATATGCACTGCATATGTGTTGCACTTTGGGAGATCAAATGTTCAGGAAAAATATACAGTTAATGTCAGGATTGATATATAGAGGGTTCTTGGGGTTCAAGTCTATAGCTTCTTGAAAGTGGCCACACAGTAGTTATGATGGTAAATAAGCCGTATAACATGCTTGCATTTATTCGTCAGCGAATTGAGTTCAGGCTGTCAGGTTGCAGCTTTATAAGATTTTAGTTAGGCTATGCTTAGAGTATTGTGTTCAATTCTGGTCGCCAATTGCAGGAAGGATGTGGAGGCATACGAGAGGCTGCAGAAGACATTTACCAGGACGCTGGCTGGATTAGAAGTAAAAAAATGCTGGAAGCCAAGGTAGACAGGCAGGAGGCTGGAAGAACACAACAGGCCAGGCAGCGTCAGGCCGTGAAGAAACCAATGTTTTGGGTGTAGCCCTTTGGGCCACAACCTATCATGCCAAAATCACTCGCACTGTCCATGCCCTCATTGCCTCCGGTGACCTCCCCTCCACTGCCTCCAATACTCATAGCCTCCAGCCCCACACTGCCCAGATCTACCTGCTCTCCAAGATCCACAAGCCCAACTACCCTGGCTGACCCATTGCCTCAGCACGTTCCTGCCCCACCCAACTCATATCATCCAACTTGACTCCATCCTTTCCCCCTTAGTTCAGACACTTCCTACCTATATCAGTGAGACCAAACACGCCCTCCATCTCTTCAGTAACCTGCAGTTCCCCAGACCCCAGCACTTTATCTTCATTATGGACATGCAGCCCTTATACACTTCCATACCCCACAAGGATGGCCTCTAGGCCCTCAGCTTCATCCACTCCAACAGACTCATGCACTCCTCCTCCACTAATACCCTCCTCCACGTCGCTGATCTGCTCGTCACCCTCAAAAACCTTTCCTTTCACTACTCCCATTTCCTACAAATTATAGGGGTGGCCACGGGCACTTAGATTGGCCCCAGCTATGCCTGCCTCTTTGTTGGCTATGTCGAACAGTCCCTCTTCAATACCTATACAGGCACTGAGCTCCAAGCTTTTGCTGTTACATCAATGACTGCACTGGTGTAGCACTCTGCATCCGGGCTGAACTGGAACAGTTCATCAACTTTGTCCACAGCTTCCACACTGCCCCCAAATTCACTTGGTCCAATTCAGACATCTTCTGCCAACCCCCCCCTTTCTTGACCTCTCCATATTCACCTCCAGTGACAGTCTCCTGATGGACGTTTACTACAAACCGACAGACTCCCATAATTTATCTGGACTACACTTCCTCCCACCCACTATCCTGCGAGAACTCCCAATTCCTCTGCCTCTGCCACATCTGCCCAGATGAGGAGACATTCCACTCGCGAGCATCCCAGACATCCACCTATTATGAACGATATGTTTTCCTCCCTTTGTCATCCAACATCAGAGAGATCAAATGTAAACTTAGGAAACGATTCACCGAGCATTGCAGCAGGATCTGCAAGGGCTGACCAGACCTCCCATTCACTGACCATTTTAATACCCCTTCCCACTCCCTTTCTGAAATGACCATCTTTGGCTTCCTCCATTTCCACAATGAAACAAAGTGCAAATTGGAGGAGCAACACCTCATCTTCTGCCTGGGCAGCCTACAGCCTCAAGGACTCAATTTCAAATAACCTCCCTTCTGACTCACTTCCCAGATTTCCCTTTCTCTTCCACTCCTCTCTGCCACCTACCAGATTCATTCCACCCATTGACCAAACAGGCCATACCCTCTACCTGTCTTCATCTATCCCTACTTCACCACCCTGCACACCCCCACCCCCTTAATCTGCAGCTCCCCCAAGTCCTGCAGAAGGGTTACACCTGAAATGTCGACTTGCCCACCTCCTGCTGCTGCCTGGCTTGCTGTGTTCTTTCAGCCTCCTGCCTGTCTAGTCTTGTCGAATGCCTTACTAAAGTCCATTTACTCAACATCTGCCACTCTGCCTTTATCAATCTTCTCCGCCACTTCTTCAAAAAACTCTTTCAAGTTAACGCGACACGATTTCCCATGCACAAAGCCATGCTGAGTATCCCAACTCAGTCCTTGCCTTTCCAAGCACAGTACATGTAAATCCTGTCCCTCAGACTCCTCTCCAACAACTAACTCAAAACTGAGATCAGGCTCACTGGCCTATACTTCCCTGGCTTTTCCTTACCAACTTTCATAAAAAATGGCACGACAATAGGCAATCTCCAGTCTTCTGGCACCTCACCTGTGGCTATCAATGATGCAAATATTTCAGTGAGGGGCTCAGTAATCATGTCATTAGCTTACCACAGAGTTTTTGGGTACATCCGATCAAGTCCTGGGGATTATCCACTTTTCAGACATTCAGCACCACCTCCTCTGTAGTATGGACACTTTTCATAATATCACTATTTATTTCCCCGAATTCTCTATCTTCCATATCCTTCTCCACCGTAAACACTAAGGCAACATGCTCACTTAATATTTCACCCATCTCTTGTGGTTCTACACATCGGCGGCCTTGCTGATCTTTGAGGGGCCCTATTCTCTCCCGAGTTACTCTTTTGTCCTTAATGGATTTGGAGAAACTTTTTGGATTCTCCCTAACCCTATTTGCTGAAACTATCTCATGTTCCATTTTAGCACTCCTGACTTCCCTCTTAAATACACTGCTACTGCGTTTATACTCCTTGAGAGATTCACTGGATTACAACTGTCTATGCCTGACATATGCTTTCTTCTTTTCTTTCAGCAGATCCTAGTACATTGCATTCTGTAGACCAGAACAGGAATGGTAAGCAGCTCTCAGTACAACTTCCGCTGCATACCGGCATAGGAATCACATGGCAGATCCCAGTATACTCCAGAGCAGGAATCATTCAGCAATTCTAAGTGATTGCACACCATACACCAGAACAAGAATCACACGGCAGATCCCAGTATACTATAGGCAGTAAACTAGGACAAGGATCACATAGCAGATCCCAATACATGCACATTGGACACCAGATCATCAATTTTACAGCACATCCCAGCACATTGGACTTTATACGCCAGAACTGTCATCATGCATCTCATTACATTCCGCATGAGAAGGAATCATACAACAGATGCTATTAGAGCACAGGCTGTACACACAAACAGGAATAATGCAGCAGTTTCCTGCAGATTAATCACTGTATGCCTAGAAAGGAATCTCACAGTAGTCACCTGTAAATCAAAAAGTATACGCCAGCAATCATACATCAGATACCATTAAGTTATACAATGTGTACCATAACAAGGATGATACAGTGGATTGTAGTACATCACGTGCTGTTCACAAAGGCAGGAATCAGACAGCAGATCCCAGTCCATCACACACTGCTCACTTGAATAAGAATCACACATCAGACTCCAACACATTATGCATGACACAAACTGGCAGGAAGCATGTAGCAGATCCCAGTGAATTATACATATGCACCAGTGCAGGAATCATACATCAAATCCCAATTGTTTACACACCAAAAAAGAATCATACAGCAGATCCCAGCACACCACAGGCTGCACACCAGGACAGGAATTACATCATAGACCCAAACACATTTCACACTACAGGCTCGAACAGGAAATGCATTGCAGACTGCAGCACGTTACAGATTGTGCACCAAGGCAGGATTTCAGACAACAGATTTCGGTACATGGCTCACTTTGCAAGAGAACTGTTCCCACAAAGCAAATCCCAGTGCAATTTTCACTATGCATTACAGTTTTAGAGTCATACAGCAAGGAAACAGACCCTTCGGTCCAACCAGTCTGTGTTGACCATAATCCCAAATTAAAATAAGTCCCACCTGCCTGTGATTGATCCATATCCCTCCAAACATTTCTTATTCATGTACTTATCTAAACTTTTTTTAACATTGTAACTGTACCCGCATCCACTTCATCCTCTGAAAGCTGATACCACACATGAACTGTGTAAACAAATTGCCCACATATCTTTTTAAAATCCTTCTCCCCTCACCTTAAAAATAAGTCCCTTGGTCTTAAATCCCCCACCCGAGGGAAGGGAACCCTGCCATTGACCTGTCATGATTTCATAAACCTCTTTAAGGTCACCCCTCAACCGCCTACACTCCTGTGAAAAATGTCTCACTCTATCCAACCTTTTCTTGTAACTCAAACCATGCATTCCTGACAACATCCTTGTGAACTCTGTCCAGTTTAATAATGTCCTCCCCATATATATTGTAATGCTTCCAATTAGAACAGGAGTCATACAGCAGTTTCCACGTGCTTACACACCACACACCAAAAACTGAACCATACAGCAGATCAACAGATCTCAGCACACCACAGGCTGCACACCAGGACAGGAATTATTATTTCTCATTTGCAAGTTTGCAGATGGTAATAAGATTGGTGGATAAGCAGGTAGGGAAGGGGACTGCCAGAGAATACAGCAGAGTATAGATAGATTATAAAGTTGGGCAGAGAATTGGCAAATGCCAGTTCAATCTGGCAAATATTCGGTAATGCATTTTGGAAGATGCAATTCCAGAGCGAAATATACAGTAAATGGAAAACTCTTGGGGAAAATTGATGTACAGAGAGATCTGGGTGTTCAGATCCATTGTTCCCTGAAGGTGGCAATGCAGCTCAATAGAATGGTCAAGAAGGCATACGGCACGATTTCCTTCATCAGAAAGGATATTGAGTACAAGAGCTGGCAGGTCACGTTACAGTTGTATAAGATATTGGTTCGGAGGAGTAATACATGGTAAGTTCTTCACACAGAGGTTCGTGGAAGCCTGGAATGCATTGGCAACAGAGTTAATAGGGGTGGGAACAATAATGTCATTTAAGATATACCTAGACAGATACATGAATGGACAGAGAGCAAGGAGATATGATCCTTAGAAAATAAGCTGCAGGTTTAGTTCAAGGATATGGATTGGTGCAGGCTAGAGGGCTGAAGGGCCTGTTCCTGTGCTATAATGTTCTTCGTTCTTTGTTCTTATATCACAGATTCCGGCACATTTTACACTTCAGGCCAGAACAGGAAACACGTAGCAGACCCTCGAATTGTTAGACACAATGTATCAGATTGAATCTTATAGCAGATCCCAATACGTTACATTTTATGTCCCAGAGCAGCAACCATGCAGCACATTTTGTTACATTACATACTATACAACAAAGCAGAAATCATATAGTAGATCCCACTACATTACATACCATGCACCTAGGTTCCTGTTCTGGCCTGTTGTCTAAAACGTGCTGTGATCTGAGATATATAGTTGCTTTGTGTACATTAGATACTGCACACCTGGAATGGAAACACACACAGCAGGTCCCAGTATATTACAACCTATATACCATTACAACAATCATACAGCAGACCCCAGTGCATCTCACACTGAGCACCAGAACAGGAATCAAACAGCAGATCCCATTATATTACTCATTATACAGTAGAATGGAAATCGTATAGCAGGAACTAGTAGATGACAAACCATACATCAGACCAGGAGACATCAAGCAGACCCCATAATATAACACACTAAACACCAGCTCAGGAATCACAGACTAGATTCCTGTACATTACACACTATAATTAGAACAGGACTCATAGTACAATCTTAGGTGGTTGACACCGAGCAGCAGAACAGGAATCATACATCAGATCCCAGTACACACAGGTTGTACAACAGGCATAAATCACAGGAGATCCTGATGCATGACTCTTTTTACAACAGAACAAGAACATTCAGCAGATCTTATTATATTCCACTCAAGTGACCATAAGAGGAATCATTGATTAATTTGTAGTACATTACTCACGCTATGCCAAATCAAATATGATACAATAGATCACAGTGGATTACACATGATCCATGTGGAGAGAAATCATAACACTGTACACCAGAGTAGGAAACATACAGCAGCTCCCAGTAGATTGCACACTGCTCACCTGAATAGGAATCACACAGAAGATGCCAGTAAATTACACAGCATACATCACAACAGCAATCATACAGCAGATCCCAAAAATAATACAACATACACTAAAACAGGAACCATGCATCAGATCATTAAGTTATACACCACACACCAGAACCGGACAGCAGATTCCAGTACGCCATATGCTGTACATCATGGCAGGAATCATACTGTAAATCCCAGTAAGATTTACACTCGACACTGGAACAGGACTCATCCAGCCAACCCTAGTATACCCTCAGCCGATCCTAGACCCTCAGACACTATACATCTGGACAGGGATCATAGACTGTTTCCAATACATCCCACATTATACAACAGAACAAGAATCACAAAGCTGCTAAAAATGCATTCTACACTAGGACATGAATCATGCAGTAGATCCCAGCATACCACAGAATAAAAACCTGCTGAGCTTTTCCAGCAGCTTTTGTTTTCATTTCTGGTATTGGAGAGATATGGGCTGGGTGCTGGTAGGTAGGACTAAATTGGGTTGGGATAACTGGTCAGCATGTATGAGTTGGACTGAAGGGTCTGTTTCCATGCTGTACATCTCTACGACTCTAAGAATCCATGACAAGATTCATTCAGCAGACCACAATATGTTATAAACTATATGCCAAAACAGGAAACATAAAGCAGATCCTGTATATTAGTCACTATGCTGCAACATGGCAGGGAGCGAGGAATGCCCATTGGATTAAATTTCACTGTATATATTTCACTGCATAAGGTGCCAAGTAAAGCGGATGAACTCAGGACTTGGAAACTTCAGCCATTACAGAAACATGTCTAAGGGAGGTACTGGACTGGCAGCGTAATGTGCCAGTCTACAGGTGCTTTAGGCAGGACAGAGGTGATGGAAAGAGAGGAGTTGCATTTTTGACTAAGGTGAGTATCACAGCAGTAGTCAGAGATGGAATAACCAAAGAATCATCCAGTGAGGCTTTGTGGGTGGAACTGAGAAATAAGAAGGACATGATGACATTATTGAGGCTCTCCTATAGGCCCTCAAACAGTTAATGGGAATTAGTGGAACAAGTTGGTAGGGAGATTGAGGATGTTTGCAGGAAGAATAGGGTTGCCAGAGTAGCGGACTTTAATTTTCCTAACATATACTGGGACAGCCAAAGCATTAAGAAGCTTAGATGGGTTGGAATTTGCTAAGTGTGTTCAGAAAGTTTCCTCAATCAGTATATACAGGATCATACTCGGGAAGGTGTAAAACCTGACCTACTCCTGGGAAATAGGGCAGGACATGTGACGGAGGTGACAGTAGGGGAACACTTTGGGACCAGTGACCACAGCTCTATTAATTTTAAAATTATTATGGAGAGCGACAAAACAGTTCCACAGGTTCAAGTTCTAGATTAGGGCAAGGTGAAATTTGATGGAATTGGACAGATGCTTGCAGGGGTTGATTGGAGAGTCTTGATTGCAACAGCAAGTGGGAGGCCATTAAAAGTGAGATAACCAGAGTTGAAGGACTATATGATCCTGTGAGGGTGAAGGGCAAGCCTGACAGGAATAGGGAGCCCTGGATGACAAGAGATTTTGATGTTTGACCAGAAAAAAGGAGGCATGGCTCGGGTATAGGCAGCTGGGATCAAGGGAATCCCTGGAGGTATATAAGGGATACAGCAGTTAACTGGAGGAAATCAGGACGGTGAAAAATGGGCACAAGGTAGCCTTGGCTGATAAGATTAGGTTGATTCTGAAGAGGCTTTTGTAAGTATATCAAAGGAAAAAGAATAATTAGATGGAGAATAGGACACTTCAAGAACCAAAGTGGATTCGTACATGTGGAAATGCAGGAGATGGGTGAGGTCCTCAGTGAAGATTTCTCCTCATACACACATTTCATTACATTATACATTATACAGCAGAGCAAGAATCCTAAAGTTGCTCCTATTATGCTTTGCACTGTGCACCTGGAATCTGCTAGATGATTCATGTTTTGGACTATAATGAGATTGCCTAGGATCTATTAAATGAACAGGAATCATACAGCAACCCCCTGTACATTACATACTGGATGCCTGGATGAGAAACACACAACAGATTCCATTATATTACACACACAATCATATAGTAGATGCCAGTGCAACACACATTAATTATGAGAACAGGAATCATACAGTAGATAGGAGTCTATTACTCATTACACTGAAGTTGAGAAATCATATGTGACAAAGCATGCACCAGAACATGCAGCAGACTCTAGAACATCACACACTATACATCAGGACAAGAATCATGGATCAGATCCCTGTACATTATGCACTACAATGTAGAACGACTCAAACTCTAATCCCAGGAAGTTGCACACTATACACCAGAACAGGAATCATGCAGTAGATCCCAGTACACCACAGGCTGTACTCCAGACAGGAATCACAGATGATCCCGATGCATGACACGTCATACAACAATGAGCACATCTTGTTCTATACCATATAAAATACAGCAAGAGGAATCACACAGCAACCTGCAGCATAATACACACTCTCCACGAGAACAGATATCATCCAGTAGATCCAAGTAGATTAGTTAAAAATCACACAACACCAGATTATAGTCTAACAGGTTTATTTGGAAGCATTAGTTTTTTGAGCGCTGCACCTTCATCAGGGTGGTTGTGGAGTATAAGATCATAAGACACAGAATACTCCACAACGACTTGATGAAGGTGCACCGCTCTGAAAGCTAATGCTTCCAAATAAACCTGTTGGACTATAACCTGGTATTTTGCAATTTTTAACTTTGTACACTTCAGTCCAACACTGGCATCTCCAAATCATCATTAGTAGATCAGACACTATTTATAGGAAATAAATCATAAGGCATTTCCCTCGATACAACACACTGTACCCCAAAACTGGAAATGTGCAGCGGCTCCCAGTAGATTATTTACTGCAAAGTATATCCAAGTAAATTAAGAATAGAGGCATGGACTATTTTCTAAATGGGGTGAAAATTTAGAAGTCTGAAGTGCAAAGAGACTTGGGAGTTCTAGTCCAAGATTCTCTCATAATAAACTTGTACGTTGAGTCAGTAGTCAGAAAGGCAAATGGTATTTATTTTGAGATGACTTGAATATAAAAGGGGTGTACCTGTAATACTCGATAAGACTTTGGTTAGACCACTTTTGGAGTACTGTGTGTAGTTTGGGCCCCTTATCTCAGGAAGGATGTATTGGCCCTGGAGTGTGTTCAGAAGAATTTCAAGAGAATGGTCCCTTGAATGAAAAGCTTAACATGTGGGGAATGTTTGAGGATTCCTGGTTTATACTCGATGGAGTTCAGAAGGATGAAAGGGGATCTAATTGAAACATGTGGAACAGAGAAAGACCTGGCCAGAGTAGATGCAGAGAAGATATTTCCATTGGTAAGAGAGACCAGGACCTGTGGGCATAGTCTT
Organism: Hemiscyllium ocellatum; assembly: GCF_020745735.1. Classification (NCBI taxonomy): domain Eukaryota; kingdom Metazoa; phylum Chordata; class Chondrichthyes; order Orectolobiformes; family Hemiscylliidae; genus Hemiscyllium; species Hemiscyllium ocellatum. The sequence goes on from NC_083438.1 coordinate 18,476,142, forward strand.
AGTGGAAAGGGAAGACCTTTTAGAACAGAGATAAGGAGAAATTTCTTCATACAGAGAGTAGTGAATCTGTGGAATTCATTGGCACAGAAGGCTGTGGAGACCAGGTCATTAAGGATTGAGATAAATAGGTTCTTGAGTATCAAGGGGAACAAAGGTAATGGGGGGAAAACACAGAATGGGTTTGAGAAACTTATCAGCTCTGATTGAATGGCTGAGTAGACTCGATCTGAATGGCCTAATTTTTATTCCTATACTTATGGTCTTGTGGTCTTATACATCAGAACAGCAATCATACAGCAGATCCCAATAAGTAATACAACATACACCAGAACAGGAACAATGTATCAGATCCCATTAGGTTCCACATCAAACACCAGAAAAGGTAACATGCAGCAGATTCCAGTACACCAAAGGCTGTACACAAAGACCGGAATCATACAGTAGATCACAATACGTTTTATGATCTACACCTGAATAGGAATCATCCAGGGAATGAGTGATCCTAGACTATTTCACAATATATTAGATGCTATTCACCAGAATAGGAATCATGTAGCAGCTCCTAATACATTTTATGCTGTGCACTCGGGCAAGAATCATGCAGTAGATCCCACTATACCACAGGTTGCACACCAAGATAGAATTCATACAGCAGACCATAGTACATTACACAGTAACCACAGAACAGAAATCATGTAGCAGATCTGAGTATGTTCAAGACTACTCAAGAGAGAACTGGAATCATACAGCAGCTTCCAGTAGATTAAACACTGCATGCCCGGATGGGAATCAAGTAGCCATTCCTGGTAAATATACATCAGAAATGCAAGCATAATGCAGATCCCAATAGATTATACAACACATACCAGAACAGAAATCATAAAACAGATAAGAGTACATCATAAGCTATTCACAAGAGCAGGAGTCACACAGCAGAACACAGTACATTGCATAATATATACCAGGGCAGCAATCGGAGAACAGATGTCAGTACATTATACATGAGGACAGGAATTATACAGCAGTACTCATTGCATTTTACATGATAGATCTGATCAGTATTCATAGAGAAGATCCCAGTGCAATGCACACTGAACACCTGAACAGGAATCATACAGCAGATCCCCATGTATTACACACTGTACAGAAGAACTGGAATCATACAGTAAGTTAGACATTATACACCAGCACTGGAAAAATACGGCAGATTGCAGTGTGGTACACATCATACATCAAACAGACAGCAAACAACAAATCCCAGTACCTTACTCTCTATCCATCTGTACAGAAATCACACAGCAAATCACAGTACAGTGCTCACTTTATATCAGTACAGGAGTCATATAGCACTTTCCATATTAAAACACACTATACACCAGAACAGGCATCATTCAACCTACCTAACTACTCGACACCAGAACTGGAAGCATACAGTGTGTCCCAGTACACCACAGAACATGTGCAAGAGCAGGAAACAGACAGCAGTCCTTACTATATAAACACAAGGAAAGGAATCATAGTTCAGATCCCAGTACATTACACACTAGTCTCCAGAGTCATAAAACAACCTCATGCCTATCATCAAGTCTACGCAAGAACTGGAAACAGACAGCTGATCCTAACACTTCATACACTGTACACGAAAAAAGGAACGATACTGCTGCTCCAAGTGCATGAGAAATGCACACATTAGCAACAATAATATGACAGATCCCAGGATATTATTCACTATACACGTAGATTGGAATCACACGGCAGGTCAATGTATAATACACAACATGAAGCAGAACAGGAATCATACAGAGAGTTCCTGATAGTGTGAAAGGCAAGGCAGGTACTTGTATGCTGGATGATGAGAAGATTTGAGGCTCTGTTCAAGAAAAAGGAGGCATATGTCAGGTGCAGACAGCAAGGATTAAGCGAGTTCTTAGAGGAATATAAGGGCAGTAGGAGAATACACAAGGGAAAAATCAAGAGGACAAGAGAAAGGTATGGCTAATAGAGTTAAGAAGAATCCCAAAAGATTCCATCTGTACAATAAGGGCAGAAGAGTAACTTGGGAGAGATTATAGTCCCTTAAAGATCAAAGTGGCGACCCATGTGTGGAACCAAGATGAAGTGAATGAGGTACTAAACAAATATTTTGTGTAAGAAGGATGCTTGAGGAAAGTTGGGAAATTGAGGAAATTAATGGTGATGTCTTTAATAGAGTTGATATTACAGACAAGGAAGTGCTGGAGGTCTCAAAACACATAATGGCAAATAAATCTCCAGGATCTCATCAGGGTTTTGGATGCAGGTTTGCTCGCTGAGCTTTAGATTAGACTTACAGTGTGGAAACAGGCCCTTCGGCCCAACAAGTCCACACCGACCCGCCGAAGCGAAACCCACACATACCCCTACATTTACCCCTTACCTAACATTACGGGCAATTTAGCATGGCCAATTCACCTGACCCGCACATCTTTGGACTGTGGGAGGAAACCGGAGCACCCGGAGGAAACCCACGCAGACACGGGGAGAACGTGCAAACTCCACACAGTCAGTCGCCTGAGCCTGAAGGTTCATTTCCAGATGTTTTGTCACCTTGCTAGGTAACATCGTCAGTGGGCCTCAGACAAAGCACTACTGAAAATTCCTGCTTTTCTATTTATTTATTTGGGTTTCTTTGGATTGGTGATGTCATTTTCTGTGATGATGTTATTTCCTGTGGTGAAGTCACTTCCTGTTCCTTTTTTCAGGGGGTGGTAGATGGGGTCTAACTCGATGTGTTTGTTGATAGAGTTCTGGTTGGAATGCCATACTCTTAGGAATTCTCCTGCATGTCTTTGTTTTGCTCGTCCTAGGATGGATGTGTTGTCCCAGTTGAAGTGATGTCCTTCCGCATATGCAAGTAAGGGTACTAGTGAGAGGGGGTCATGTCTTATTGTGGCTAGTTGGTGTTCATGTATCCTGGTGGCTAGAAACCCATACATATAAATAGAAAGCAGGAATTTTCAGCAATGCTTAGCCTGAGGCCCACTGAAGATGTTACCTAGTAGGGTGATGAAACATCTGGAAATGAACCTTCAAGCTCAGCAAAGAAACCTACATCCAAAACCTCAACCTGAGCTACAAATCTTCTCAAAACACACCCAATCAGGGTGTTTCCCAGATCTGTGTGGGAAACCAACATTTTAAATATAGACAGAGGCTGAATACACTTTCTCCCTGTAGTGTCAGAGGGTAAGGGGTGACCTTAATAAAATCATGAGGGGCATGGACAGAGTGAATAGTCAAGATCTTATTACTTGGGTGAAGGATTTCAAAACTAGAGGACATATGTTTAAGGTCAGAGGGGAATGATTTAAAAGGGACCTGAATGGCAACTTTTCCATGCACGCATAGAATGAGCGGCCAAACAAAATGGTAGAAATGGTTAGAATTGCAACATGTAAAAGGCATCTGGATGAATTGATGATTAGATAAGGGTTAGAGTGAATGGGCCAAATGCTAGCAAATGGAATTAAGTCATATTGGGATTCTGGTCTCACTGATGCGTTGAACCAAAAAGTCTGTTTCCGTGCTGTATGACCCTATAACGTTATAACAGAAATTCCATAGCAGATCAGGGTACATTGCACTCTATGCACCAGAAAAGGAATCATAACACCAGTCCTCAGTAGAATAAATATGATACAACAGAATGTAAATCACAAAGGAAATCCCAGTACATTTCACATGAAACACGAGGACAGGAAACAAACTGTGGATCTCAGGACATTGCTCATGATAACAGAATAGGTTTTATATAGCAGTTCCCAGTACATTACTTATTAAACATCAGAACAGGATCCATACAGCAGATGCCAGCACATGACACATTGTATTCCATAATAGGAGTCATGCAGCAGATTCCAGTACATGACACACTGTACATCAGAACCGGATTCATGCAGCAGTTCTCAGAATGTTATACAGTGTACACCAGTACAGGAATCATATCGCAGTAACGTGGCATGATGACTCAATGGTTAGTACTGTTGCCTCACAATACCAAGGACCTGTATTTGATTCTATTCTCGGTCAACTCTTTGCACTCCAGATTTGGTCTCTGGACTCGATCAGCTGAATAACCTGCTTTCACATTGGGGGATTATATGATTCTCTGATCCCAGTACATTTCTCACATAACATCAGAACAGGGATCACACAGTTTATCGCAGTATATTATTCACGGTAGACCAGGACAGCAATCATAGACCAGATCCCAGTACACACTATACTCATCCAGTATATCATCCAGCATATCCCAGTATGTTACAAACTATACAACAGATCAATCAATGCATAGCAGTTTCCAATAGGTTACACCATATACAGCAGGACAGCAACAAGAGACCAGATCCCAGTACATTACATACTAAACAGCAGAACAGGAATCATGGAGCAGATCCTAGTTCATTACGCAGTGTAGAGCAGAATTTGAATTTTGCACATTTCCCAGTTCATTACACTTTGTACACTAGAACAGGATGCATACTACACACAATAGTATGTCACGCACTACACACCAGAGCAGGAATCAAGCAGCAACTCCCAGTATGTTACAAGCTATATACCCAGCACATTACATGCTGTACACTAGTACAGAAACCACTCACCCAGTACACTTCTCACTATACATCAGAACAGGAGAATACAGCTGTTTCCGCAATGTTGCACATCATACTCCAGAACAGAATGGTACTGCAGATCCCATTCTATTACAAACTATACACCACAGTAACTGTACAACATCACATCTCAACACATTACATAATCTCATGCATTAGACAGCAGATCCCACTACATTACATACTGTTTATCAGAACAGGATTCTTACAGGATATACAGCCATAGAGATAGACAGTACAGAAAGAGACCCTTCGGTTAACCCGTCCATACCGACCAGATATTACATAGAACATAGACCATAGAAAAATACGGCGCAGTACAGGCCCTTCGGCCCTCGATGTTGCGCCGACTGAAGCCTACCTAACCTACACTAGCCCAATAACCTCCATATGCTTATCCAATGCCCGCGTAAATGACCATAAAGAGGGAGAGTCCATCACTGCTACTGGCAGGGCATTCCATGAACTCACAACCCGCTGAGTAAAGAATCTACCCCTAACATCTGTCCTATACCTACCACCCCTTAATTTAAAGCTGTGTCCCCTAGTAACAGCTGACTCCATTAGCGGAAAAAGGTTCTCACTGTCAACCCTATCTAAACCCCTAATCATCTTGTACACCTCTATCAAATCTCCCCTAAACCTTCTTTTATCCAATGAGAACAGCCTCAAGTGCCTCAGCCTTTCCTCATATGATCTTCCTACCATGCCAGGCAACATCCTGGTAAACCTCCTCTGCACTCGTTCCAATGCCTCCACATCCTTCCTATAGTATGGCGACCAAAACTGCACACAATACTCTAGATGAGGCCGCACCAGAGTCTTATACAACTGCAACATGACCTCAGGACTCCGGAACTCAATTCCTCTACCAATAAAGCCCAGTACACCATATGCGTTCTTCACAGCACTATTTACCTGGGTGGCAACTTTCAGAGATCTGTGTACATGGACACCAAGATCCCTCTGCACATCCACACTACCAAGTAGCCTACCATTAGCCCAGTAATCCATCTTCTTGTTACTACTACCAAAGTGAATGACTTCACACTTAGCTACATTGAACTCCATTTGCCACTTTTCTGCCCAGTTCTGCAACTTATCTACATCCCGCTGTAACCTGCCACGTCCTTCTTCGCTGTCCACAACTCCACCGACTTTCGTGTCATCCGCAAACTTGCTTACCCAGCCTTCAAGCCCCTCCTCTAGGTCATTTATAAAAATGACAGACAGCAATGGTCCCAAAACAGATCCTTGTGGAACACCGCTAGTAACTGCACTCCAAGATGAACCTATACCATCAACTACTACCCTCTGTCTCCTTCCAGCCAGCCAATTCCTAATCCAAACCTCTAATGCACCCTCAATGCCATACCTTCGTAGTTTTTGCATTAGCCTGCCATAGGGTACCTTATCAAACGCCTTGCTAAAATCCATATACACCACATCTACTGCTTTACCCTCGTCCACTTCCTTGGTCACCTTCTCAAAGAACTCAATAAGGTTTGTGAGGCATGACCTGTCCTTCACAAAACCATGCTGACTTGATCACATTATTCCTGTCCAGATGTTCATAAATCCTATCCCTCACAATTCTCTCTAAGACTTTGCCCACAACAGAAGTGAGACTCACTGGCCTATAGTTACTAGGTCTATCCCTACTCTCCTACAAATCTAGTCCCATTTGCCAGCAATTGGCCCAGATCCCTCCAAACCCTTCCTATTCATACATCCATTCAGATGCCTTTTAAATGTGGTAATTCTGCCAGCCTCCACCATTTTCTCTGGCAGCTCATTCCATACATGCACCACCTGCTGCATAAGAAAGTTGCCCTAGATTGCATTTAAATCTTTCCCCTCTCACCTTAACCTATGCCCTCTAGTTCTGGACTCCCCACCCTGGGGAAAATATCTTGTCTATTTAACCTATGCATGCCCCTCATGATTTTATAAGGTCACCCCTCAGCCTCCGATATGCCAGGAAAAGCAGCCCTAGTCTATTCAGCCTCTCCCTATAGCTCAAATCCTTCAACCCTGGCAACATCCGTATATATGTTTTGTGAACCCATTCAAATTTCACAACATCCTTCCTATAGCATGCCAGAATCCAAAACAGGAATCATATAGAAAATCCAGTACACTGTCGGCTGTACACTAGGACAGGAATTGTGCAGCAACTTCCAATATATTATGGATCATATAGCAGAACAAGAAACATACTTTAGAGCCCAGTATGGTACAACATATTTACCAGAACATAAATTGTACAGCAGATCCCAGTATGTTAGTCACAGTATAAGTGAACAGGAGTGTTGAGCGGACTCCATTATGGCACTTACTCTATGTCAGAACAAGAATTCAATGATATTTTCCAGCACATTATACACTGTGCAGCAGAACATGAGTCATACAGCAAATCCCATGCATTACCTGTTATACACCGGAACATGAATAATAAAGCAGATTCATTACATTACACACAGGCTACCATAACAGGAATGGTACAGCAGTTCCCAGGAATTGTGTTTTATACACAAGAATCCCGGTACATTACACAATATACACCAAAAAATGTTGACTACAGCAAATCCCAGTACATTATACACTGCACATCAGGAAGGGTGAAGAAAAAGAAGAAAACCTTTGTCAGGTAGAACGCATTAAAAAGAGTAGAGGCTATTTAGTAGGTTCAAATGTGTAGAGGGTTACTTACAAATGAAATTAGAAGGGTAAGGAGGGGCCATGAGATACATTTGGCAAAGAGGATGAAGGAAAAACCCAAGGCATTTTCAAAATATATGAGTAGAAAATGAACTAACTATGAAGGAATAGGGTCTATTAGAGACATCTGTGTAAGGGGCCTAGGACATGGATGAGGTCTTAAGCATATATTTCTCATTTGTATGCACAGAGGAGAATGACATTGTACCCAGGGATTTCAGTTAGGATGGTTGTAGAATATACCTAGGTTAGTAAGGCAGATGTATAGATACTTCAGCAGATGTAAAGGTCATAAATCCTTAGGGCAACATGAGATGCCTCACAGGCTGTGATGGAGGACATTTCTAGGATCCTGTAGAGATGTTTAGTGTTTTGTCAGCCACAGATGAAATGGTAGATGATGGAGGATAGTTGATGAGGTTCCTTTGTACGAGGAGGGCAGCAAGGATGGGCCAGGTCTTTACAGACCAGTTAGTCTGATGTCAGTGCTGAGGAAATTATTGGAAACAGTTCTGAAGAGCACATTTAATCAACACTTGGAAAACTAGGGATTGATCAGGGATGGTCAGCACTGATTTCACAGAATACCTACAGTGTAGAAGCCGGCTATTTGGCTCATTGAATCAACACAGACTCTTTGAAGAGCATTCCACTAATTTCTGTAACCTTAGATTACCTATGGTGAACCTTCCCAACCTACACAAGCTGAACACTATGGGCAATTTAGCATGACGAATCGAACTAACCTGCAAATCTTTGGACAGTGGGAGCAAACCCACACAGACACAGAGAGAATGCACAATCTCGACACTCATGGTGCCCAAATGTGGAATTGAAGCTGGATCTATGGCTGTGTGAGGTAGGTGTGTGAACTATTAAGCCACCATACTGTCCAAGGAAGATCATTTCTGACTAATTTAATTGAGTCTTTTGAAAAGGTGACTAAATATATTGATGAGTGTGATGCAGTTGTTTTGGTTTATATGGATTTCAGTAAAGCCTTTGACAATGTCCCACATGGAAGGCTAATGTAAAATGTATGAAGCAAAGGCAACTCAGTAAATTGGATACAAAATTGGCTTACACATTGGGCGATGGTGGTGTATTGTTTTGTGTTTGGAAGTCTGTGACTAAGATATACTACAGATATTGGTGCTGGGACCCTTGTGGTTGGTTATGCACATAAAGACTTGGATATAAATGCAGAAAGTACAATTCATAAGTTTGCAGATGGAAATTGGTGGTGTTTCTAAATATGAGAAGGTTAGTCTCAGGCTACAGTTTGATTTGATCAGCTGTCAAATTTGGCAAAGCAATGGCAGATGGAAGCTCATTCCGATAATTGTGAGGTGATGCATTTCATGAGATCTAAGAAGAAGGGACATATATGATGGATAGTAGGTTCCTAGGGAGTGCTGAGGAAAAAAAAAGCTTGTTGGTGTACAAGTCAGAGATTCCCAATGGTGTCAACACAGGTCGACAGAGCGAATTGAATATGAATTGAATTAAATTTATTGCCATGTGTACTGAGCCACAGTGAAAAGCTTTGTCTTACTAGCAACAAAGACAGGTCACATAATTAAGTAGCATAGATAAGTAAATGATAGGTAAACAATGAAGAAAAAAACAAAACACAGGTACAGGCGAATGCTCAGAGTTTGTAAGTCCATTCAGTATTCTAACAACAAGTGGTGGAGAAGGCATAACAGGGATGCTGGTCTTCATTAGATAAAATAGAATATAAGCGCTAAGAAGTCATGTTGCTATTTCATGAAAAGATCAGTTAAACCACAGATGGATCATTGTGTGCAGTTCTGGTCACCACACAATTGTAAGAACATGATTGTACCGGAGAGGGTGCAGATGAGATTCACCAAGAGTTTGCTTGGCTTGACAGTCTCAATTATAAGAAGGGACTTGGATAGGGTTGTTTCCATGGACCAGTGGAAGCAGAGGGAGGATCTGATTGAGATTTACAAATTATGAAATACAGAAACAGGGTTGGTCAAGAGCATATTTTCCCCATGGCAGACGTTCCTAAGACCAGAGGGCCCAAGTTTAGTGTGGCAAGTAATTAATTTAGATGAGAGAGAAAGATCTGTCATGCAGAAGGCGATAGAAATATAGAATATGCTGCCTGAATGGGGAAGGGAGGCAGGAACTTCCACAACATTTAATAAGCATTTGGATGAGCACTTGAAATGCCAGTGCAGTCAGCTTTGGACCAATTACAGCTAGATGCAACAAGTGCAGTTTTGTATTTGTTGGTTGGCATAGACATGGTGGCCCAAAGGGCCTGTTTTTATGCTGCATGATTCTATGACTCAGGAAGTCATGCAGCAGGGGTACTTCACACTATACACCAGTTCTGCAGGCCACATTGTAGGAAGGATGTGAAGATTTTGGTGCAGGTACAGAGGGTGCTGCCTGGATTAGAGTGTCTGAGGAGAGATTCAATAGGTCCCTGTACATAAGTCATTATGCATCAGAACAGGAATCATACGACAGATCTTGATGTGTTACTTATTATATACTAGAACAACAGTCCTCAAGCAAATTCCAGTTTGCTATTCACTAGACTGTAGTGGACAGTACAGGACTCACATAGCAGATCTGAAAATGTGTTGCTGGAAAAGCGCAGCAGGTCAGGCAGCATCCAAGGAACAGGAGAAACAACGTTTCGGGCATAAGCCCTTCTGCATTCCTGAAGAAGGGCTTATGCCCGAAACGTCGATTCTCCTGTTCCTTGGATGCTGCCTGACCTGCTGCGCTGTTCCAGCAACACATTTTCAGCTCTGACCTCCAGTATCTGCAGTCCTCAATTTCTGGTCACATAGCAGATCCCAATACATTACACACTGTACAACAGATTAATAATTATTCAGATGATCCCAATACATCTTACACTCTACATCTGAATGGAAATCATACACCAAATCCCACATAATTTCACACCATACACTGGAACAAGAATCATCTAGTTGATACCATTATATTACACACTATTCAGCAGAATAGGAATCACACAGCAGATCCCAGTACACCACAGACTTTGCCTCAGGAGACAGGATCATGTAACAGGTCTGAGTAGATGACACATTAGGCACCAGTACAGAGATCACACAATAGCTCCCTATATACTCTATAATATAAAAAAAGCGTCATATTGCAGACTCTGTGTGATTACACTGTGCCACAGCTCATACGGCAGGTCCCTGTTCATCACAAAATAAGG